>NC_045622.1:95252174-95856949 GCF_009829155.1 Mustela erminea
GATGGCCCTTGGGGGAATAATGATTCAGGGGCTTAGCCCTATTTACTCCCCCACACACACACTCACACGGCTCCCCCGCTCCCCACCCCGCATTGTGTCTCTGCTCTGGTGCCTTTACCTAGCAGGACGAAGTCTCAAACCTGTTCCCTTCTAACCTCTGGGTCTAGAGACAGCAGAGAATCTGGAGGCAGAGAGCAAGGGCTGGTAAGAGTCCCTTGGCAGGTGTTGCCATCTTTGGGGGAACTGAGATTAGGAAAGAGAAGTCAGAATCGAGAGTCAGGCAACATTGGGCAGAGTTGAATTCAGGCTCCGACACTCGTCCATTGTGTGACCTTGAGCATGTTTTGTAATCCCTCAGGCCTCAATTTCCATGTCTATAAAATGGGAGCAATAAGAACCTAGCTCTGGGGCAGCTGTGACAAACACTGGGGATACTGCAGACACAAATGCTTTGCAGGCTGCCTTGTAAGCTGGAGGGATGAGTCAAAACCTCTTCTGGGGGCGTCCAGGTGGCTCAGTCGGTTAAGCGTCCGACTCTTGATTCCTACCCAGGTCATGATCTCAGGGTTGTGAGATTGAACTCCGCCTCAGGCTCTGCCCTGAGAATGCAGTCTGCCTAAGATTCTCTCTCTACAACCCCCCCTCCGCCCCCTAAAAAACACAAAACACACACCAAAAACAAAAAATAAAACCTCTTCCACCACACTAGCTCTGCTGGTCCTCGTCCCTGTGCCAGGGAACCCAGGGCATGGCTCTAGCCTGTCTCTAGCAGGGTTGCCTCGTTCTGAGTCTGCCTCCCCGCATCCGTATGAGAACGTCCGAAGGGCAGAAAGGATGGCCCTTCCCCCTGGAGCACCAGAGCTGGGCTCTGAGCTGGCAGCTTGGCGCACGATGAGGAGGTTGCCTTTGAAGGACGATAACTTAGGTGAGTGTCCCAGCTGGGCTCCTTGTCACCCATGGGGTGATCATCACAGGGGGATTAACCTCTCTGAGCCTCAGTTTCCCTGCCATATCAGGGTGGGCCCATCACCTTGTTCCATAGAGAACAGAGAAGATGACATGAGGTAGACGAGCCATGCAAAATGCTGAGCACAGCTTCAGGCTCTGGTACCAAGGTGCCAAAGTGAGTCAGCTAGAAAATTCACAAGGGCAAGGAGGAAGGCCCTGCGTCGATCGCCCGCTATCAGGTCTGTAAATACGCATGCACACACGCCACACTGCTCCTCCAGGACACACCACCCCCACCCCAAGCCTAAAGCCCAACTTGCACCAACAGCTGCTTCCCCATCCTAAGGACTCTGCTCTCCCTGCCTAGAACATCTGGAACAATCTGCCAAAACTGCCGCTGGGGGACTCAGCAGCCTCCCTCCCCCACTTCTGGCTGTGAGGAAAGAGTATGCAGAATTCCCTGATGTTCCCGAAATCTGCATCAGAAGACCCTTCTCCCTCAAGGCCAGCGGTTCCAGCTGCAGCAGCTCCCATCCCCCCAGACCCCACCCCCACTTTCCGTGGGCCCCTTACTTCTACCCTCTGCCCACACCTCCCCTCCCTCGGTTCTTTCCTTCACTCTCTCACCTTATCTGCCCGCCCCCCAGAATCCACACCCACCCACCTCTCACTTTGCATGTGGGGAAACTGAAGGTGTTTCCAAAAAATGGATGTGCAGGTCAGCGAGACAACGCACACAAGCAGCCTGGCCTGGCACCTGGTGGGTGCTCAGCATCTGCCCCTTGCCTTCCCCTTTTCCTTCTTCCTCCTCTGCTCTCCAGCTCCACAGCTCAAGCCTGGGATAGGCAGGGGCAGGGGGCAGCAGGCTGGGAGCTGTGGGCCTGGGGTGGGCAGGGGGCCACGGGCAGCGGGGAGCCGGCAGCCAGCCCCTCCTGTCCTCCAACCTCTGCTCCCGGCCCAGGACGTTGTCAGCCACCAGCCTGTCACTCGGCCACGGTGCCTCCCATATGAATAACAGCCCTTTAATTAGTATATTATAGGAAGACGGGCCCGTGGCAGCGTCCTTGCTAGAAATTGCCAGCAGCAATTCAGCAGCAGCGAGGAGACGGACGGATCCTGTATTACACGGAGCTCCGCAGCCTCCCTGCCACGGAGCGCGCCTCCAAATGAGATTTCTTTCTCCCTGAAGAAAACAATTTGGTCTCACTCTCTTGTCTTCCTTTCTCCGGTTTCTTTTTTTTTTTTTTTTTTTTTTTTTTTTTTACCCTCCTCTGATTATCAGGATTGGAAACACTTACAGAGGGTGGTTATTGTTTTCAGATTCAATTGGGCCCTTGGACTTGGGAAGGAAGCCTCCCGCACCCAGCTGGGCTGCTCTGGTGGGGAAGGTGGGGGGCAGGGCTCTGCTCTGGGGCCCTTTTGGTTATGACGATGACATTGGCGGGACTGGTGTTTCTCGAACACTCACATATGCTCGCTCATTTGATCCTCACACAACCCTACAGGGATATTGGTATCCTCATTATAAAAATAGGGAAACTGAGGTCAGGGAGGTTGGGAACGTTCCGCAAGCCACTGGTGGCTGGGGGCAGCCAGGATGGAGACCAGGGAGTCTGGGATTACTCACCTATTACTCAGCACTGTCTGGGTTCCCAGAGGAGGTCAGAGCATTCTGAAGAATTGACCTCCACTTTCTCATCTTCGAAATGGGAATACTAATATCTCTCCTACCTGTGGCACTGGTCACTGTGAGCATTCCCGGCAGAGAAGGAGAAAGCAGAGGCTCTGTAACACCCTCGGGCCAGGGCAGGAGGTCCCGTGGAGGAAGGGTTGACTGTAGGAGCCTCCCCGCAACCCACACGCCCTTCCCAGCCCGTGTCTGAAGGCTAACACGCCCACATGCCAGTGCGATGTGCTTTTCGCCCGAGCCCTGTGGATGCAGTTAGGACAAAGAACATGAACTTCTTTTCAAACGTGGCTGAATTCCTAGAAGCTTTAGTCACAGGGTATTTTCTCAATCGATGGATTTTCATTATGACCACTGTGGCCAGGGGGAAGGCCGGGTAGGAAAGTGAGTTCCCACAAAGGGGTCCGCTGCTAGCCTTCCGGACAGGGTTTTCTGGCCCGAGCTGATGTGTCCAGCACCAGCACGGAGACGGCGAGCCTGCTCCCCCAGGCTGCTGTCAATTAACCTCAGGGAGAAGAAGAAACAAGCCTGAAGGCTGAACCCACACAGAACAGTCAAGTAGGGGCAGCAGAGAGCCTGGGAGGATCCCCCATCCCACGGCTTTGCTCACTGTCCCTCCTTCTTGAATGCCCCTTATCACTTGTCACTCACCCTTCAAGACCTACAGCAGGGAGCTGAGGTGCCCCAGGTCACCTCCCCCGGACCTCCTTATTTCGGCATAACTGTGGGACACACTCCATGCTGGGGGCCAGGGTCCTATCTCAAGGTTCCATGGTGCCGCCTCTCTGTGTCCCCGCCTCAGTGCCCTCGGTTCCAAGGCCACTCAGTCCAGGCCAGATGCAGCAGGAAGTATGTCCTCAGCAGAGCCTTCAAGCAAAGGGCAACAGCAGTCACTAGATAAGCATCCAGCCACCTACCCTCTGGAGGGAACCTCTGCAGTGTGTTCTACACCAGTCTTCCAAGGGCCTCAGCGGGACCGAGTCCCAGTTGCCCAAGGCAGGACCAACCAACTCCATCAGTCCCTGAAATTGGATCTCCCTCCTCCCCTACCCCATGCCCACTTTCCCACCTCTTGCTTCCTGGGATCGCCTCCCTGAAAAAGCAAGCTCACTCAAGTCCTTGCCTGAGGCTAGGACAAGACACAACTGGATATTCCCTGCTCTGAGAAGCTTTCTCAGCCGCTCCTCACCTGACGTCCCTGGCCACGTGACTGAAGCAGGTATGCATCAGCTCTCTGCCGCTTTCCTCACCTGGATCAACCATGCTAATTATGCACCAAGCGCTTAGTGCATGTTCAGTAAACGGTGGCAGTCACTAACGCTACTCGCACTCGCATTGCCACTCTCTTCTCTCTAACCCCACGGTGCTTTGTGTAGTCAAGTCAGGAAGGAGGAAGAGGGTCTGCACAAGAATATTAAAGTCAGATTTCAGAGTGCTCCGGGCAGAGGGAACAACACATGCAAAGGCCCTGAGGCAGGATAGCTGGAGGGTTTGAAGAACTCAGAAGAGGCCAATACAGCTAGAGGGCAGTGAGCAGGGGGAGGGACAAGCCAGCCTCAGGCAGGGCCTCTCTGGAGAGTAGATTTTATTCTAAATGTGAAAAGAACCATCACGGGTGTTAAGCAGAGAAGTGTGACGGCCGGATTGGTTTTTTAAAAGATGCCTCGGGACTGAGTGTGGGCAACTACATCAGGGGAGAGGAAGAGGGAATGCACCGGTGCCATGGATGGAAATTCAAAGAACCCAATAGATTCTAGACGAAAACGGAGGGGAATTTCTTGATAATAAACTAAACCTGGGGGTTGAGAAACGAAGGAGCCCCCCTGACCCTGAGAGCCTTGGGGAGGAGCTGGAAACCCTGGCTTTCTGACCACTGACCTGCCAGGAGGCCTGGGGCAGCACTGCCCCTGGACGGGCCTGGCTCCTCATCTGTAAACTGGAGTCTGAGGCACTCACTGTATCTAAGCCCCTCCTCGGATTCAGTTTTCTCATAGACCCTTGTAGGACCAGAAGTAGAGATCTTGCCCCCCCGCCCCCACCAGGGAGTAAGGTGAGACCAGAGCCTCTCAGGGAGGCAAACCAGTGGTCATGTGGGGGGAGCCTGGGGTTCCAGTCATGGCTCTGGCCTTTGACTTGCTGTATGACCTCAGGCAAATCTTTCACCCTTCTCTGGGTCTCAGAGTTCTAGTCTGTAACACGAGGGATCTCTATGGTCCCTTCGCGCCCTAAAACCTTGAAATCCTGGGCTTCAGGTTCCAAGTCCTGCATAGCTGAGAGTTGGGTGGGGGGAGGCTGGGAGGAAGCCTGGAAAGAAGAGGGGTCCAGAATCTCCACCCCCAAACCCCCGAGACCTGGACCCACCTCACCCAAGGGCAACATGGGCCAGTCCCCAACCAGGGGTACTGGGTTTTGGGGAGCAGCAGCCCCATCACAGACCTCGATGCAGCCAGTAGCTGATCCCCAGCAGCCAGAGAGTGAACAGACTCATTGTGGTTGTGGCCATGAATTCAACAACTGGGACTTGGGCTTTGAAATCCAAATGAAGACACACAGCAGAGACCCCGCCCCCACGCTGCGCCTGGGCACCAGGATTCATTGCTTTCATTTTAATAGGCTAATTACTTAGACAGGTAGGTGTCCAAAAGCCATCCTTCTCAGCGCAGGGCAATCGCGGGGTGGCCAGGCTTTCCCAAGCAACCTCACGGTAAGCACAGGGGGAGGTGGGGCCAGGCTGGCTTTCACTACCTGGGCTGTGCATGAAAGCCCGAAGATGCTCCCTTCAGAGGACAGGGCTCTGTCGGGACTGTGGAAATTCAGCTGGTTGCTGGGAGCCAGACTGGACTGTTAGCAGACAAGCAGCTCTCCCCTTCTCTTGCCCCATTAGCATTTCCACCTTGTTTTGTATGGATGGGGCGTATCTCCTCTGACCCACAGGGAGCTCCTGGAGGGAGAGGCTTGTGCTGAGGCTGGGGCCACTCCCATTCTTTCATTCGACCAATATTTCCTGAACACCTGCTATGTGGCCAGGCACTGGGCGAGGCATTGAGGATAGGGCAGCAAACCAAACAGATCAAAATCCCTTTCCTGGTGTTCTTACAGGGAGAGACGTGTGATAAAGAAATACGTGGCTTGTTGTAGTCGTATTCTATTGCTGTGGCTTCAAAACAACCACACTAATCATCTCACAGTTTCCGTGGATGGGGGAATCCAGACACAAGGGACCTGAGTCCTCTGCTCAATGCAAGGTGGTGGCCGGGCTATGTTCCCCTCTGGGGTTCAGGGTCCCCTTTCAAGTTCACGATGGGATGCTGGAGGAACTGAGTCCCTCGCTCGCGACTGGTGGTGGGGTGGGTGGGTACTCTTTGCTCATAGACGTGACTCCCAGATCATGGCCATGTGGCCCCCTCCCTCTTCAAAGCTGGCAACTTCTCACACAAAGAACCACCCCCCCCCCACCCACGCCCCGCTTGGAATCTCCCTCACCAGGGGAAGCCCGGTCCCTTTGAAGAGCTCATCTAATCAGGTTAGACCCCTGGAGGATAATCTCCCTTTTAATAAAGGCAACTAATGATTTGGGACCTTAATTCCATCTACAAAATCCCTTCGCAGCAGCAACTAGATTCATGTTTGATTGAAGAACCGGGGAGAAGGCGAGCGTTTGACCAGGGCACTGGAGTCTGTGGGTGTTTTCGGCTCTGCCCACCACAGTATGTTGTAAGTTGCCGGGTGACACGAAGAGAAACCGAGCAGCGTAGAGGGGACCCAGAATGATGGCGGGCTGGGGGGTGGGGGGCGGTGTTCATCTTCAGTCCGTTGTCAGGGAAAGCAACACCGGGAAGCGCATCTGAGGAGAGACTCCAAAGATGAGGGAGTTGGCCCTAGGGCTCTCTGGCAGTGGGCACACCCAGGCTGAGGAACCAGTGAGAAGTCATAGGGGATGAGGTCAGATGGTATAGGGCCTTATGGCCATGGTGAGGACACGGGCTCTCTGCTCAGTGACATGGCCCTGGGGTCGTCACAGGATTTTAAGCAGTGGAGTGACATGATTTAACTTAATTTCTAGAAAATGTCTGGGGCTTGTGGTTGAGAACAGACTGCACAGGGCAAGGGCAGAGCAGGAGACCAATTAGGAAGCCCTCGCAGTTACCCAGGGAAGAGCTATGGGGCCTCTGCCCTGGGCGTGCTCTGAAGGCAGAGCGACAGGATCTCCCGACAGATCAGGATAGGCTGTGGGAGGAAACATGGTCCTGCCCCCAGGCTCCCTGCACATTTGTAGGCCCGGACACCCTCAAGAGGCATCCCTGGACAGCTGTACTAAAGCAAGAGGTACCTTCTAGATTGTCTTTTCACATTAGAAGACAGGAGATCTCCCCGGGGGGGAATTGATCCAACCTTTCAACAATACCCCAGCGTCCTAATTAAATTCTCCTCTTCACAGGCACCAAAGTGAGCACCTCACTCAGCAAGACCTGTCAGTGGGAGTCCTGGTAGGAGTGGGAGGTACAGATTTCAAGCTTCTAACTAACCCCTGCTCAGCACCCGCCAATCCACCCACACCGCTGCGGGAATGGCCGCCCCAAAACGCAAGTTACAATATGTCCCTCTCTTCTTCACAAATGGCGTCCATAGATCATCCCTTCTGCAATATATGCCATAGGGCCTCAATTTTAAGACACTGTCAATTGTGAGAAGCCCTATTAATTAAAACAAACAAACAGCTTTCAGAAACCCTATATTACCTGTGTATGATCGATTGTAAGACATTCCTCATCTCTAAGTATGGAAATGTTCATCCTACAATTGTAACTATTCTGGTGGGGAAGGGTTTTATGGTCAACACTTGGTTAACCTGAGATTCTGTCACTGCAGGACTTGTCAGAGACTTAGAATAATCACGTGGACTATGCTTCTTGCAGAGGTTCTTCGAAAATCTATCTATTTTCCACCCATCCATTAGAATAAAATAGAATCTATTTTTTAAACCTCAATCCACTTGGTCTTTTCTTTTGGCAGGGCATCTATGAGGGTTGGTGTTTCCCCCGAAAACATTTTGGAGACTGAATATCAAATGTCTCAGCTAGACACTCCAGGCCCTTGTGGTCTGGCCCTGGGCCACCTCTCCTAATACAGCCTGTGTTCTGGAGTTCTTATACTTCCTTCACGACACACTGCCCGTTCCGGTCCGGAACTTCTGTCCCTGTTATCATTTCAGGCAGCACAGCCCAACCTGACCTAATCCTTACTTATTCTTCACTCCATTAGCCAAATAATAATTATGAGCCTCTAGAAGATACCAGGAACTCTTCCAGCATAAGCAAGAACATGCTGAACAAGACAGGCATGGCTCCCAGCCTCATGGAGTGTACAAACATTCACATACACACACTCACGCTCACGTACCTAACTGCAAATTGGCTTAGGCGCTATGAAGAATGAAAGCAGGGCACTATGGAAGAACATAAGGGGATCTCATTATACTGAGAGCCGTCCTCTTTGAGCTGAAATACGAAGGATGATTAGGAACCCATCGGGTGGAGAACTAGGATAGAGAGAGTTGCAGGCAGAGGTTACGGTGTATGGCAAGGCTCTGAACTGGAGAAGACCTGGCATATTTGAAAAACTGAGTAGAATTCAGCATGACGGGGTTATAGTGAATAAGACCGAAAAAGGCTGGGTCCAGATCATGCTGGGTCTCGTGGACCATGTTAAGGTCTTGGCGATTTATCCTTAGAGCAGTGGGCAGTCACTAAAGGGTTTTATAGTCTATGGCAAGAAAAACATTGGGAGCATGCAGGAGAAAAGGTGGGGAGATTCTAAGAAGCTACATCATTCTTTTGATTGCAAATGTCAGAAAACCCAACCCCAAGTGGTTCAAGTAAAAACAGAATTTGTTACCAAGAGTAGCTGAAAGCCTAGGGATAGGGAAGGGATTCAAGCAAGGCTTGATCAAGGTTCAAACAATGCTGCCATGATCTGGTTTCTTTCTTTCCATCTCTTGCCCCTCCTTCCTCTTGCTGGCTCTGTTTTCCCTAGGATCACATGGCATGGGGGCAAGATGGCAGGCCAAGGCCCAGTCCCCCATTTACTCTTGTCCAGGCATAGCCAGCAAAGAATAGACTCTATCTCCCTCACAGTCAAGTCCTGGAATCAAGTCTCTTGGGCTCTTATTGGTCTGACCTCAGTCTTGTGCCCAACCCTGATCTGATCCACACCACAGCCAGAGGAGTGGAAAGAGCAGTTGGCCTAATCTGGGCCGACTGTACCCATGGAGCTAGAGATGGAGCCAGCTTCTCTGGAACTATGTGCCTTGGAGGAAAAGAGGTCCATCACCCAGATGAAAACCAGGGTCTTCTATGGAAAACACAGTGAGAGGGAGCCGGGCAGCCCTACATGACCAGTATCTACTAGAGGAAACACTGCGGTGTTCAGACAAGTGTGGAAGGTGCCATGGGCCAGTGCAGCAGCAGAAGAAGGGGGGAGAAGGGGGCCGATTTGACATATATTTTGATGGTAAGATCAACAGGACTTGGTGACAGATGGCATGCTGGTGATGAGTCCCTCTCAGGTTTCTGGCTTGAACACCCCAGAGGGCAGAGCCATTGAGTTACGAAGAAAAAGATGGAAGGTGAAACACTACAGAGGGGAGATCCTTTGACACCTCTCTGTCCTTCGTGTCCATGCTCAGATGTCACATCCACTGATACCGTCCCAGATGCTCCCTCATCAGAATTCCTCCTCTTTCCTCTACCCTGCCACGCCAGGGACCTTCTTTGTCTTCTGTTGTTGTCCAATACCCTCACTCATTGTTTCCCAGCTTATCCCTGCTCCAGACTGTGAGCTATGAGCTATGCAGGGACAGGAACGGGGTCCTATCCATCACAACCCCTCCCACATGCTTGGCACCAGGTAGATGCTCAGTAAACAGCTGTTGAACTAGATCAAAATAAATCCTCAAGGGGAAGGGGAGCCCTTCCTCGATGTCCCCTGAGGTCCTAAATCTGGAGAAAGTTTTCAGAAACACACTCCTAATTATCTGTGTGGCCCAGCTGGTGAACCAGGCGTCTGGTTTTTCCTCGAAGGAAAGGCCACGCCTTCCTGGAGCCCCCGTGTTGATATATAGAGGTGTATCTGCTTCTCTCCAGTACTGCTTTACTAGCTTCTGCTTTCTTGGGTCGTGCAGTGGCTTAAGAGAAGATGCAATAAAATCTGTATTGTATTTCCAAACTATAAAACAGTGATAGAATTTGTCGGGCCTCCTAATGTCTCCAGGAGTGGAAATCATTCTAACCTTCCAATAAAATGCCAGTGCCCTAATTAAAGTCTCTAAAGCTGCAGTCTCTGGGCCCAGCTCCCCCTCCTCAGAGCAGCCTCTTTCCTTGCTTGGGCGTGGGAGGCGTGAGAAGCTGCCATGTTAAGCTCCAGACCCTGAGGACCCCAGAGAAGAGAAAATTCCAGAGGACCCACCCAGCCTGGATCTAGGCCCATCATCACACAGAGCTTGCCAATCACTCCAGGGTCCCTTTCCTCCTCCTCATCTCCTGACCCCACTATTCCCGGTGGGTCTATTCTAAGGCTAATTCTGGGGTTTT
The DNA here is from genome assembly GCF_009829155.1 of Mustela erminea. Lineage (NCBI taxonomy): Eukaryota > Metazoa > Chordata > Mammalia > Carnivora > Mustelidae > Mustela > Mustela erminea. The sequence goes on from NC_045622.1 coordinate 95,262,399, forward strand.
GTTTTTTGTTTTTCCATAACTTCTCTTTTAGAGTTTAGAAAGAAGGAGCTGGTGTGGGGTAAAATGGGAATTTACCTAAAATTCCTTTTATAAGGAATCCAGCCTAGGGTAGAAGTCACCCTGGCCGTTCCCCTTCAAAAGATGCCAAACGTCAGAATGAGCTTCAAGTGAGATTTTTCAGGAACAGAAAATGTCAGAATGAAAATAGCAGTGTTTCTAGCCTAACCTCCTGCCTCTGCTCTGTGGAGCTTGTGCTCAGGCCCAGATGGAAGATGGTGGGAAGAGGAGGAGGCTGGGTCCTCTCTTCCAGGTGGCCCACTGAGGAAGAATAGATAGGGTTGGGCTGCGCTGGGCTGGGCAGGAGGAAGAGAGATGTGCTGGCAAGAGCTTCTAGCAGGATACTGTCAGATGGACTCAAGAGAAGTCCCAGGAGGCAAGCTACAGGGCTATGTCTTTCATAGCAGATTTGAATAGCCCAAAAGTCAAATGTAACAGTGTATGATTGAGGGAAGGGGAGCTGGAGTGGGCAGAAAATATGGCTCAGGAACAAGGAACATAAAACACCCTAGGGTTTTTATCCAACATTAAGTATAAATTGAGTCAACAAGAACCACAACAGCTATTAAAAGGCCAAGGTGTTCTTAGGTTGCATTAACAGAAGTATGAGTTTTGAAAGAGGGGAGGGGATTATCTCCTCCTGCTCCCATTGGAATAAACCTGGCAGTGTGTCCAGGTCTGACCCCTGCCATCTCCTCTATCACAAAAGGAAGACTGGTCTGTCCATAACCTCTCAATCAAACACAGGTGCATGAAGATGTGCACACACATTGGTGCAGATCCTGAGGACTGTTCAAATTGTCTGTTCTCCAACTTGACCCCTATCTAGCACCCCACTTCTCACCTCTCCACCTCTTTTTGGAGACTCTCGTGCAGTTTGTCACTCAAAAGCATCTGGCTCCACTGTTGGCTGGGGTTTGGAGGTTGAAACTCTCAAAGTCCAGGAGGGCGGTGGGGAGGAGGAATGGGAGGTTTCCTCCATGTGGACTGGCTTCCGCCTCCTGTTAGTCTCTCCTGATTGTCATCCCCTGAAAGAGCATTTACCTCCTTCTGCCTTGAGCTGGGTTATTCTAGCTTCAGGATGTACCCGCTCAGGAAGGGGAAGGAGGTTAAGAAGATCCCTTAAGCCCCAGCCTGAAAGCTCTTCAGGTGAGCACAAAAGAGGGACCAGGGGTGCAGTCGGGACCCTCTAATTGTGTGGACTCGGGAGACAACAACAACTCAGAGGCCGGAGGAACCAAAGGATGATTCCAAGTCCACAGAAGGAAAAGATTCAAAAAAGCCCAAGCTAGTCCAAGAAATAATCCCCTTCGTGGGAGGTATTCCAGGTGTAGGATGGATGACCTTGATGATGTCAAAAGAGGGGAACAAGGGCGAGGCTTGATTTTGACTCATTCCAAACAGATTCTAGGGCCTGTTCATTAAGCCATTAGCTCGTAGTTTCCCAAACAGCACAAGGAAGAGGTCACTTTGACCTTGGAGAGTGTGTGCCATCTTGCCCTGAGTCTGTCCAAGAGCCTCTCTGGAGGATCCTGTAGGCACATGCTCAGCCCCGAGCACAGTGTGCAAGCCGGTGGTGTGTGCACGCATGGAGCCTGAGCACGCGCTTGCAGGGATGGAGCACGTGCCTCAGCTGCTGGCACCCGGCCCAGCTTTGTGACTCCAGGCAGGTCACTTCGCTTCTCTGTGCTCCAGCTGTCAGCATTTGCCGAACAGAGCTACCGGTGACAGCCATCTCATTGAGGCATCTGAAGGCTAGAGGAGGAGATGCATGGTAAGTGCTGGGGACCATGCCCAGCGCTCAGTCTGTGCTGCATAAATGGGAGCTACAATTATAATTATATGAGCATCCAGTCTGCCCTCCTCATAGCTATATATCTGTACCCGATGCTCTGGGGGCCCAAGAGAACCCTGGGAGGCACGCTGGGGGTCCTGTTTCACAAGAAGGGAACTGAGGCTCGGGGAGATAGAATGTCTTAGCTGCAAGAAAGCCCACTCAGATAGTCACCCTACTATTTCCAGGGCCACCAACCACCACAGGGAGCCCCCAAGGACCTGAAGCAAACTAGGTTTCCTCCACCCTGAGCTGGGCATCTCAGGGGGGTGAGCCACCTCCAGGGAGTCTTCCAATTAGTGAGAGGAGAAGCAGCCCACCGTACAGTGGGGGTGGAGCATGGGCACTGCCATGGGTCCCATAAGCCTGGGACCCCACTCCCACCCCACCTGGCGGCCAAGGCCTTGGGGACTGCATCTGTCTCAGGGTGCCACTCCCCCCTCAACCTCTAGTCACCATGAACTGCCTGGTGCCTTTCCCATATGCACTGGTTTCCTTCCCTCAGGACTTTGCAGAAGCTGTTCTATCACCGGGAATGCCTTTCCCAGTCCCTGATTTTCCAAATCTTGTATACCCTGGTTATCGCAGTTGCACTGAGCTACATGTTCCTTCTGGGTCTCTGTCTCCTCATCTGTAGAGAGCAGGACTTGCAGGTCTTGAAGTTTTTTCCCCAAGGTCTTCCTCCAGGAAGCCACTCAGATGGAGGGGTCGCCTGTCCTCTGAAACCGCACAGCATGCTGTGCAAACCTCCTTATGGCACAGATCACTTACTACCCCAGCTCACCGCCGCATGGGTTCACACCTGATCTCCCCTTCCAGATGCTGTTTCTTGAGGGTAGGTGGGCTTCATGTCACATTCATGTCTATTTCCCTTCATTGGGTGGTGGATAGACAGGTAGATGGACTGATGGACAGGCAGAATTGGACAGCTTCCCAGGGCCGTTTGTGTCTCCTTGGAACCCAGAAGACTCTTTTGCCCCTGAAAGGAATGAAGTGCTGAAGGCAGGACTGCAGGATCCCCAAGCAGAGGATGAAATTTCAGGGCAGAGGAGAAAGCATTTCCAAAGTCAAACCTCTTGGATATAGACCTCCTCAGCCTCTGCCCATCTCCTCCTCCTACCACCCCCCCACCCCAGCTCAGTACCTTCTTGAGTCCCACTGCCACTTTGCCTGCCAGCAAGGCTGCTCTTCTCTACATCATTAGTGAGACTCCCCCACCGCCACAGTAGATGATGAAGTAGAGTGACCTGTCCAAGGTCACACAGCTCAACCCTGCCCACAAGAGGACCAGAACCCTGGACTTCTGGTGCCCATTTTGGCTCCTCCACTCTTCATCACTGTCCCTCTGGGTCCCCTAGGCCATTCCAACCATTGGTTGATTCAGAGGTGAGGGTGTCTGAGGCAGATGTGGTGAGCTAAACCCTGCCCCTAGATCTCACCAAAGTGCCCCCCAGCACCCTCCCTCCCACCCCAGCTGACGCTAGGATTTCAGTCTGGAGCCCCAGAGGGAGAGGCTTGCTATGACTTTGCTGTTTCTGCTCTCCCCTGTCCTGCGCCCGCAGTACGCCTTTCCCCAGCAAAGCCACTAAATCACTTTTACAGGATTCGAGGTTCTTTCTACTCAGTGAGTTTCCTGCCAATACAAAATGTCTTCCAGGATCTGGGGAAGACAGGTTGGCTTGAACGGCTGTTCATTAGAGGAAGATTAATGGGGCCACTGATCCCATTAATGTGTTATTGACCCTTCCCTTACTATAATCGGCCAAACAGCTCAACCTCTGGCTCAAGGCAGAGTTTACTCAGAGCTCAGGTCCCATTTGTGGGGAAAGCAAGCTCCATTGGCTTGGCCCCATCCACACTGCCTGAGGGGTAACAGATGAGCCCTCCTCCCATCTGTGAGAGTGAAAACCATCACTTCTGGTCCCACAAGCCAATCATATGATGGCTAACACTGACCGAGTGCTTCCTATGTGCCAGGCGCTCTGCTAAACCCTTTACAGGCATGATTTCATTCAAACCCCTTAGTCCCATTTTATGGAGAGGAAAACTGAGGTCTGCAGAAGTTAAAGAACCTTGCAGGAAGTTGCAAACCCAGTATTCAGACCCAACAGCTAATACTATAAATAGCAGACACTGCCATCTTGCCTACTAAAGGTCTAGCATCGTTCTAGATCAACGCTGACCAACAGAAATACAACGCAAGCTGTGTATGTCAAGTTTAGTTCCCCAGCAGTCCCATCAAGACAGTAAAAAGAAGGGGGTGAAATTATTCTGTTATTTATTTTAAAGAGAAAGAGAGGGAGAGCGAATGGGGGAGGGGGCAGAGGGAGAGACAGAATTTGGAGCAGACACCCGGCTGAGGGTTCACTCCCATGACCCATGAGATCATGACCTGAGTCAAAATCAAAAGTCTGACACTTAACTGACTGAGCCACCCGGGTGCCCCTGAAATTACTTTTAATATATTTAGCAAAGCCCACTATAGCCACAATATTAGCATTTCAACACATAATCAATATAAAAATTGTTAGATACTTGCCTATTTTTCTGGTCCTGCGCCTTCCGAATCTAGTGTTTATTTTCCTCTTACAGCACATCCCAGTTTGGGTCAACCACATTCCAGGAGTTCAAAAGCCACCTGTACCAAGTGCTTGCCCTGTTTGCTCAGGGCTCGATGCTTTATGTACATTCTGTCATTTCATCTTTGTTAACATCATAAGGTGGCTGCCTTATTATCATCGGCCCCTTTCAAACATGAAACAGCCAGAGAGGGGAGGTGAATGGCCTGAGGTCACACAGCAGGTAGATGGCAGGACTGGGAAGCCGGCTTGGCTGCAGAGCCTCTGCTTTTACCAGCGATCAGCACGACTACCTCCTACCAGGCTGGTGGGACAGCTCTCCCAACACTGGAGCCTATGGGGCTATAGGACAGTCTCTAGCTTCCAAGGCAACTCCCTGCTCTAGGGTGCCAGGCCCTGAGGGGCCTTTAAGACAGAAGGGCTATAGCCGCTGTGTCTGCGGAGCCCAGAAAGAGCCCCCACGATAAGGTTGTACCTCCCTGAGAATTCTCCCTGAGAATTAAAAGGATGACGACTTAATGAGGGCTCACAATGGTTGGGGCCAGTACCAATCATTTCACAATGATGTCTCGTGGCAACCCTGGGAGAGGGGTTGGTTATCGCCACTAGACGCCAAGGACACTGAGGCTCAGAGAGCCTAAGTATCTTATCCAAAGTCACACAGCAGTCCGTGGCAGAGCTGGGAGAGGTGAGACTCTAAATCCTGGGCTCTGACCCTTTAATAGTAAAGCAGCCCCCAAGACTGATCTGAGAGCTCCCCTTCCAGCCAACCCCCCTCTCCTGGGCTACGATTCCAGTTTTTTGCCTGGACAGTGGTGCTTTGTGCACCTTCCAGCACCTTCTGCAGGGACCATGCTCATCTCCATCACTTTCTGTCACTGTCCTTGTTCCCCACCCATGGCTGTCGCAGGCCCAGCCTGCATGGCCCCGCTTCCCCTCCCACCGTGTCCCTCTTTTTCCCTCTGCCTGAAATTCTTCACTTTGCCCACCACATAAAGTCTCACTATGAACCCTTAGGTTAAGAATTCCCCGTTCTTCAGTAAAACAGAACAGATGTCCCTGAAAGCTGCTTTCAGTCCAACGCTCCTTGTGAGCCTTCCTTCGTTCAATCGGCCCCTCCCAGAGGCCCACTTGCAGGAAATGGAAGTTTAATATGGACAGAAATAAAGAATTAACTTCAATCAGAGTTGGTTGGTCCCATGGCGATCATCTGGTCCAGGCCCTTCATTTCACATATGGGGAACCAGAGCCACAGAGTGACCCAAGACTGCGCAGTGGGGCAGAGGACTCACACTCGGGTCCATGGCTCCAACAGCAGCGCTCCCCATCATGTGCCATGTTTCTTCTTCAGACTCGCCAAGTGGCTCAGTTGGGAAGAGAGATCTATTCACTCTGCCCTCAGACCCTCCCTCTAGGTAGGGGCACCGAGCTCCAAGGTCTGGGCAAAGACTATGCTCTTGAGATTGGAGGCTTCCAAGGTGAGTAGATAAAACCCAGGAAGGCAGCTGACCCTGTCCACCTTCCCCTCCAGGTCTGCAAGGCTCGCCCTCCCACCCTGCCCCGGCCAGCTGCGTCCCCTCGCCAACATTGTGGCATAGGATACAGGCATGGGGCCCACAGACTGGCAACAGTCTTGGCCTTCCAACAGCCTCAGGAGGTAGGGATGGGGACCATTCCCATTTCAGGGATGAGGCAACTGAGGCTCAGAAAGATGAAGGTCCACACAGCGGGGCTATTCCTAACCCAAAACCTGCGTTCCCACCACTGCTCCAGATTAAGGACTAAGGACTCCCAGTGCAGTGCTCCCTCTACAACCCCATGCTGCCTCCATGAGGCTGCCCTCTCCCCACCCCAACATGAGCTCTTTACTGATGACAGCTGCCGCCTGGGGCCCGGCTGAACCAAGCCACCAGCACAGCCAGCCTGCTCCACGGAATTCCCTGCCAAAAGGAATGAGTGGGAACCATCCCTGTATTCAATTCTTAGCCTGGAAACAGGATCTGGGAAGCCAAGCTTCAAGTAACTGAGTTGCTTTCCCCAAAGCTATCCGAGGGACGACACCTTTTTTTTTTTTTTTAAATCACTGGACCTCCCACCACTGAGAGGAGCCATCCATACATACTTCCAGAACTTTTCTAGGGATCCAGTGGGTCCAGGTGGGAATTAAATTTGTCCCATGCCCTCAGCAGGCTGCCAGAAGAGACCCAGAAATAGATCACTGAGGTAGACGCCAAAGCCCTTGTTGCCAAAGACTCAGTTTCCTCATCTTTAAAATGGGGACAAGAATGGTCAACAGCCCATAGGGCTGTTGTTAACGGGTCATTGATTCATTTATTCCACAAACCCTTTTGATTTCCTACTCAGTGCCAGCCAGGACCCTGGATACTAAGGACACAGGAAAAATCAAGCCCTGCCCTTGTTGAGCCCTCACTCTGATAGGAGGAATGGACAACAGACAGTAAAACCATACATAAAAAACACTATTGCAGAGACCACAAAAATAAAGCATGTAATGAGATAGAGAGAGACCAGAGGGCGTGGTCACTAAACTATAATCCTTATTATTTTCATTAATATTATTATTTGTTCTTCTGAGTCTCAAAAGCCAAGTGGGAGTTAGGCAGATAAGCACAAGGGAAGAGGATTTCAGGTGGAGGACACGGCATGCACAAAGACAGGAAGGGACTGAGGAGTTCCTGCAGCTGATGGTTCAGAGAGGTTGCAATGGATATAAAAAACACGGGGCCCCCCAGCAAGGCTGGAGAGGTGGGCATTCTGGCCTCAAAGAGCTTTGGATGTAGGGCTCAGGATCTAGAACCTTATCCCCCAAGCATCGTCAGGGAGCCATCAAAGGGGTCTCAAAAAGGAAGTCCAATGTCAAGGCTATTGTGTTCAAAGGTTTATTTTGGCTGCAGCGTGTCAGGCTAGGGGTGAGAGGGAGCCTTATCGGCAGAGGCCATCAACACTCAGAGGCTGTGGCACAATCCCACAGAGATGCTGAGGCCCGAGAATGGGGGTGGCTGGGGGCAGGGAGAAAGAGGGACCGCGAGGAGAGGTGTTTGGAAGGCAGATGAGAAGGAAGTTTGGTGACTGATGGGATGTGGGAGGTGAGCAATGGCTTGAGGACTATGAATAACAGCATCTTCTTGCAGACTGTGTGGGGTACAGCCCACCGTGCCAGCCACCCGGGCCCCTGACAGAAAGTGGCTTTAGAAGTTGGGGGAAGACCCCAGCTGTCCTGCAGGACACAGCATCTCCCACGTCTCCAACAAGCGTGCCTTCGTAGACCCCAGGCTTTGTGTGCACTCCCTCTGCCCGGAGCGCTCCTTTGGACTGGCCTCAGTTCAATACCGACTTCTCTGGGAAGCTTTCCTTGACTACCCCACAGAATCAGTCACTCCCTTCTGTGGGTTTCATCAGTATCCAATTCACAGATGTATTAGTCCTTCCCCCTTGGGGCGGGGATGGGGGCAGAGACCTTGTCCCTTTCTTGCTTTGTCTCCCCAAATAATCTACAAACTGCCCAAGAACAGGAGTCGTCTCCCTTGTTATCCTAGTGCCCAGTACAGTGCCTGGCACTCAGAGGGCACTTCCCACACATTCATTGAATGAATGAGTGAAGAAGGGTTGGGCCACCTGCCGAGATGCAGGGAGAGAAACTCATGAGTCATTCGGGGCTGTGCTGGGTCCATCCACACGAATGCACAAGACAGCAGGACAGAAGTCCTGGGAGCCCTGGGAGGGAGATCTGACCAGGTCATCTCCCCTCCTTCCCACCTCCTCACTGGGCCCCTGCCCCAGCCTCACACTTGTCCCAGCCCTGAGAGCCTAGAAATCTCCTCTCTGTAGAGAGGGAGTGGAAAAGTGCTGGAATCTGGCCCTGTCCCTCCTTCCCCTTAGAGAAGCTTCTCTGGGGGCCATTTGGGATTCGATTTCCATAAACAAATGAGGTTGGGGGTTAACTGCACCCTCATTTGCATGTGGAGGGATGCTCAACCTGGCCAGAAAAATGAGAGCAAACCCATTACCAGCAACCCACCCTCCACCACTCTTGGGGGAAAAAGAAATGACATTTTCCCTTTACATTGGAAATACTTAAAAGTCCCAAGAATAGATTTATAGGAATATTTTAACCTTTTCTTTGATCCTTGAAATGTCATTGTTCTGTGGGCTGAATCGCCAAATGTGACCTTTTCCAGTAGCCATGGGGCGGGGGGGGGGGGACCCCCGCTGGCTCGTTGAAAAGAGCTTCAGAAGATCCCCCTGCAGCTTGCCCAGCACCCCGCACTTACCCTACAGCCTGGAGCCGCTGGTTGGAGAACTGGTGAGTGGGAAAGGCACGCAGGGGCTAGCAGGGAAGGCTGAGCAGCTCTCTCCTCATCTTATCAAATGAGGATGAGTTAAATGTGGGCCCATCACTGGCCTTAGGTGAGGTACTTCCTGTCTTTGAGCCTCGGTTCCCTATACAGTGGGAAAAATCCTGGTACCTATGTCATAGAGTTGTTGCAAAGACTAAATAAGACAATGCACACTGGATTAGTCAGTTCTGACAGAACAACACTGAAAACCAGGTGACCCCCACCTTCTATAGTTGCCAATAAGCATTCACTGTTCTTGGACTCACAGGATGGAGGTTCAGAGACCCAGACAGGATTCTGACGCATGGCCCTGCTTCAGACTGTGGTTTGGACACAGGTCTGCTCTATGTGCGCTCACACTGAGGCTCAAGCTGAGGGGTCCTGCTCCCTGGTGGGTCCACAGCTGTGCCAGGGGACAAGAAGGAGAACACGACGCCTGGTAAGGCCTTGGCTTGGAAAAGAATGACAGTCACTTCCACCCAGCCCCTACTGGCCAAACCAAGTCACAAGACCAAGGCCAAGAGAAGGGAGTGAAGGAACGTTACGGCCTCAAAGTAGAGGGGAGCGAGTATTTGGTGAGAGGTAGTCCAATCTATCACAGCATGTAAAGCCCCTGGCACTGGGCCTGGCATGTGAGAGAAACTCCAAATGTTAATTCCTTTTCATACTATGTTGCATTATTAGTATATTTTACTTCTCAGATTAATTCATTATAATAGGATGAGTCTGTCTGGCTAAGCATATATCCCATATTGTGCAACGTCTGTGGACTCTGAGGCATTAAGTATGAGCGGATTCTCCACACAACAGAAATGTATACCTTTAATCCTTTTTATGTTAATTATTGTAATGGGAAGGCTTCTAGAATTTATTTCATACCTTTTTAAACAGTGACTATCAAATGCCATTTAATGCATTGATTGATGCACTGGGCCGGCTGGGATGAGCAGCAGCATAAAGCTAGGGCCATGGAGATGTTTGGCCTATCGGACCCTCTGGGAATGGCCCACAGGGAGGGTTGCCCACCTCTTGATAGTGACCCTCAGACATCAGTCCCCTGTGGGTCAGCTTCTCATCATCAAAAATGAAGGATCACAGACTGAGGCTAAACCCACCGCACATCTTTGGTCTTTGTGGCACTCACTGAACTCTTTGCTGATGGTGGCACCAGGGACACCATCATCACCTCCACTGTTACCATGCTTCTAATCAGAGCAGTGTTGCTGAAGCTTTGGGCATAATGAGAAGTTGGAGAACGTCGAAAAGTGGTTCATCTCGGAACATTTAAGAAGTATGTTTAAGAAGGAATCCTACTGTTATGCCCCCCCCCAAAAGATGGGTCTGTGATTAAAGGAGCAAGACTGATGATAAAGTGAAGGTCAAGCAAAGCTTTATTTGGCGCCAAGCATCAAGAATCAAACTGACCAGGGGCACCTGGGTGGCTCAGTGGGTTAAAGCCTCTGCCTTCAGCTCAGGTCATGATCTCGGGGTCCTGGGATCGAGCCCCGCATCGGGCTCTCTGCTCCACAGGGAGCCTGCTTCCTCCTCTCTCTCTCTCTGCCTGCCTCTCTGTCTACTGGTGATCTCTGTCTGTCAAATAAATAAATAAAATCTTTAAAAAAAAAAAAAAGAATCAAACTGACCAGCCAGGGCCGCGCCTCTTACAGAGAGGGCGACCTTTCTCTATTTCACAGACTAGCTTTTAAGGGTAAAGGCCATGCGGTCAGGCCTGGCCACGCACAGGTGGCCAATGAGATTGTAACACACAGAGAAAGCTGCACAGTGATGCTAGGTGACCAGTTGAATTATAATTTACCCTATAGTAGACACTTGACCTAGCCTATCACACCTTGGCTAGAATTGGCACCCAAAAGGCTTCCAAAGGGCGGGGCCCACACTCCTTGGTAGCTAGGGAGACAGTATACATCCGCCCACTGATCAGATGTCTCCACCTGGCCTGACCCACCCCTGTATCTGGGCTTTGTTACCTGGAGCTGGTTTCCGGGACTTGTTTTTAAATCAGTCCCCTGGGGGAAGGGGAGCAGGGACAGTTTAAGGGTTAAACAACAAGGTTATTGTTTAACCTTAATGGAAGCCTCTGGTTAAATAGGTCCTTACACCTACCAAGCAGCCTGGGGTCCATCAAAGGTCAGGAAGAGGATGAGAAATGTAATTATACTCTAGGACCTACAGAACTTCCCTCCATCCCTCCCTGGGCTCTCATCCCACTTCTCTCTGTGTGCTTCTTCCTCCCCTTCTCTATGGCTCTGTTACTTTTCCTTTTTGATTCTCATCCCGCCCCCTTCTATCTTCCCCCTTTCCTTTCCCCTACTGTCTATAATGTGGAGAGGAGGGAGTGTGAATGATTGTTGTTCAAGAGTATTTCAAAAGTCACTTCATCTCTTCAAGCATTATTATTCTTCTTAACCTTGAAAGTTTTTTGGTTTCCAAAAACAAATAGCCACAAAATTCTGGAAAATTGTCACATCAAGCTTCTATGAATGGTTGGGTTTTTGTTTTTGTTTTTTCCCAGAGAAGAAGTGACTCTCCATTAAAAATCCACTGCCCACCCCACTGGAGACCAGGCTTGTCACCGGAAAATTCTGCAGATCCCAGGCTCCAGAGCATAACGGCACTCCCTGGAACTGTCCCGAGTGCTGAAATGGTGTCTGTTTCAGTCCACACTTCGCTTAAGAGCTCTGCACCCCCACCAGCACTTTTTTTTTTTTTTCCCTGCCTGGGTGTTCTAAGCCATTTCTAAGTGGGATGCCTGATGAGTGAGTCCCACGGCCTCCTCATTATAGCCATGACAGATGCCCATCTGCTCAGCTGGCCAAGATTTTTTGGAAAGTGTTTAGGCCAAGAACATATCATAACAGTTGTCTGTGAAAATAACCTCCAGGCTATGACAATGAACCTTCTTGTGCTGGGTCCCAAATTGGCCACACCAGTGGGCTAACTGCTAACTATGAACCCACCCCCTCCAGGACCTGGCTTTAAGCCAAGATATCTGGGTTTCAGCCCATGCTCACTCTTGAGAGTCAAGGAGAATTAGGTAGCTACCTCCCCATTTCTGGGCCTCAGTTTTCCCATCTGTGTGACACAACCTCTAAGACACCAGTCAACTCTGATACTTGGATTTCATGTGGCCCCAGAGGTGGCAAAGTGGAATGGAGAAAAAAGAACCATCAACAAGGAGTCAGGCGTCCTGGCTCCCAGTTCTGCCACGAGAAGCTGTGTTGCCCTAGAACAGATCCTTAATATCTCTGAGCCTCACCTATAAAGCTATAATGATATCACTGTCCTTCCCATGGGACACTCAAGTGAGACGGGAAAGCACTTGGTAAAGCACGGAGAACTACGTGGCCCTGGGGATGGCTTATGACAGAAGAGCATCAAATAGTTACACCCTTTAGAGGGGACTCAGGTCTCAGTGCCCCTAGGAAGTAAAGGACACAGGCACTCTCCCTTCTTCATCCACAGTTTCCTAGCCTGAAGGAGCTGATGAGTCAGGGTATATCAGTCCCCACTGCTGACCAAACGCTCCAATACCAGGTCTAGCCATTCCTTCATCAGTAGATAATTACTGAGAATCTTCCATGTGCTTAGCTGGGAATCAGAGGCAGACATGGCCCCTGCCATCATGGACTGGAAGGGCTATTTAGCATGTGTCTCGCTTAGCCTGCTGCTGGGCACATAAGTGCTCATTAATACACTGTGATAGGTGATCCTAGAGAATACCCCTGTTCCTAAGGGAGTACACAGGAGGGAGCCATGGGGAACAGAGTATGACATCAGAGATAATTAGGCGTGAGCCAGAAGAAGACTGGAGAGCAAGTATTCTGGGCAAGTACTACAGCAGGAGCCAATAGGTGGGGCAGGTGGTCGGGATGAATTAAAACACCTCACCCCATTCATGCCCCTCTGCCATCCCAGCACCAGCAAACCAGAACCTGGGGCCCAATCTTATGTCTCAGCAAAGATCTTCATTTGGAGGGCTGGTAGACAGAAGGTAGGATAACTTCCTGCAGCCCCCTCTCCTGTTGTCCAGAGATGCTGGGCATCAAGGTGGTCCAGGAAGCAGGTGGGAGGTTAACCCAAGCCTTACACAGGGAGGGGTTTAACCCCCATATTGTTAAAACCTGCCTTTGGCTCCATCATCACTATCAACACCATTATTTACAGAGCCTTTACATAGCCCAAGAGCTTTGTGTTCAATCTCTATAATCCTTACATCTATGAGGTGGGTATACTTAGACCTATTTTACAGATGAGAAAAGTGAGGCTCAGAGAGTTCACGTGGTTTGCTCAAGGACACACAGCTAGCCAGTGGCAGGCCTAGGGTCAGATAGTAGTTATGCCGTCAAGACAGCTGAGCTTCACTGAGCACCAACTCTGTGCCAGAGACCCTGCAAAGCACTTTCAGTGCACTGGCACACTTAAACATCCCACAGACTCATGAGCATTATTCTTAGCCCCATTTTGTGGTTGAAGAAGCTGAATCCAAAGAAGGTAAGTAACCTAGCCAAGGTCACACAGTTACATGGTTCCAGTGTCAAAATTCTCACCCAGGTCTGCCCAATCCTTCCCCATGCTGGAGACCCCTCTCCTTCAACAAAGCCCAGGAGGCAGGGGCGAGTGCTTCCTCCCCATCCTTCTCAGTGCTGGCTTGGCTCACTCCAGCCCCACAGTGGCAGCAGCCTCAGGATATCAGGACAGCACAGAGGCAGGCCTAGGGCAGGGTGAGGAGCCCTGGCCAGGATGACCTTGAAATCCCATTGTCCCACCAGGCAGTAAATATCCTCATGCTGAGTGTTTAAGCTCTTCCAGAAAAAGCCGCGTCCAAGGGGCTTCCGTGTCTCAGGCTGGAAAGCCCCACTGGGCAGATTTATTCCTGCAAGGGGTCAGACAGCCACTGTATTTCACCATTGGGCCAACAGGGGCCCTCATTCCCTGGAATTATACTTCTATCAAATATTCATTTGTCTGGTTTATGGGCTACGGAAAACTTGGGCCCACAGGATCCTGCCAGCCACGTGCTTGCCTGGTTGTGCCAATGCCCATCTTCCACTCTCTGCTCACAGCGCACTGTGTGGCAGGATGTCACCCATTGGTTCTCCCATGAGGAAAGGCCCTGAGCCCTCCCTTGGGTCTATTGCTTCACCAGGCCAACCCTGATTGGAATCCACAACAGTGGGACAAAATTGCTATTTCCCAAAAGCAGAGGCAGCTGCAGTAGATGCTGTTGGTACCCCCCATCCCACCCCAGGTGTTGGATGCTCATACCTACAGACTTCTCTGAAAGATTGTCCTGGGCTTTTCGAGCTGTCTCCTTCCACCCCAGGGGCAGCCCATAGCCAATGACCGACTGATGTGGGGGTATAACAGGGAAGCCCTTTTGTCACTAAATGGGACAGACTGTGACACAATTCCCACTCCAGAGCTCCCAGGGGGATCAGGCTGCAACTTCTCCCGAAGCCACATCTCTGCTTGGCTTCTTCTGTCCTATCCTGCTTCTCTCCCTTCCTTACAAGTATCTCCTCGGAGCCCTCCTTCAGTAAAACACACGCATAACAATCTCCAACTCTTGTTCTGGGGAACCCACCCAAGACAGGGCCCTAAGCCCCATGCCCCTTACATTGCAACTTGGAACTGTTCTCCTGAAAAGCTTCTCAAGTGCCGTAGGAAAAATGGAAGGAATCTCACCAATTAGACCATGGGGAGATTCTGCCCCTCAAGTCTGCAGAAGGCAGCAAGACAGACCACCCATCCCACTTCACTACCCATTTTACAGACAAGGAAACAAGGCTGGAGTGACTTATCCAAGGTCATGTAGCTAGCCTAAGGGAGAACCAGCAATCAAATTCAAATCCTAGGTTTTTCCCTGGGAGAGGTCTCTGGACATCCTGAAAGAATGCCCTAAGCCACACACTGTGCATATTACACCTTTCAAGGTGCTATTAAAATGCCACCTCCTCCAGGTAGCCTTCCCTGCTTACACATCAGAATTCATCACATTTCCTTCTGGATACATCCTATGTGCTTTGATCTACCCCCTGTTTCATTCCACCCTTGGTGAGATTAAGAAGTTTCTCCACTTTCTCCCCAAATTGCATGAGAATCCCTTGACCCCTAAACCACACACACTAATTTAGGGCCACAGAAGGATCAGGAAGACCATTTTCATTAAGAAAGACAAACCCAGGACTCCCAAGGACAGGCTGGGAGAAATTCTCCCCATGGAAGGGAGCCCCACCTGAGACGTTGCTCTGCCCCATGTTGCACCTTCCCTTTGAGGATGCTGTCTGGTCCCTGTTGACATTGCCACGCTGACCTCAGAGGATGCTCATGTCTCATAGCACTTTGGGCCAATGATGGGCAAATGCCCCTCCTACGCCTCCTGGTACCTAGGAGCTAGGACTTCTGGACTTGAGGTCAGGAATGGCCCCTAAGGAAACAGACACCAAGAGGATGTTAACCTGCATCATTTCCTCCCACTCTTCGGGCCTGGGAACACCACCACCCTCAGAACTGTGCTGTGTCTGCATACCGCCCACATCATTATTTACTTAATACGTCTCTTTACACTGACTAGCTTTTTTAAAATGCAGATCTAAAAAGAGACTTTTCTCCCTCCTGCATGGGAAATTCAGAATTGCTGTCCACGAATATAACGGTAGAGCCACAAATACAGTGACAGCACGACAATGGTCTTAAAGCTGCCATGGGCTGGGAAGTCTGCGAACCAGAGCTCTGCTCTCTTTATTAAAACGGGAGATGGAGAAAGGCTAGGGTGTCGTGAACACCTGACCAGACCAGACCTTCTCCTGCCAGGATCAACCTTGGAAATGATTTCAAAAGACAGTCATCTTCTCATTCACAATTCAGGGAGACTCGATGCCAAGTCTGTGGGCTTGCGAAGCCTTCCAAGGAACCCACACTTTGGGAAATGCTGATTCCAAGGATCTGGTTTACAGGGTCTGGGTCTAGTTTACTCACGTTCAGCCTGCAGCTCACGGAGCAGGTCCCTTTCCCCTCCTGGACGATAGCCATGGGACTCGCTCATCCCTTACCTCCTGCCTGGGATACAGTGGTTGCTTGGGAATGCCTGTTTGAGTCCTGTGAGGCTGAAGGGGCCATGGGGGCAGGGAGAGGAGGAAGTTATTGAACAGCCTGGCATCTGTGAATTTCTGGTACAAGAAAAGCTGATTCTTCTTTCTCTCTCTCTCTCTCTCTCTCTTTTTCTTTTCTAGAAAGTAAAGTGGGCTTTCTTTGTCTTTGAATGGAAAGCACATACCCTCAGCACCCTATTGTGGAAAAAAATCAGGCTTTATTGTAAAAACAATTGTGCCAAATTTAAAGCAGGGATTAAAATTGAGGCACGTTAAGTGTGGTCGTTAATACATCAGGCTTTTTCTTCCAGTCGGGAAGGAAGCTATTCTGGTCTGCCCTCTGCTTGCCTTCCCTGGGCAGGGAAGGGGGAGGGGTGCTCAGCAAGGCCAATGGGGGTCTCTGAATCCCAGGTACAAGAGCAATGCTGCATGACATGAAAAACATGGGAACCCGACTTGCAAACAGAAAAAAAAGACATATGGCCTGATGAAGGATCTTTTTATTTTTTTTTTATCTTTTTATTCTTATCTGTAAAAATGTTTATAGGCAAGGGCTCACAAATTTATATATTTTAAATCACCTATTGTTATGGACTTGGAAAAATTTCCTCTATTTAAAATGTAAACATACTGTTGGGGCACCCCTGGAAATAGGGCTGGCCAGCTTCATTCCTATCTGCCCCCCACCGCCACCCTTGACTTTTCTGGTTTTTCTTCTCCCACCAATCATGGAGGTTCAGCATTCCCAGCCAGGGCTCTCCAGCATCTATTATCTCTGAAATCCTCACATGAGCCCTCTGAGGTTGAGTTCATCATTCCCATTTTATAGGGGCACAGACAGAATAGGTCGGCTGCCCAACGTCACAGAGCAAAGACGCAGTGGGAACAGAACTTGAACACAGATGTGATTGCAAAGCCCACATTCCTAATGAGACATTCCCCTGCCTCCCAGGACCTAGCTCGGGGAGAGAAGGCCAGTACTTCTGTGCCCAGGACTGGGGGAAGGGAACTAAAGGGGAAAGGGAATGAAGAAAATTTACATGTTTGAATATGTCTCCTGTCTTAGGCCAGTCCTAAGCACTGGAAATTCTAAAATAAAAATGTAGCCCTTTCTACCAGAAACCCTCAGTCCGTCTTCAGAAAGGTTGGGGCCAATTTCTAAGCCCATGTGAGGCCACATGTTATATCCTCAGAGTTGGGGGGGACCTTCCCAGGGGGGAACCACCCTCAGAAGGAAGGAAAAAAAATAAGAAAACGGGATGGGGTCTTATCAAAAAGGCATAGGAGTGCACCTGGAAGAGATCCCAAAGACCCAAGCTGCAAAAAATGGAGCAAAATGATAAATCACAATAGCATCACATTACCCAAATAACCCAAAGAGTGAAGCACCTACCTGCCAGTCCGTACAGATACAAATAAATAGAGGGAAAGATAGAACTCTGCCTCACAGAAGAATTCTGAGTAATGTGTAAAGGAAGAATGAGGGAAACAGAGTAATAATTGCCACAGACAAAATCGATCCATAGATGCTAAAATTAGCAGGAGAAAGTTTAAGCAGAAACACGGTATGGGCACAGTCTCAAAGTACCTGTTCTCAAACAATGAGTAATTATAAAGAGAAATATAGTACATTTAGAGTGGAGAACCTTAGCAGACACCTTAACCAAGTGGTGAGCATACCTGGTTAGCACTACCTGCCTGGCTATCAATCACCCCACAAACCAATGTCATGTCCCCACCCCCACCCCCCCACCCCCGCCGACGTGACCCCTGGGGAGAAATATCTTTCTGAAGCGTCCCTCCCAGCAAGGCATAACCTCCGTATAATCACAAGAAAACAGGAGACAAACACACACAGAGGAATACTCACAAAGTAGCTGACCATTGTCAAGGTCATAGGGGACAGTGAAAGACAGTAAATGCCCCTATCGGAGACTAAGGAGGCAGGACAACCAAATGCAGTGTGAACTGAGAAAAGTGTGTTCATGGAAAAATTCGTCAAATCCAGAGAAGTTCAGAAATTTAGCGAATAATTTTATAACAAGCCTCTTCATTGTGATAAGTGTTCTATGACTGTGTGAGATACTCAGAAGGCGGACCTGGGTGAAGGGCATACGGGAACTCTTTGTACTACTTTTACTACTGTTCTGGAAGACTAAAATGATCTCCAAAAAAAAAAAAAAAAAAGTGTTTTTAATGATATGGAAGGCTAAATAATGGTCTTCCCAAAGATATCCATGTCATAGTCCCTGGAGCCTGTGAATATTATCCTACCTGGCAAAGAAAGAGAGAGAGATGGAGGGAGGGAGGAAGAAAGGAAGGAGAGAAGGGAGGGAAAGGAAAGGAAAAGGGGACTTTGTGAATACGATGAAGAATCTTGACACGGGGAGCTGGTCCTAGACTACCCAGATGCGCTGTCAATGCAATCACATGTATCCTTATGACATGGAGGCGGAGGGAGATGTGACAGACAGAAGAGGAGGAGGCCAGGGGCCACAGACGCAGGGATTAAGAGAGATGTCACCACAAGCCCAGGAAGGCTAGCAGCCCTTCCAGAAGGTGGAAGAGGCCAAGGACCAGATTCTTTCCCTGGAGCCTCCAGGAGGAGCACAGCCCTGCTGACACCCGTGATGTCTGCCAGTGATACTAATTTTGGACCTCTGGCCTCCAAAGTCAGGACAAAATAAATCTGTATTGGTATAAAACTCCAAGCTTGCAGTAATTTGTTACAGCAGCAATAAAAATATTAATAAAAATTTTTTTTTAAAAAGTGATGAGGTGGGCCTACACACCGCCCAAAGTTCCTGGCAGCCGTGACCTTGTGGAGGCTTCAGTTCTGCGTGGTCGAACGGCATGATCCGTGAGCCCTGGCAAGAGTCCCTGGAGACCCGCACCAGAGCCTTCTGGGAGCCGCCAGTCTGAGGCAGCTCCCCGAGCAGGCTGTGTTTCTCCTTCTCAGCTGGCTCAACACTGCTTCAAAGTCTCTCCCCTAACATCCTTTGAGGCTGTCCAGCCTTCGGTCAAAGGGCAGAGCCATGCCCCACTTCCTTTCCCAAAGTTGGAACAGCTCAGCTGTCCAGCAGCTGAGGACCCCACGAGGCTAGTCCCAAAATAACAGAAACAATAATTACAGTTCTCCTTTATTGAGGGCCTATGATATGACAGCCTCATTACTGAGCATTTTCCATGCACCAGTTCACTTAGTCCCCATCATCACCCTGTGGGTGGCTCGGAGAGGTTATGGGGCACGCTCAAGGTCACACAGCTATCCAGCAGCTGCCTCAGAGTTCCAACGCAGGTGTCTGTGACTCAAAAATCCCATGTCCCCCCAAACCGAGTCACCCTGCCCTCCCAGCTTCTGCCACCCCCACCTCCACAGCTGTGCCCTCTCCCTGGCAAACCTCAGCTCCAGAGGGAAATCCAGAGCCACTCTTCCTGGGCCCCTTGACTGCAAAGCCTCCAGGCTTCAGCTGCCTTTGAGAACACAGATGGTTTTGGGGGGCAGAAAAATCCTCAGCCTTGAAACAAGCTAAGGGAGTTAGAGAACTTCCTACTTCCCACAGGTGCATTATTAACCCCGTTCCTTACCCCCGGGCATTGGGCGATGACTGGCAACATCCACAACAGCTGCTGCAGCCTGCGGGGGGTGGGGGGAGCGGGGGCAGACATGGGGCTTCAGGATGAGCAGAGAACAGCTCCAGTTTGGACTGCAGAGGCAAGTCCATGAGCTGGGCCATCCATCAGCCAGAAATTCCCCTTCCGTAAGGAGGGGAGTCCAGGCATGCTGCCAAAGTGGGTCAGGGAGTTAGGAGTCATAGCTACCTTATTGGTGGGGGTGAGAGGGAGGGGGAAATAAAGAGGAGTCACTCTACCAACTCTTTGGCCAGCCCAAGAGGCTTAACCCCTAGGAGGTTAAGCCTTAGAGCCTGGTCCTCCAGGGACCAGGCTCTAAGGGCAATTTCTAGAGCCTTTAGGGCCAAAGGGTCCCCTGGGGCCTGAATCCATTTCAGGCCACATAGGACTGACTCCCTCCACACCACCTATTTCAACTGTGTGATTTCACAGATTCCGACCACCCTTCATCCAGGACCTGGGTTTTTCTCATCCACACTCAGGTCACTCCTGTGGCTGATGAGGTTAGGACTGGGGCCACACAGCTGCCCTCCCTGAGTGTCTGCTGAATGCCCCGACTTTACAACAACAAGCTGCAGAGCTAACGTGGGCCTCTGTGTGCCGGGACAGAGCCGGGCACTCTCCTACGCATCCCCACAGTACAGAAACTGAGGCTCAGGGGAAGTAAGCGAAAACTCGGAGCAACCCTGAAGCTCCCCCAAATAATAATAGAAACAGCTATACTTACATATTGCTTCCTCTGGGTCATGCACCCTTTAATCTAGCTATTACCTCTCGGAGGAAGATGCTACTGTTATCCCTAGGCACAAAGAATTAAAGAGACTTGGTCACGGTCATGTGGCCAGTTAAGTGCCTTCAAGTGCAGGGAGGAGTTGGAAATGACTCTCGGCCTCTATGTTTCCCATGCACATTTCCTAGACGCTGCTCACCTGTTCCCCGATGTTGTTAAGCCCTGGGTATTTGGCTGCCCCCCCCCCCCACTATGGAGGCCAAAGCACCCTGAGCATCCCTTTCTTAGCACCTGCTATGGGGCAATTGTGTGTGAACACAGCTATAACCCAGCTACCTAGAGATCCTCTGGTGAAGGAAAGCAGGTTATGGGCACACCCAGGGCCAGGCACAAGGAAAGTGCTCCGTGATCATACTATTGAATAAAATAAAGTCCAAGTGTTTGAAAGAAGGGATTAATAAAGTGGGTCTTTCTGGGAGAAGAGGCAGCCCGCCCATACCAGCCTCTCTGTTCTGGCTACCCCAGTTACTCCATTTCCACCCCTTAATAGGATGCCCAGCTCAGCCTGATCCACTCCTGGCTCAGGCTCCTGCTCGGGTTTGTCTCTGCAGTGGGGATTGCAAAGTCATATTGGATTAAGACCTGCTCCAGCTGTCACCCGTGGTGGAAAGCTCGCCTATCATGCAGCCCAGAAGGGCCATGGTATCTAATGGAGATTTGCTAATAAGATCTGAGTTGGTGAGCTTTGCATCCTATTAACACGGGGGAATGCAGGCCTGTCGGTCTGCTGGAAAATTGCAAACACAATAGAAAAGTCGCTTATGAATATTAATGGGGCTGGAAACAATGCCAAGAGAAATTTTTGATGTGATTGGGAAGCTGGGAGGGGGCCATGGGGCTGGAGCAACCTCCCTTCCCTCCTGCCCCTGCCTGTCCCTCCAGAGCTGCCTGGAAGTGAGAGGTCGGCATGGCTGTCACAGCTAGATCGAAAGTGATCAGTGTGATGACCGAGAAGAGAGAAAGAACTAAGCCTGACTTTGGGCTCAGGCTCCCTTCCCTAGATCCATGCAGGCCAGGCCACAGTCAGTTTGGAAAGGGACACGGCGGGGTGTGTGAGAAGGAACTTGTGCACCCTCTCTTCTACGCCTGGACTTCTCGGGTGAGATGAGCATCCCTCTTGGACTCTCTCCTGCGCCAACACTCGTCTAGAGCAGCTTCCAACATGGAAGACATTGGGCTCTGGAATTCGCAGACAGACCAGCATGAACAGCCAACCAGGAGTTGACTTAGCATGGCCTAGAGAATGTTCAAATCCAAAAAGCCCTCAGTGAGCTCCCCTGCCACCCACCCGCAGTTCCAAAACTATGCACGGGGGAAACACTCCAGTGCCCCTTTGGGACAGTAAAGAGGCCAAGAAAGCTGGGCAGATTCAAGCCTGGAATTCAGATCTCCTGACCACACCGGAGCCCTATTCAAAGCTCGGATAGAACCTAGGGACCCAATGGTAAATAAGACGAATGCCTTGCCCTGCCAGGAACTCTCAGTCATATGGGGAAGGCAGACGTTCAGTCACGTGAACTTCTCATTACAAATACCCTCCAGATGACTACGGCCATGTATTTTTTTTATCCTACTAGTCAATTAAAAAAAAAAAAAAAAAGCACAAACCCCAGTAAGGAATGGGATAAGGGCCAGAGCAGACAACCTACAGGGTCTGAGGGAGCACCGAGGGACACAGTACAGTGCAAGAGCTGGCGATGCACACTGGGGCCAGAGACCCTTTTGTTCAATGCCAGCTACAAAGCACAGCCTTTTATCCAGCAGCTGGGCAATCCCAGGTGAGTGATGAGCTCCTCAGAGCCCCACCGTTTCCTCCTCTGTAACCGCGTAATAGAATACCTACCTCCTGGGATTATGGAATAAGATCGTGTGTGCATCGTGTGCAGACCACCTTAGCGTACAGGAGGCACCCAATACATCTCTAGCTTTTTCCTTTCTTGATTTTCCTTTGTGGGGTGTGGCTGTCCAGCAACCACTCATCCCTCCCTCTGAACGGCTCCTCTGCAGGTTTCAGACCCTCTACTTCTGCAGGAATTGACTCCACCCCCTGGGAGTGGGCCTGTGAGCAAGACCTTGGCCAATCAGAGTGTGGTATCACCTGGCCACACAGTGATTGGTTCAGGGCTAAGAGTGTGTTCCGATTGGGCCAATCAGAGCCAAAGGAATTCAACTTCGGGACTTCAGTTGGTATTTTGGGCAGGTATTTTCGAGGGGAGGGTTGTCTTCCTCCTATGGATAAGGTTGCTGAGAGGGGTGGGTGTTGCACCCATTGCTGCTGGCAGCCATCTTGTTCCAGGAGACAGTGGCCTCTGGAGAAGACACCCTTCTAGGAGAAAGCTCAGCTGGGAAATGGGTAAAAAAAGATTTCTGAAGGCATCATTTGAGCCCCTCAGTACAGCTGTGCCTGCACCTAGAACTACATCCCAGATTTTGTTGTTTTTGTTACATAAGCCAAAACATTCCTTTTTTTTTTCTTTTTTTTTTTCAAGCCACTTGGGATTGTGTCCCTTGCGAGTGAAAGACATTGAACTAACCCATCCAGCTATATGGGGTTGGGACGACTCCCCAACTTGAACATGAAACTTAAAGAACATCCCTTTCCCTCCTACCTCACTTCTCCCATCTACCCAACTCTAGGATCCCAATTGCCTGGAAAGGCTCAGGAATTGGGAAACCTCAGGCTCTGTTTCCCAGAGAAATAGACGTTCAGCGTCTGTCCCCAAGTTCCAGCCTAGTGTCAGCTCCATAGAGGAGCAGACCCTCCCGGCTCTGGAGATGGAGCTCCCAAACCAATGGCCCACAGCCAGATCCAACCAGCAACATATTTAATTTTCCCATCTGTGTTTAATTTTTTTTTATTATTATTATTCAAATGTTTTTAGGTGAGAAATGCATCTTCTGGCTTACCAAGGGCCCATGATTCTGGTTTTTTTCTACACCTCTGAATCTCCACACATTTATATTATATGTGGGGCCCCCAAAGGCATTTGGGTCTACAGGCCCTGGTTGAGATACTCCAGCTGCCTTTTCTGCAAAGGGACTGGTTGATACAGTTGGTGGTTTCTGGTTTGCAGTGTTCCTTGTCAGAAACGGGGGGGAAAGCCAGGAATTATCATTCATATCCTTAGGCCACCAGTGGGACATACTACCTCTGTTGCCCCTTCTTGCTCTAACACGCTGCAGAACCAGACCAGAGCTGTGCCCAGACCCTCTGTGGGCCTGCCCAGCCCCGGTCTTAATGAATTCCAGGGGTCCTCCCCACTCTTACTCCTCTGTCCTCCCACAGGTGCTGAACCACCCCTCCCTGCCCAAGACCGGGGGAGGAAGGGCTCCAGGCAGTGGGGGCCCCTGCAGTCTTCTCGGCTAGTTTGCATTGTATTTGTGGGATAATTACTAATGACACAGATCATTTTTATTAGCTGAGCTGTCTGCATTAAAATGATAGATTTTTTTTATTAAAAACATCCGAGGGAGCTGCCATCACAGTAGGAGAAGGATAATTTTCCGTTTAGTTTAAGAGCAGATGGTTACCAAAATGTTCAATGTAAATAAATTGAGACTCAGCCTAAGCGCTGGGTAAACATACTGGAAATTTCTGGCCTGCTTCAAGTCTCCTGCCCTCTCTGGCTCTCCCAGCCCCTCCTTCAGGCCTGAATCTAGCCCTACCCTACCATGAAGGAAGCTCTCCCCCAGACCACCCGGAAAAATCCAGGACTCCAGTTGTGGTGGGCTGGAAGATGAGTAATGGTCTGCTAGGACCCACCCTGGAACTCTGGGTGCCTCCGATGTTCCAGAAACTGAAGCTTAGGAGGTCAAGAAGCAGATGAAGCAAGGTGAAGAATGTCCCATACCACAGGGCAGTGGTTTAGGGGGGAGTCAGCAGAGAAAGTTCCCTCCCCTGCCCACACCTCAGCCTTTCATCTGAGTAGTGAGGGCCTTGGACCAGCCATAGCTCCCAAAATGGGTTAAGTGGGGGGAGAGGAGGGAGTTTCAGTAAAAAAGAAATAATAATAATAAAAGAAGTTTTAGCAACCAAAGTAATGGGGACCATCGAGTTAAAAAGATTTCTTTCCTGCAGGATTTCTCAGAGCATTAGCTATGTTAACATGGATTATATTTCTCCAAAGGTGGCAATAATATACAGTAGGCTTAGTGTCCATGGAGCCCTTATTTTCCAAGGGGGCATTGTACAGTTTGGGAAATGCTGAAGGTAAGGGTGTTTGAAGGTCTCACTCAGCCCCAGCGTTCTGTGCTCTGTGAAAGAGTATTATCTGAAGACAGTCTCCTGCTCACTGCATCAGCCCACAAGCCTTCCAGGACCACTGACCATGCACATCTGTGCCACTGGGCTGCAGGCTGAGCATACAGAGTAAGGATTCCCACCCATGCCCTCCGTTCCCACTCATTTCTACCTATTTATTCCCACCTCACCTTGCCTGCGTGCATTTTCCAGTTGTGGGAGCACATCCCCCCGCCCGACCAGGGGCCAGCATTAACACCCCAGAAGTAACCCTCAACAGCAAGGCATGAGAAATGATGAACAAACATCCCAGCTGCCTTGCCCTTGAGGGGGAAAATTTGTTGGTGAATTCCGCAAACTCTCAGAAGCTCCCCAAGGAGACTGATTTCCAGATGCCCACAGTAGTAACCCCCTAACTAGCAGATCCTTCGCTGACTTTCCTCCCTACAGTCATTCTGGTCTCACCTCCCAGATAAAATATTTGCACAAAAGTCCTTGTCCTCAGCTCAGCTTTTGGGGAAACCCAAGCTAAGACAGCCCCTACTCTCATAGATCATAGAGGCTGGCGGCAGTGACAGAAATAAATGAACACTTGAGTACACGAATGTATGGTTCCAAATTGTAATTCTAGATATGAAGTGGAAAAACATGGTACAGCACACTGTGAGGGGGAGGAGAGCTCATTCACGGAGGTTTTACTGATGCTTACTTTGTCCCAGCAACTGGGGATTTAAGACTCAGCAACTCAGTTTCACATTTAAAATTCTAAGGCACTTGGAAAGAAGCAGGAATAGAGAAGGATGGCACAGGAGAACAGACGAAGGATCACCATTCTGGGATATGGGATAGCCTGCTGCCTGAGACTTCATCTCACCCCAAGGAAAATCTAAGGACCTCTTTCATACTAACATGAAAAAGACTAATATCCTTCAGATCTTTCAAGTTCTGCAAGGATGTGTGGCTTTCTCTGCGTTGGTCCTTGGAGAGAGCTGGAGTTTCCTTCCCATGGGATCTCTCTGGTGCCTCTCAAGGTATTTTATGGAACAAAAAAATGTACGATTTCAGACAGACTCCACTGGTCTGGCACAGTGCAAGGTACTCAATAACATTTCAGTAAATAGTAAATGTTCGTTGATCTTTTTTGAAAATGGGGGTCAAAGTGCGCCCAGGCTCTCAGCTCCTGTGTAGGCCTCTGGGTTTTGGAGGGTCAGAGGTAGGCAGAGCAAGCAGGAAGGAGTCCGTGAGGGTCCCTGTTCATAGAGCTACCACACTTTTTCAGATGCAAAACCTTTGGTTTCTGCAAACCAAACCTTCTACAGAAACCCAGAGAAGGGGAGAGTAGGTCTGGGTAAATTTCAGGAGAGGAGAAGAAGTAGGGGTAACCCCATGTTCCGAGACCCATCCTGGGTATTCCTTGACCTCTGGAACGAAAATTGTAATCTTGTTCCCATCCCGTCTCCCAAGCAGACATTTTTCAAACTGGGACACGGGAGGCTCAGATTGAGACAATGTGCTCAAGATCACACAGTCAATTAGTAGCCAAACAAGGTAACAGCCAGAACCTGCCCCAGAATGGCCTCTCCTTGGCTTTGACTGACCTGAATGTCCATCACAAACAAATTGTTGTGGCCATGGGAGAGGATTCCCTGATTGTCTGAAGTCCATAAGGGCCCCCCACCCTTGAAGCTAGAGGGAGAGGCGCCCGAGCCAGGACTGCAGTCCTGGAAGCTCCTGGTAGCTCTACCAGACCACTGTCCCTGTGTCTCCATGGCCACATCTGCAATGTGGAGATGACACATCTCTGTCCCGGAAGGAGACCCTCTCCCACGGCCTCTCGCATCCTGGGGTGAGTAGGAAGCAGAGGAAAGCCTGGAGGCTAGGCTCTGCCACTTAGCTGTGTGTCCTTGGGCAAATCACTTTACCTCTCTGGGCTTCAGTTCGCCCAGTCCAAGGAAGTAAGACAAGCTCAGGGATGGCAAAGAGGTTTACTCACCCATCAACCATGGATAATGGTAGAGACTGCTGGAGAAATTGCCAGAACAGATATAGGAGCTACATCTGAAATCTGTGGGAAGGGATATGGATACAACTTTCTCCAGATCGAGGAGTCCACTCTGGTAGCAGGTGGAGTTCTTTATACTATAGGAATCCATGGCACTTCATCTGGGGATTCACGTGAACCCCCTGGACTTCCAAGGCCTCCCAGAGGACCTCTTCCTTCCTTCAGATTTTTCTTGCCCTCTGCCTGACCCAGAACCTAAGAGTCATCCCATCAGTGCATAAGGATAATGAGCTCTTGAATGGAAGGGCCTCAGACAGTCACCTGTAAACGATCCCCAAAGCTGCCCCAGTCCCTGTGCCAAGATGCAGGGGGGAGTCTGGAAGGGAGAGCGTTACTCACAGGTTGACCTTACTCTGAACAGTAAGTGTGTGTTCCTGAGAAAATTGCACTCCAATTGAATTTTTATAAATGGAATCCTATTTTAGCAATGATTTACAACACAATTTCTGAGATACTTTATCTTCATTTTGAAATAATGTTCCTAACGTTTTAGCTTAAGAACTCCCCTTCCTTTTATAAGCATTGAAAATGTTCCAGTTAGTTGGAGTCACAGAAACCACCAAGTCTCATCCTTTCAATTTCCAGGAAACTGAGGTCCAGAGAAGGAAGAAGACTAACATTTGTCAAGAACCTGCAAGGTCTCGTGTATCATTTTTCAGTTCTTTGTGTGCGCCATGTTGCCTAACCTTCCAACAATACCATGAAATGGCCTTGGTGCCGCCCCACTTTCCAGATGAAGAAACTAAGGCTCAGGCAGATTAGATATGACACAGAGACACCCAGCTGGTAAGTGGCTTCAAATCCTCCAAGGATTTCCACTCCCTACCCCATTACAACCTGGGGAGGAAAGGATCTACTCGACCCAGACACCCCCTCACACCTCTCCAACCTCATTGGCCCCCTTTTTGTTCTCAAAACACACCCCAGGGCCTTTGCATTTGCTGTCCCCTCTGCTCTCTTTCACATTTTGGCCTGGCTGGATTCTCCTTCATTCACATATCATGCACAACCCCCAAGGGGTCCCACTCGCCTGGCCACCCACATACCTTCCATTCTATTATTTTACTTTATTTCCTTCATAACACTTGTCACTGTGTGCAATTATTTGTTTGGTTTATTGTTTATTTGTTTACTGTCTCCCTCACTAGAATAGAAACTCCATGAAGGCAGGGGGGTATCTGTTGTTGCCCCTCCATATCTCCAGTCCCTACAGGACCTGGGATCCTTAGGAAACACTTGTAGAACAAATGAACACAGTCACAGACCTGGAATTTAAATCCCGGTCCACACACCCTGAAGCCCAGAAATCTTGCCATTACACCAGAAACATCCTTCTTTCCCTATTTTTAAAATTATTATTATTGGCAAATAGTGTCCCTATAGAAAAGTCCCTTGAAGTTGCCTTTGAAATATAGTTACTTGGAGTTTTGTTTCTTACAGCAAATCTGGCCTATCGCAGATGAGAAATCCTTACTCAAATAAAAAAAAAAAAAATCCAAGTCCAGAGGTAACAGTCAGTCTTGAGGAACCAGAGACTCCAAGTCCCTTGCAAGGACCTCGGAAAAAGCAAACGACCCAAAACTTTTCCTGTGATCAGCTACTCACAAGCCTAACCCATACTGCCAGGAATTGGCTGGCTCATAACTCACCAGCCTGGGCTCCCAGTAGCTGCAGAAGAGCTTCCTTATAAAAGTCAATGATACAGCCCTCTGTTATATGCCAGAGGGCAATTGCTGGTGTTTATAACTGTCAAGCAGCCCAGGGTGGGAGGCCTGGTAAAGAGACAGGTACTATGCCCTGGGGAAGGGATATGCAGCATCTGGGGAATCACTCCTAACAGTAAGAACCATGGAGATCACACAAAGCCAGGCACCGTTCTTGGAGCTTTACACCAATGTTGACCCTGCAAGGTAGGCAACCTATTTCACAGAAGAGAAAACTGAGGTTCAGAGAGGCTAAGAGGCAGGGTCCACATCATCTAGGTAGAGAGTAGCAGAGTTGAGAACCAAATCATTATCATTATAAAATCTCCCTCTTTTTTCCCTGGCAATATTCTTCATTCTGACTTTGATTGACTATCTACTTTGCCTGATATTAATATAGCCATTCCAACATTCTTATAATTAGTTTTTGTGTGGTGTATCTTCTTCCATTCTTTTACTTTTATTCTGTGTTTTTATATTTAAAGTAAGTTTTTTGTAAACAGCGTATTGTTTGGTCTTGCTTTTTTATCCAGTCTGATGATCGCTGAAATGCTAAGTGAAATGTTTATATAACTGTTCTTTATAATTTCTTCCTCTTTTTCTACCTCCTTTCAGATTAGGTGAGAATTTTTTTTTATTGCATTTTATCTCTATTGGCTTATTAGCTATACCTCTTTGTTTTATCTTATTGATTGTTCTAAGGTTTAAAATATATTGCTTCAACTTGTTTACAAAAGCTTAAAACAATACATTTTCGTTTCACCCTCTGTCCTTTATACTATTGCTGGAAACATTTTATTTCTATCTGTATCATAAACATCACAATATAAATTACACTTTAAAGAAATTTTAAAATGAAAAAAAAAAAACCCTTCTATTTACTGATACGTTTACCTGTTCTGACACTCCTCATTCCTGTATATGGGCTCCATTTGCCGTCTGTATCATTTTTGTTCCACCTGAAGAACTTCCTGTAAATTTTCTTACTGTGAAGGTTTTCCAGAGACAAATTTTCACAGCTTTGGTGTGTCTGGAAAATATCTTATTGTGCCGCCATTTTAAAAGAATATTTCAATGGATGTACAATTCTTAGTTAATACAATTCCCATTATCTTCTGATTTACATAGTTTTTGGCAAGAAGTCTGTGATCATTTTATCATGTTCCTCTGTTTTTCATTCTCTGGTTGCTTTTAAGATTTTCTTTTTAGCACTGGTTTTTACAAATTTGATTATGCTGTATCAGTTAGCGTGTGTGTGTGTGTGTATCCTGTTTGGGAGTCATCGTACTGCTTGGATGTGTGCATATGTACTTTTCATCACATGTGGAAAGTTTTTGACCATTGTCTCATCCAATACTTTTTTCTCTTCATCCCTGTCCTCTGGAATTCAACGGACATGTGGAAATTCTCAGCATCCCCCCCACCTCGCCCATCCCACCAAGACTTCCCATCCATAGCTCATGTTATAACCCCATGTTATGAGTGATGCTCCACAGCAGTGTGTGTCTTGTTGGTGGGTGAACATCTGTTGATGTACGCATCAACAGAAATCAACCACATGCCAGCAGCACCCATTCACAGCCTACTAAGATCTTCATCCATCCCCACATACCAAGGTAGGAAGACTGACCTGGAATTCATCCTTAACTCAATTTTGAGGCTCAGAACACAGATCTGAATAGAGGATGTCATGTAGGGCTTTATGAAGTTGCTTTTACAAAGCCCCTGAAAACCTCTCCATCAATGAGCCACCAAGACTGCTGCTTTCCTTTGGTGATTATGCCACCATCACAGAGCCCATCTGGGCCTCTCTTATAACACACATATTTCATATTCTAGTCTGAAGACAGCTCACTGGGACCTGTGATGAGGACAAAACCCTGCTTGAGACTCACAAGTGTCTAGAGGAAAAGGGGAAAGATCGCAGGTGAGGCTCAGGGAGGGGGAAACTAGGTTGCCCTTCACAGCACGGCCCTAAGAAAGTCATTCTGTCTGTCTCTCTCTGTGTTTCTTGGCCTCTTGGAAAGGGGTAAATCCCTTTCCTCCAGGGACTAGGAGGCTGCCTTTACCTCTTTCGCTTTTGCCTCTTACCCCAGGCAGACCCTTGCCTCTGCTAGCCTCCAACGTGGGTGGAATGTTCATGAACTATTGATTTCCTCTCCCAGGTGTCACCTGCGAGGTAGTCCCGGTAATCCTGAGGCACACGAGATTTTGCATTTTGCTATATAACACATTACCCCCAACATTTTGCCATGTGTCTGAATAGTCATTGTTATGATCTTCTCTGTTCCATTTTCCTTTTCCAATGGCCCTTTTGCACAATCATTGCCTAATTCTCCATGGAGAAGACAGACCCAGCTGGCTGACCCAATTCCCAAAGGCCCGATGTTTAAGTGGTTTCCAGTTCTCACTAGTGTAGGGGGACCCAGATGTCTAGGGTCCTGTCTGAGTTTTCTTCTGAAGCCTGATGAGCTAACACTCTTACAGCAGCCACTTCCCAGCCTCCCCTCCACCCTCTGGGGTGCCAGCCACTGCCCAGTTCACCACCTCCCCTAGGAGAGCTGGCCCAGGACAAGTGGAAGCCTCCTTCACTCATGGATTCCAAAACTGTGACCACATACCTTCTGGGCACAGACCAGGTGCAGAGCCCGAAGGAAGGGGCTATTCTTACCTAGGATGATTCATGCAGTGATGGGTAGATAGTGTTTGGGGATCAAAGAGGGACTCCTAACCCTTCCATGAGCTTCCCAGGGGTCACACCATCTAGGCTAAGAAAAGAAGAGTAGAAGGCAGCCAGATAAGCAGACAAAGATACCCAGGAAGAGAGAACTAGAACAGGACAGGGCCCAGGAGTGAGAGAGTGTGCACCCCTCCAGAGGCACTGAGACTCCTGGTGTGGACTCCTGGAGTCCAGGGGATGAGGTGGGAAATGGCAAGAAAGGAGATGAGGGGGTAGAAGGGAATGGGTGCGAAGACTCTATAAGCAGGGATAAAGAGTTGGCTATTACCCTGAGAGCACTAGAGAGCCACTGACGGTTTTTAATAGAGGAGAAACCTGATGGAATTTGAATTTCAGTAAACTCATTCTGTCCTCTCACATTCTTTCTCTGACAGCATGTGGGGCACAAGGGCAGTTCAGAAGAGCTCCGGGTACATCCTGAGTCAGAGTTGCTGTGGAGGACAGCAACTGAGGAAGTCACGGGGGTCTAAGAACAGAGCAGAGATCCAGGAGGAAGGAAGGTCACAGCCAAGCTGCTGGTGAGACAGCTGGCAGCTGGTAGACCCCAGAGCAGGGTGAGCCCCAGCAGCTCTGAGGACAAAGATCTCAGGCCTCTAGGGCTGAGCTGGGTCATGCTTGAGCACCCTTTCCCCTCACCTTACCCCCACCCCACAGTTGGCTCACCGTGCAGCAAACCAGACAGCAGTGCTGCCTTGGAAACTCAGGCTTCCCCTCTCCAAGTCAGGCCCGCCCTGCTCCTCCCTGTGCAGTGTCGCCATGGTAACCATTAGAGGCGCCCGAGATTCTCGCTGAGCCCGCAGAATGGCATTAATCCTGCTTGAGCCTGAGTAGGAGGGTGGGAGAGTTTGCTGGCATTCCCCATACGAATGGAGAGTCGCTGGCCCCATTCATTTCTCAGGACATAAAGCCAAGGGGCCCCGGGTCTGTTGCAAGTGTGATGGGCTAGGAGCTGGGGTTGTGGAGAATGGGCTCTGTTGGGTCCATGGCCCTGCCCCTTGTCCAGGCCGCAGGCTAACCTCTAACCATGGCTGTCTGCCTAAAGGGGCAAGATCCTCAAATGCCTGAGACCTATACTTCACAGAACTCCCTCTGTCGATAATCTTAGAATAATAATAAAGATGCCTACAATGTACTGAGCACTCACTGAGCACGGTGCTTGGTGCCTCATATGCAAGTCTCACTGAGCACCTATTACAGGGCCAAGAAGTACCTGCTTACTTTATCCCCATTATACAGATGTGGAAGTCGAGGCTTTGAGAAGGCAAATAACTGCTCCAAGTCCCACAGTCAGCAAGTAGTGTGTCCAAGGAGGGCCCCACTCAGTGTATGTAAGCATCCTCTTTAAAAGTCCTGATAGATGTTTAAACAACAGCTACTACTAGAGTCTTTCTCTGATGGGGAGCTCACTATGCGAAAAAGCAGCTCATTGCATTGTTGGGGAACCAAAAGACAGAGTCTTTTCTGACAGTGAACAGAAGTAAGCATCCCTCAGCATGCCTCCCCCGGACCCAGATGTGCCACCTGGGACTTCTTGGAGCCTGACACTGGGCCTGCCAAGCTGCAGCCCCGAGGCAATGCCTTCAACCCCAACATCCTGGACCAGCGATCAGCAGGTCTAGAAGTTCTACACAGAGCTGTCAAAATGGCTGATTAATTGATTGATTGGTATTTGGGGCTCATTCTGCAGCCAGATACAGGGCTCAGTCCTTGCTCACGGTCAAGGTTCAGTTGATGGCAGGGATATGGGGCTGTGTAGCTGATCAAGATCAAGGTTACCATCTGTGCCCAGGTCAGAGATCTGTGAACAGACTTTCTGTGTGTAAAGTTTCCAGGCCTTTCCAGGGGTCATGCTGCAACCTTGGCCTCATTAGCACAAGACTCTCACCAACCAGCTGAGCCCATCTGGTTTCTTATTAATCCAAAAGTGAGATGGAGCAAGCAGCCTTCTGGGGAGCGAGCAGCTTTGGATAAAAAAGCCTACCCAGCATGTCATCACCTCCTCTTCCCTGCCCTCCTCTCGGTGTGGCCTCTAAACCCTTCCCCCGTGGCCAAACCACAAAGTTTTGGCTGGTGATCAACCCACGCTTCCTGTGGGTACAGAGGAGAGACAGGTGGGAGGAAGAACTGGGAGCAAAGGAAGGGCTCTGTGGGGGAGAAGCATGATGGGGAGCAGAGGAAGTGGATGTCATGAGGTCACCCAAGGTCCAGCTGCACCCAGCTGTCATACCTGCCTCTTCCCTCCAGGGAGCTAATTCTCATTTTGCACTCTACATGCCTTGCACAGACTATTCTTATTATGTAAAAAGCTTTTGTTTCAGTTTCACATAACCAAATTCCATTTCCTGCCCTCCATCCTTCATGGCCCATCTCAGGTGCTACCTCCTCCATGAAGCTTTCCCTGATCCCCTCAGCCTGAATACATCACTCCTCATACTGACTTCCTTGTCAGAGCTATTGGTGGATGGATCTAATCATTCTTATTAGGCTGTGAGCTCTTTAAAATTAGAACCCATGTTTGATTCATGTCTGTAAACTTTACAACGCCCAACTCTGTGCATATAGCAAGTTTAAGGTTGTGAAGGTTATGAAGGTTAAGCTTATTAACTAGGTAGAAGGACACATAGGTGGAGGGGTGCATCTATGAATGAAAGGGTGATATCAGCCATAGGTTGGGCTCCCCAGGAAATAAACTCTGAGGCAGAACTGAGTGTGCAGGATGCTTATTAAGGCATGACTTAGGGATCGACACCTGTGGAAGGAGGTGAGGGAGACAGGAAGAGGCAGAAGGGAAGCCAATGCAAGCCCCAAAATAGCTTTGGCTGACATGTGGGGAGCTCTGAAGCAAGAACAGTCTTTCAGAGTTGTTCTCACGGGCCAGGATGGTGAGGCTTATATACCCATGCATACATCAGTCATTGGATGTGAGCTGCCCTGAGAGGGGCACGACCTTGGACGAGGCAGCTGTCTGCAACTGAGATAATCCTTGAGGGAACTGACCTCTAAAGGCTTCTTGACACCAGCACCGCTAGCAGCTGAGGCAACAAGTCCTTCACTGCAAGGGGATCTGGGCAGCACATCACAGTGTCCACCACAGATGGACATGATAGATGGTGGATAAATGCATAGTTGGCTAGATCGACAATTGGATGGTTAAAGGATGGATTCATAGATGACATGTGAATGGATGCCTGGATGAACAAACACCTAGATGATGGATGGATGGATGGATGGATGGATGGTTGGGTGAATGGGTACCTGGATGATGGATGGATGGATAAGTGGATGGGTGGATACACAGATGCATGGATGATGGATGGACAAATTCATAAATACATGAACTTGTGGGTGATAAATGGTTGGGTGGATGATTGGCAATGGATGCATGAAAAGATGATGTTTTCTCAACATTTCGTGTTCTTTAAGTAACTGGGCCCTCCCAGTTATTCTCTTGCTTCCTCCTTTTTCCTTGGGCAGATTTAAGGATGGAGCCCAAATAGCAATCTTAGCAAATGACATGATCTAGAGGGTGAAGGAGAACTCTCCTGCATCACCACACAACATGGGGGGCTCTTGGGGACTGTTGCCTGGCTCTACAGACAATGCCTGTAACTCATTAAGACAGATGCGACCACTGGCCCGTGACAAGCATGAAGGTAGTGAGATCAGCAAGCGAGCAGTCAGCAGCAACACAGACACCATGGGTCTTTTGTGGATGGCAAGAGTCCCTGCACTGCCAAGAGGAAAGACAAGTGTGACTAATTCAAGGAGGGTGTTGGGGAGGGAGATGGGTAGAGCTTCCTCCTTCCACTGAAAGCCAAGCCCAAATACCCACTCAGGCTATGTCACACTTTCAGACTTTCACCTGAATGAACAGGACTAGCTTTAGTTAATTGCAGCATAAAGCCTTTCTTTATAATATGGGCTTTTACAGCTATCCCCTACCCACTGCCCTTGTCCGTGACCCGTCCAGTGAGGGCCACTCTCAGGGTAGGCTTAGGACACCGAACAGCAACTTGGGGCTAAAGATCAGGAACATCCATTAAAAACTGGTGACAAGACATTGACCGTCAAGATTTTTGCTCCATTTTGGGGGAGGTGGGAAGCAAGGGGTTAAGGGACCACCTTTCATGCATAGCAAGACACAGTCCATGGGTATTTGGAATAGGGTAGGCGCCCATGCCTGGATGTGGGGAGCCCCAAGGATGGTTGTTTTTTCCTCTCTCCCTTGGCCATGCTCCCTCTACCTTAAGATTCTTTTCTTCCCCTGTAGAATACTCTTCCAAAGCTGGCTGTCATCCCTTGCAGGGCTATGACCTGGGTCTTCTCTGGTCTCAAGAGGAGGCTAAAGATGATGGCAGGTGAGGGTCAGTGGGAAGCACAGAAGTCATCTTACCAAATTCCCCATGTGTGCATCAGCCCCCTGCATGGCCTGCCAGCCTCCGCTCACATGCAGCCCTAGTAATTAGATGCCCAGAACTTACCTGGGCGAGATTTCCATCCTAGAGCCACTTTAACTGCTTAACAATTCTTCCTTTTACCCCCACTTCCCGTCTCTCATCTCTGGAACTTGTGAGCAGAAAGAACAAGCTGACTTCCTCTTAAAAAATGGAAGCAGCTCTAGTATCCCCTCATGACCTCTTCTCTGAGCCACATACCTCATACACCCTCTCTCATTCCCTAAGACAAAGTTCCCTCTCTCCTGGCCATCCTTGGCCCCTCCTTTGAATATGTACCAGTTTATCTCCTTTCTGGAACCCAGTAGAACTCAGTACTCCCAGAGCAGCAGACCAGACTAGAAGCAAGCAGAACTCTCTTCCCCTATCCTGGCCCAGATATCGCTGGCAGTTTTGGCAGCCACATCATAGTCTTGATTCATTATAACCTTGTTGACAGCTAAAACCCTAGGTCATGTTTAGAGTCACTACTGATGATCTCTCTACGCTCCTATTGAGACCTGCTGTGGGTGCTTCTTTGAGGATAAAATTACAGAACCCTCATATTGTTCCTGTTCAATTTTATCTTGTTAGGTTTAATCCCATAAACGTATTTTCAGATCCTGGTTCCGTCATGAGAAGAATTGATCATGCCTCCCAGCACTGTCTTCTGCCAATTTGATGGGCCTGCTGTATCCTTTAAGGACTCCAGAGGAAATGTATCATTTCCCCTTTGCCTACTGACCACCTATTGTAGCCAATCTCCAAAACAGCCCCCAGTGATGCCCACCTCTTAGTATCCACACCCTTGTATAAGCCCTTCCTACATTGTATCAGGATTGGTCTGTGTGACCAACAGAATACAGCAGAAGTGACCATATTTCACCTCCAAGATACCATTTGGGACTTGTTCTTTCTCTCTTTCTCTCTCTCTCTCCCTCTCTCTCTCTCTCAGAAGAAAGCCATGTCAGCCCATGGAAAGGCCCCCCACTGCAAGAATCCAAAGCTTTTATTGATAGTCAAGTGGGTGAGTATGGAAGAAAGTAGACCCTCCAGCCCCAGTCAGGCCTCAAGGGATGGACTGTAACTTTGTTAAAGAACCGGAACTACCCAGTCAAGTCACTCCTAGATTCTTGACCCTCAGAAACTGTGACATAATAAGTGTTTGTTGTTTGAAGCCCCTACATTTGGGATAATTTTTTACGTAGCAATGGATGGCTAATACACATGCATGCGGGAAGGAGGAATTGATAATTAGTTTGCAGGTCCCCAAACGATAGGCACAAAACATTTTAAATTTTACTCACATGGCATTAGCTCTTTTCTCTTCCTTTTAAATCCATGCCATCTGTTTAGTTAGCCTAGGGTCTTCCCCTCCCCTCTGTCCTCACCCTAACCCTACCATGGGAGGGGGCCAGACCCTCTAGCTCTGTCTTTGGGACTCTTCTCTCTCCCAGCTTATACTACAGAAACAAGAGATTATAACACTCTCTTTCATGGCAGGAGGCTTAGTCCCTAGATATGTCTTAAAAGTCAAGGGCATTTTGGAGCTGTATTCAAGCAAATGCCTAGCTGAGGGTTTAAAAGGAGGGAAAGCTCCTTCCCCACCCCCATTTAAGCCTGGAGCTTACTCCGTGATAACCTGAGCCCCAGCCCAGGTTGTCAGAGAGCAATTCACTGGAAATTCAGACATCAACACAGCAAATACTAAAGTGGTAATTTGACTACCCATTTGCTTTCCTCCCTTGAGACCCTTAGGCAGAGGGCTGGTAGTGATGTGAGACAGATTTCTGGCCATAAGCACCTCTTTAGACCAGAGCTTCCAAGCTGGTGAGCTGTGATTAAGTTTTGGGTGTGTCTCGGACATTGATCCCTCGAGCCTTGAGATATTGATCCCCTCAGTCCTTGGATCAGCCAAGCAGAGCCCAGGACACCCAGATTCCAGGCCAGTCACCTGAGACTGTGAGGAATCTCTCAGTAGGCTGTGCAAACATTAACAATTTCCATCACTGCCATGATGTGGGGGGGAAAAGGTCTGCAATGCTGCCCTCCACAAATATCTTTGAATGACTTCCCTACATACTCTGTCTTCATTCAAGTCACTGGTATAAATTGCTAAATAGTTCCAGGTCAAGGACAAAAACCCAACCACCAGAAACTTTGCAACAGGTAGACATCGAACCATTCATCAACACTGCAAGCATTCATCTGAACATTACACCACCCAAAGAGCTTTCCATCTAAAGAGCATCTAGACAGAGCATTCCCTATCTCTCCATCTGGTCTGCAGGGAGGGATATCATGACATATCTTGTCAAATACTTTGCAGACTTTGTAATCCCAAATGAATTAATGGATTAAGGTAATTGTGATCAATGACTGATAATATGCAAAAAGAGAACCATGCAAGCATTGTGTACCTCCTGATGAATATATAATATGGCCTATGCAGAGGTATACCAGGTATTCAACTGTCTCTCAGCTCCAAGCCCCTTCCCTCCTGGCTCTGAGATGCTGGCACTGGACCTCTGGGCACCACCTTTTTCCTTCACAAGTTGACTTTGTGTTCAGCTCTGTCCACGCAGACGCTAAAAGAGACTGGAATGCAGGAGAATGGAGAAGGGACTTAGTATTTCTTGCTGGCTTTCTGGATTCTAACACCATTGCTCCAGCACTGACCCTTCATTGTCCCCCCTGATAGGACCCAGCAGCTGCAGCTGGGTAGTAACCACCTGAAAATCTGAGCCCCAGCTCTGCAATTCTAGATTCTGTCATCTCAACCTCTTCTCCTTGCTCCCCATCGCCAAAGGGTGGTGACTGAATTATAAAATTATTACTTTTGCTGAAATGCCCAGTGTGGTTTCTGCTTTCCTTAAGGACCCCTAAATGGGGGTCTTTGCCAAAAGGACAGGACTTTGCCAAAAATCAATCTTTTAAAAAAAAAAAGGAAATTGAACCTAGATCTGATCAATTCTCTATATCCAACCATCATTTAAGTCACTAAATCTCATGGTAATTTATTATGCAGCAACAGATGACTAATACAGACGTGATGATAGTGCTATGGTTATGGTTTCCTGGGGCACAGTGAAATATTTATATAGTGTCTAGGATTTGCTTCAGAATAATGAGAGGGAGAGGGAGAGAGTATGGTGGGGAA
The DNA here is from genome assembly GCF_009829155.1 of Mustela erminea. NCBI lineage: Eukaryota > Metazoa > Chordata > Mammalia > Carnivora > Mustelidae > Mustela > Mustela erminea. The sequence continues at coordinate 95,301,100 of NC_045622.1, forward strand.
TGAAATAAGACGGGTCATGTGTCGAAATTGTTGAAGCTGGGGGGTGGGCATGTTAGGCTCTTTATGCTACTCTTTATTTTTATGTTTTCTGATGGTTAAAGTTTTTTTTTTAATTACTCAAGTTCTATAGAGCTGTCAGAGGGAGAAATTACATTGTTTGATAAGATTTGTTCTTAGTAAACCTATGTTGGGTCCCAATGATGCTCACTTATTTTCTAGATATGAACCACGTATGTAATAATCCATCTTCTTATCTTACATGAAGAAAAAGGTGCTGGTCTGTCATTCCCCAACCATTTTGAAAAGTGGAATGGTGTACACCCCTCACCCATCTTCAGAAACACTTGCTACTTTGTGATTTCTCAAGGACAAGAGACAGTGGCTCAGGGATCTCCTCTGCAAGTGGTCTAAGACCATGAGTTCTCTGTTCAACCCAGAGCAGGGAATCAGAGCAAAAAGGTGAGTTTGAGTAACTTTCTCACCTGTCTCATACCTCCAGTACATGTTTGTATTGCCAAAGAAAAGGGACAGGAGCAAATAGAAGACAAAGAACTCTGCTCAACCCATCCCGGAACGACATTGTACTGTCTTCTCCATTGAATCTAGAGCACAAATATATCAGAAAAATGAGAACCAAAAGAAAGAAAAAGACAATATGGAACATGGACAGGCAAAGGCAAAGTGCATTAAATAGGACAAAGAGAGTCATTTGACATTGATAAAAGTTATGATCAATAATGAAATCATAGTCTGGTTCATGAACTTTAATGGACCGGAGAACATGGTATTGAAATATATTAAGCATAAACTCTTAGAAGTGTGAATAGAAATTGACAGAAACTCAATTGCAGTGGAAGACTTTAGCATACTTGTCTCTGTTCATGTAAGATCAAGAAGGCAAACTTAATAAAGCGATAAGCGATTCAGACTGTATCATTAATAGCTAAATGTCTGATTAATAGCTAATGTCTATTAAGACATTGAACTTACTGTCCTACAAACAGAGACTGTATCTTTTGGTCAAGTGTCTGTGCAACATTTACAAAATTGATCATATAGCAAGTCACAGATCAAACTCTAGTAAATTCCAAATAGTTAGAAGCATACAAATTACCTTCATGTATAAAACTAAGAAAAATAATAAATTTTTATGAAACAAATTTTAGTAATCATTTGGAAATACTTTTAAACATCATTTTACTCAAGTAGTGGCTCTTTTACTCCTGGTTTTCTCTTTTGCTGTAAATTTCACAAAAATTCCTTTCTGTTACCCTTGATGTTTTAAAAACACTTTGCTCATTTGGCCTTGTGGTTCCTGCAACTGTCTGCTCACACCTACCAGAGTGGGCATTTGCTTTGTGTGTGTGTGTGTGTTTGTGTGTAATTATAAGTGTTTTTTATTTTTTTTTTCAGTGTAACAGTATTCATTATTTTTGCACCACACCCAGTGCTCCATGCAATCCGTGCCCTCTCCAATACCCACCACCTGGTTCCCCCAACCTCCCACCCCCCGCCCCTCCAAAACCCTCAGATTGTTTTTCAGAGTCCATAGTCTCTCATGGTTCACCTCCCCTTCCAATTTCCTATTTGCTTTTTGGGCCACCATCTATCCATTTTGTCTTCTTTTAGTAATGCTGCTTGAAGGAGCCACCTTTCCCCACTCTCAGTTTATGGAGAGAGCTGGTATTGACTTCACCCTGTCCCCACCCCCACTGGTGGGCTTGTGATGCCAACCTGGTCAATAAAAGCATTGCAATAAAATCACTGACCATAGTGATTCGTTCAGGGATGACCACAAACACCAATCCAGCCAATGAGACATTTTTCTAGGACTTCTGGCCTCCAACTCCTGCTGAGCTTGAGGCTGGGAGCCTCAAGAACTGTTGCCATCTGGCTATCATAGCAGGAACTCTTATGTGAAAACGGAGCCAGCACAGACTTCTATCCCATGCTCCATGACATCATTTGAGCTCCAGGATCAAGCCATACCTGAAACCAAATACCCCTATACTCTTCAGCAAAGTCCCTTTTAGTTTAATCCAGCTTGAAGAAGGTTTTCTGTTTAGTTGTGTCTTTTCTTCCTTCTTTGGGCCTGGCATCTTTAGGCATTTAAGCCTGGCATCTTTAGGCATCATTACTTCAATATTCATTGGATTATGCAGAATTGAATGGTCTGAACTGTGTTTTTTTTAGTTTTTAGAACTTCTTAACCCTTTTTTGAGCAGTCTTCCCCGTAGGGGGTTATGACATGAATCATTTGTATCATTCACCAAATTTCTTTATACTCCCATCTTTTTAAGAACATTTAAAATCTCTTTCTTAGTCAATGCTTTTCACCTGTGAGTTGATTCTGGTGGACTCTTCTGCAGCTACTCTGTTACTCTGAGAGACAGAGAATAGGTCAGAATACAAATAGATGGCCAGCCTTCTCTAAGACAGGAAATTCTAGCAGGTACATATGTCATCACACTTGATCTTATAATAATCCCATCAGAAAAATATTTAAATGTTTGTCTTACAGTTGAAGACAGTAAGTCACTTGCCCAAGATCACGTTAAAGGTAGGAGAGGGAGCCAGTGGTCAAAAGCAGCTCTGCCTGACTCCAAAACCTTTCCATTCTTTCTACTACCCACAAACAGCCTCCTCTAGGTGCTTTCCTCAGGAAGACACTCGGGGGCACCTCTCAAGGTCAAGTTCTGAGAAGCAGCCCATGTGGGCAGCTTGTGGAAAGGGTAGGAGGGGTTGTCTCAGTTTCCCCAGGGAAGAAACAAACAATGTGGGACCTAGATGCCCCAGACATACACCACTGGGAATGTTCTGAGTTGTCCTTGCTCTGCCCCTGTGGTGTCCTCCAGATAGCTCTCTCAGTGTCAGACAAGCTGAGGGACGCAGAGCCTAGGACTGATACTTTACAGGAATGCTGAGGAGAACTGAAAAAAGGGCTCAAATGGAGCTGCTGCCTGCTTTACCACCACCCCTATCTGTCTCCATACAGGCCCTGACCATGTGAGGAATGGCCCATCCTGGGTGGATATCACTTCCGTTCCCACCCAGAGAGCTGAAGCCCTTGGCTGGACATCCCTAGATGCAAGACAGAGATCACCTTCCAGGCAGGGGCCCAGAACCCACAGTCTGGGTCTTCACTGTCCTGTTCAAATAGGGCCTCTGAGAAAGGCACCAAGGACACCCTTTGTGGGGAGTGGGGTGTTCACTTTTAGAGCAACAGGACTGCTTGTTTTATTTAATGACAACCAAAGTCGAAGCTTGACAGTGAACATTGTTCCATTAGTCTCAAGGATGCCTTCTTCAGCCAATAGTAACACATCCCAGAATGCCCAAGGCAAATGAGCCCTGGCCCCTCCTATCTGTCCCAACCTCCCCTCTACCTCCTGAAACACTGCATGAGGCCCCCACCAAAAGAAGCCTCTCTCATCACACTCATGCCCATAACCATAAAACGACTACCTTCTATGGGACATCTGTTATACCAGACAGTCAACATACATTATCCGTAATGTGAACACCAGCCCTTAGATGGTGGGTGAGACTGTCCTCCGTTTACATATGACGAAACTGAGCCTCAGAGAAATTAAGAGATTCCAAATCATACGGGTGGTCAGTAGGAAAGTTGGGACTTGGTTCCAGGTTGGCCGACCCTCCCCTTTCCACTGTCGCTCATCGCCACGGGAGAGATCGCAAAGGTGCCCTCACATCCACCAAACCACCAGAGCCAGACACAGACCTGCAGTAGGTGGGTGGAGGGTCTGCACCCTGTAAGCACCTCCAGGCGCCTGCAGTGTTACTCACATAAGTATCCGTCTGCCTGCTTGACGGAGAGCCCCTGTAAGAGCCAAATCCAAGCCCCCTCCCATCACATGCCCCCACATTCTGTACATGCTTCGAGGAGGGACTGAGGGACATCTGCCTTATTTGTGACCATGCAGCATCATCCTTGGAGAAGTCTCTCTTTGGGGGAAAGTCCCCATCGGTTCTGTCTTCTCAAGTCTATTTCAGAACTCGGGTCCCAGGTTCCCTTGTGGCAAGGATACAGGTGCAGGTCCTGGGCTCTGCCCTTAGAGTCCCCAGTTCAGAACTAAAGCCCAGGCAGCCACAGGCACAGACTTCAGTGCTGAGGTCCAGCTCTTCCGGTGGCCTTAGTTACAAGGCCAGCTTCTGGTGGCAGAAGAGACTGTGGTGGGAGTGAAATCGGCTACGGGATGGCAGCTGCCCCCATTTAACCCATGGAGCCCGCTGGGCAGCACAGGCCTGAGTCCCTCTGGGAGCCTCGTCTCAAGTCTGTTGCCCCCACCCGCCCAGTGACACTGGGCATGATCTCACATAGTTTCATAAATCCCTTTTCTGCTTACACCAGCAGTAGTGCGTTTCAGCGTTTGCAACTCAGTAAATGCTTGGCAAAGAAACATTTAAAAAACCACCCTTTGGGGCATCTGAGTGGCTCAGTCGGTTAAGCGTCTGCCTTCGGCTCAGGTCATGATCTCAGGGTCCTGGGATCGAGCTCGGTATCTGGCTCCCTTCCCAGTTGAGGCTCTGCTCTCTCAAATAAATAAATCAAAAATCTTTAGAAATAAAAAATAAAATAAAACCACCTGCCACCATGGAGGCTAAACAGGAGGCTCCTCGGCTCTGCACGGGGCTCTGGTCCCTCCTCCTCTCTCCGCCTCCTCGCCAGATGCCCGGGCCTCGACAGCCTCCATTGCAGCAAGCAGGACACAGCCCATGGCGTTGTAGCATCTGGCACAGTGCCTGGCACATGATAAACCCAAGGAAATTAGCTACTGATTGCTGTATTGCTCCTACTCGCGTGCATCCCAGGATCCCTTGAGCTGCTTTTTGAAACTCCCATCCCTTAAGTTCTTTTCATATGCCAGGCTCTGCTAGAGGGCTTTACAACCCTTAGCTCACCCCTCCTCAGAGTGCCTTATAAGGTGGGTAATCTCCTCAGCATCTTGCAGGTGAGTAAACTGAAGCTTGGTGACACAAAGTGGCTTGTCCAAGGTCACAGTCATGTACCCATGACTGTCTGACTCCAGAACCCGCACATCCTACCCACGCTACACCACTGTGCCAAGGGTGGCTGGGGGGTGGGCATCTGGACTTACAAAGTCCGGGTCCCAGGAGGGGAACCTGGCCAACCCCTGTAAGCCCAGCTGCAGTTGTGGGGATTCGTTGGCCACACTGGCTGGAGCCCCAGATGCTCTGATTCAAAACAGGAAGACTTAAAGCTAATATTCTTTTTCTCTTTTCAAAGCAAATGTGATAAAGAATCTCTGGCCACCTGTGGCTCTTGTCTGAGGCCACACAATGGCTGGGACATTCCCTGCTCTCAAGGACTCTTTCAAACTCAAGAGGCTCAGAGCAACAGCAAATCTTTGTTTTTGCTGGAAGAGCTGGACAAAGCACCAATGGTCGCCATGACGGACGGACCGCATTCACCCCCACTCAAAGTGCATATACTGACATCGGCTCCCCAGTGTGATGGCTTTTGGAGGCGGGGTCTCTAGGGGTGATTAAATCCTGAGAGTGAAGCCCTCAGGAATGGGATGAGTGCCCTCATAGGAACAGACCAGAGAACTAGCTCAGTCTCTTCCTCTGCCACACGAGGATACGACCAGAAGGGGGCAGTCTCACCAGAACCCCACCATGCTGGCCCCTGAACTCAGACCGCCAGCCTCCTTCACTGTGAGGAATACACTTCTGGTATTTATAAGCATTTACGGCATTTTCTTATAGCAGCCCAAACTAAGACAGCCCCCCCGCCACCGTGTCCTCAGAACTTTTCTCCACGACCTGCCTCTCCCAGGGAGGTGCTGCTGGGCAGGACGGGTAACTAGGTAGGGAGTGCCTCCCACTAGATAAATCCCGTCTGTTCTGGCAGCTGGTGGCCCTCTGACTGGGGTCAGAGAGAGGGAAGCCCAGGGAGGCTGCGAACATTCTTCCTCAGCATATGCAGGATGACCTGTATCGGGGGCTCTGACACAGGGACTGTTGGAGGACGGGGGAAGCTCTACTCAAGGCTTGTTGGTGTGAGCACGGCCTGGGCCCTGGTGAGACAAAGGAGATGTCTGACATGCCCTCTGCATGCAAAGGCCAAGTTCGCAGGAGGGGGAAAGGGTTGCTAAATTGCAGGGTTCCATGGATGTTCCTCAGGAACCACTGTGATATCCAGCATGACCCAGCAAATCTCCAGGCCTCCATCCCTGCCTCAGTTTACTTTCCGTGATGACCACAGAGATGCACAGTCCAGGTCCCCCTTCAAGGAAGGGTGTGGTGTCCCCGCTGCCCACAGTGCCCCTTCAGCACCCACATCAGCGGCAAAGAGCCATCATCAGAGGATACGCCCTTCCCAGGATGGCACCCCCTCCAGTGACTGACGGAGGAGGCCACTGGAGAAAAGGCTCCACCATCCTGGCCCCTTCAGAGAGCCCCGCTAGACCGCCATCAGCTGCAGAGTCCCCGTGGGGTGAGCACGGGCTGGCGCAGCCTGACTTCTCCCTCTGCCCCATCCTGCTTCTTTCCCTCTCTTTGAAACAGTTCTCATCCCACAGACCCTCCTGGATAAACACCCCGCACACTACCCTTGTCTCTGAGCCTGCTTCCTAGAGAAGCCAACTTGAAACACTATTTGATAATAGTGTTTTTAGAAAACTATTAGGACCCAAAGCAAGAATATCCATGTTATTTCGTATCGGCCAGTGGTTATTAGTCCACTGCCAAAAAATAACAAACAGCAGAACCAGAAATCCCCCTGGAGCCGCCACAGCGGGTGAGAATGGCCAGAGGGTCCGTCATCACACGCCCCAACCTGATGGGGCATAGCTGCAAACCCTGAGCTGAGTACCACCCGGAGTAGGTGTTTCTGAGCCGCTAGATAATAGTTTCAGTGTTATTTTCTATAATAAGCTCTCCTGGGTATTTCCTAGTGGCTTCATTTCTTAATTACTCCCACTTGGTGCAGAATTATTGATTTATGTGCACAGTTTGATCTTTTTTTTTTAATCTGCTTCAGGATATTGTTTTCTATGAGAGTCAGGTTTACACGAAAAGCTAAAGAGGTCACCGTCCCCTGAACCCCCAGGGCCTGGCAGGATTTGATGTAAAAATAAATAAATAAATAATAAATTAATAAATAAATAATAAAGAAAGAAAAGAAAAAAAGGAAGAGAAGGGAAACCAGTCAGGGGTGTGAGGGGGAGATAGTAACATCAGTCATCACTAACTGAGCACTTACTGCATGCCAGCAGTTGATTGAGAGCCTGACAAAGTGTGAGCTCTCAATACCTCCACGTAATACCATTAGACGGAAGAAGATTGAGCTCTAAATTGGCAGAGGAGCCGGGGGGTGAGTATTGCTAAATTGTGGGCTTCTGTGGATGTGCCTGAGGAGCCATTATGACACCCAGATGTTGAGAAACTACATCTGGCACCCTGTTGGGCGGGGCATGGCTAAGGAGGTGTTTCGTCACCTGGACAAGCTGGACACCTGTGTCAGGACCCAGCTGTGGAGCACTCTGATCCCCACTGTGAACAAGGGGCCCTTGGACTTACAAAGGAAGTTCACATTCCTAGTGTCCTGGAAGCCACAAATGGCCATCCTATGAGGTGGGTCTTTAAAAATCCCACTGTACGCATGTAAGACTGAGGCTCAGTATAGTTGAATGACTCACCCAAGATCCCAGAACCAGAAAGTGGCTGAGCCAAGACTTGAACCCACATCCTTCTGACTTCCTAGCCAGGACATAAGGTCCACACCACGCTCACCTATCAATTAACATCACAAAACTCTGGAGGCCAAACTCAGGTTCTAGCTGCCAATTGGGCAAAGGGTGAGGTAAGATGTATCTTGGGGGCCTAGAAGAAAGGCCAGTTGAAACCAACTGTGATCAGAGAGTGTGGCCTTCTGACGGATTCACCTTTGTGGAGAACCTGAGGCTTTGTGTGAAGTGTGGGAGCCAGGTGTCTGAGGGACCCCAGGTTAAGGGTGTGCCCCCAGCAGCCCTGGTGCAGACGTCCCATGATGCAGAAGCCTGGGTTAACCACTGAGTGTCCTGATCCCATCTACCCACGATCATAATTTTGCCCCAGAGAGGAGGGGCAGCTCTGTCATGGAAGCCCATCCCCAAGTCAGGACAGCCTTGCTTCTGCCAGCACTAGGGTTGCCATAGCAACCATTGGAGGCAGCTGGATTTTCACTAAGGAGGGAAGAAGGTGGGAAGAGGGAGAGGGGAGGAAGGAAAATCCTAGAGGGTGTTGTGATTCGTCTTGTTCTCTCCTCCATGCCTCCCCAGGGAGGGGGTGAGGGGTCCGAGTCAGTTCAGAGAAATGGGAACACAGAAGGTTATCACAAGTCTTCCCAGGTACCTCACACTTGGGCACACAGAGAAAGTGGTCGAATTTGCACAGTGCATTGGGATAAACTAGAGGTAACTTGGGAGTATCTATAGGGAACTAGGTGGAAAAACTATTCCTTTTTCTTTATATTACATAATTTTGATAAAAGTATGATGTAATAGGGAGAATATTAAATATTGAATATGTATAAAACTTGCCAATAAAAACTTTTCAAAAAATTTAATGAGAACCTTGAGCTTTCTTCCATGAACATTTTTTTTTTCAAATATCCGTCTTTACACATGAAATGGCCATACATATTCTGGATGGGGCTTTTTAATGAGAATCTCTTGAAATTCTTGGAAGTCACTATTGACAGGAAACTTTTGTTCACACAGTACATGATAAAAATGTAAGAGCATTCTATAACCATTCAAAAATGTGTAACACTTGAAATTATATTAAGAGAATCTAACAGCTCTTCCTTTTCTTTCTCTGACAAATGTAATGTTGAAATTTCTTGTGATAATGTGAATAGGTTGTGAACACAATCAAACGTTTCATACCAAGTATTTCAAAATAATGATGAAGTTCTAATTTGCAGAGTGTGCATGTGTTATTGGAACCCCCTCCTTGCAGCTAACATGGATGCAACTAAAAGAGAAGATCATCTGCAAATGGATTTAAGTCACTACCTTAAATAAAGAGAGGGGTTTAGGGGCGCCTGGGTGGCTCAGTGGGTTAAAGCCTCTGCCTTCGGCTCAGGTCATGATCCCAGGGTCCTGGGATCGAGTCCCACATCGGACTCTCTGCTCAGCGGGGAGCCTGCTTCCTCCTCTCTCTCTCTCTGCCTGCTTCTCTGCCTACTTGTGATCTCTGTCTGTCAAATAAATAAATAAAATCTTTTAAATAAATAAATAATAAAAAGACAGGGGTTTGGAGGCTTGTCCCAGAGCAGGTCTACCCTGGAGATCCTGGCCAACTTCTTCACAATTTGGTCGGCACTGGACTGGGCACTGGGCTTCCAGGAATGTGAACCTCTCTTATACAGCCAAGGACCCCTTGCCCATAGTCAGAATCAGAGTGCTCTGCAGCTGCCTACTGACACAGGCGTCCAGGTTGTCCAGGTGATGAAACACTTCCTTAGTCATGCCTCGCCCAACCAGGTGCCAGATGTTGTTCCTTAGCATGAAGCCTACAGAAACCACAGTGCCTACTCTGCTTCCCTCTGGGAGACCAAGATGCCTGGGCCCTGTCTGGTAAGGGGACCAACCATCTTGTTTTGCCTGGAACTGAAAGGTTTCCAGGAATATAGGTTTGGTTTTCTGTTTTGTTTTGTTTTGTTTTGTTTTGTTTTGTTTTGTTTTGTTTGTTTTTTCAGTACAAAAATTGGGAAAGCCCCAAGCAAACCGAAATGAGTTGGTCATCCTGCAGGGCCACCAGAAGGCTATAAAAATCAGTATCTCACAACAAGCCTGTAACCCATCCTCTCCACATATGCACACACAAACACGCACAAACACATACACATATTAGAGAGCTCTGGGTTAGAGCAGTATACTCAAACATTCATATGCATATGAATATCCTGGGGATCTTATTAAAAATGAAGATCCTGAATCAGTAGCCTGGGTGGAGCCCAAGATCTACATTTCTTTTTTAAAAAGATTTTCTTTCTAAGTAATCTCTACACCCAATGTGGGGCCCAAACTCACAACCCCAAGACCAAGAGTCACATGCTCCACCAACTGAGCCAATCAGGTGCCCAAGGTCTACATTTCAAACAAGTGCCCAGGTGATGTAGATACTGCTGGTATGTGGACCACACTTTGAGCTGTAAGGGCATAGGTCACAACACTAAAATCAGAGACAAAACTCCCATCACTGTGAGATGATATTTGCAGCCAGTAGCCCCAGAAGAACCAGCAAGAGAGCAGAGACAGGCAAATGAAATCCATCCCCACCCCCATCTGAAAACCAACCATTCCCAAAGACCCACAGATTTGGAAAATTGCTCTCAGCATTAGACAAGTGTCACTTATGAGGACAGATTTCCCATTACCCCTAGGCCTCTCTGAGTCAAGATCAGTTGACACCTGCTGGCATGGGTTATTACAGAGAGTCTTGGACAATGGCCAATTCATCAAGCAAGGTCCCTGACCTCATGGTGTTTCCAAGCTGGCTAATGAACAGTTCATGCAACCAAAGCTGTGTGCATGTCTTCATTCATTCCCAGGCTCACTCATTTATTTACCAAATAATGCCAGAGAACCTATGTTCTAGGTACTGAAGAAGGATGCTAAGTGTGACCCCAGTAGGGCATTTTGGAATAATACAAAATTTTAGATACATAGGATGACCCTCCTATTTGAAAACAACTAAAATATCTGTTATAAAATAAGAAAAATCTTCTTCAATGTAAAATAAGCTGGCAAGAAAGTAAATAATGCACAAGGCAAAAAATGCAGGGTATGAAGGCAAGAACCAAATAGGTAAGGAGAGTGGCAACTGTGTTTGCCCAGAGAGCACTAACTGAACCTTGAGAAACAAAGTTTTATTTCTCTGGTGTCCCAGGACTAAGCTGACAAAGCCCAGGGTCTTCCCAAGGTGGAGAGTCTGATAGGAGTTCCTCCCTCAAATAGCTGAGATTTCCAAGGGCTATCCTTTCAGGCTAAGGAAAAATGAGAAATACCAACAATCCCTTCTTTTTATGGGGCCTGGGAAAGAATGGACTGTCTTAAAACTAAGTACTAAGTAGCAAATGGAAAAGGTACTACTGAGAAGTTAGAAGCCTCAGGCATCCCTTACACAAGTTTATAACCTGAATTCACACAACCTGGGCGGTCCCCAAACCCCACAAACCAAGAATTTTATTTACCATGGTTGTTGCCAGTAAGTGGCCCCAGTGGCCTGGCAGATGCAAAAAAATGAAAACAAATATTCTTTGGAAGAATTCTCAGCAATCCCAGGTCTCACAAATTTCCATAAATAGAAATTCAAGGAAAAATGCACAAACCACAGTTCAAAACTAAACAAATAGACAAGGAAACAAGACATTCTGACCGAGAACCAACAGAAACAACTGACAACAGAACAAACTTGCAAGGGTTTCAGGTACTGGACTTATCATACAATCTGTAAAATAATTATGTGTGCTATTTTTTAAAGAAATAAAAAACAATCTTGAAAATATGTGCAGGGAACAACAAACAGTAAGGAATAACTAAGATTTGAAGAAGAAACAAAGTTAACATCTAGAAATGAGAAGTATTGCAACTGCATCAGTTACTGGGTGTGCATGCTTAACTACCAATTAGACACAGCTGAAGAGAAAATTGGTAAACTGGAAAAAAAAACTATTCACAATTAAGCACAAGATGCAAAAGGATAGGAAATTAAAGGGAAAAATAAGAATGAAGGATAGAGTAAGCATGTGTCATTTATGGCCAATTAGAATTTCAAAAGGAGAAACACAAGAGAATGAAGCAGAGCTGATTTTTTTTTTTAACTAATAGCTGAGAACTTTTCAGAACTAATGAAAGATATCAGGTTCAAAAGCCCAGTGAATCTGAATAGATTAAATCAAAAGATACCTACACTTAGATTCAGCACAGTAAAACTTCAAATTCTGAAGTTAATGAGAAGGATTGTTTAAGTTAGAAAGAAAATATTGATTGTCCTTAAAAGCAATATCACCAGATGATGGCTGGTTCTCAGCTGTAACCATGGAAACAAGAAGAAAATGGAATGTTATTTTTTAACATACTGAAAAAATAAATAAACATCAACCCAAAATTCCATACCCCGAGAAGATATCTGGAAAGATCCAGTGTTAGATAAACACATTTCAAATACACAAAAATTGAGACTTTGCCACTAGCAGACCCTCAATGAAAGTTGTGTAATGGGAGAAAAAAAAGAATTCTAGAAAGAAGTTCTAACAGGAAAGAAGAAATGATATGGGCATATCTAATCAATATTGACTATCTTAAGTTATGTAAAAAGTAATGTATCAAGAGAATATTTAGAATATAGAATCAAAATACAAGACAAGGGACTTCTGCTTCTGTTCATGAGGGATTAAACTATCTCAGGATTTTCCCTATCACCTAAACAATTAGGAAAATAGACCAAAAGGTAGGGGTAGGGGAGACAGAAAAACAAATGTGTTCACCCATTGGAAAACACAGCACAGGACTGTGTCCTGAAAGAAAAGAAACAAATGAGATGTGCACTATGATTGTCCCAGCAACCTTCCTGGAGACAGTTTCCAGGCTGCAGTTCAGGGACAGGTAATACAAACAAAGCTCAATGGTCTCACTGAGTTGAATAGATGGATCTCAGAGTTTAAGGAGATCAATGTGGCTAAAATTTGGGAAGTAGCCTTCCAGAGAAAAGGGACTTGCACAAAGAGGGAAAGAGAGAGAGATCCAGAGACCCAGAGAGGGGGTCTCTTTGAATCTTGGAATGAGTACTGACCTGTACATGCATAGAATGAAGCTCTGTAAGGTCAAGAAAAAAACCACTGGAAAATTAGCAGACTAAACAAGTCTGGGAGCCCACACAGAGAGGTAAATAGTTCATGCAGAGTGGGGACACTTCACAAAACATGGGAGATTGGATAGAGTCCTTAGAAGGGTCACAAGTTAGCAGTTGGCCCTAAAGTGACTCTGCTTTGGAGTCACCATAACAAACTTAAAATTGTCCCTTGAAAGGATCAGAAGGATCCCCGGTAACTTAACTGTGCCACAATAAAATCCAACACTCTATAAAGGAATCCACCCAAATCCAGCATTTGACAACAGAAAACGTATAATGTCTATATGCCAGTTGATTGCTTCTTAGCTCTAAATGCATCCTTCATTGCCCTGCTTTGTGATACTAGAGCCAGACCCTGAATACTTGGTTTATGTTAGATTTTGTCTTTAAGTGTGCTGAGGCAGGTGGGGAGATGTCACTGCAAGAGCATAGTTGAGGAATAACTTTCTCTTCCTGGTTCTGGTGTAGTTTATCCCCAAGCTGTCAAGCTGTTTAGGAGGCCTGGTGGCACTCATTCTCCAACAAGTGTTCCAAACACCTAATAGACCACTTCCTGAACCAGCACCAGTCCCCTAGGACCCTGGCCTCTTGGCAAACTGACAGGTAGATCCTGCAGACAACTAGGACCCATCTTCCTCCACTAATGAGAGTTTCAGCCATCATGTAGGTTGCTGAAATGGAAATATCTAGCATAACCCTCTGGAAAATTTCTTCTCCATTGGCAGGCTGTGTGTTCATATGGCAGCAACACCCTCTCTAACAAGGTCTGACTCAAAAAGGGTAGAGCTGGAGATGTATCTTTCAAGTTCTTCATTTCTGCCTGTCAACACTCCTTCAGCCCTAGAGGAAGGGTTTCCTGCATTCATTATGCCTATATTCCTTACAGTCCTCCTCTACCTCTTGTAGTAATTAACCACATGTGACTAGTTAATAATTACTTGTATTAAATTGTCCCTGTTCAAATTACTGATGAGATTTCTGTCTTTACCTGGTCCTTGACTGATATATCCAGCATCCAATCAAAAATTACTAAGTATACAGAAAAGCTAGCACTGAGTAAGTATGATCATAACCAGGGGAAAAAGAAATTAATAAAAATGACTCAGAAATGGCTGAGAGGATAGAATTTGTCATCAAGGACTTTAAAACATTATAAATTGTATACAAATATCCAAATATTTAAAGGAGAACATGAATACAATGAGGATATAGAATGGAATTTATAAAATAAAAGGACCCAAGGGCCACATAGAGATGAAAAGACAAATCTGAAATGGAAAAATCATTCTGGTTGAGATTAGCAATAGATTAGATCCTGCAGGAAACAAGATTAGATAGCTTGAGAATACAGCACTAGAAACCATCCAGATCAGAACGAGAGAAGAAAAAGTTCTGGGGTGGGGGTGTGGAGAAACAAACAAAAATCAGCCACCCATGGGACAATGTCAGAGGACCTTACATATGTATCATCAGAATCTTGGAAAGGGCAAGACAGAAAAGAATATTTGAAGAAACGAGGTGGCTGAAATCTTCCCAGGTTTGATGAATATTATACATCCACAAATCATGAAGCTCCATGAATCCCAAGCAGAATAAAGAAAAACATATCAAAGCGTATCATGGTCAAAGCTGCTGAAAAGCAATGATAAAGAGAAAAGTCTTAAAAGTGGCCAGAGAAAAGAGATACTGCATACCAAGGGGGAAAGAATTAAGAATTATGGAAGATTTCTCACAGAAACAATACAAGGCAGAAAACAATGACTCAAAATCTTTGAAAACTACCTACTTAGAATTCTAAAGCCAACAACAACAACAAAACTCTTTAAAAAATGAAGGCAGAAAGAAAGAGTTCCAGACAAAATCTGGGAGAACTTACCATAAGTCATCCTCCACAGCAAAAAATAAAAAGTATTAAATAAAAAGTTCTTCACTGGGGTACCTGGGTGGCTCAGTCCATTAAGTCTCCTTTAGGCTCAGGTCATGATCCTGGGGTCTTGAAATCGAGCCCCACATCAGGCTCTTTTCTCAGCAGGGAGTCCACTTCTCCCTTTGCTTCTGCCCCTCCTCCTGCTGTGCACTCTCTCCCTCTTGCTCTCTCTCAAATAAATAAAGAAAATATTCAAAAACAAACAGACAAATAAATAAATAAACAGAAATTTCTTCAGGCAGAAAGAGAATGATACCAAGTGGAAATTTGGATTTGTACAGGGGAATGAAGAATGTTCAACAATAGAGAGAAAAAGACCACTGCTACATTCAACATGATTGAACCTCAACCATCACCTAAGTGAAAGAAGCTAGACACAAAAGGTTACATGTTGTATGATTCCATTTACACAAAATTCAATAAAAGGTAAAACTATAATGACAGCAATAGTTCAATGGTTGCCAAGGGCTAGGAATGGAGAAAGCAGATAGGCTACAAGAGGGCACAAGGGAACTTTTGGGTTGATAGAGAGGTTTTATATCTTCAGTGTGATTGTGGTTACCTAAATACACATTTGTTAAAACTTATCAAATGGTTTTTCCACTGGTATGATTGTTTGAACTATCATGCATGCTGGTTCAATGAAATAAAATCTTTCCTAATTAAAAAAAAAAACTTATCAAATGGTATACTTAAAATGAGTGAAGTTTAGGGACGCCTGGGTGGCTCAGTCCATTAATCGTCTGCCTTCAGCTCAGGTCATGATCCCAGGGTCCTAGGATCAAGCCCCACATTGGGCTCCCTGCTCAGCGGGAAAATAAACAAAATCATGCAAATGATAACCTAAATAGAGTTGATGATTTAGGGGGGAAAAAAAAAACAGAAGACTATATATAATGCTTTAGCTTTAAAAGTGCATCACAACCACCACAGAGAAGTTTAAAAGAAGGCCAATGGAATTAAAGCGTATTTAAGGGATTAAGTGTGTTTTTCAAGAGAAGGGTAAAGATATTGATTAACTTTAGATTTAGATAAACAGAGAAAATAATTTTTTATTTGTAAGGCTACCACTAAAGGAATAGAAATGAATACGTAATTTCTAATCAGTTCAAGGGGGAAAGATGTAATAGATTAAATATATATATGCTAACCAAAAGGAGGGGTAAAAAGCATATAATGGGTGAGACAAACAGGAAGCACAAAATAAGATGGTAGCTATAAATTCAAATACATCAGCAATTGCAAGACATGTATATGAGCTAAAAGCCGGAAACATAAATTAAACAAATTCTAACCAAGAAGACAGGTAGCACTATATTGACATCAGACTTTAAGTCATTGCCTGGTAAACATGAACACTTCATGCTGATAAAAGGTCACTAGAAATACATAAAAACTTTAAAATTGTATGCAATAGGGGTGCCTGGATTTAGGGATGCTCACTCGGTTAAGCATCCGACTTTTGATTTCAGCTTAGATCATGATCTCAGGGTCTCAAGATCGAGCCCCGTGTTGGACTCTGTACTCAGCATGGAACCTGCCTGAGACTCTCTCTCTCCCTCTGCCCCTCTGCCTGCTTGTGCACATGCTTGCTCTAAATAAATAAACAAAATCTTAGAATTGTATGCATTTAAAAATAAAGTTTCAAAATCATAAAGAAAAATATGACAGAACTTATGTGGAAATAGACAAATCCATAATCATAGGATGAAATAATTAACAAATCTTTCTCAGTAATCACTAGAATAAACAAAAAAAGTTTTTAAATGAAGAAAAATATTTTGCCAATCTGTTTAACTTGACTAGACGAATACATGTAACCCACATTGTCAATTACTGCAGAAGATTACATTCTTTTTGATCATTGTCCCCAAGCCATAGCTGGGACACTGAGGCTCAGGGTAAATTTCTGATTTGTCCAGCAAGATGCAGTGGAACAAGGTCTCCAGTTGAGTCTCCTGTCACCTAAATCCCTAATTTTCTGCTTTTCCTGAATGGTTCAAAATGCCTCCTGTTCCCCTCAGCATAAGGGCCTGGTCCCAAAGCTACATCTGTCTTCCCAAAGCTAGCTCAAAGCCAGGGTGACATTGCTAAAGGCTGAGGTGTTAACCAAAGAAGGAAGAAAGCAGGAAGCAATACCGGAAGAAGGCATTGTTGCCTGCGGCTACAAAGGTTTGCCAGAGGAAGAAGCCTCCAACAGTTGGGTGTGGTTGGCTGGCTGTTCCCAGACCCACTCCAGGAAGCTCGAAATCTCGGGCTTAAGAAAACTCTGAAACCTTTACCACTGGAGACTTCCCTGGGCCTTCAAGGGGAAGATGTTCTGAGCCCCCACACTGAACATGATCCTTTATGAATAGAAAAAGAACACAAACGCAGGTACCCTAAAGGGGGTAGAAAGGCCAAGTCCGTCATCTACCCTGGAGGTGGTGGCTGAGAAGCTGGCTTGGGGCCACCCCAGGAAGCCATTTCCCCATGAAGTGAGATGATCTTGCCAATATGGTCCAAGATGGCAGGTCAACTCATCCAACTTCTACTCCTGAGAGTTACTCCTCCAAGGCCACCTGGCATCTTTAGGTACCATCCTGCAAGTAGGCCAGTTGTCTCTATGTTTAGTGGTATGGGCATTTCCATGGGCATTTCCGGTTGTCCTCCCACCTCTCTTCCTCTCATTAACCCTCAGTTCTAGGCCTTGGCTGATAAGAGGACAGCATCGGCTGCCATGTCATGTCATTCAGGTATAACTTCATGCACCAGGAGCAGTTCAAATTACAAGAGTTTACCAAGGATGTCTGGGTGGCTCAATCGGTTAAGCATCTGCCTTTGGCTCTGGTCATAATCCCAGGATCAAGTCCCATGTTGGGAATCCCTGCTCGGTCAGGAGACTGCTTCTCCCTCTGCCCCTCCCCCACCGCTCCTGCTCTGTCTTGTGGGCATGTGTGCATACCCTCTCTCTCAAATAAATAAATAAAATAGTTTAAAAATAAATAAATAATTTTAAAAAATAAATAGAAGAGCATACCCAAAAACGCATTTGTTCAACAAATGTTCATTGAGCAGCCATTGTATTTCAGGCACGTTGCTGGGAACGGTGCCCAAAATGGTAATGATGACAAGTCTTCTGCTGCTGATGACGCCGTAACAGTCGGCATTTCTTGAGCACTCCCTGGGTGTCAAGCACCGTTCTCTGCACTTAAACGCATGACCTTATGCCATCTTTCGAGTAGCCCTCAGAGACAGGTTATTAGAATGATTATCTCTGTATAGATAAGGACCTGAGGGCTCAGGAAGATTAAGTGATGGGCACAAGGTCACACAGCAAGTAGGGGCAAGGATGGGACCAGAACCTAGAACCTCATTTTTTATCACAGTGGTCTCCAAGATGACTATGACCCAACTTCAAATACAAGTTATCTCCAGGTTTCAAGTCCTGATAGCAAACAGCGCAAGTAGACAGGGGAGGTGGGCAGGTGGGCAGATCTGAGGTTTCGATGGAGCACTTTGGGGCTCTGTGAAGACTAGCTGGTTGTCTGTGCGTTCCCTGAGCAGGCAGACTGCAGGCCCCCAGGCTAGTCAGGTCCTCTATGTGGACATTAGTTCCCTAGCTGTCCCTGCGGGCACACACACGCGCACACGAAGCCCACCCCAGTGACCATTCAGCCCACAGCTTCAGCCAGACTCCCTGATGGGTCCCGGCCTTGGCCACCTGCCTGTGAGGATGTGAGGATCTGATTCCAACCTGTTACCCCACCCTCAGGAAACAGGAAAGCATGTGTGTTCTCAATAGGTCTGTGAAGCTGCTTCTCCCATATCTTTTCCTTCCCAACAAGGAGAAGCATCCAGCAGGGGGAAATTCTTCCCCAGGGTGGCACTGAGCTTTGTCCCAGACAGGATCCTCTGGGATGATGAGAAGTGGAGCCAGAGAGCTCCCAAGAGCACCAGGGAAGTGGGACAGAAAAGCTGGAGTGCTGCTGGCGAGAAGAGAACCGAGGGAGCAGGTGGGAACACACAAACAGAGGAAACCTGCGATGACAAGAATCAACAGGACAGGCCCCAGGTGTGGGGACAAGACCAGGAAGTAACTCCTTAGGTTCTGAGCCATCAAAGCGCTACACAGAGAAGAAGTGGGCAGGGCCAGTCTTGCCTACGTGGTGCTCTGACCACTGTTTCCTGGCTAGGAAGAGGTGCCTCTGTGTCAGCAGGAAACAGCCGCTATAGAGGTGTGACTAATAGGAAGGGAAGTATGCTTTGTAAACTGTAAAATTCTACACACGTGTTTGTTCAATGGTATTCTGCAGAGCATTTACCTTGGAAATTGTAACAGGCAGCCAGGCAGGTGAGACATAGCAGCAAAGAAACAGGAAGTCTAAGCAGAATTAGAAAGAATTGTTGACCATGGTTGGGGTGAGGCAGGGGAGAAATGGTGGACATTGAGTCCTGGGACAAAATTCAGCCCAATCCCCCATTAAGTTTTCTTTCTTTCTTTCTTTCTTTCTTTTTAAATTTATTTGACTGAGAGAGACACAGTGAGAGAGGGAACACAAGCAGAGGGAGTGGGAGAGGGAGAAGCAGGCTTCCTGCCAAGCAGGGAGCTCAATCTCAGGACCCTGGGATCATGACCTGAGCTGAAGGCAGACACTTAATGACTGAGCCACGCAGGGTCCCCAAGTTTCCTTTTTGTGTGGGGGAGGGGGGAGAGAGAGAATCTCAAACAGGCTGGAGCCCAACGCGGGGCTCGATCTCATGCCACCTGAGCAGAAATCAGGAGTTGACACCTAACCCACCGAGCCTCCCAGGAACCCTTCCACTCCTGATAACTTTTCAGAACAGCCTGAGAGGGCATGAGCTGCCTCAGGTTTCATCCTGATCCCTAAGAGGATGTGCCCACTTCTTCATGAAGGTCCCAAGAAAGTGAGCAAGTGGGGATTACCGGCTTCATTCACTCTTGTATCCATTCAACGCAGGTTTATTCAACAACTACTATGTGCCAGATCCTCTAATAAAAGGTGTGATTACAACTGTAGTAAATACTATAAAGGATACGTACACAGGGCCATTAGGGCTATAAACAGGATATACAAATATGAGATACAGAATCAGTTATACATGGGGCTATACTCGGGACAACAGGACTAATCTGGTAAAACCAAGGAAATTTTGATAATTAAGCTGAGATCCAAAGGATGAGTGGATATTAATTGGGTAAAGAGGGGAGTAAGACTGACCCAGGCATAAGGAGCGGTCTGGTCGCGGCTAACACCCCCATGGGACAGAGAATGACATTAGCCTTTGTTGTATAACAAGTCACTCCAAAACGCAGTGGCTTAAAACAACAACCACTTTTTGTTCTTTTTAACCCACCATTTAGTGGGTCAGAAATTTGGGCTGAGAACCGCCAGGCAGTTCCAACAATTCAGGTCATACTGTGGCTGATCTTGGCTAGGACTCACTCCTGTGTCTAAAGCAGTTGCCAAGCCAGGGAAGCACTGACGGACCTTGCCTGGGGAGCTTCAGCTCTTCATTTTGTGATCTGCAAGCTCTGCTGGGCTTCCTTCACATGCAGCGAAAGGCTGCTACCAGGCAGCCAAAAAGGACCACTTCCAAAGGTACGTTTCGCGTCTCCGCACCCACCGCATCTGCTGTTGTCTCATTGGCCAAAGCAGGGCACGGGGCTAAGCCCAGAGTTGGGTATGAACAAACTGGGGACTCTAACCACAGCAGTCTCTCAGCGTGTTCAAGGAACTGAAAGGAAGAGGACGGCGAGAGAGTAAAGAGTAGAGAAGAGCACGTGTGGGTAAAGCTGCGGGTCGGGGAGCCAAGACACACAGAGCCTCCAAGAGGACGGGAGTCTTGGAGTCTAGTAGGAGTTTGGTCCTAGTGTAGCTGATCATCACAAATAAATCCCTTGAAGGGGGATCTGCCCTGGGTGAGCCAGTAAAATGGGACTTTCCGACCTTGAGCAGCTGAGAACAGAATGTGGAACACAGTCTCCCCCCACCCCTGTTCCTGCCCGCAGCCCCTGCTGCTATAAATGCCTTACACTTTCTCACCTCTGTGCCTTGGCACCTGCTCCCCTCTCAGGAGAAGGCAATCTTCCCACACCCAGGGTAGGGCCAGTGCCTGCCTCTCCAAGACTGGTTTCAGGCAGCACCACCTCAAAGAAGCCCTCCCTGACTTCTCTAAGCCTCTAAGACCAAAGACACGTCAAATGACACCGTGAGGCCTAGGAAAAAGCCTGTGCCTTATTACAGTGGCCTTGTGGTTTCTAGGACCAAATTCCTATAGGACCCAGCCCTGTCTGTTTGGCACACACCTGGGGGCATGTGCCTCACCAGTGCTGTACCCATCTTTTTATCTGTTTGCCTCCCACGAGACAGTCTTTCTTGAAGGAGTATCCATAACCCCAGGGTCTGCACACAGAAGAGTCAGAAATACGTGAATGAGTGATCCTATCCCTGAATAGGAGTTGCCTCTAAGGCCCCAGTCTATGTCATTAACGCCATCTGTCATGGCAGTTAGGGGGCCAATAGCTCCAGTGTCTCCCAGTTCCACCACGAAGCCACCCACCCAGAGGAGAGAAGTGTCCCATCTCCAGGACGGTCCAAGACAGGGCAGTGGGCAAGTAAAGAGCAGAGACCTCCCTGGGAAAAAAGTACCACAGTACCATTTACTGTAACAGGGGAAGAACTGACCTGCTGTGTGACCTCCACTGGAAGTCTTCACCAGGGGAGCAGCCGGCGGGGCAGGGAGCTGAGGGAGCAATCCCTGAGTACTGATGCCAGGAAACGAATTTATAGGTTGCCTCACTCACCACATGTTGGAGAAGAGAGGTGAACCAGGGGGTGAGAAAAGGGCACCAGGTCCCGCCCACCAGTCCTGACAGACCTTCCCAAACTGTAGTTGACGCGCAGGGGTGTAAATCACACTGACTCCCTTTTGCAGAGAGGAAATCTTAAGTCCAGGGAGATAAGCCTTTGACTCATGGGGCCCCCTGAGAAGTCATGGCCACCCAGATAGTGGACTACATTTCCCAGCCTCCCTTGGGGTTATGTGCAGTCCTGCTGACCGGGTCCTAGCCAATGAGACATGAGTGGAAGTGACGTCTATCACAAATGGCAGAGCTGTGCCCTCCTTCGTTTTCCTCCTTCCCATTGCCTAGTGAGCCATCTTGGACAACATAGGCAAAGGCCAACACCTCAGAATAATGGAACAGCAACAAGATGGAAAGAGCCCGGGCCCCTCCTGTCTGGACACACAACCCCGGGGCCACCGAACCCGGCTTAAGCCAGCACACGCTGTTAAACGAGGACGAAACAACATAGCCTGTCTCGATGAAGCTTTATCTGACTTATCTGCTATGGCCACTAAATCCATATCCTCCTGACTCATAGAATATAGCCCAGGAGTGAGTTTCCTCAGGAAGCCCAGGACCCCTCGGGACTGCTTGATCCGAGGGACTCTCATTGTCCCAGGACAACAGGGCTGTGACCTCTACTCCCAGGGCCAGCTGTTTTCCTGAAATAGCCGGGGAAGTTGCTCCCTTGGAGGAAGCTGCTACACTGCCAAGGATGGGAAGGGAAGTACGCACAGCTGATATCCCACCTGCACTAGTGGTTACAACACGGAAATACCTCCAGGCCAGCTGACCAGCAGCCATTGCCCTGAGCCACCCCACCCCGGGAATGGGCCCCCTTCCCAGCCATCCAGGCCCCAGACCCAGCAATAAAAGGTGTTGCAACACCTGGCACAGGAAGGGCCCACCAGGACTTCACCCTGACCTCTGGACATCATGTCAGCAAGCCACGCCACTTGTTACATATTTTGAACATCACCCCTGGCTCTAAGGGGCCTGGTCTCACTAACTGAGTGCAAATGAACCACTGAGCTGAGTGTTGTGACAGTGATTGAGTGCCACTAGTTCTGAAAGCCAGAGACTGGCCGCTGAACCCCCACCTCCACCTCCTTCTCTCTCTCCCCCAAACCAGAACTGCTTGGCCCCACCCAGGCCACCCCTTCAGAATGTCCCACAGTCACGCCTAGATATTATTGCACTCTTTTATTTACAGAAAACACAGATAAAGCATTTCAACGTTCATTTAGCAAACTGATCCACTTTTTTTTTCTTTTGGCACAAAGAAATATTACAGATGAACCCCGAGATCAATCAGAAACCCATAAGATTTATCAGCCGTCACTGGTCCCGGGGGCAGCCACAAGACTCAGACAGACAGACAGACAGCATCGCCACAGACTGGAAAAAATAAACAAGGTCCACATTCACCTCACAGTAAAAACCTGCTCAGGGGCAGGCAAGGGCAGGCTGGGGAGGGGGAGTGGGTGCAGACTGTTCTCTGCTCCAGGGTGGGGCAGAGGGCCTTGGGGACAGAAGCAGGATGGGGAGGGATTAGACACCATTCATAAATTAGAGAGAGGTGGCCTTTTTGTTTTTACCCTCTTACCTTGTGGAAGTAAGACAGTGCAAAACTACCTGACCCCAACTACTGGGCCACTGGAAATGCTGCAGAAGTTCCGCGGTTTGGGGATAGCTCTCCTCTTGGGCGCCCGTGTGTGTGCATGTGTGCGTATGTGAATGTGTGAGTGTGGTGCTTGTAAACATTGTCACCATCCACGCAGAGACCCAACAGCCGTGTGTCTGAATGGGGGTGGGCTGGGGGCTCTACCCCGCTTCACGCCCCCTCTGCCCCAGTGATTCCTGTCCAAGACATAGTGCAAATTTCAGAGACAAAAAGAGGCAGAAGGAGTGGAGGGTGGGCGGGGCCGGTGGGGGTGGGGGTGGGGCGGTGGGAAGGACATAAAGACAGGGCGGAAGAGGGAGGGGGAAATAAGGCAACAGTTAAAAACGGTCCATTTTATCAAAACCGACACCATGTGCCCCTCACCCCCGCCCACGCAGCCCTCGTCACGAGAAAGGGCGGAAGTCTCGCTCCTCCACCAGACTGACGGAGGGGTTCTTGAGCTCCTCCTCCGACATGGCCATCTTGTAGCCCAGCTGCGCCAGCACCCGCTGGCAGGCGTTCTGGGCAAAGGCCACAATGTCGTAGGAGAGGCGGAAGCGCCACTTCTCGGCCGTGGCCGCCGAGTTTCGGACGGTGCCGTATTTGTGCTTGCCCAAGGTGGGGTCGCCCCGCGTGTTATTCTGGATCCAGCGGGCCACATGGCTGTCCAGGGGGATCCCCAGGAAACCGTAGATCTCCTCGGTCTTCTTCATGGGGTTCCTGGCCAGGTCCTCGTAGCGCACCAACATGTACTTGCCCTTGAGCCACGCGGGCCGCATGAGGCCAGTGGACACGGAGTTGGAGAAGTCCTCGCACACCGTGGTCAGCTGCGTCACATCCAGGTTGTAGGGCTTCCTCCCCGTGCCATACCAGAGCCGCCAGAGGCGGTAAGTGTCGCGGAACGTCTCGCTGCGGGAGGCCAGGATGCCACGCGGGTCTCGGACCAGCTGGATGACCTTGAGGTTTAACCGAGGGTCTTCAACCAGGGCCCGAAGGTCATTCACCTCGGGCACCCGCACCGTCTTGATGGCCACGTGGCTGCGCTCACGACAGGCCTCGGCGGCCACCGTCAAGTTCAACAGGCCGCACTTGCGCACGCAGTCCCCCTCCTCCAGCACTAGGTCGGGGGACCCGGGGGGGTCGCACACGGGGCGGGAGCACAGCACCCTGCTGGCCCCGCGGCGGAAGATCCTGTCGGTGGTGTGGTTGACGGGCGGCGGCTTGATGTAGTTCTCCAGGAAGTAGAGGTCACAGTCATAGAGGCTCCTCAGGAGGTCGCGGCTGGCGCCCAGCATGACGCGCCGGTCCGCGGGGCTCTTGCCCTGGGTGAAGCGGGGGATGAGCGTGTTTTGGACGTGGTAGAGGGGCTCGAACAGGTAGAAGACGTCCAGGTGCTGGTTGAAGAGCTGGCCCACGAAGGAGGAGCCGCTGCGCGTGGTGGCCAGGATGAGGATGTGGGTCTTGCGGGAGAGGTTGTAGGCGAAGGTGGGGCCCTCCTCGCACAGCCGCTCGGCCAGCCCCGCCTCCGCCAGCCCCGGGCAGGTGTGGAAGGACTTGGCGGTGAAGGTGCGGATGGCCGTGTACTGAATGGCGATTGAGGCCAGGGCAAGGAGGAGGACGGCCTTCCAGGAACATTGCATGGCTGGGCACCTTCATGGGGCTGCTTCTCCACCATGCGAGGTCTGCGGGCAAAGGTGGGCATCCGTCAGGGAGCTGGCTGTGCCAGGTGCATCACCAGACCAGGGGCCCTGGCCTGCTCTTTTGGACAGGCTGGTCTCCGTAGGGTCCCCGGACCTACGCGAGTCCCTGCCAGATGCTCACGCATGCGCCTAAGGACTGAGCAGTTTCTAGACTAGATTTTTACATTCTCTAGGGAATCTTGGGAGCTTCTGGGGACCGTACAAATTGACTTCCCACATGCAGAGTTTAACGAATGCTGCAGGGGACTCCCACCGTCAACCTGGAGTTCCTTAGTGGGCCCCACTGTGCAAGAAGCTATCTTCCCCAGCTCACACACTCAGCGGCCCACCAGTCCCTGCTTCTAGCCATTCCCCTGCCACTGCCTGTCACCTCTACCAGCTCCTCTGGGGCCCACCTACAACTCTCACCCCCACAAGCAAGCACCGGGCTCCCCATGTGGTCATCTTTCCTCCATTCCCCCCCCACCACCCCTAGAAGGAAAAAAGTGCTTATGTCAGAGACACACCACGAGGATCTGTTCACCTGTACCCACTGGGCCAGGAGAGGGGGACAACTCATCAAGCCCACCTCCCAGCTTAGGTGTGCCGGTGCCCAGTGTACCCAGATGAGGACCCCCGAGACTCCCAGGGCCAGTGAGAGTCAACCCGCCCAGAGAAAGGTCCAGGGGCTGCTGCAAAGCATCCTTTCCCAGGCCCCAGCACCCTCCAGGTTTGCTCCTGGCCACTGGGGCAAGAGGTCCAGGCGTGGGGCAGATGACCCCCACTGACAGCAGGTTGAACGGGCTCCTCAGGGACCCCCATCCCAGCCAGTCCTCAAGGGCCTCCACCATTAGGCTCTCAGCCCTCTGCCCACAGGGGGCACTCAGAGACCCCACTGGGACCCAGCAATGGCGCCAGAGAACCAGGCAGGATGGAGAAGAGGACGGGGTGGAAGAAAAGGGGCATCTCAAAGAATGGAGAGAAAGCAAGGGTGGGCCCTGGGCGGGGGGGGGGGGGGGGGGGGGGGGGGGGGGCCGTGGCCAGGAGAGCAGGGAAAATGAAGGACGTGCCAAATGTCCAGAGCAAGGGGCCAGTCGGAGCATCGGAAGTTGCGCCATAGAGAGGCTGTCTCAGCTACCAGGCCCCAAGGGAAGGCTGGGGCTGCTCCCAGAGCGAATGCAGGAAGGGCTCCCCGACTCACCAAAGAAGGGCTGCTCCAAGCTAGAGAGTCCGCAGCTGCCAGGTCTCCTGGCCTAGCCGGCAGTCCCAACCTGTGCAGCAGCCCTGTGGCCAACAGACTGTAGAGAGAGAGGGAGGGGAAAGGTTCCAGGTGAGGGGGGAAGTGGGGAGGGTTGGTCTGCAACATCGCCCTTCCCCCACCCCTTCTCTCTTACACCCTGTGCCCCACAGACTGGCCCCCAGTGCTGGACGACAAGGGCCCCAGCTGCTCTCCCAGATCTCCCGACTGATTCAGGGCTCCAGCTATGCCAGGGACACATTTTATCCCCTGGGATCTAGCCTCCTGACTCCTGAGCCTTCTATCCACCTCCCCCACCCCTTACCCATCCCTTCCTGGCAGGTCCAAGACCCTCACACCAGGACCCAGTGGGCAGGGAGCTGGCAAGCTTACACCCTCAGCTAACCAAGAGTGGGAATCCAAAACAGGCAATCACCCCGGGGACGACCCCTCACAGACACCGTCCAGGGGAGTTGCAAAGAAATCCACTGACCACAAATAACCTGGGGCCTCCCTAGCTGTGTTCAGCTCTGGTGACCAGACACAGGGCTCAGCACCGAACCGTGGAACAGCATCAGAGTCAAGGTTATTCCAGAAAACTAGGCCGGAGCACAGTCCCGACTGGTTCTGTGTTTTAAATCAATAGACCAGCCCGACCCTTCAAAATTTGACTTTTTCAGTGACTCCCCAAGAGAGGTTTGGTAGAAATCACCAAGGCAGGGGGTGCTCACCCCAGACCTCCAGGTGGAAATGACAGCTCCGTCCGGACAGCCCAGACACCGAGAACCACGCAGAAGGGACAGCCAAGGAGGGAGGTTCTTCTTCCAACCACACCGGAGACGAGAACAACTACCTAAAACTCAAAGCATAAGTGGACCAGGGAGCGTTCCCGACCTGGATGCTGTTCGCGGATTCTAAGTACGAACCCAAGACTGTGGCATTACTTCAGTTAGCATCCGTCGAATACTTCCAAAGCCCTTTACCTGCATTCGCGCATTTTATTCCGCACGGGAGCATCACGGGGAAGCCAGGATTAGCTCCATTTCACAGGCGAGGAAGCTGAGACACAGAGAGTGGGGTGACCTGCCTGAGCTCACGTGCCTGGTTTAACACACATCTCACAGGTTCCCCAGAGCCCACACTTTCCCTCTGAGGAGACCTGACCTTGTTTCTCCAGCTTATACACACCTGGCCTTCATCCAGCTGATGTCCCCAGCCGATGTATAAATCAGCCAGAGAGAGACTGGGCACTGCAAGGGTACAGATGATCTGTAATATAACACTTAGAGATCCTTTCCTTTGCTGTCTGGTCTTGTTGATCAAAGTCTTGTGGATCAACGTTCATGGCCAGGGGTGGGGAGGGGCTGAACTTGTGCTTTGTGAATATTCTTCCCACATCCCGCTATTTGGCACAGCTCCTTTCAGCGAGGGGTTCGTAGATCCTCAGTTCCCAAACCTGCCCTGCTGCCTGGTTCAGCCAATTCCTTACAGCCCCCTCTGGGAGGTCAGGGTCTTCCCTTGTTTAGGTGGAGAAACTGAGGCTCAAAGACTAAGCAAATGTGCAGAAGCAAATAAGGAATAGCAGAGACTCAAATCCATCTGCATCAGACTCTTAGGCCAGTGCTCTGGCCCCTTTGCCATCAGCTTAGCGGAGAAGAAACAGAGCTGAAACAGTCTGGCTGCCTCCAGGAGGGGCGCAGAGGCTGAGCTGAGAGGACAGCGGGCCAGCTCTGGGGCTTAAGGGCTTAGGCTCTGGGGCTTAAGAGTCCAATTTTAAGTTTGAGCCTGTGCTCAGTACCTACAGGGAAGAGTACCACATCACCAGGTGGCAGTAACTATGGGAAGAACACAACCTAGACTCTTGGGAACCTCCAGTGTGATCACAGAAAACCACAGCCCTGACTCCAGCCCATCCCACCCCCACCTCACCACAGGGCTGCAGAGAACGCTGACTCCATCAACAGGGTTCGCTGAAGTACCCAGAGAAAACTGCCTCCTTGCATTAGATTAGATTCTCCTGCGAAATGCGGGCCGATCCCTGCCTAAGTGTCCCAAGACAGATGCCTCTAAAGAACAGGTAGGGAATACCATTAATAATCGTACAG
Organism: Mustela erminea; assembly: GCF_009829155.1. Taxonomy (NCBI): domain Eukaryota; kingdom Metazoa; phylum Chordata; class Mammalia; order Carnivora; family Mustelidae; genus Mustela; species Mustela erminea. The sequence goes on from NC_045622.1 coordinate 95,329,449, forward strand.
ATAATACTTTTAAGTTATTTGAGTAAGAGTCCACAGTTGCAATGTCCTAATACACATCTCTAGGATGGACTCTTTTTGTACTTATTCATAAAGATCTGTCAGCTATCCAGCAAGATCCAGGCACTGTTCTAGGCATTATAGATGGGGGAGAACATGAGGGAAGCACTTACTGGGTATTCACGATGTTTATCCCAGAAGGGATCACAGGTTAGGGCACAGGGTGGGAGTGAAAAATGCCTCTCGCCCTCACACCAAGCCTTGTGGTTGATGTCCTCATATCCCCATTTTACAGATTAATTTCCCCAGCTCACACTCCTAGTAATGGGCCAGAGCCAGAAATCCTGCCCAGGCAGTGTTCTCTGGAGCCCATGCTCAAATCCTCCTCCTTGACCCACTACATTTAATCCCTTTTGGTCCCCACCAAGACAGGAAACAGAAGGCTGGGGGAGATTTCACTTTACTCAAAGGTTCTGGTACCACCAGAATTCACCCACCAAGGGGAGCCTCCCTACCACCTCTTCCCACCCCAGCCCAGAGAAATTTAAGGCCAAGATGAGAAACCGCTGCCTTGGCTAATAAATCAGGAGTAAATGAAGGATCTCATTCTAAATCCCTAAGAAAGTGGGGCTCGGGTCCACAAGGTATAGCCTGAGCAAGGGCAATGTGTTCAAAGGCTTAGCCTCAGGCCATCCCCCTGCCTCCCAGGAGGGCAAAGTGAGGGCATGGGAACAGGAAGATGAAGAAAGTCAGACCCTCCTAGAAATGCCCCTGCTCTCCTGCCAGCCTGGCGGAGCCGGGCTTAGGACTGGCCAAGCTTCCTTGGTATGCTGGAGGCATCTGCCCTGGAAACCAGAGGCCCCAGGGCCAGGTCCCGCTGTTCCCAGGGGAGCTCTGGCCACTGCAAGGAACTCTTCAATGCCCTTGTCCTCCAAGCCAGACTGCGAGCCCCACAGCCCCTCCCTGGGCTCTGAGCAGCCTTTGGCAAGACCTTCCTCCACCTCTAGGTAGTCAAAATCCAGGCAAGCCTTAGTCACAGGAGCTCAGAATCTGTAACTTGTGTTGGAAGCCGGGGATTCAGTGAAGTCCCAGGGGAAAACTCAGGTTTCTGTACCAGCCACCTTCAGATTAGGGCACAGGGTGGGAGGGAAAAACAGCTCTCCAATGGGGAACTGGAATTCGTAGCTCAGGGCTCAAGCCACGGAACCACACCCACCTGGATATCACTGAGCAGGTGTGCGGACCTGGATTCACTAGCAGTCTCTGCACCACAGTTTCCCTACCCATAAAGTGGGTACAACCATAGAGCAGTTGCAAGAATTGAAAGAATTAAAGCATTTAGTCAATGCCAGGCATAGAACGCAGCACAGCCGCGTGCTTAGGACATGGGCTCTGGCACGAGCCCCACTGATGACCAGATTTCTGAATCTCTCCGTGCCTCTGTTCTCTCACCAGGAAAGGGGGGATCCGTTTAACAAGGCTGTTGTGAGGACTAATTAACCCAGTGCCCGGCACAAAGTAAGTACTCAATGAATGTACATTGCTATTATTATCATTAAATGTCTCGTCCGCCCGGTGTCTCGAGTAAGCACGTGAGAACAGATCTCATTGACTCTGACGGTTAGACATTCTCCCTGGCTGCGGTGCCCAGACCTCTGCCACGCCGGCCTCTGCTCGGTGCCTTCCCTTCCTTCCGCTCCTCTCCCAGCCCGGGAGCTTCCCGCCGCTGGGCCACCGCAGCGGCTTGCCCGCTGCCCTCTAGTGGTCACATCCTGTAGTACAGCTTTCTGGCCCTGCGTTCTTCGCTGGGTTCAGAATTCCTGGCGGCCAATGCTACCTGGGGCCTCTGGTGAGGATTCAAGCCAAGAAAGGTGATGTTGCAGGATGCCGTGAAGTGCGATGACACCCCCACCCGAGCTGTGGCCTCTGCTCTGTGCATGCTCTCTTCTTCACCCACACACCAAGAGGCAAGCATCAATGGGCAGCCCCACTTCATCCAGAGGGCCTCTCTTACCAGTTTCATTCCTCTCTAGCAAGGGAAGGATCACTGAGCTCAAGATCACAGGCAGGAACACCTCTGCATCCCCTGGCTGGGTGACCTTGGACTCATCCCCTGGCCCCTCTCTGGCTTCTGTATTTCCACAGATCCAGGCTCAGGGTCTCCAAGCTCTGACTACTAGGGTTCTCTGATCCCAGGAAGGCCCCATGCTCCATTTGCAGGGTCAGAACCCCCCTGCTGGCAGGGGGATGCTCCTCTGGGAGCAGGAAAGTCCCAGTTCATCTTCCAAAAACTGTATCAGGGCTGGCAGCTGGACCCCATCCCCTCAGCCCCAGCCAGGCAGCCCCCAGGGGGCCTAAGAGCCAAGGGGCTCCCCACCCTCTGCTGGGTTAACCCCTGTCCCCCTTCTACTCTGTAAAACCGCATCTAAGCCAGAGCTGTGGCTTTTGCCTTTTGGGGGCCACAGGCCACGTGGAAAGATACAGTCGCGCTTTCCAGAAGATTCCTTTGTATCCACAACTTTACATACACAGTCAGAGGGTTTGTGGACCCCCCCTAAAGCCCACCCATGGGCACTGCAGAGGCTTCAACCCCTTTAACAGCAGTATTCTCCCCTGCCCTAAGGTTTTCTTTTCAACTGACCATATCAGAGAAGCCTCCACGGATTTGTATACACGGAATGCGAGGCCATGGCCCAAGATAAAAAAGCCAGAGCCAGAAACCACACGTGCAATAGTAGGTTACTACTTCTTGTTTTTAAAAAGAGGATGCATGCGAGGGGGAGTATTTATATACATTCATATACAACCACTATTCTGGTAACCCCAGCTGCCCCAGCAGGAGGGGCCAGGAGACTGCAGTGGGAGGAAAGCAGTTCACACTGAGCCTCTCAGTTCTGTCTGAGTTTACTAACTTTCTGGGAGAGAGCAAGGCCGCCCCATGCAAGACCTGGAGGGGTGGGGCACCGAAATCACACTGGCAACTCACTGTGCCTCCAATTCTGTACCCCAGGGCACTGCCAGCCGGCTCTCCCCTCCCCCACCTCCAAGGCGCCAGGGTCAAAGTCACTACCTTCCAGCCAGAACTGGGCTCTGTCTGCTCAGGCAGGCCACAAAGGATGGCAGTCAGCGGGTGCTGCTGAGAGACACAGGTCAGGAGCTGAAAAAGAGGGAGACCTCCCAGGGGACAGGGACTGCCGGGAGGAGCAAAAGCCTGAGTTGGGGAAATGACGCCCCTCCCCCACTTTTTCTTCCCTAAAACAGCTTGTAGAGCTCTGTGGAGATAGGGAGGGTAAAGAATCAAGTTCCTGAACATGAGATTTCCAACCAGCCTTCGGGGCCAGCAGCCAGCAGCCCCGGGGCTCTCCGGAGCCCCAGGAACTGGAGCAAGGGGCAGGGGGCACAGGACGGGGAGGAAGGAGTTGGCAAACAAGTCTCTGGGAGAGACTGCAGAAAGGAAGTGCTTAATCCCTGGGTCTGCGGTAGCTAGCAGTAGCCAAGGCTGACCCACCAGAGATGTTTGTTTAGTTAAGGCTAAAACATGTAAATCAGCAAGGGTTTTTTTTCTTCCTTAAAGTGAGGTCGTGAAATGAGGCAAGTGAAAAACAAGGGTATGGAAGTCTGAAAGAACCAGAAGCTAGGTTAGCATACAAGAGCCAAGGCACTTCCAGGCAACCCAGCTGGGTCAGAGTTGCCTGGCAGCCAATGGGAAAAGGGAAATACGTCACTTCATGTTTCACAGGATCCATGAGATGAGAATTACAACATCAGCTCAAGAGATGCCCAGCCATTCCTGGTACTGAATCCAGCACAAGATTTCTCCCGAGGGGTCTGCTAGAGAGAGTCCTGAGCACAGCCTGCCATTCTCAAGAACTCGTACCTAATAAGCCCGAGGATGAGTTTCATGGGGCTGTGTTCCAAACATCCTTCAAGGTGAGCGGTATGCCGGCACATAATTCAGCCAGTGCAACCTTCCAGGGAAGGAGATCCCATGGGATCCAGAATCAGCCTCTGTGGTCTGGGCCGTCCCAGGGGTGATGGGAGGCAATGGTAACGTCTCTTTAGGGTGATACCCCCACAAGTTGAAACGGTGTGAGGCCTGCGGACCTTCTCCAGAAAATTTGCCCAACACAAATATGGTGTTTGTATACAGTCTTCAGAGTCCTCGGGCTCCGTAGCTACCCACAGATCCCGCAGGTAGAACCAGTAATTCTTTCAGGCACATTCAGTGGGACAATTTCTCACAGTCGTGGTTCCAGAAAGTGTCCACCAAATCCCACCCTCAGCAGAGACACTCGGCTGCCCCCTGGGAGCTCTGGTATCTCCAGAGCAGATCTCTCTAATGTCCACACATCATGACATCAGAGACCCCCATGGGTGCCTCAAGCGTCCTTGGAAAGTTACCCACAGGTATAACTGGGTGGTGGTTGGGCCCCCTAGCTGTGGGGCTGGACAGCCCTGGGTTTGAACCTCACTGCTATTGCTTGATAGCTACGAGACCTTGAGCGAGGTGCTTAACTTACTCCATAGACCTCAGTTGTCCTCTTCTGTGAAATGGGAAAGACAGGCACAGTATCTTCCAAATACTTGGGTTGTGAGACAGAAAGCCAAAAAGCATCAAAAAGTTAGCACAGTGCTGGGCCCAGAGCAGGGACCCAGTAAGAACGAACCAGGAGTGTGATTTTCAAGGGCCGCTCAAAGCTACAGACAAACTGTAATGGCCTGAAAATGTTTAAGGAAGTTAAAACAGATGCCGCAGCCTCCTGCCCCAAAGCTGCCATGGCCCGTGTGGCTGGAGACACTTGCTGTCCAAGGGACAGAGACTGCCCCGCGGTCCTGCTGTGGGCCCAGCGGCTTGGCGGGGTCCTGGCCTGACCAGAGGAAAGTTTTCCCCAGCAGCGGGGAGAGTGACTGACCTCCTGGCACAAGGCCCCGGTGTGCCCGGCGCCTCACGGAGGAGGGATGAGTCAGAAGGACCCGGTTCCCTCCGGCTGGTCCTACCACAGCCTGGCTTGTGGTAGGCGGACCCTTCTGCCCCGACTCTGGGCGGAAAGGCCCCGGTTTCCTGTCCCCCGCTACACCCCCCCAACCTCACCACCCCCTCCTTCTCAGCAGCCACAGCCGGAGTCGGAATAGTACCAAGGCTCCACCCCCTGGATACCGGGGCTTTGACCCATCCTCCCAGCTTCAAGGATGGGAAACCTCCCGCAGGAGCTAATTAGCAGCTGCTGTTGGAGGGGTGGGAGGGGGGCCCTCTGACCCCAGTGCTGGAGTCTCCAGCCTCCGCCCCAGCTGGACCCTGGGGAGGCGAGCTGGGCATGGGAGAGGCTCACCTGAGCCTCTCACGCAGGATGGAGGGAGCTGCGGGAGCAGATACCCAGACAGGACCCCAGTCGTGACTGGCATCAAGTCTCTGCCACCTCACCACTTCCCAGGGGGCTCTCCCTCCCAGCTGAATGACAAAAAGGAAGATTATCACGAAGCTTGGAAGAGGTGGTGGGTGTGGACACGGCTGGTGCAGTATCACACCTGACAGCAGCCAGAGCAGTCTGGCTAGGCAAGGAGAGGGAAGCGTGAGTATGTTTCTTGCCCAGAAAGCCCAGGAACGTCCAAATCCTATGTAACCAAGAGGATGCCAAAGAACGTCTTTATTTGTACCTGGCCTCAAATGGTCTAGAATGGGATTTAGGGTTTGGGCTCAAGACCAGGATAAGGTCTCCCTGCTCCCTAAGCCTAGAACTGACCACCAGCCCACAGCAGCTTGCACGGACGCCCCTGTGCATGGATGCTGGTGTGGCTCACCCTGTCACTGCTGTCTCCTGGACGAGAAGCGTTAGGGAGAGCTACCCACTGGGCACAAGAAATCGGATGAGTGTCCCTGCCCCACACCAACAGGGACCTGGACAGGACATAATGGCTGCTCGCTGAGGGCCTAGAACTGTGTGACATACCTTTCATGCCCCACTTTATTGGACGGTCTCTCCAAGCTCAGGAGTTAAGGACTACAGCAGGCTCCATGACACAGGTGACAGAGGCTCACAGAGTGATGTGACTCACTCCCATAGCTCAGAAGTGCCTAGCAGGGGAACTGGACTCAGGCTACGGAGCACGGAGCACAGTGTGTGAGGTCCTCACCTCTCCCAGGTTCTTCCTGAAGGCTTCCCTCCTTCCCCCTCCAACCTCCTGAAACCCTCTGTCTGAACCACCCCAATTAGTCTCCTGACTACTCTATACTGCTGCCTTTGAGTGGTTAGGAGCAACATAGCAGCAGGTGAGAAACCCAGACCTTGGGTCCTGGACAGCCTTAACCTCCCCGGAGTCGCAGGTACCGGAGAGGGAGCCCACACCCACCTCCCAGGGCAGGGGAGGGGCTCAAATGAGATCTGAGCACAGCGCCAAGGCAATCACTCAGTTAATGATACTTCCCGAAAGCTAGCTTCAGACTTATCTCTCTTCCTCATCTGCCTGCAGAACCCTGAGGGAAAACAACCAGCCCTCGAGCCTGAGCCCTGGGTCCATCCCCCACCCTCACTAGCCAGGCTGGGGCCCGCAGAGGCTGCGAGGTACTCCGTGGGCACTAAACTCACTGCCCCCAGCAGAGACCTGGAGAAGGGAGGAGCTTTGCCCCGGTCCCCATCCCAGAGGAAGAGACGCACCTCCCCACAATTCCCAGCTCACAGCCTTCCAGCTCTAATCAAGGAGCAAACACAAAGAGGGAATCTCTAAACATTTAGAAAACGCGGGAACTCTGTGCCCCCACGCGGCACCATGGGGATTTATAAAGAACAAATCATGCTTGACAAACTTGATAGCTTTCTTGATAGAATTACAAGACCGGTAGATGAAGGAAATGCAGGCAGGGTAATATATCTTGATTTTTAGCAAAGCATTTGATACAGCGCCTCAAGTAATCTTACAAAATTAATTCAAACAGACTTGGCCCTCAGCACTTGTCATGGGGCCGGAAGCAGGAGGGGGGCAGGTCCCAAGAGTCCTGAGTGGAGGAGGCGTGCCCAGGCGGAAGGGGCTGCGGGACAGATTCTGGGAGCGGGGGCAGGGCGGCCCAGACCCAGCACTGGGTCAGATCTTATCTGACATCTTCATTAATGATCCTGAGAGAGGGAGTAAACAGTCCGTTAATGAAATTTGTAGAGGATATTAAATTGGAAGGTGTTGTGAACACCAATGAGGACAGCAAAGCGGTCCAGAGAGACCTGGTTGGGGCAGGGGGGGGACGGGGCGGGGGAGAAGCTTGGCAGGAAACTGCTATTTGGGGGGCCAGGAGGGTGGATGTGTGGGCTGGGCAGCACCTGGGGCCACCTGGAGAGCCAGGGGCGAGGAAAAGCCATCCCCAGGGCTGGGGTGGAGCTGGGAGCAGCCAGGGCTAGCTTGGGTGTGGGTCCTAGGAGCAAACCTGAACCGGTTTTCCCGTCTGTAAGAGAGAAGGAAGGGCTGAGAGACACGGAAGCATCTCTAGGAATCTCTGCTGCTCTCGGAGAGCTGGTAGTGATGGGGGTGAGGGAGGGAGCTCGGAGCTGAAGCCCAGCTTCAGACAGGACGAGGCGTTGTCTGCAGGCCAGGGAGAGGAGGGTGGCCAGGCAGAGAAGGGCTGGTGAGGGAGACAGAATAAGCCATCCCTAGTGCCCACAATGTCCCCAAGCCATGGCTCTGATGACACTGCTGAGAGCGTAAGGGGTCAGGCCCCTCTCCCAGCTGGCTGGGCAATGACACATGAGCTGGGGAGTCCGGCTAGAGCTCCGAACTGTCCAGACTCGTGGAGTGTGCTGGGAACCCTTCAGCAATCGAAGTTCTCACCTGGGGAGATGGGGGGAGGAGGGTAGGGTCTCTTCTTTCTGCAGAGTTCCTGATCCCTCTTTCATCAGGAGGGAGAGGCGTCTCCAGGATCAGGAAGAGCTTCCCCACCCCAAACCCTTCTATCCTCAGAACCTGTCCTGTCCCTCTCCCTCTGGCCCGATCCCAAGGAGGCTGAGGCAGAAAGCTGCCCATCCATCTGGACTTAGAAGAATTTGTTCCCACAAGGCTCCTAGACAGGTGGGGTTTGAACATGAGCCAGGCCTCCCTAGCACGGTGACGGGCCCGCAGCAACCTAAATAAATGCTTTGTGGGAAGAAGGAATGGATGGCTGGTTCCCAGACGGGGCGGCTGGGGAGAGCTCTTCCGAAGCAAGAGGCCAGCCCTGCCTGGGTCAAGACCACCTGCACAAGAGGAGAGACGCAGGTCTGACCACACAGGCGGTGCTCCTTCCAACCCCCTGAATTAGCAGTAATGACACTTACTGAACACCTGCCATGGCTCCATGATTACGAATGCATTCTTCTTATCAGTGGATTTGACCTTCACAGCCCCCCAAAAGCTAGGTGTGCTTTCCCCCCCATTTCACAGAAGAGGAAAGTGAGGCACATGGTGGCAGCGATGAGCCTGGACACCTCACCAGGAGGCCCATGGGAGCAGCAGCAATCTGCCAAAAGCAGCAAGGAAAGCTGAGCAGCTCCCAGGGTGGGGACCACAGAGGGTGGGGAGAGGCAGACCCTCCTGCAGGGTCCCCAGAGCCTTGCCCAGCCTCTCCCTGCCCCTATCAAAGGGAGTTGGCCCAACTCCTGCCACACTTGTGGAGCCCGATTTTACTATATGTTTCCCTTCTCCCCCACCACTGCCGCGCTACACCGAGTCCTCAGAACAAGTCTGTTTCCATGGAAACCATACAGTGACTCAGGGCTTCGGGACCTTCTCTGAACCAGATTATGAATATCAAATGCTCCCTCCCCGCACCAATGCAGAGTGAGTTTGAAAAGTAAAGAGAGAGCCACAGTGGGCAAGGGAAGGAGACAGGGGTGCGGGCAAGGGGAACCCAGAGGGGTACAGGCTTGTTGCCCCCAGATCCATGAGAACCTGCCTTCTGGGCCCCTCTGCAGACTCAGGGGAGCACAAATGTACACCTCTGTTGTCTGCAGCCAGCAAACATGACCCTTACGTCAGCACCAGGAGTGCATCGCTGCCCTTCCTCTGGAATTAGGACCCTGGGTGGGGGGGGGGGGTGGTAAGAGGTAAGGGGGATCTGCAGCTTTCCTACTTAGGGCCTGAACATAGCAGAGGTGGCTGAGAGGCCACGGAGGAGGAAAGCTGTCTGCAAGAGGAGCTTGACTTCCAGTGCAGAGGAGGAAACCTCTGGCTAAAAGCATTGCAATATTTAGCAAAGAGGGAAACTTAGATTTTAGGGGGGAAATGTGTTCTGCTTTGACATGAGGAGGCTGTGTTAAGTATGGGTGCCAGGAGGGGGGGGGTGGGGGCGTGACCAAGATTTCAAAGCCCCAGCAGGGTGAGGGGCGGATCTTTAGCAGAGACTTCCTCCCCATTGGCCCCACCCTGGCCTGGCCTAGGACAGCTCACCTGCCCCCAACAGAGACATAGCAGGGAAATGAAAATCTACAGTGGAGGGCCAGGCTGGGGATGGGGTGGGGGGGTGCCTAAGGCCCAAGGGCAAATCCGTCCCCTCCTTTCCCTAGCTGTTCCCTGAAGACCCAGGAGGGAGGGTAAGGGAGCAGGTTGGAGGCTTGATACCTCCCTGGTGAATCCAATGTGTGAGTCATGTCGGTGAGAACACTTGGAAAAAGAAACAGGGTCATGGTGATGCCTGTGAGTGTCCCCAGTTGTTGAGGACTGGAGCCTTGGAACTGCCTGTCCAGGTAAGGTCTCTGCCTAAGACAACCGGCCCCATAACAAGGGATCCAGAAAGCCCTGAAGGCGGGTACCTGGTACCTTAGCCCCCACCTGCTTGCCTCTTAATACATCGTTCCTTTGGCTTGCCAGAGCAGCTTCTTTCCCAGCCAGAGGGCCTGCCTCTTGCCCCTAATCCTAAGTGCCCTCTGCTCCCTGCCCCACCAGCCCTCCAAAAGATGCTGGTCTCCAGAGTCCTTCTTAGGAGCCACCTGCTCAAGTCCATCGGAAGGAAACCTGCACCAGAGGTAAGGAACCTAATCCTGGGAACCCGCAGGCCTGGGATGGGGGGGAGGGAGCACTATGTGGCACGGCAAATCAGGCCAGGGTGCCACCCTAGGGCAATCCTCAGGTCTTACCTTTTAACCCCTAGTATCCCCGCCAGGGCTACTCAGGGCTATTACTGTGAAAGCAAGCAATGGGTTCCCGCAGCCTGAGAGGGGCTGCTCCCGGGGTCCTACCCAGAGAAGAGCGGGAGGGTAGGCGGTTCTGCCTTCCCGTGGGGGGTCTCTGCACCATCCATCCCGCTCATCGCAGAGTGACTGGTGCGGGTTCGGAGCCGAGCCAGGGGCAGGAAGCCCAGAGCAGCCCCCTGCCTCCCGGCGCAGCCCTGGTTTGGAAAGTTGGTGCAGGCGTGGGATCTCAGGGTCTCGAGGAGCCTCAGCAGCCCCGAGCCCGGCAGGCTGTGGGACGGCGAGCCCCGGGCACCCCCCGAGTGCGCTCCGCAGCCGCGGGGAGCGGGCCGCCGCGCCTCTCAAGTTTGCTGCCCTCGCCGAATGGGGGCGGGGAGAGCCGGGGTGGTCGCGGCGCTCACCCGCCACCGGCCCGGGGAGCCCTCCCTGCGCCCAACGCAGTGCCGTCCTCCCCCCGACCCGGCGGCGGCGACTGTCCTCGAGCGGAGGGGCGTCTCCCACCGCGCCCGCGCCCCTCCCGCTGCTGCGGCGAGGGTCCGCTCCCGCCCTCCCGGGGCCCGCCGGGCCCGGCCGATACCTGGTGGGGGGCGCACCGGGAGCCGCTGCAGCACCCAGCGCCGGCTCCATCCTCAGGTCTGGAGTCAGGCTCGCCGGGGGCCGGCGGGCGGCGGCGGCGGCGGCGGCATCGGCGGCGGCATCCTCCGCCTTCCGCGCCCTCCTCTTCGGCCTCCCTCCTCCCTCCTCTTCCACCGCCTCCGCGGGCCCCTCACGGGCCCCTCTTCATGACCCGGGGGCGCGAGCCCGGGGCGGCCCGGCCAGCGCAGAGCGTTCTCCCGGGCAGGGCGCGGAACTGGGGACCGGGGCGCGAGGGCCCGAGGGGCACCCGGCGAGGGGCCGGGACCCAGCGCGCCGCAGCCCCCGGGCTCCGGAGGAGAGTAGCAGCCGCAGGAGCCTCGCCGAGCGCGCCCGCCCGCCCGCCTTGCGACCGAAGCCCGGAGCGGCGGCGGCGGCTATAGCGCCGAGCGAGCGGCGAGCGCTGCGGTCCGGGCTCCACCCCCCCGAAGCCGCCCGCCCCTCGGCGGCCGCCCGCCCCCTTCTCTTCCCCACCCCTCCAGCGCACGCCCTCCCGCTCCCCCGCGCCGCCCTGCGCTGCCCCAGCCTCCTGCGCTCCGGACGCCCCTTCCGTAGGCCGGCTCCCGTGCCAATCCCACCCCCCCCGCCGTACCCCCGCCCCGAGGGAGCCACACCCACACCCCGCGGCTCAGGAGGTGGGCAGGCGAGGACCGGGGCTGCCCGCCGTCACCTCTTCCCACACCCTCCCAGCCCGCCCACTGAGGGCGCTCACCCAGGCTTGCGTGCCCCCCAGGGTCCGGCTGGAGCCCCAACCTGGCCCTGGGCCCAGATGTCCTCTACCCCGTCCCCAGCCAGCACCACGGAAGGACTCCAGAACCCAGAACGGGAGTCATCCACCTTTCCGAGCCAATACCCTCCAACACACACCCCTAGCCCGTTCCCCTCAACCTTCACCTCGCAGATGTGGAAATGAATCATCTGCCCTGCTCCAGTTGTGCCTCTTGGGCAGATTTCAGGGGTGGCTTGGGGGGGTGGGGGCACCACTAGGTGGATTTGCTGGGGACAGTCCCACCCCCTTCCCACCAGATTGCCGCGGGCACTCCTAGGTGGAAATATGCAGCCACGGTTGCCCTTTCGGAGGGGAGATAGGCCGTCACAGCCAGAACCAGGAGACTGAGCGCCTCCGTCCTTCGTTCTTTGCACAAATATTGACTGAGCATCTCCTGAAGGCCAGGCCTACACGGGCCCCAGGGACTCATTGGTGACAAGACAAACAGACCCCTGGCCTCTCCGAGGGGAATGGAGAAGCCCGGGCAGCAGGCAGAGTACCACGTGATCAGCGGCCCCAGGGCTGGAGATCAGGGCAGAGAATTCCAGCTCTGCATTAGGCCACCACGGAGGCCTGTTTCCTCATCAGCAGAGGGGTGGGTGGTTGTGCGGGTTCGACCCCCTGCTGCTCCTCAGCACTTCCCAAACGATGATCTTCTGAGGCCCAGAAAGGCAGTCAGCTTCCATCTGTATGCCTATCTGGATCTCCGATTTCCAGCTATAGTCTCTCCATCACTCCCGACTGGCACCAGAGCCATGGAAGATTTGAAAACTCCAGGCAGCCTGGGAAAGGTGGGGTGCCCATTGACTGGTCCTGAAGATGGTCCTCACCTCGTGGGGCTGCTGTGAAAGGCCAGATGGCAAGATGCATGTAAGTACTCAGCACAGAGTCGGGCACACAGCAAATGCTTAATAATTGCACCATGCTGTTCCTGTTATCCGCTGGTGGGTGTTCGGGGTAGCCATCACTCACTCACCCAGGAGGGGATCATGTGGGCCCTTGTACTTCTCTGGGGGACTCGGGACTCAGACCATCAAGAAACTCTCTCCACCTAGAACTGGATGGTAGGAAGGGTCCCCCCACGCCCCACCCCCAGGATCCCACCAGACCAAGGGTCATTTGTCTTGATGAAAACTGCAAATTCTTAACTATAAATTCCTCCACCCACCTACCCACCTAGAGTCTGGCAGCGGATCCCCATCAAGCCAGGATGTGAGCCAGTGTGATCCCAGATCACCTCTGGTGTGTTTTCCTGCCTTGCTTCTGCCCCATCTGACCTCCACCCAGCACAGCCAGGAGGTTGGCTGTGCTGGTCCTCCAACCAGATTTCAAGGTGACTAGATCTGTTTCCCATCCTGCCCCCCACAGAGTGACAGTGCTCCGGGATGGCTCACAAGAGTGCTGACCTTCCAGAAGCAAGGACTTTGTGTTTCAAAATTCCATTTGTCCCTCTGTAGAAAGCCAACCTCTAACAACACTGAGCTGAGCCATCAGAACCTTCCCCTTCACCCAGAGCTAATCCCTCCCTGAGACTTCAGCCTGACAAGAATAGTCAAGGTTTAGACTCTATCTCACACTCTCAGATCCAGCGCCTCATTTTTCAAATTCTGGTGTATTTTGGGTGGAAAGGAGGGAAATGTACGTCTGGCTGACATGAAAAGATTGGTGGGGTTGTAATGTAAAGATGGAGTGGAATTTGGAAATTTTTTAAAGAATATTTAAACTCTAAAAATAGACATAAATCCTGTTCTCAAGAACACCAGGATTCTGATTCCAGGTTCCTGAAATGTTCCAATCGATAACAAGCGTGCGTGTTTCATGAGCAACCTACTGTGTGCACGGTACTGTGGCAAGTGACATGGGTAGGGGAGAAGGCGAGAAGAGGAGGCCGAAAACAAAAGCAAAGGCCTTTGCTTGGGGAATAGGATCCCAGACAATGAAGTGGGACAGAACCTTTGTGACCAATGTTATCAAGTACCCAAGACTTGGAGTTCAGAGGAGGATGGAACCTTGGTGAGTTATTCAGGGAGGGCTTCCTGGAAGAGGCAGCAGTTGAGGCTTGAGGGATGGAGAGGGTATAAAATGGCAAAAGAGCAGAAAAGCCTGTGAGAAGCAGCAGTAGCCAGACTGGGCTTATCTGTGTGATAATAGAAAGGTTAATATTCACGGCTGTTGTTTGAGGTCTTACCTCCTGCCGGGCACTGTGCTGTTTGCTTTGTGTGGATTATTTTGTTTAACTTTCAAAACAACCCTTGGAAAGAGGTATTCCCATTCCCACTTTACAGATGAGGAAATTGAGGGCCAAAGAGTTTAAGCAGCTTGTGTGGGTTTGCAGAGCTGCTGAGCAGCAGCGCACACACTGGAGTGAGCCGTCTGGCCGCGCCCGCTTCCCCACTCTGCCTGGCCACAGTCAGTCATCCTGCCTAGTGAGGGTGCCTGCAGGGAAGGGCAGGAGGAGAGGGCCTTCAGAAGCCCCCAGACCCCCAGAGGGGTTTTCCCGAAATAGAGCCCCCAGGCCCTCCTGGAGGTTTCTAATATTAAACATGTCCTTTCCTCTCCTCAGCAGGCAGGCCCCTGGGGTGTTTGGAAATTGGTTAAGGGATTTGGGGGCTGGAGATTTCAGTTTTTTAATATCTCTTGCCTGTCCATCCATTGGCGGTCCGCGCCACCCACCTTGTTGATTTCAGTCTGTTCTAGGAGATTGATGGCCCGGGCTTTGATTTAAGATGTGCCACTGTGGTCCTCAATTTCCCCTGTCTCACCACTGACGCTGACAAGGCAGCGAACCCCGAGAGGACGGCTTCTGCTCTTCCCAGACTGCAGGCCTGAGAGCCCGCAGTACCTGTCCAGAAAGTTCTGACCAGAAAACCTGGGTAGAGGTAGGCAGGCCCAGGGGACCTGTCCTCTGGAGCCTCAGTTTCCCCACAGATGAAGTGGAAGGCCTGCTGCTGAGGAGGCCCCTTCAGGTGAGCGTGGAGAAGCCCTCAGAGGCGAGCTCACTCAGCTCCCTCATTTCATAGATGAACAAACGGAGACCCAGAGAAGTTAGGTGACTTACCTCAACTTTCTGTGGCCACACCGGAAGTTAGTGGAGCCTTCAGTTGGGTCTCCTACTTTTGGAAGAAAAGGTCTCTTACATACCTCTTAGTCCCCACTTCTACCCCCTTCTGGATGAATTCTTCTTCCGGATAAATCAAGGGACCTGAACTTCTTTGTGGTTGAAATGAAATATTTGAGAGCCTTACCTCAGGCCAGGCACCGGACTGGTCCCTCAGATGTGTGTGATCCCAGTGTTTCCTCACAAGATCCCTGTGCTTCCCCAGGCACAGAGGTAGCCAGGCCCTGCCAGCTCCTGGATTCAGAAAAACCACATCATGTTGACAAAAACTCAAAATTCCTGTTCTTGCCCTATCGAGTCATCAGCCAAAGCCCCTCGAGAAGTCACCCCACTGGCCCACCTTCCAGGGTGTCCGTGAGTCCCTCAGAGGGGGATTTCCTTGCTCCCAGGCCAGCCTGTTTGCAGCAGCCACCACTGGCCCTCTTGTCATGTTTGTCTGCTCTTGCTCTAGAACTTGCCAGAAGCCGTGAAGCTACCTGAAGGAGTGTCCGCACCCCCCGCCCTACTATCCTAATTATAACTCTGGTGAGAAAGCTAATGTCCAGGTGAAGGGGACTTCTTTTGCCCCCAGAGCCCCAGACCTTGGACAACAAGAGGCGAGGAGACCAGCATCTTCCCTAACACAGAGGTCCGGGGTCCCCAGGGCCAGGAAGCACAACGGCTTAGGCCCCAGGACCTCTAGACAAAGAGACTGTCCTGCTGGTGACTACACCATCTAACCACTGGCCTCGAATGTGGGCCAGAGAGGACGACACTGTTCCCTCCTTACTCCTTCTCTCCTTGGAGCCACTCCCAACAGACAGTCCCTCTCCTTCTCCAGTTATAGAACAAAATGCCCCGAGTAAATGAGAGGATGTCAACAAACCTTGGTGGAGGGGAAGAAAGAGGGAAACTAAGTGATTTACTACTGGTAAGTAGCTAAGCCGCAACACACCAGCTGCCCAGACCACCCTGGCCAGCCCAGGGCTCTGGCCCTCCTGGGCCTGGTGGTTGGGAAGCAGGAGTGTTCGGTGTTGGTTCTCAGCCAATTCCCCAGGCTCCAGCGTCCGTCCTCTGGCCTCACGTGGTCAGGTCCAGGTCCTGCCGAGGCCAGTCTCATCCGAGTCCCCAAAGTTTCCGGGAGGAAGGAGAAGTCAGAGAAGGCCAGATGTCCACTTCCTGCCGCGGGAGGAGCCGGCTTCAGCTGCCCTCTGAGGAAAAGGTGCAGCAGAGATGACTTTCCCTATGCCAGTGTGCCGCCTGTTGCCCCACTCCCCCCTGGAGGTCCAGGCTGAGGAGAATCGGAGGGTGCTGTTAGGATCCAACGCTTGACCCAGTGCTTCCCAGAGCCTGCCTGCTGGGGGAGCAGAGATGCGGCCACAGGGCCTGGGTTCATCTGGAAACTTCCGCTCCCCTCACCACCCCCCACCGGGGACACACGGCCACAGAGCTATGAGGAGATGGACAGACTGACCAAAGGCAAACAAAGCTTAAGGAGGGCTGCAGACCCTGTGTCTGATCTAAAAATAGGGTGCAGGGGGTTATCTCACAGGCCCCGGGACCGGGAAGGTGGTGGGAGTCGGGGGCGGATGGAACAGGGATCATGGGCTGCAATTAACACTCACATCCTGGGTAATTCCCAGGCCTCAGTTGGGGTGTTGCCATGGCAAGGGAGGCTGGCTGAGAGAAGACAGGATCCTGGGAGGGCTGGGCTCCCTCCACTGCTCCTACCCACAGAAGCCTCGGCCCCTGGATCGGACAGTTTGGACTGGGTGCGTGGTCCAGTTGAGAGCTGGCAAGGCCCAGGTAGAGACCTAAGCTCTGTGAAGCAGGTGTCCAGGCCAGCAGGGATGAGGAGGAGAGATGGTGTCTGAGCCCAGGAAGCAGCTAATGTGTGCTGGGACTTCGGGAGGCCACCAGGAATCTAGCCCAGACTCTAGGGACATGGGCTGCCCAGAGGGGCCAGGACCTCCAGTCAGGTTTCTTACCTGAGGCAGGAGGAAACCAAGACCCCAGAAGGCCTGTACTTGCCTGGTAAACCCTTGCTCCTACCTTCCAGGATCCCCCCATCCCCTCACTTGCCTCCAGGCCAACCCCTCCCAGTTCTGCCTCGGGTCCCGGTACCCCTCACCTGCCCTCATCCTGCACCCCTCAATACCTTTTGCTTATGGGAGGTCACCTCATGTTGGACCCCAAGGCAACCCCTCTCCCCAGCCCTGGCTGGTGCTGAGAAAGTAGGAAGTCCTTCTGGCACATTCCCTGCTGGCAGATGGTGAGGGAGTGAGCTCTGTGCCGGATCTCACAGGCAGCATTAAAGGGCGGAAGGTCAAGACGATAGGTGCCAGGACCGTCACTTCTGAGGAATCCTAGAGAAACTCCGCAGGTAGGTGGACAGACTTGTCTTGGATGCTAGCACACAGAAATCCCGCGCTAGGGCGCCTGGCCCACAGGCAACTGCAGTCCTGCATCCTGGACCAGTTCCTGGGGTGTGAGCCACCTGGCAGCGGAGGCCTGCTTCTAGATGGTTCCCTGTAGGCCAGTTCATCCCCAGACCCTCAGGTCCCCCACATGCTTGCACACCAGGAGGGGAAAAGGGATAAGCAAGCATTCAATGCCCATTTCCCTTTTCTCACCTTGTCCCCATTCCTCATATGCCCCCAACCTCTCGGAGCCAAGGTCACCGTGTACATCTGCAGATGCCCTAGGCCCTGGCATTCCAAAGTCAGGAGGCCAAGCAGAGAACGAGAGGCATCCTTTGGGCTCCCCAGCCCAGGTCTGGGTCAAACGGAGGCTCTTTCCCTCCTCCATCTGGGGAAGGAGGGGAAGTGGCGATCTTGCCAGGTGTGGTCAGCCCTTGGTCAGGGGCCCATGGGCACCTCCCGTTGGACAGCCCAGCCCTGGTCAGTGCCATACTGGCTGGCTCTGGGAACTCAGCCCCAGAACAATGGAGCCATTCACACAGCCTGAGCTTTGCACAATGACCCTCTTGGTCGATCTCCCGAGGCTAGACGGTATGTGAGGGAGGAGGGGGTGTTGGGGGGGGGGTGCGAGCGCGCGCGTGCACACACACACACACACACACACACACACGAACGACAGAGACAGACAAACAGAGAGACAGACAGAAGGAGAATCTGAAGGTACTGGAGAGCCCAGGCAGAGGTAGAAGAAAGAATACCGACCAAGACATCCATCCTCTGTTGGACAGTTATTGTGCTGGGAAAGTGAGTCAGTTCTAACACTGCACCCATTTTAAAGATAAGGAAACTGATGTGAGGTTGAGAAGTTAGCAGTTAGAATAATGAGAACCTTTAGGCAGGCATATTGACTGGGAAGCAGCACAAGAAACTTTTTGGATGAAGGAAAGTCCTCTGCGTGGCCATCACCTGGGTGTATACATATGCGAATGAGCATTGACTGGCCACTGAAGACTTCTGCTCTATGTAAATTAGATTTCGTCTTTTAAAAGTGACAGTACAGCCAAGAAGGGGGCATTACCCAGCCATAATTAAAGACTAAGGAAGCTCTTTGTATACTAATACAGATTGCCAAGATACACTGTTAAATGAAAAAGAGCGACGTGCAAACATGATTTTCCAGATAGTGTGCAAACACAATTTAAAATACGCTGCACATCTGCTTGTGTGTGTTTAGGTCATCTCTGGAGAGACACACAGAAACCATGACTGCCTTGGGGAAGAGGAATCACAGTGCTGGACACACAGGCTGGACAAAGCCCTTCCACGAGAAACCCTTCCCTTAACCGGAGGGAACCACTTCTTCAAAATCAAACACCCAGCAAAATTAAACGATACAAATCCGACAGAGCTGCCGACTCCTGAGCCACCACGCCCACTGCTTCAGTGCGTTTAATTCCAAAGTCAAAGAGTTCCCCTCCCCTTTTCCCACACGTCTCCATCCTGCCTCCCCTCCAACCCTGCCAGACTGCCCCTGGCTGTGGCGGCCCCTCTAGGAAAAGTTCATGGCTGGGCTCCACCATGGACCATCCAGAATCTTCTGTGGCTTGAGTCAGGAGGCTGGCCGAGCTGGGCATGCCCAGGAGCAACTGATGTCACAGAGCCCAGCCCCCCACCGGCCCCGGAAGGAAGCTGGGGTGCTGCAGGCTTGCCCTCCAGCTGAGGGCAACCATCCAGGTCCCCCACAGCCCCCTCTCCTCATTCTGCTGTCACTGCCTTGTGGGCTCCCCTCCATGGCGACTCCAGGCAAACCCAGGAAGGCCCAGGCCGAGGCAGCCAACAGGTGCATCCAGAACACCAGCCCAACTGGGCTGGGGGAGACCGGCGGGAGGCAGCCTTCCATTGAGAAATGCAGGGCTGGAGCTCACTGCAGCTAAGCCTGTGGTTCTCCAATCAAAAGTGCCTGGGTTCAAATCTCAGCTCTGCCATCTCCTGGCCTCGGGACCTCAGGCCAGTCACTTTGTCCCCTTGTGCCTCTGCATCTTCGCATCCTCCTCTATGAAAAGAAAAGCAAGAATTCGTCCTGTGCCAGTCAGGTGACTGTAAGGGGAAGGAGATGCTGAGGAGCCTCCGCCCTGACCCTGAAGCAGGGTAGGAGCATCTTAAAGGGAATTGTTCAGAGGGTAGCATCTTCTGAGCAGAGCCGTGTAAAAATGCATACAGTGCTTCCCAGAGTGGTCTCTTGGGTGACCAAGAGAGAGGACCTGCCCCTCCCTGCTGGGGCTCCGGGTCCCTCCTGGGTTCCTTCCTGCACAAGGGTTGTCCAGAAAGCAGAAAGGGTCTGTCAGGGAGGCCTCCCCAGGATGTCGAGGGGCTTGGAAACCCGATTTCTAGATCTCAGAGCCCAGAGGTGGGAAGGCTCATGGGGCACTGGGGCCATCTTCAGGTCTCCAGGAGTTACCACAGGGAAAAAAAATGAGGACAAAAATTGTGGGCTTTTGGGCAGGAGAGGTGTCTGCCAATGTCTCAGCAGTGTCACCTACCTGGTCTTCCTTACCTTACCAGATGCCCTGTGTTCCGGGCCTTGAGGGCCGACACACTCCCCACCACCGCAGTAGGCCCCAGAGGTTCGGACCGACCCGGGCAGGTCTAGCCTGAAAGCTGAGTGACTCTGGGCAAGTCACGGGATCGCGGAGCCCCATTTTCCTTAGCTGTCAGGATCACACAGATGGCCCACCTGCCTCCCTCCTGGGTCTCACCCCTGTAAGGGGCAGAGGCCATGGCCCTCAGCAGCCTTCGCTTGATGGCATTCAGGACCCCCGCCATGGGCAGACCTACTGCCAGGCACAGGTGTGACCACAGCCAGGTGGCAGTCCTGTCCTGACCGAGGTCACGTTCCTGTGTGGTGGAGGTGGCCCGAAAGGGAGGCACCAGGCCACACGATGATAAAACTTGGAAATGGTGGGGAGGGGGAGAGAAACACCCTTGACCATAGAGGAAGAGGTTCATTCTGCTAAGAAAGGGGGTCCCCAAGTTCTGTGGCGCAGGTCTGCTCTAAGCATCCCTCGATGGCTCATACCATCCTCGGTAGCCCCAGGAGGAGGCAAGAATGTGGGACAAATAAAAAGTAATACCTCTGTTTCAGAGGTAAGTGCGCTAGGGCTTCTGGGGGCAGCCGCCCCATTGCAGAGATGGGTGCCTGGAATTCCTGTTCCCAGGGCAGCCTGCTCCCCAGTGCTCCCGCGGCCACTCCATCCACCCTCCTCCCTTGACACTGGCCAGACCCTGCCTCCTTGGCAGGGTAAGAAACTTTTCATGACCAGGGGTCATTTCTTAGCAGGTGAGAGCTGTAAGCAGTTCCTTCTCGGGGATGAGAGGGTCTCCCAAGACCCTAAAACAGACCTGCTTCTCATCCTTACCCACCTACCCCCCTGCTCAAATGCACAACAGAAATGCTGTCTCCAAAAGACCCACAGAGTGCCTAATCCCTACAGGCTCTCGTTAGGTCTAAGCATCCCCCTAGAGCCCAAGAGGCAGGTGGGGGAAACACCCAGAGTTATTGCAGCAAGCCGATCTGGCTTCCTGGGCATTCCAGAAAAAAAATAAAAATAAAAAATCTCCCTGGAGGTGAGTTATCTCTGTCCCTCTTCAAAGCGGATCAACTGTTCTTGTTCAGACATTCTCCAAGCAAACCCAGAAGCCATCTGTCCTAGAAGGGTCTCTTCACATTAATGATTAGCTCCTCGCCCTCTCAAAGAAAGACATCTTTTGAAAGGGCAAAATCTGCCAACCGCAGCCTGCACGGCCCTGAGCCAGGCTGTGGAAATGGAAAAGAGGTACACTCTGGGGTATGGAGCTCCCCGCCCCATTCATCGGGTCAGAGAAGAAGCAAGGACTGTCAGAAAGAGAGCCCTACTGGCCTACTGGGTGGCACATGAGGGTGGAGAGAATGGGGCACCCCAGGCCCAGGATCCAGCTTCTGCCAGAGAGAGAGGACATTGAGACAAAAGGGAGACCCACAGAAAGAACACTGAAATAGGGTCCCTGGGAAAGGTCGCTGAGGTACAGAGATCTCTTTCAACCTACAGAGCAAATGGGAACTTAAGTCAAGGCCCTATTCCTCTTTCCACTGGCCCCTGATGACACTCCCTACCACCTAGGGATATATTGCAGGTAGGAAGGGTTTCTGTTAGGCCGTGAAAACAACCTTCTGACTGGGGCCCAGAACAAGACACCAAAAAGTAGTGAAGAAGCAACTTTTACCCAAGACCCCTCAGCCTGGCCCAGAGCACTTTCCAGCACGGTGTTCCAAGGCAATCCTGGCTGGAGGCAGAGGGATGTCCTAGCCGGCCTTTAGAGATGGTTCCCCTTGGCAAGGAAGCCCTTCCCACAGGGAAGCAGGTAAACAGTGGGCTCTTCCTTCCCCTGTCTGGACCTCCATTTTAGGTGATGATGGTAATAGTATATACTTCCTTGGGTTATTGAGAAGTAAGGGATATGAATGTATTAAATAAAGCATTTAACAATGTAGCCAACACATAGCAGATACTCAATAAATGCTAGTTATTATCATTATTAGCTTTACTAGTTGACTTGAAGACTGCCTGGAAAGCATCCCTCTGTCGCCTCCTTCCCCACTTCCCCTCTGTTATTGGCTCCTCCACCAATGCCAATGACATGTCTGCTCAACCTTGGAAACGAACAAACAAACAAAAATCTCGGGTTCTACAATGGGGACTTCTGGCTTTGCTTGGAGATGAGCAAGATCTTTCGAGCCAGCTGCAGGCAGCAGATGAGGACCAGAATCAGGCAGAGAAGACTCTGGGCAGGCCATGCAGGGCTCAGATAGGTGTCCATGAGAGACACTGCAAAGAGAGACTAGGCCAAGCCAGGTTAGAGGGAGGTGTACACAAAGGCCCACTACAGCACTGCATAGGGCAGCTCTTGGTCGAAGTCTGTCCCCAGGGAGGGAAAAGGAAAAGAAATGAACCTCGACAAGTGGAGGAAATGTTAAAGTCATGCAGAGAGAACTGTGAGCACCTTCTGCGTGGGGACAGAGAATCAGGGGCCTCGTGACAAAAGTGCAACCTGGAAGGACCTTCCCAGAACCTCTCGGCCAATTCCAGCTCTCATCCCTTCCACTCCAGACTCCTTCCCACAGGAGGCAGGGGGCTGAGCTCTCCTTCAGGCAGGGTGAGCTGCCTGCTCTCTGACTGACCCTCGTTCTGGTGCTCTGGGTTAACACAGGGACCCCAGGGCCTGTGGCCTGTGGCTTATTCCCCCAGAAGGCCAAGTTCCAAGTCCCACTGAACCTGCTAAACAGCCCAGGGAGTAGAAGAAACCACAGGTAAGCCCTCATGCTCCACTTGCCTTTTTAAAATACTGGTTTGAGCACTCTTCAGCGGTGACCCTGGCACCTGTTCTGACCCTGGGCTAGCCTTGACACACAGCTCCCAGGGCTACCCCTCCATCAGGGCTGAGTCTGGGCTGGCCTGCTATTCTCCCACACTACCTCCTGCTCCAAGCTACTCCTGCCTCATGTCACCTCAGGCACCACAGCCTGGCGTGATGCCTTCCCACTGTCCCTGCCTCTCCCTCATCTGTCTGGAGAGCAGCTTTCTGGCTTTGATGTCTGGTTTCAGGTCCCCTCCCCTGCCGGCCTTTTGCCCTGGCTCTGTCCCAGGAAAGTGGAATTCATTTTACCTTTCACACCCCCATCTGTTACCATTTTGCCTCTTTAAATGCCTACAAACCCGTGTCTCCCAATAGATGAGGAGTGTCTTGAGGTCACAGCCCTAGCTGGTCAGGGCATTCTTCCAACCAACCCCAAAACAGGACATTGAGAACCCTGGTCTGAACCAATGCACCCGCTCATCCATCCATCCTTCCGGGCACTGAGAAGCCCAGCCTGACCCTTGAAAGGGGAGAAAGCGTCCTGTCCCTCCTATCCCAGGGTCGAAACCTTGCACACAGGACTACAAACAAGTCTATCTGCTGATTCACCACCACAACCACTGCCCCTCACCTTCATTTCAGGGAAATAGGAAGACTCAGCCCCAAATGCCAGCATCTGTGTTACTGTCCTTCTGAGGCTCCACCCACACAAGCTACAGTTCTCCAAAGGGCACTCACTCACCCACATGGCCTCCTCCCCCGCCTGGGCTGGGCCTGCAGGGCTGCGCTCTGTGAGGCTTAAAGTAGCTTCTCAGAGACCACACCCAGGATGCTGTGCTGCCCCTGTGCGTTGTGATGAAGCCCAGGCTGTTGTGGAGGCGCAGGACAGGGACAGGACCTGGGGAGCACTGTAAGTCACCGGGAAAGAGTGGGCTCCTGCCCTTACTTCAAAAAGCCAACTGCAAGCACCCTGAGGAAGGCTGGCAGACATGACCTTGGGCCCAGGGTTGGCTTTAAGAGCTGATCAGTCAATAAGGGGCTCTAGCAAAGGGCACTTGGCCTTGATGCACTCAAAGAGGAGTTATCAGGAAAGATGAGAGAGCAGTCCCTCCTTCTCTCTAGAGGCAGATTGCATCACCAGCACTGGACTCACTTCCCGGGTCACCAAGTGAGCACCACCCCTGTCATCAGCAGGTGCCTACGTCAGGCACCTGAAGGATAGGACATGGTGGATGGGTCATTGTGGGGGGAGGGCTCAGACAGTAGGATCAAGGGCAAGGAGGTAACAGGAAAATCTGACTTCTCACAGCACCCCCAGCCGAGGGTCCAGGCAGGCAGGGAAAGAAAAGAAATCCAAGCTACTGCTGGAACAATAAAGACAAGGAGAGGAAGAGAGAATGACCCCAAAGCTGCATCTCTCAGCTCCTAAGAGAATGATGGATAATGATGGAGAGCGCTGAACAGATGGGCCAGTGGCAGGGAGGTGGGGGGGGTAGGCAGCACAAGAGACCAGGAGCCCCAGCCAGACACTCAGGACCAGCAAGCTGGACCCGGGCCCCCCCACTCCACTGCCCCAGGATGGCTTGGTCTCACCTCCACTGGCCTGATGTCCGTCTTCGGTCTCCTGAGCTTTGCCAGGTCACCCTGCCCAGCCCCACCGTGAGCTCTCCCTGCTCTTGTCCCATCTAAAGGAACCAGAGAAATCAGCTAAGGCCTCTGCCCTGAGGTTGCAACAGGGGATGTCCAAGGGAGAAAGGAATAGGAGCCCAGCAAGGGGAGGAGGGCAGTGGGGCCTCACTCAAACTTGTGAGGTGAAAAATCCAGAATAACACAGAAAACAAGCCAGACGAGTGTTTGCCACCATGCGTTCCACAAACGGATAATTACCAGAAATAAAGGATCTTCTGTCCAAAGAAGTTTCAGAAAGTAGAATTAAGCAGGTTTTCATAGCAGGACTTCTCAGAGCCTTTAATGGGCACCTGTGCATGGCAGTCTCCAAGAGGGAGAGACAGTCTGCAGCATTTCTCGAACTGTTTTGACTGAGGAACCCTTTCATCACAGAGATTTCTCAGGACCAGTGTTCTGTGGAACGTGCTTTGGGAAACACAGGATGAGTTTCCAGTGTCCAAGCTGGGTATTTCAGCTCACAAGGAATTCAGCCATCAGGCGAGACGGACAGAGTTCCCAGCAAAAGGCAGACAAGAGGCAGGAGATGTAGCTCGGCCACCCTCTCTGGGGTGGCTTCTCAACTCGCCCCACCATCCCCAGGCGGCTCTTTCAAGGATCAAAGGCAACATGTAAAGCCCCTTTTAAACTACAGCTCTGCAAACTTAGGGACCTAAAGAGCAAAGTCCCCTAGGGAGGGAAGACACACTTTCTAGTATGATTTGATGTGGAAATCCCTCTTCACAGACAACATTTAAAAAGGACTTATCTGCTGCATGAAGCAAGATATACCTATAGAAGATAAAGATGAGACCTGGTAAGAAAAGCAAAGACGAGGAAGAGCTGTGGCATGTGCCACCAGGGTGAGGAGGAAGGCTGAGAGGAGCCAGGATCCCTGGGGTCTGGAGCCCTGGTCTGCCCCTCACCTGCCCGACCCACCCCGTGGCCAAGGTCAAGTCCCTTCTCTTCCTCTGTGCACACGGGAGTGGAAAGAGGCCACCTCTGAGGCCCTCCCAGCCCTCCGGTCAGAACTGAAGTCCTTGCTGTTGCTTTGGGGAGTCCCTGGAAGGAGGAGTGGGGACAAACCTGTGCCCAAGCAGAAGCCCCACGGGACTAGCCAGAGAAGCCAGACCCATCCCTGATATGAACCTGGCCATGAAACTGGAAGGCAAGCTGCAAATCAGAAACCCGGTAAATGCAGAGAGGGCAGGAGTGGCCCCTCCACTGCCCATCTCTGCTGTTCCCAGCCCGTTCAGACATCGGCATCTGCATCTCGCACCTCCCCTCTGGCTGGCTTCCCCACCAGCTGGCTTCCCCACCAGCTGGAGGTCTGGCCAAGGTAAAGGAGCTGGTGGGGCCAAATTTCAACCTGGTTTGCAGGAGCCGCCCTTTGAGGGAAACTGGCCCTCAAGAGCACAAGATGTCACAGATCCAGGGAGATGGAGGGGATGGAAGAGGGAGTAAATGGCATGCTCTCGGAGTCTGCAGGAAGGCGGGATGTCACACGCCTGCTTGCCCCGGGGTGGGGATGGGGGTAAGAGGTGGGGGGGGTGAGGGATGGGTGGAGGATGAGGGATGGGGGCTCCCTTCAGCCCCCTCATTCTGCTTTTCCTATTCTTCACAAGAAGTTTTATTTTCCCTTGGCTGCTGATCCTACCATGAACTGCTCAGGAGGCCAAGGGACCCTCATAAAGAGAGCTCCGTCTGTTTTTGCCTAACAGAGCAGCAGTTTGGACTGGAGCACCTACACGCATGCACACCTATACACACGCATGTACAAGCATGTTTGGCAGAAACACTGATTCCGTAGCCCGAGGCTCATACCAGGGGCATGAGCATGTGGCCATGAGGTCAGGAGACAGGATTTGATTGTCTGGCACTCGGTGACAGGTCTGGGAACACCAGGGGTTCTGCCCATGTCTAGGACTCGGAAAGCGCGCAAACTATCTTATCACACGGTCTGCAGCAGGGCCTCCAGGGGTGTGGGGTCACACTTCTCTGTACAGTGAAGGGGAACAGGAGACTGGGAAGGTCTGCTTGTGATCCAAGGGTGCACATCTGTCCCCCACAGACCTCCGAGTATCTGAGGGCTACCAGCTTGGTGCTGGGTAAGAGCCCTCTGTGAACCTGTGAGCCCACAAGAGAGGCGTGTGCGCTTGTGAATGAGCATACACATGTACACACACACACACACACACACACACACACGTCTGAGTGTGTTGGTGGCAGCAGCCTAGGATTCTGAGTCCACCTCTGTACCCACTTATTCTAAGAGTTTGGCCTTATTGCTTCCCTTTAAATGGGAGGGGAAGACCAAACCACTGGAGCCCCACAGTCTGATCCCACGAAGTGGGGGTAAAGGTGAAGGGCATGTAGAGCCACCAGAGAAACTTCCTGAACCCCGACCTGCTGCCCCAGCAGCCTCCCCCAGGGGCAGGTTTGGTGAGACCTCCCATCCTCCCGGTGGAGGGCAGAGCTCTGTGCGACTTTGTCAACCATCCAGGAAATACTCAGAACCAACAGGGCCCTCATCTGCTCAACCCCAGCAAAGGGGATTGAGGGTGGGAGGGCTGGGGAAGGGCGCTGAAATTTCAGAGCCACAGTCCTGGCCCGAGACCTGGGATCAGCTTCCCCAGCCCCACATCCAGCTCCTGGCAGGGTCTGATAGGCAAATGGCCCCGTTTCAGGCCAGTTTCCCTGCTACACGGCATTAACCCCATGCCAGCCAGAAAGGCAGACCTGGGTCACCATGCTGAATGCCCTGCCCTACACGCATGGTGGACCACCTGCCTCGGGGGGTAGAGGAGGCACCACACTGTGAAAGAAAGAAAAGCTGAACTTCAAGCATCATGAGGTCCCCTCCAACTGGCCTTCCGTTGAGGCCATGACCAAGGCGGTATCCTCCAAGGGACCCTTCTCCTCTTCAACTACCTCTCTCTCTCTCTCTCTCTCTCTCTCTCTTGGTCAGAAAGAGTTTAATTGAGTCTCCTCAGGGAGATGCAGCTTCATCTAATTCAGCTCTTAATTAACCCAGCACACCCCAAAGAGGCTGCAGAACTACTCGTAAATTAAATATGAAAAGCATTATTTATCTAGAACAGCCTTCTAACGGCTGGGACTCGGACGTTTATAATTACTAATGAAGATGGATTTGGAGGGAGAGGAGGAGGAGAGAAGGAACAGGACTGCCCTGGGAGATAGTGAAGCCCCAGGGGCCTTGTGAGGGTCTTGCAGGGCCAGGGGGTGAGTAGTTACCTCAGCCCAAGGGAGTGTCCTTCCCTGAACCCAAGGTCTTGTTTCTCCAGATTTCAGGGAGGTGGGGGAGGATCAGGGGTGCTGAAGGTTGTTGGGACAAGGCCCTCTTCCACAAGTTGCCAGACCACCCTCGTTGCCCCATTTTTCACTCCCAGCCTAATGACCTTGGCCTTGACTCAACGTGAACCACCACTGAGCCAGTCTACTGCTTGTTCCGACCCTGTCTCCATCTTATCCCCTCCAGAGGCCTGGGTGCTGGGCTTTTGGAAATTGCTGGCTGAGGCTACACACCTCTAGTATGTGGGTCCCTCCTCTCCCTCCACTTGGCCAGGAGGAACCATCAGGAGTCTCTCAACTTGGCTTTCAAGGAGCAAAGTGATGCCTCTTTCCTTGCGTACTTGCATAGAACCAAAGAAGAAGCCAAAAGTCATCTGGAGCTCAGAGGGTCTGAACAGGAAGTTGTGGTTATCTGGTTATCACTTCTCTGCCATTGTCCCTGACCCCATAAGTCACTGAAGAGCGAGCCTTGGGCATCATGCCTTGCTCATCTTTATAACCCAGGTCCAGTGCCTGGCATGTTAAGTGACACAAATGTTTTATGGCATTGTTGATCTTCAAGAGCAGAGGAAGGAAAGAAAGGAGCAACTGAGAGCAAGACAAACAGGTGAGAAATGTTGTAATTATTCTTGCTGGTGTCACATCGATTCTCCCAGAAGGGCAGCCCTTTGAGTTCCCTTCCTTCTCAGGCACCGCCCCTCTTGTCCGGTAAGAGCCCCGCCCTGCCCAGTCTCCATGGTCCCAATTCAGTCCAAGAGTTCAATTTCCCATTCTTGGAAGTTCAAGTTCAATTTCCCATTCCTGGAAAACAACTGGAAAGAGAGTCCCAGTTTGGGATTTGTTCTCTCTGGAGTGCTGTCTTCATCTTCCCCACCGATGAGTCCGTCTGTCTTCCTTTCAGCTCCTTTGGCCTTGGAGGAGTGACTGTAATTTCTCCTTTCTGCCAGGTAACAGGCTTCTCTCCAAGAGCTTAAAATCCCTGGAGCGTCTAGATAGCTCAGTCGTTCAGTGTCTGCCTTTGGCTCAGGTCATGATCCCAGGGTCCTGGGATCAAGCCCCACATCAGGCTCCCTGCTCAGAAGCCTGCTTCTCCTTCTCCCACTCTCCCTGTTTGTGTTCCCTCTCTGTGTCTCTGTCAAAAAAGTAAATAAAATCTTTAAAAAAAAAAAAAAAGGTTGAAATCCCTTCGTTTCCTTACCCAGCTGACAATTTAAAGGGAATCTGCTCGGTCATATGTTGAATAAACCAAAGAGGAGCACGACGCATAGGTTCTGTCTTCCTGAAGCTTCCAGATCAATCCAGGAGGACTCACAGGAAAGAAAAAAGCCCACTGAGAAGGGCCACCATTGTCCATGATGTGTGCTCTCTTTCACTGCAGTGAGTCAATAAACCCAACTTGGTTTGTACATTGGTGATGAGGTATTGACAGAAATAGAGGTTCCACTGAGATTCAGCTCAAGACCTCACTGCCTTGGCCCAGGACCGTAGACTCCATAATAGGACACACATCCAGGACTCCTGGGTCTCACCCTAGGTGAGGCTTCCCTGAAGCAACCTCTGTGTGACCAGAAAGCAGGAGGTCCAGGGTGCTGGAATTCTGAAGTATCAGCAAAAGAACAGCCTTGGAGCCTTGAAAGACCTTATCAAGTACTGTTAACAACTAACACAGCAGGAAAATGCCAGGCTGTTGATCGCCGGCTTT
The DNA here is from genome assembly GCF_009829155.1 of Mustela erminea. Taxonomy (NCBI): domain Eukaryota; kingdom Metazoa; phylum Chordata; class Mammalia; order Carnivora; family Mustelidae; genus Mustela; species Mustela erminea. The sequence goes on from NC_045622.1 coordinate 95,358,580, forward strand.
GTGTTTCCCAACTACAAAGACAGACGTCACCAAACTACTGGATACCCATTCCACTGGAAGACGTCACACTGCGGGTTCTTATGAACCTCAAGAAAAAGGTATCTGCAGAAAAAAAGAGCCTCTGCCTGAGACAACAGACGGGCTGCTGACCAAAGAAGAGGGTAATTGCCACCTGAGACACCGAACAAGATGAATACGGATTCTTTGCGCCATTTTTCTTCTCCTCCGCCGCTCATCTTGTATAAGACTATATTTTGACACCCTCTATTAACTAACTAAAAGACTTCTCAACAGGACCTCCCTATCTAAATCCTGTTATTTTGGACCCCTGAGGTCTTCTGCCCCTGGAGAAAAAAATAAAACTCTCTTGTGTTTTCCCCAGCCCATAACTACTACTGACATTAGGCGACATTTAACAACTGTTCATTCTACTACAGAAGGTAGGTCTTCCACAAGTCCTTCTGCTCCTCATATAATTAATCCCAAACTTACAAGTTTAAAAAAATTGAACCTTGGCCCCGGGTCATGAATATGCTTCTGTTTAGGTCATTCTAACCTTACTGGCAAAATTTAGCCCATCAGAAATGGAGACTAACATCAGGCATATTCTTCCAGCAATAGTTCTTTCTCTCCAGAAACACTCCATCCTGCTTTGCAAAAGCTGTTTAACTCCACTCAGGAAAGCTTCCCACGCTGAGGGGGAAAAAAAAATACCTGGCTCTCTCCTGTGGGGATAAAGGACATTGTCAATATGGTCTGTGTCCCACCGGGATATTACTTTTTATGTGGACATCAGGCTTAACCACCTGCCACATACTAAGTTTTCCTGTTTCTGGACAAATCTTAAGAGATTTTCAGATATTTAAAATTACCAGCCTTTCCAGTGGATCATGTTTCCCTGAAAAGAAGGTCCAGAAACTTCCAAAAAGAGACAAACACAAACTACCTGGGACAACTGCCGGGGTGGGGGGACCAGCAGACTCACACTTTATGCATACTACGCAAGCTGCAATTCCCACAGAAGGGATAGTTCAGCTGGAAAAGATGATCCAAAACCTCCCCTGACCCTAGTAAGATGTCATCAATTATACAACCGCTGCTCTGAAAGCCAAACCAACCATTTTGAATGGAAATGTATGAGCCAGCGTTGTCACAGATGATTACGTAGCCCTTAATTTCTTCTTAGATACCCCAGGGGAATCCGCACTACAGCAAACCCTCTGGCTGCACCATATAAATGCCCCCAGGCTCACGTAGAACAATCTAGAAGTAGGCCAAATGGAAAAAGTCACCCAGATCTCTAGAAAAGAACAGTTGGGTTTGGGAAACATTTTCTTTGCCTGGATTTAATAATCGGGGCGCCTGTCCTCGGAGCCAATTACAAGAACCAACAACAAGTTCTGTTTCTGTTACAGCTGCCTGGTGTATTCCGTTCAGAGTCTCAACAGCTACTGTGTAGTTCGTGTCACATCAGAAGATTTAGAAACTCTCCCTGCCACAAAGGAGCGGGAAAGACTAACCCTGGCCCAAGTACAGCATTCTCTAAACAGCCTCCTTATCAGAAGAATTTGGGCCACAGTGAAGACCTGAATATCATAGATGAATGTCTTGCAGACTTACTTTGCCCTTGGCCAAACGAGAGGACTAAGGAGGGGGAAAGTAGCCCCTGACAGGTCCTGGCTTGGCACTATCACTTGGCCCTTCATATTTTCGAAGCCACAGCAATGACCGGACATCCTATTCCAGCTAATGTTAATGTGACTAACTGCTGCATCTTTCCCAACTATGGCCTGAGTCTCACTTCATTCCCCCTGCTTTGTAGATAAAATCTATTAAGATACCAACCATAGAATTAACGTGTCTTCTGACAGCATCGAATCCAAAGCAAAGCCCCACTTCCTTGAATCCTCCTCAAATCACTTAAATGAGCCCAAGTCCTAGAATAAGTCCTGTCTAATGTCTCCTTACTGACACTGCCCTTATTCCCCATAAAGTTCCTTTCGCCTTTGTTGCGGTGAGTCAATAAACCAAGTTTGTGTAACCAGAGGTGTGTTTCTGGTGATCTTTGGCTGGAGGGCATAGACACGTAAATACGCGACTCGACAAGGAACAGATGGTGGTGAGACAGAGCTTCACTCAAGGGGAAATGTTATTAATGTAGAGAAAATCATTAAGTGCCTTGCCTGAGAAAGGTATCTTATAAGCTCATACCCATCTCCAGATATGATTATCCATGTAGGGGCAGGAGGAGTTTGCTTTCTGTTTTGTTTTGTTTTGTTTTTTAGAAGCAGGAGACTAGACTATACTATAAGAACACAACCCAGACCCCCAAGAAAACATGTCTTGATTGGCAAGATAATTAGGGACCCAGATAGGAGGAAGAGGAAGACATTGTCAGTGTGGGCATTCCTGGACTGGTCGTGGAATAAAAGGAGCCAAGGACAGTGCTTAGAAGGAGTCTGGACAGAGGGCAATGCCTGGGTGGCTTCGGGGAGGGCTTGCGTCATAGATTAGGAAGAGCGTGCTGAGCCTGAGCGCTCAGGAAATCCAGCCACCAGCAGGACTGCCCTCTGCTCTCTCACTGGTCTGCCCAGTCTCCTTGGACCAGCTAGCTCATCAATGAGTGTGGGAGCCTATCTGCCTTCTCCATTGCTCCTCTGTCCCTTGCTCCGGCCAGAGAAGGGACACTCAACCCACCCTCTTTCTTCCAGGGAGTGACAGGGAGTGAGGTTGCAGGGCTCCACACTCCCAAAGCAGTAAGGAACAAGGGTACCAAAAGCATGCCAGGGCACGGAGGAGAGAAGAAGAAGGATGAAAAAATGTGAGAACAGTTTAGGAGAAAGCATGCCATCCGTGGTGTCCAGAGAACAAACCAAAATCAACCAGACAGAAAGCTCTCCTCTCCAGAAAGACACAAATGCCACCACCCATTGAACACACAGAGCCACGAGGCGCTTCACCTAATTAGACTCATTTGCAGAGCTCTCCTACCTCATGTTCCTTCTGGCCTTCATCTTCACCCGGCCAAGCACCAAACACCAACACCGTACCCAGGCGCTGTTACGCTTAATTGTCGAATAACCTTGAAGCAGAAGGAGTGCTCATCTTACAAAGACTTATTTTACAAAACGAGGAAACTGAGGCCTAGCGATGCAACCCAGCTTACCACAACTGGGATAGCTGATCCGGGATCTTTAACTCTAGATCCAACATTTGTGTTTTTTCTAATCACAACGGCTGTGCTATGGCTTCCAAAACCTGCATGGCCTAGATTGGGATGTGCTCACCTTCTCTCTGCCATGTGATACCAAGGCTGGAAAATGCTGCGCTAGAAAAAATCAAAAAACAAAACACCATAGGTGACAGCCTAGGTAAGCAGTCTACAAAGTACCCAACGCCTTTGCTGTTAAGAAACATGTTAGAGGCTGCACATGGCTTACCCCAACCTAGGCTATTATAGTCCAGGACCCGGCTGCCGTTTTCCATTTCTATAACATGCATTATGGATACGTAATTATGGTAATCAAGAAACTAAATCGTTGGGTGGGCCAGAGCCCTTCTCCGGGGATTCCGAGAGTTCTGTTCATTCACGCCTTACAGGCGTTTAAAACCCTCATAAGCCACACACCAGCCTGGATTTTTCTCATGTCACAGTTCTATTTCAGCTGCCTCCGATGGCCGTGGACCACCTAGCTTTCACAGTATATCTTTCAAAGCACACTCTGACTACAGCAGAAACTCCTGACTCTTCTAGCTGGGGATAGTTGGAGAACCATTGTGGTTTCATTCCTGGATTCTTTTTCAGGAAGTATCTAACAGTTGCATTTCTAGATGGTAGTTTCAAAAGCTCAAACTAGGACTTTTTACTGTTCCTAGTATTAGAGCAAAAGCACTATAGGGACTTTCTGTCAAAAGCACCTTTTTAAAATTGAGTTTCGGCCTCACTCAGTAGAAGCAAGATGGCGCCCTCCTAGCATCACAAGGAGCAGCTTCAACATTATCCAACTCCTTGAACTCCTATCCACTTAACAGAATGGGGCCTCACTCTTTTTCAGGAACTGGAGAAGAGACAGTGCTCAGATACAAAGTCATCAGTAGGTAGATTCAACCTCCAGATCCATCCAGCACATCCTCATGGGCCCCATGCATTTCCACTACCTAATACTCTTCTTAACCTCAGCCAAAGCATGTCCTTTGAGCCTCCATTTTCCCCAGCATGTCATAAAAGAGAGGAGTTGATCCACAGGATCTCCAGGATTTCTTCTGCCTCTGTGATACTATGACTTGGTTTAAGAGGCAGGATGAGAAGCTCAAGGGAGGAAGAGTCCCTGTAGATTCTTTCCGTCAAATTGACTCCTGCCATTCAGACCCTTCCTGGCTCCTCCCTGCCCACAGATGAAGTTAGTTCAAACACTCATTATGTCTGGCCTAGATGGCCAAAGTGGTCATCTAAGAAGCCTGTACCATATGAACCTCTGCTCCCGCACCCCCTTGCATCCCAACTCCCAACCGAAGGCACCTTCAGCAGCTCATACTGCCTTCAGAACCTGAGCTCTGGGGTAGGATGTGGCCCCTCCTCACCTCGGGGTCGCAGCTTGTGGTGCTCACTTAGATGCCATGCTCCAGATGTTTGTCATTCCCTTTGATGCCCCCCCTCCCTTTCTCTCACTCCCTCTACCCCCATGCCTTTGAATATTCTATTGGGTCACCAAGACCTTCCTCCCCGCCACCAACTACCCACCACCTTGCCATGCTGCTTCATGGGGTCAGTCCCCATGCATATTCCAAGGTGAGCCTTGATCCAACATCTCCTCCCCTGTGAGACTTCCATCAGCACCACCACACCCCTGGGCCCCTGACTCCATTCCCATCCCCTGCACTCCCTAGCAGAGTTGTCTGCAAAACATCTGGTAATCTCCCTCCTTTGTGATTCCCTGTGTGTCTGTCATTGCTTCTAGGTAAAGCCTACTCCTTGAGCCCAAGGAGGCATTTTTCTCAGAGCACACTGCCTGGCGCCCAATAAAGACTCGATATGTGTTTGTCAAGGCAATGAATAAGAAAATGAATCAATAGGTTTCCAACTAACTTGGAAACCTTGAAGAAACAATTATAGATTACAGAGTAGAAAGGCGCCAGACCAGTGAGACAGACAGTAAGTGTTTTAGAAGTTCAGTGCCAGGCACTATGAACCATAACAGGTTATTTTTGTTTTGCTTTTGCAAGGAATCAAAAATGTTTTGATTTGTGCGGCAGAGTGGGGAGGTTCATCGTAAAAGCAGTGCTTTGAGATCCATCTGGAAGGGGTGAACAGGACGGATTTGAAGAGAAAATTCAGAAAGCAGCTGGGAGGTTAGGTGTTGCCCAAACACGTCCTGGGTAAGAAAAAAGTATTTTCTCTGCTTTTGGGGCTACTGCAGGCACTCTATTCCTGACCCCCTCGCCACTCTACACCTTGACCTTCATCTTCCCATTATCTCCTCAGTGAGCCTCCACACCTGAGCTCCAAGCCAGAAACCTCCGGGGCAGGGAGGGTATGGCACGGAGCTGGAGTCTAGGTCCTGGTTGGGATGTCAGAGGTAAACACTACCAAGTTCTTTTTCTCCCTTTCTTTTTCCTCTTTAGGTCCCTGATCAGGTGGTGAGATTCCTGGGAAAAACCATCTCACCTTTCCAGCCCTCCCAAGCCAATAGCCAGAGCCCTTCACAACCAAGCTCCCAAAGCACATCTCCAAACTTATATGTGGGGCCCATCTTCTTCAAGGAGGAGAAAATGAGCCCAGGCTTCGTATTACTAAGTCTTGTTCAACTATTTCAGTTGAAGAAACTAAGCCCCATACAGAGGTCAAATGACTTGTCCAAGGTTACACTGCTAGTTAGCAGCCAAGACCGGACACTTCAACCCCAAATCATCTATTGTGGCTCTTTCTCTATACTCAGCTCAGCACTGGAGGAAGAGCTGATCTTTCTGGTTGCTTGCTATAGGGTCTGTGCCAGGCCCAACTCCCGGCTGCCTGACCCTAGCTGTCCCTAACAAGTTCACCTGCCTCTAGGAGCAGGATGAACTGCTCCATCGTCTCTTCCCCCCACATATACCCACAAAGCTGTCCTGGACTATGGAGAATAGAAAGGAGGGAGTTAGCAGCCCAGCTCTTCATCACTGGCTCTCATTCTCACTCTCCCTCCTTCATGCATATTTGCCCTCATAGACTGTGGATTGCCTGAGGTGAACCAAGAGGCATGAATTTTCTAGAGTTCCTAGTGAACCACAGAGGATGATGAGTTGGGGAGACAGCGGTCCGGGGTGGGGGGGGGGGGGGTGGGGGAGGGATGGATGTCCCAGACAGAGCTGAAAGCTGCTTTTGACCTCAGAATCAGAGGCACAAGAGGCTCGAGGGCCTCACCTGTCCCAGGCCACCTGTTCTCTTCACCACCAATAAACAAGGGAGATCAAAATCTATCTTGGGATTCTACTAAAAAGTCATTCAGCAAAGGCCTGGGGGTGCTCGTCCGACACTATGTGCTGTGGGACGCTCGAAGAAATCTAACACCGCTGGAATCCCTCCACTGCAGCGGAAGGCCCTAGAACATGGGCATTTACAACTGTTCCCTAAAGTAACCCCCAGCATAGCCATCATCCACCATAATAAAAAATAAAAACCCTCATACCTGATCCATCTTACATACAAGACAAATAGCCCCAAAGCCCTTGTTACCATATCATCTCCATCCCTACTGAAATTCCCTGAAAGATTTCTCACGAGTGGGTTTGGAGTCTGGTCTTGCTGCTGCTAACTAGCTGTGTGACCTTGGGCAAGTCACTTCACCTCCACGGGGCTTAGTCCGACCTCACTGAACCTCCTGCAGAACAAAGCCTAAACTCCTCAGCCCAGAAGCCTGGGCCTTCCTGGGCCAGTGCCATGAGACTTTCCAGCCTGCCCTTCCTGGCACTCAGCCCCGAGCCGGGTGTTGTCGGTCCATCTCTTACAGCCTTTGTCCCATTCCGGGTCACACTCAAGCGCTCTGGCCCTGGTGTACCCTCCCAGCTTATCTCCAAACTCCTTGGGGGCAGAGTACCTCCACAGCTCCTAGAGGGCCTGGCACAGGGCACGAATCACAGGGTCAACAAATGTTAAGTCGTCAGTGAGCAGTCAGGTAAACATCCATCGTTCCTTCCAGGCGGCTGCCTGCTGCCTGCTGCCTGCTGCCCTCCCCCAGACAGTCTGTTCAACACTACAGATTCCAGAAGCAGGCTTCTCAGATGTGGTCCCGAGACCACTGGCAGCAGAAATATCCCCAAGCTTGTTAAAGATGCAGGTTTCCAGACTCCATCCCAGACCTATGGGCAATCTAATTCCAGGGGGCTCCCACGTGCCAGCCTGAGCTTGACAAGAGTCTGGAGCAGGTTCTTTTGCAACAAGAGTATTGCAGATGCCCCCCTAAGCAGCCTGGGGTGCAGCTGAGCACGGGGGAGGGGTGGGAGGGAGGAGACTTAACAGCACCCGCTGAGCATCCCTGCTTATCCCCAGCGCATTCATGTCCATCTTCCTGTAAGCACATCACAATGTCAGAGGAGCCTCTCCCTGTCCTATCCAGTGCCCCCCACCACCTGGCTTCTCCCTTTTTGCCGCTTCTTCTGCCCACCAGCCCGGCAGGGCTAAAAGTGGCTCTTGCCCTCAGTCAGCCTCTTCCTCCCTCCCCGGGGTGCCCTATCTCTTCTTCCACTGACTTAAACAGCTTCTTCTGCCTCCAGACAAAGAAAAGAAGGGACTCCCTTCCTCCTCTTCGCCCCGCCCACCAACATGCTAATATGCTTTATAAACCTACCTGAGGAGCATTTTCAGTGGCCACTTTACCTAATCAAACCTCTGCTGTTTGCCCAGGCATCCTGGCCTCCCCTCCATCCTAAGGTTTCCGACCTTCAGGGTCCCCCCACCCCCGCACCTCTAACATCAAGTGTCTGCAGTTGTGGGCGGCACCATCACAGGACAAAGAACCCAAAGGCTTAGAGCAGCAAAAGCCCCCAGGCTGACTAGGCATCTCCAGGGAAGTCCTGTTCCCCATCCCAATCTCTGAAGAACAAAGGGTTTTGACAGACAATCCCAGGGAACTCTTTGGATCTAAGAGTCTAGGATTAAGAGTACTAGAATATTCTGTGCCATATGAGTTCAGGGCAGAGGGCTGCAGGGCGTAAGGAGCTCCAGCCACAAAGAGCAGGTTCCTCAACGCCCAGAGGAGTCACTTTGATGGTGGCTATTAGGTTCTCAGCTTCACAGAGGGCTGGAAAAATCTGAAGTTATTTCCCCAAGAAGCAAATACTCAACCAGAGTGGAGAAATCATAGCAAATGCTCACACAGCCCTTCCTCCAGGGCAGGCAGCAACATTCTGAGCACTTTACACACATTAACTCATTTCGTCCTGGTGACACAGCCAATAGGTAGGCACTATTATCCCCATTTTACAGGCGAGGAAACAGGTGCAGCGTGTTGAATGAAATTGCCTCCAGTCACAGAGCTGGTAGGTGGCAGACCCAGGATTCGAACCCAATCCAAGTGCATGAATCCATGCTCTCAAGCACAGTTGTTCAGCCCTGTCACCTCAGAGGAGACACCCCCCGCCAAGACAGTGTCGTCCACCACCCACCACCCTCTCTCTCCAGCTTCTCCCTTCCAGATCAAGAGGCGCTCTGGCCGAATGACCGGGGTGTGGGCCTGAGAAGCCACCTGCGTTCCCCTGTGAGCCTGTGTCAGACCCTCAAGCCCCGGCTTCCCCACGTGTGAAGTGGGGTCTGGGCTGGGTTGTCGGGACAATTCAAAGGGACACCCAGAATGCTCCCAGTCCGGAACCTGACGCCAGCGTAGGCCCACTATTTGAGCATCTGTGGTTTATGGATGAAACTACTTCCTCCCCCAAGGTGGGACTTGGGGCCAGACCTCAAAGGGGGATCAGCTGGGGAAAGGGGTTCTGTGAGGCCAGCGCCAGGGATTTACTCGCTAAGGTTGAAATCCATTTCCCCATTTCCTTCTGTCCTCTTCCTCCCTTACCCTCGTGACACCAAAGTTCCAGCACATTCCTGTATTGTGAGGAAGTGCTCCGCCGGAGAAGCTTACAACCTAAGGACACAAACTCCAGAAAGTCCTTGGGCCCCTCCCCTTCCCCAGCACCCTGTGGGACTCCCTCCTCCCACCTCGACCCAGATCCCCTGGAGTGCCTATTCTCATACCTCTTCAACTCAAACCCCTGCCCCCCACTTCAGGGCCTAGCAGACTCCTGCTTCCTCATGGAAAGCTCCTCCGTCCCAAAACTAGAAGGAACACTGGTGCCTAAAACACCCACAATGATCTCCCAGTTCTATCTGAACATTCTGTGTGCCTACAAATTCCCCCTCCAACGACCTGCTTCTTCAAGAGAAACCAGTTCATACTCTTTTTCTAAACCTGCTCATAATCTAGCCCGGGGCCTGGACACATAGTAGTTACTCAATATACATTTGATGAATGAATGACAAAGAACAAAAGAACAAGAATGCGGACATGCTCTAGTCAAACATCACAGAAATAGCAAAGGGCAAAGGCTTCTTTCCCTGATGAACCTGGACTGGGGAGTTTCCCCTGCACCAAGGATCTGCCCTTTAGATCTGGGTCTCAAGCCCCTGGCTCACAACGTGTATCTATCTATCGCCCAGGAGAGAGCAGGCCCCTCCCCATTGACCTGTAACCCAGATCGGCTCAAGGCAAGTATGGGGCTTTACTCAAGCAGTAGCTCGTAAGGAGGACAGGGGACGAGGTTCCCACTATGACATGGGATAGGAGGGAGTAATGTGGCCATGGCCTCGCTGTGATCCATCTGTCCAGCTAGACAGAGGAGAGTTTCATGCCTGATCAGGGCTCAAGGGAGATGGGTAGTAGAGAATATTAACCAGCCCACCTTGAACAGAACCAGGCCAAGAGAATCTACCTCAACCAAAAGTAAGATAGCTTTTGGGTGTATTGGGTTGGGTTTTTGGTTTTTTGGTTTTTGTGTGTGTTTGTTTTGGGGGGGGTTGGTGGAGTCATAGTTGGTTCTTTAAAGACCCTCTCTCAAACAGGTCTCCTTGGCTCCTTGCTAAAGGAAGGACAGGTCCCAGGAAAGCCCTGAATACTTCAAGACACAAAGGGAGTACGCAGAATTTTTACAGTCTTGCCCAGATCTGGCCTTGTAGGTGGGGTCTGGATTAGTTTACCCTAGTTAGGTAGAAATACTTCCTAGGCTGAAACGGAAGGGAAGAAATAATTATCCGAACTACAGACAGAGAGTTATGTACTGTGAGATTCATTACAGCATAATTTACCAGATTAAAAAAAAACTATAAAAAATGTAGTAACTGTCTCATAAAAATCGAACCATCAAATAAATAGTGGCAACCCCTAGGACAGGTTATTACTGACAATCTATTTGAAGAACCTTTAATGGTGTAGGGAAATACATATGCTAGAAAGACAAAAAGCTTGACCAACTACAGTACGGAGAGTAGACACAGGCTTAACTGCATGAAGCATCAGATCGGGAAAAAGCAGCCAGATCAAAGTGCTCTGTTATCCCCGCACAGCGAGGTTCTGAGTTTATTCTCTTATGCGCTTTTCTGTGAACGCTCTTCCCAGTTTCCTATAATGAGCATATATTCCTTTTAGAACATAGGAATCATATAAAAAAGGAGCAAAGGAGAAAAGTCGGGAGGACAGGGTCATTGTTCGAAGGGACAAATGGGCAGCAGGAAGCCGAGCAGAGAGCCTTGCCGAGGAAGAGCCAAGATATCTTTCTTCATGGCCCCGCTCAGTTGAGCGTGTGGGAGGGGACCAGACTACCAAGCTGGGGCTGGGGACACGCTGAATCACAGGAGGGGGCCAGAGACGGAAACTAGGGCCTCTCCCCAAGTCTAGAGGGGAGCTGAAGGGAGGGGGCAATGGGAGGAGATTTCAACCCTGCTTCCACCACCCTTTGTGCCCCAACATCTTCTTTGGTCGCGTACTAGGACAAGAATGCCATCCGTCCCCAGGAGCCAGTGCCCAGCTCTGCAGAGCACATCCCAAAGGAGGAGCCCTGGCTCCTACACACACACACACACACACACACACACACACACTCATGCGCACGCATGCACATACACCCATCCTGCAACCCGTCTCGTCTCTCGGTCCCCCCTCACAGGAGGCAAAAGAGGAGATTGGCTGGGAGGTAATGACAGCTTGCTGCCTCACAAGCAAGCAGCCTCTGGTCCAGAAAGCTGCCAAAGCCCCCTCTCCTTCTCTCCTCCTCTGCCCCAGTCTCCATCCTTGGATCCCTGGGTCTGGTTACTTTATTTTCCCCCCTACCCTGAATGCAGCTCCCCCTTCCAGTTCCCAGCGGGCCATTACCGGTCTAGGGGATGTGCTATCTCTCAGCACCACCTGCTGCCCACGCTGGATTCCACTAATGTCCCCTTTTCAACTTCCAGATTCTCCAGGGCCTGACTCCTTATCACACGGTGTTCATCCAGTGCCTGTTTTTGGAAAGAAGGAACTGAAGAGACAGAGGGTGTAGACTTTGCCCTTCTCTCCAGCCTTTTTCTATAAACCCAGAAAATGTGACAGCCAGAAGAGAGCGCAGCAGACATCTAGGTCAGCCCCCTTTGCCCGCCCCACCCCCAGTCCTGTTCTCCCGAGACCCTGGAGTAGAGAGAGCAACCACAGCCCTCTTTCTGCCCCGCGGGATCCAACCAGCTCTCTCTACACAAGATCGATGGTCCAGGGTGCGCTGGGAGTGCAGACAGGACAAGCCGCTCTGCACAGGTAAGTTACAATGATTGCCACAGAAGGCTCAACATGTCCTAGAACCCAGGATGAGACTCAAGTTGCCAGTTTGACCCATAAGCCACGCCCCTCTGGACGTGTCTCCGTCCCCGAGTCACCAGGGCCGACCTGAAGCTCTTCTCCTCTCCCATTACTCCCCTTTGAAGCCCATCACCCCTCCCAAAGGAACGAGAAAGCTTAACTCAGACCCTAAGCTAACTCCCTTGGCTGGCTGTAAAGGAATGCAACAAATGCTGGAGGGTCCCAGCAAATCCTCAAACTCAAAACAATCACAAGTGCTACAACTGCATTCCTCTAAGGCAAGGTTACCGCTGCCTGTCCCTTACAGCTTCCAGCTCAGGACACCACCTAGAATCCCGGTATAGGAGTAGGGATCCTGAGGAAGGAGAGACATCCTAGAGAGGAGAGGGGCTCAATGTCTTCCTAGCGCCGCCTCTTCCACCCCTCTATCCCCAGGAGGACGTCTGTCTCCTCCTACCCTTCCCCTGCTTCATCCTCCGGCGGTCCCAGAGGAGTGATGCCACTGAAGGGACCGTAGTTCAAGTGGCACAATGAACCTGACAAGACGACGCAGTCATGTTTTCTGGACTCTCCAGCCTGTGCGTGGCTGCGGGGTGGGCATTGGGGAGCGGGGGTGTGAGCGGGTGGTGAGTACTGGCTTCGCTGAGACAGGCTGTCACTAGAGCTAAACCCAGACCCTGCCGACCCTCACTGGCAACCCAGCAGTTCAAGATTAATGACTGAGAAGAACAGGCCTCCAGAACTCCAGTGGGCCGCCTGGAATTTGAAATGCTTATCCTAGAAAAACAGGCGGAAGTTGGAAGTCCCTCCAGGCTTGGAGACAAGGTAAAAATTAAGAGGAGGAGGATAAAGAGAAGGAAGATGAGCAAGATGGAAAATAGGGCTGGGCGGTTCCCAGAGCAAGGTCGCCCTTGGTCATGTCATATCTGTGACATGTGATGGCGGTGTCCTTCCCGGGGCTCCTGCGGGTGGCTTCCTTTCTGCCCCCACCCTCAGGGAGGCACCAGCGCAGAAAACAGAGAGAGCTTTAGATCCAGACAGACCTGGGCTCCCGTTCCGATTCCATTGCTTCCTAGCTGTGTGATCGTGGGCAAATGACCTCAATTCTCTGAGCCTCATCAGTTTTGCCATCTCTAGAGGGGAGGGACTAACACCTCCAAGTGTTTTGTGAAAGCTAAAAGTGAGAAAATGTAAGTCAAACCCTGAAACACTTTCTGGCCTGTGGCAAATGTCCAGCATGAAGTAGTCGGTTCTCCTTAAATTGCCTAAGAAAGCAGGATCTTCTCGGGTTGTGGATCTGGCTTCCCTTTAATGCAAACAAAATTTTCCTGACAGACAGAGGGGTAATGAGAACAGTTCGTTCAGTCATTTACACAAACATTCTCCGCCAAGTGCCCCCTGAGGAGCATGCCATGGGACAAAACGAGAGCTAGCTGCCCTTGTTCTAACCGCAGAGGAGAGACAACAAACAGGTGAGTATACAAAACCCCAAGCAGGGATAGGTGCTATTAAAAAAAAAAAAAAAAAGCATGGCATGGAAAGAGAGAACGGCCATTCTACATAGAACAGTCAAGGAAGGCATGTTAGCATCTCTGGCACATTCCATGGAGACAACTACAGGCATCTATCTGAAGAAGTGAAGCAGCCAGTTGTGTGATCATCTGGAAGAAAAGCATTCCATAGGGGCAACGGTGAGTACAAAGGCCCTGGGGCAGTCCCACGTCCAGGTAAGGGAAGCAGACACCAACCACTCATGGAATGAGTTTAGAAGAAGGAGCACCCCCATCCACCGGAGAGAACAACAAAAGATTCACAGAGACCAAGGCATTGAGATTGACTTTGAAGGATAGGGAGTATTTTGACAGTCACAGGTTGACCTTCAAGAATGGGTAGTATTTTGACAGGCACAGATGCGGAGGAGGAAAATATTTCCAAGCAGAGGGCTTCCCTCTTCATGTTTCTGGAGTCTAGCTCGATCCTCCTTGCCTTGAGTTAATAAGAAAGGAAATCAAAGCCCAAAGAAGGACTTGCTAAAGCCACACCACCAGTTAGCAGTCAGTGAAGTCAGAGCAAGGACCAATCGCCTGGATTCCCAGCCAGAGGCTTTGTAACCAGGCTTGTCCTTGTTATTCAGAATCCATGCAAGTCTGTTCCCCAGGTAGGCTCTCATTTCTCCCCAGTCCAGGAACTCTCTCAGAGGCCTAAGGGGACCGCCTAGGATTTCTGAACGACACTTGCTCCATCTTCATTGGGGTTTCCTGAGCATACCAGCTGCCAGGAGCCCGGCACTGTGTTACAACTCCCAAGAAGAGCCACACACAGTGATTAATATCCTATCTCCTAGCAAATAATTATAATTAATGCAGAGTATCAAATCAGGACATCAGGCATTATTAGGAGGAATTAGCTATTTATTTTCATTTTATGCTCTGTTCCCCCACCCCACCTCCCACATCTCCTGCTCCCTCTGGTTTCCCAGACCCAGGTGGAGGGGAGAAAGAACTCCTTCCCTAAGAGCACAGTCCTAATACCTAGCTTCCAGGACCTGAGTTTGGTAGCAGGAAGACGCAGATCACCACAGTTGCTGTGCTCAGGGAAGCACAAGCCTCAGGCAATGGTAGCGACAGGAGGAAACAGAAGCTATAGTGGCAGGCGGCCCAGGAGAAGGAGCTCAGAGCTCTGCCTGAGAGAGGGCCAAGGAAGGCTTCCAGAGGAGGTAGCATTTGAGCTGGGCCTGGAAGGAGAGGCATCCGTTTTCAAGGTGAGCCCGCGGGGTGGGTAGGGAGAGGCATTCTAGAAGCAGTCTTCTAAAATACAAGAGAAAATGGCCAAAGAGCAAATCGTGGAAAAAGGGGAACAGAAGGCAAGAGGGTCATATTCCCAGGCAGTCCCAGGAGGTGAGCTCCAGGGGCAAAGGTCTGGGGATCAGAAAAGAGGAAAGATGAAAACAAGTCCAAGAGCAGGAGATGTAAGGGGAGGAGGGGTGTAATGTGCTGAGATGTTCAGGTCTCAAGTGTCAGTGGGCAGAACAGTGGTTTCTCCTGCTAGATTCCTGCTCCTGGAGGCTTGGTGGAAGGAACCACTAAGCTTCTGACCACAAGACCAAAGGTTGGGGAGATTTAGCTTGAGGGCAAGAAGGAAAGCAGAGTCAGAAATGAGGGAGGGTCTGGGAATTAGGCAGCCAGCTCCAGGAGACCAGAGCTGGCAGACTCAGTATGCACTCAGTGGTTATTTGATGATGGATATTCGCTGCAATAAACAAATTCCAGCAGCAATGTGGAGAAAAGATTGCAGCAGACAGACTAGAGGAAGGAGGGCCACTGAGGACGCTACCGCAGTATTTCTGCCGGCAGACGAGACAAAAGTGCGAGGACCAAAGCAGAGATCCCTGACCCTGGTTACCGGGAGGATGCCTGTGTCGTTCCTGAGGAGGAAAAGATTTGGGAAAGAATCTGAAAAAAGGACCAGCAGAAAAGCCCCTACTGAACCAATCAAAAAGTCCCCAAATGTCCAGAGTCCCCATGCCCTGCTGCTTTGTCTCAGAAAAGTGCAAACAAGAGAGCCGTTTTCCCGAGGGGCCACAGCAATTGCCTTCCTGAGGGAAAACGCAGTTTCTGGAATCCCCTCATCCCAATCATGGCAGATTAAAGAAGCATAATCCAGCAGGCTGGCCTCAGGCACCTGGACTGGGGTGAAGGAGCATCTTGAGAATGAGGAAGTGTGTGAGAAGCCTGGAGAGTAGCTACAGAGCCTAAGGACTATGGGTCGATGGGGCAGATGCCCCAGAAGTTTGCAGACATAACATCTAGGCCTCCTCCAAGGAGCTGCTGCGGGAGAATCTGGCGTCTTGGCAGCCGAAACTCTCCGGGTCCAAACAGCCTCCTCCCAGCTTGAGGGGGTCCATCCTGTCCCCAGGCATTCAGGACTATGGACTCGGAAATCTGCCTCATGGTGCACATCATGCCCTTAAGATCGGAGGCTAGACTTGATTCTAAGGATTCCTGATGCTAAGACCCCATGGGATTCCCATCCCAGGATATCCAGCTTGAGATGCAGCCTTCAGCACGGGTCCTGGAGTCAGAGCTGTGGCGGCTCATAAACCCGTCTTCCTCCAGTCTCAACAGCAATTTAGGCAGGTCCATTTGAGTGCAGCTTAACTACTTTATCTCTCCATCACTGAGCATCTAAGACCTTGTTTCACAGCTAATGTAGCTCTAACCCAGCAAGAAAAGTATGATCCCCATTTTTCAAATCAAGAACCAGGCTCAGAAGAGTGAAATGGAAGGCCAGGGTCACATAGCAGCACGAAGGGCTCAAACCCCAATCTGTCTGACTCCCAAGTTCAGACCCTGGATGCCTTTGTCTGGTCCTGTCTACCGTAGTTGGGATATAAGGTGCAACAATGGCACAAACTCTATTCTGGATGAGAAGTATACAGTTGATTTTGAATTAGCTATATGGTATGGCTCCACTGAAAAGGAAAAGGAAATTAGCTTTTCTTGAGTTACTCCCACATGCCAAAACATTGTCCTAGCCTTTCCCTGTGCTTTGTTTTTTGTTAGATCTCTTCATTCTGAATGCCTCTGTCCAGCCTTTGAGTTCAGCCCATTCTGGACCCAAGTCCATCCTCCCCCGCATCTTCCACCACAGACTCATGAACGTCTATTTTCTCAAATGCACTCTGTTCCTCCAACCAGACCAATCTGGAGCTGTCCCTGAGAACCACCTCCCCACCTGCCACTCCCGGCTGTACCTCCAACTACAAAGAAAACAATGACTCCATCTGCTCCCACAGCAGTCTCTGTTCCAGGCCCAAACTGAGCTACACAATGAACCCCAGGAGTACACTGATCTCTTACACTGGTATTCCTACAAGAGATCCTGGTTTGTTCTCCTGCCTACAGTTTCCTCTTACAAATTAACTCTATTCATTACCCTGGCAATGGAGAAAAAGACCATCACCCAGAGGCACAAGACAGAATGAGATCACATATGCACAAACTCATACACACACACACACAGAGAGAGAGAGAGAGAGAGAGAGAGAAAATAAATCAATAGAGGGAGGGACCAAGAGAGGGAAGGCCAAAGGGTTCACTGGTATAGAAGTACCCCCAAATCCTCAGAAGCCCCCTCCCTAGGACCTGCTGAGCCAATTAATTACAAAAGAACCTTTCCTATAGAAAGATGGTCCCCAACTGAAAGCAAATCATCCCCTTTGGAGAATGAATGACTTGGCTTGGCAACCAGAAAGAGCCACTATTCTCCAAAATGCTGCTGTGTAAAATGGGGCAGCTCATTTAGGTCGAATGAGCCTTAAATTCCTCATCCATACACTCAAAATAATAATCTCAGCCTGGCCTACCTTACAGGGTTATTTTGAGGACCCAGTGAGATCTTAGATTTACAAAAATGCTTTGCATGTTGGGACAAGAACATGGGGAGCAGGAAAGCAATAGGATATATAAATCAATAGAAGTCATATTTGACCTCAGGGAAGACCATGGAATGCTCTTCCAATCTTACGAGGTAGAATTTGTTCTGAAAATGTCTAGGGTGCTAGCAGTGCATGGGGCAGACATGCCAGTGTAGGGGGAAGTGGTGTTCCAAACTGCATGCTTCAACATTGGTGGGGTTATATGCAAACAGGGCCAGCCCACCCCTCAATAGTACCAGAAGAATAAGCAGTAGGACTTGAAAAAGCATGAGTTCTGAAGACAAAGACTTAGGTCTTCGCCATTCCACCTCCTTAGCTTTTTGACTTCTCTGAGCCTCTATTTCCTTATATGTAAAATGGGAACAAGATACCTAATTTATAGGGTCATGGCAAATTTGTAAGGATTGTGTTAAATAACCTGTGTAACGTGCTTGGCAGAAATGGCAGTTAATAATAACCCTCCCTTTGCTGCGTCTTCATCCCTAAAGGTGAGGAGGCAGCACTGAACGGCTCTTAGTGAGAAACCCACAATCCACAATAGGCAGCCAGTGGGCCCTCAACAAGCTCACTAAGCATGAAATTGAGCAAGAATATTTATGTGTCTACTTGAATGCTAATGAGGCTCTAACCAGCAAAGGAAAGATATCTGTGGGGTTCCCATGTTGCTGGTGGGGATACCACGTCAGAAAAGCAGGTGGAGAGAGAGGAGGACAGCACGGAAGCTAATGCTCTTTTCCAAAAAGCCAATGGCTTCTGCCTAGCCGTGACCCACAGGCAAGTTCTATAAGCCCTCTGAACACTCCTTTCCAGCCCAGGATGAAATGCTCAAGAAACTCAGGTTTGGCCATTTCCAAAACCAGAAGCATCAGAAGCCAGAATTTCTAGGTTTCAAAAAATGAGAAGAGTTGACTCCAGTAATCCTAAAAGATGGTCACCATGATCTGGGATGTTCACACCTCAGTGGGACAGCAAGGGAAAAGCAGTTAATAACCTCAGGGGTCTCAACGCAGAACTTGACGGGGAGAGGGAGGGAGGAAGGGTAGGGAAGGGGGAAAGGACCGGAATAGATTGACAACAGTTTCAGCAGAGGGGAAAGCCCGAAGGAAAGAGGGGCAGTAAAAGGAAAAAATCCAGGGGTAGTCAGAACAGAAAGGTAGCTGTGTTCTTGTTTGCATGCATAAAGACAGCCCAGAAAAGAAGGGTAATAACATTTCTTAAGCATTTTGCTTTCTGCTGGGTGCTACACTAAGGGCTTTACAGGTATTATCTCATTTAATCTTCATGCTGCCCTTGTTAAGACCATAACTTTTGTTGCCACCTCATCATTTTATAAACGAGGATCGGGAGATTGAAGGCATTGTATAACTTGCTCCATTAACCTTTTTTTTTCTCCATTAACTTTTAAATAAGGCAACAACACCCATTTTGATATTCCAATACTCCAACACCTGGTCTAGAAAAACTGCACAGCTATGTGACCCAGCACTGAGGCTTTTCCCCTTCTGTGCAAGATACTGGTTCTCTCTTTTAGCCCCTCTCTCTTATCCATGAGTTTCCCACAGCTTGTGGAAAAAAAAAAAAAATGTTCTTATCAAAATACTTAAATGCAAGGGTAGATATCACATAACCCTTATTTTTTAAACCATATAAGCACATGTTTTAGGTGTTTAAATGCCTAGGTTACAAAAATCAATACCTTTCTCAAGAATTCTTAACTTTTCTTCAGCTCCACCCTGAATTTGTTTGTGGCAACCGAAGCTGTTGTTTTGACCCTGACCTTCATAAAGCCACCCACCGCCCCCTGGTCCTCCTCCAGGCTCCTCCTCTCTCAGTGGCAGCTATTCCCCACAACCCCTCTGTGCCACCAACCATTTAGTATCTACTGCTGAGGCCATTCAAGTCAACCAGAGGGGAAGGTTTAATGTGCCCATAAACCTTCAGATTTTCAGAACTCCTGAATTCTTTTCCCTCGAAGAGCAGGAGGCAGCAACAAGAGTGGGGAGCAGTCTGTATATGACCCTCCCACCATGAAGGTTCATCTACCAGCCTGTCTCTATTTAGTTGTTTGGTGACAAACCCTCTCCTGACCCAGTCTTTGCCTATAACAGTTACAGCCTCCCCACTCCACAAATCTCCAGATCCCCCAAAGCTACCTCTCATGCAAGACGAAGCTTAACTAAATGCCACCTTGTCCAAAATGTCTTCTTGGATCTTCCCACCACCACCATCCCAAGTCTGGAGAACCTCTCTTCTCTGAATTACTGTGGTATTAGCAGAGCCTGTTAGCACTTTTGCCTCGCAATATGGGCATCCTCGGTTCTTTCTTTAAACTATGAGCTTCTTAAAGGGTAAGACCTAAGTCTGCCTTGGAAGAATTTCAGATGTACTCTCCGGGCTTAGTCTTTTTTTTTTTTTTTTTAAGTAAGATTGTATTTATTTATTTGACAGAGAGAGCAAGAGAGCATAAGCAGGGGGAGTAGCAGAGGGAGAGGGAGAGTCAGGCTGCCCACTGAGCAGAGAGCCTGACACGGGGCTTGATTCTGGGACTCCAGGATCATGACCTGAGCCGAAGGCAGATGCTTAACCAACTGAGCCACCCAGGTGTCCCTCCAAGCTCAGTCTTAACAGGGCTAGCCCTGTTAATCTTTTTCAGATTTCCCGTATTTGACGTTGAGCATCCCCCTAAGAGGGATTCTTATCTGGAGTGAACCTCGTGAGAACAGGGACCATAGTATCTTATTCACAGATATCTCCAGCCAGGGGGAGGGCCTCCAACTGAGAGGCTCTCAATAACAATGTGTTCCACAGATGATATCTCCAGATTAAGATTTCCTAAAATGATTCATCACCCTCAACTTCCACGTCAGTGCTTATCTTTTAGGATCTCATATCCCCCTGTGACTAGGATCGGATTTCTGATAAGAAGGCTTTTTTCAGGATGCCTAGTGCTTCAGTAGGTTAAACGTCTGCCTTTAGTTAAACGTCTGCCTTTGGCTCAAGTCATGACCTCGGGGTCTTGATCTCGGTGTCCTGGAGTCGAGACCCGTTTCAGGCTCCTTGCTCAGCAGGGAGTCTGCTTCTCCCTCTCTCTCTGCCCCTCCCCTCTGCTTGTGTTCTCTCTCTCTCCAATAAATAAAATCTTAAAAATAAATAAATAAATAAATAACTTTTTTCACTGATTAGAATAGCCAGCGCTTTTATCTGCTATGCAACTTCTTTAGTTAGAATTAGAGGCAACCCCGTCTGTGTGCAATGCCAGTCTACTTCTACTTCTCTATCAGATGGCCTGCCATCAGACACAGGGGACAGCAATGATGTGGGAAACAGAGGCAGAAGAAAAGTTATTAAATTTCCTTACCCACTGACAAGCCCTTGAAACAGAGTGACATTCCTCTACGGACTCAACCGCCTCCACCTTAATACTTTGCTAAGAACAAAAAGCAATCCTAGCCTGACCGCCCCACCACCACCTCAACCAGGATCCTGTAGGTCTACTTTAACATATAAAAATCCCTTTAGAATCTTCCTTTACCTCTAAACCCTCCAAGATACGTGTTGGCAATCATCCGCAAGCATATGGCCCACCAATATATATCTGAAGGGTCTCATGACTAACGTCTTATTAGACGATAATAAAGGACCTTTGTCCCAACAACAGCTAGCCCCTCAAGGTCTTGGAAACCTTGCTTCCAAAATTCCTTAGAGACTTATGCCATCCCTGACCCCCTCCCAACTTACAAGTATATAACGGACCACTCCTCACAACCCCGGGGCAGCAGCTCTCTCTGTCCATGGGTCTTGTCCCCATACTTCACTAAGCCACCATTTTGCACCAAAGATGTCTCCAGAATTCTTTCTTGGTCATTGGCTCCGGACCTCACCCCACCAAACCTCACTTATATTCTAAAACTCTATCAGCAAGATTTTTTAAGAATTATTTTACTAACTGTTCTAAGATCCCTTAGATGAGAGAACATCATATGAAAGAATTGCTTAAGATATAAAGGGAACGTAATAAATCCTTCCTCTTTTTCTTCTTACAGAACATACAAAACACAGGTTAAACAAGTTTTCTGTGGAGATTTAAGTTCTTTCCCACATGTGCAAATTCAGGCATGTCTGGGTGCAGACACCTGCCTAGAAAGGTAAGGATAGTAAGGACGCACTTGGATAAAGTGACATGCATGAGTGAGGAAGATTCCATAGCCAATGGGAAAATTTAGGTTCATTCTCATAGAAGTCTGATCTGAAGTGAGACAATTTGAATGAAGTCAGGAACCACCCCAGAGAGCCACAAGTGGCACAAATTGTCTAATAAATGCGCAGTCCCAGTCAGGATCATTCATTATTAGATTAGCACATTTTAAGCCCTCTGATCTTTACAGCAACACTGATGACATTGATTTGAATATCTTTCTACACATTTTTCACTCCCGAAAACAAACAAGACAAAATTAAGAATGCTTAATGTTTAGCTTTTCTGCATCCTTAGACTGCTATGATATGGTCAACATGTAAAAATCATTAAAGGCATTGGAGCAAGAAGTAAAACTCCAGGGAGGCTATTAACAACTTAGCGTGTTCAGCTCACGAGATGGGTCAATTCATAGCTAGCTAGCCTTTTCATTTAATGAGTGCGAGTTAATTCCACCAAAAAGTAGAGATGGTGGTCACCTTGATTGAGACTTTGTTACTGAAAAAATGTAGATGTCGCAGACCTTGAGCTGTGAGAGAACACTAGGGGACCTCCACAAAGACATTGTTTGCATAGACATGAGCAAGTCATGCAACATTCACTCTTCCAAGCTCCACAATTCAAGGAATTCATCCAGCTATTGAATGCACTCACTAGGCTCCAGATGCTGGGGATACAATGGAATATTTGAAAGACCATTTTCCTGCTTTCATGGAGCCTGTTTATCAGTGGGGAAGATGGACAGTAATCAAGGAAATAAATAAGATAACTTCAGATAGTGATGTGTGCTATGTGCTAACAAGGTGGAGGGCATGACAGAGAGTCCTGCCAGAGAGGCAATATTAAGTTGAGGACATAGGGAAAGTTTCTCTGAAGAGGCAGACATTTGAACTAAAGACCTTAGTGTTGAGAAAGACCCAGGCCAAATATCAGAAGAACATTCCAGACAGAAGCAACAGTTAGGTGAAGATTCTGAGAGAACAATACATTTGGAGTATTTAGAGGCTAGAGGGCATGGAGCAGAGAATGCAGGCAGATGGTGAAGCCAAAGAGATCTGGGATGAGTGAACTCTGCATCTTATAGCAATGGAAAGGAGGCTGGATTTTATTCCAGGTTCAAAGGACCACCAGAGAAGGGCTTTAAGCAAGGCAGAATTGGATTTACATTTGTAAATGATCACTCTGCTGTTGTGTACAGAGTAGACTTGGAAGCAAGAGCAAAAGCAGTGAGGAGGCTATCCTGATCAGTTGTCTAGGTTGGCAATGATGGTGGCTTTGCCTGAGGAGGTAAGAGTGGGGCTAATGAAGAAGCAGGAAAGCTGGGAATGTATTGGGTGGGAAGCATTAACTTCCTTGATAATGACTTGGGTGTGGAAGTATAAAGAAAGTAGACAAATCAAGCATAAACCCAGTCTTAGAGCTCTGAACAGATATGGGTCCATTACCACAGAGGAGATGCAGTAGGAACAATTTGACAGTGGAACTGAGAAAGAAAATCAGTTTTGTTTTAGCCATGATGTGTATGAAATTTCTGCTGGATGCTCAAGCAGTTTAAAGTTCAATCTGGGGGCACCTGGGTGGCTCAGAGGGTTCTCTGCCTTCAGCTCAGGTCATGAGTTCAGGGTCCTGGGATTGAGCCCAGCATTGGGCTCTCTGCTCAGCAGGGAGCCTGCTTCCCCCTCTCTATCTGCTTGCCTGCTTGTGATCTCTCTCTCTCTCTCTCTCTCTCTCTCTCTCTCTCCTTATGTCAAATAAATAAATAAAATCTTTTTTTTTAAGTTCAATCTGGAACTTATGATATATAAACTTGGGAAGTCATTGGCATATAATCTAAAATCATGTGTCTTGCTGAGATTAGAAGAGTATAGAATGAAAAAAAAAAAAGGAAAAAAGAAAAAAACAGGACCTAAACTTATCCCATAGTGGCCACTAAGAAGTAGCTCACGGGGGGCAGAAAGAAAACCAGAAGAGGGTAGTGTCAACCAAAGCATAAAGGAAGAGGCACCAACTCATGTTTAATGATCACCCAGCCCACCACATCATCAATGCTGAAGGTCCTGGACTAGGCACTGGGATCACAGTGATGAACAAGACACAGCAAGGAACTTGAGTGGACTCAGGGGTGATGCCCAGAGAATGGGAAATTTAAATTTTGTTTCTTGGCAGTACAGCTTTTGATTCAACTACAGCAATACCAGAAAGAAAGAAAGAAAAAGAAAGAAGGAAAGAAAGAAAGAAAGAAAGAAAGAAAGAAAGAAAGAAAGAAAGAAAGAAACTAACTGAAAAAGAAAGTTAAAGCTCCAAGACAATGGTTGGAATTCCTCTGTTTTATGTGCAGATCAACAGATCTTTAAACATAGGCTGCAATACAACCTAAGAGTTATTGAACTTGTGTTCTATTCAACTTCTAAGAAGCTTCAGGGCTTGCAAATAAGACTTCAAAGACACAGCCTGTCAGCTTCCCTGTGGCACTTAGTGTCCCCAAGAAACACTCTGAATGTTGACAGTAGAGAAAGAAGGGGATCACACCTGATATTTCCCTGTTATCCCTCAGCACAAGTGTGCAGGGTAAAACCTTTGAGAATAATGACATGAACAACTCTGAAGACAAATGGTAGTCTCAAAGGAGCAATCTTTGAGGTTCACTGGGATTGGATTCAGGTAGTCAGTACTCAACTTTCTTCATAATAGTAATGGGGTGGGATGGAATTTGAACATTAGCAATCTAATATGACCTCTTTGGTTTTGGGGAAAGCACACATCTGCTGAGTTGGTCATGCTGGAGGTAGACGATGGGGTGCCTTCAAGAAGCAAGAAAGTGACAAAGGACCTTTCCCAAGTCTAGAAAGGGGCAAGGTCTAATGTTCCCTCAAGCAAATAGGGATCCTCTCCCAAGCAAGGCACTAGGAAAGGGGCAAAAGCCAAGAAACGAACAAGAAATCTTATTCCCTTTCCTTCCCGAGCATGAGAAAGAAGAGAGAGACAAGTTGTCCTAACCTGGACTCATCACTAATGAGTCACAATGCCTTAGCCTGCAAAGACCTTGGAACCACACGATAGTAGGGAGCTATAAGAATGACTGAGGTTGAAGTTCAAAAGTAAAGTTACAAATGTAAGCTATTACCACCCGACCTAAGAAACTAGAGGCAACATGAATAGAAAACATTCTTACTGGACTTTATAAATCTACAGAAACCCCACTAAAAGCCTCATGTTTGCCTATGATTGAGCAAGCTAACAAATTGGCAATGGCAGGATTGGGGTGGGAGGTGGAGAGAGAGAGAACTTCCTTTTTAACTCTTCCTAGAATCTAGGAAGGTTAAGGAATAAGTAGTAAAGAACATCAATGAACAGCAGACCTCTTTTTTCTCACCCTTCCAGGAAGCTTTCCCTAATCCCTACCACACAAATTACAAGTGACCTCTGTCATCTAAATTCTGGTTGGCTTCTTTAGGCTGGACAGCCAAACTTTGGTGGAGCCACTGCATCCCAGGATTTGCAGAATAGGTATTTCAAACTTGATTTTATTATTTCATCAGTCAGGCTCCAATGAACAGATTCACTCTCACACCAATTTCCTAAGAAACAGATTTTAATGACTACTTAATTCTTTTGCAATGATCAATTCGGCAGCCCCAGTTCTCTACATAAGACATGTCCTCCTTGGAAAGGCAGTACAATGAAGAGATTAGAATAGAATACTATTACTTGGTAAACACAGAATCAGAAAATAGTGTATTGCTCAAAGGATATTAGCCTCAAATATGTAGATAGATTGGTGTTCTTCTCTAGTCCAGGATAACTATCAGTATAAAACTATTCCATCATGGGTTCACAGATATCAAGTCATGCTACACTAATCAGATTTCCCATTATGATAGGGTGATATAGATTAAGAACAGGAGGAAACAACAGAGAGATTATACAGCTTGACCGGAAAAGTGTCTGACAAAGTGTCTCATAACATCTACATCAGCCGGGCAGATATACACATACAGGATGACAGGGTAAGTAGGTGAACCCATCACTGCCTGATTCACCATGGCCCTACTCTGCAAGACTCCATCCTGCTCAACATGTTTTAAAATTATGGAAATGAAGACGTAAAAGTAGTGTCCTTTAATATACACCAATATCTCAAAATAGGTATAGCTAATATTGCCCGACTGAATTAAGACTCAGAACTATCTCAGGGGTGCCTGGGTGGCTCAGTGGGTTAAAAACTCAGCCTTCAGCTCAGGTCATGATCCCAGGGTCCTGAGATCGAGCCCCGAGTCGGGCTCTCTGCTCAGCAGGGAGCCTGATTCCTCCTCTCTCTCTCTCTCTCTCTCTCTGCTTGCCTCTCTGCCTACCTGTGATCTCTGTCTGTCGAATAAATAAATAAAATCTTTTAAAAAAAAATTAGCTCAACAGATAGGACATTAATCAAGAAAAGAAGACATTTACCAAGAATAGTTGGCAAATCCTGTGCTTAAATCAGTTGCACTGAGTATAAAATGGAGATTCAAATTTCAGCAATTCAAATTTCAAGAAAAATGGGGCAGATAACAGAGATCGGGGTTTTTAATTGTCTGCAACCTCCTGTGGCTGCATTAATTGAACTATAATATCCAGGTAATAATTTAACTCTCCACTCTGTGCCCAGATATCTGCCTGCTGTAGTGTCACACTTATGAAGGATATTAATGATCAAGAGCAAGTCCAGAGAAGGGTGAGCAGGACATAAAAATATATTTTATGAAGAACTGTAGGGAGGCAGTGGGGAGGGGAGAAAAAGATTGAAGTAGCCAAAAAGGTTTATATAAACAGTGGGGCCATCTGCTTGCTTTCTTCATAGATTTACGTGGACACAAGATTTGGGACTTTCACAGGGTACTGAAGGCTGAACTAGAACCAGTGGGTCCTCATTCTAAGCAAGGCAGTTTTCAGTTCAATATAAACAATTTTTTAAAATAACTGTAATTATCATGCAACAAAAAAGACTACCCTGTGAAACAGAGTTCTCCATCACAAGACTGAAATACAGGTTGAATGACTGTTACCAGCTGCCAAGAAGCACTCCCATCCCCATCTCCAACTCAGAGACCAAGGGACAAACTTTGTAACAAAATTATTAAGAACCATCCAGTGGTACTGAACCAAGTTGAACTGCTGGTGGTCCTGCTCTGACCCAGGAACCTGGGTTCCCGCATCTAGGCCTTTGACACTCTTCCTGATGAACAGGTCATTTCCTCAAACGCTGAGGTCAATAGCTGAAGTCATATGTTTCCCCTTGGTTCTTGAGAGCAAGTTAGTATCTCACCTTCCATTCTGCCCACTGTTTCTTAAGATGGAATCTTACCTGTGAGCCCCAGTGTTTATGGATAAGTCTCCAAGATCATGCTCAAGAGTAAGTCTGACCAAACCCCAAGGTATCAAATCAAAGAGCTGCCAGCCGGGATGAAGGCCTGTTATCCACCACCAGGAGACCTGATACTGGGCCTGGCATCAATTTTAGAGCAACTAACAAAACTCCCTGCCACTAGCTCCTGATGAGTTGGACTTTAAGTCACCTGCTATATATCGGGCACGAAGGATACAAAAAATAAATAGTCTGAGCCCCTAAAAAGCCCCCAATCTGGCAGAAAAATCATCTTAGCACAGTGTTTATGCCATGAGTAGAACATATGAATGAAAAATTAGAATATACAGTGCTACTGAAATACAGAGAAGTTAAGTCTTCAAAAATTCCTTCCTGATGTGGCAGTGAAGGCTCCCAGGATAGATTTCAGAGGATATGGCACTTGAGCTGGTTTTGAAGGAGTCAGACTTTGCCACTTGGAAAATGTGAAGGAGAAGAAGGTATTGCATTCCATGCTGACAACATAGCTTGAAAGATAGCCCGAGGCATGAAACTCCCCGGCATACACAGGAATATGGGATTGACTAGTCCAGAGTGATTACAGCACCAGTGGCTGTGGCTGGTGTCTCTAGCAGCTGCCCAGCCACCAAGAGTCCATTTTGTCCCAGGTACTAGCCATTCAAGTTGGGCCGCCCCGCTGTCAGAGCCAATTGGCTCAAGATTCCTCAGCACCGGTGGTGGCCAGTCTGCTCCCAGAAATACATCTGAGGAATAGTGTTTGTTCTGAAATTATATCCTTGCTATCTTTGTGGAGTTAAAAGAGCAAATTCTTTTGTAAAATGAAAGACTTGTAGATCATGTTTAGATTTTTTTAATATTCTGACCTAAGACACTGTTAGTCCCCCAAATTTTAGAGTCAAAATTTTGCTATTTGTGAATCCAAGCCTAGGAACCACCAGGAGCAAAGGCCTTTAAGGTACTTTCCAAAGTACGTGTTTCTAAAAACCAAGACCTACATTCCAGACTCCCGGACCTCTTCCCTCTCTGGGTCAGATGCAGGGTTTTCCTGGCCAACTCCCATTCTTCTGCAGTCATAACAACACCTCCTCCCAGCAACCCGTGGCACATCCCAGATGACAGATTGCTGTGGAGTAACATTGAGGCTGTTGAGTCCCTGATGAACTCAAGAGGCCTCTTCATGACACAACATGTCACAAATCAGCTCTGAGCAAAGAGTGACTCAATCTGAAGAGATTTTACAGATGGCAAAACTCATCTGTTGCCAGGAGTGCTAGTTGTCTTTCATTTAGGTAGTAAGTGTCCTCTGTTGCACCCCTAACTTTAACTCTTCCCCAGTCCACCATTATGCCCCCACCTCAACACTCCCCCCATCCTGCAGGGGGAGTCCTGCTCTCCCTCTCCCATGTGCTATGGAATGGTAGTCTCTGATTATGCTGTGTTGCCTAAGTGAGGGGTCAAGGACCTTCTTGCAAGAACTACAACTCAAAAGACTCAAGACTTAAGGACTTTCTGAGGAAGACGTATGTATGCATTCCAAAGCAACACCACCTTCCTTGCACTAGGCTACCTTGGCTATGCCCTTTCACTTTCCTTCACTCTTCTGCCTCCTTTCCCTCTAACCTTTTCAATACCCATCCTATCCCCATTCTGGAGAGTGGTTATTTGGGATATATTCTCTCTCTTTTGAATTTCCAAATTTAGACCATCTCATGCTCTACCTTCTACCTCCTTGGTCGCTTTTTCCTGAGCAGGAGCTAATTTTGCATGTTTACCCACAGGAAATTCAACAAATGATTTATTTCTATTCAATAAATGCCTATTTATTGAGCTCTTGCAATATGCTAGACATTCGGGATACAGAGATAAAAAGAGCCTGCTCTCTGCCCTCGGGGAGTCAGAGAAACAAGGGAAGAAGCAGTCTTCTGCCTGGCTCTGACTCAAAGTCTCTCCATTCTCCACCCCCTCCCTGCACACAAACCTGAGTCCCATGGGTAATTAACAGCATGAGTAATAGATTCTCCCCCAAGATGGTGCCTCTTGTAAGCTTAGGAAGTTTAGCAGAAGTGGCTTTGTATGGTTCTGTTGTTTTTCCCCCTTTCCACCTCTGAAGATGTGGTGAATATAACTTTGGATCAGCAGAAGCCTTTCGAAGCGCTGATCGTATAGGACGGGCAACTTGGGGGGCTTGACAGCTCAGTAGATATAGTCTTTACTGGGTTTCTGCCTTTCGGTCACTATCTGGTTTGCTTTCTTTCTGTATCTCTCCTTCAGCTCATCTGATTTTTCCCCCTCAAAATGGAAATGAACCTTGGGAAGCTCCAAAAGGCACAAGCACCTGCCACCACCAGCTCTAAGAGCAAGCTTCAGAGAACAGGGGGAGCCAACCCAACCACATTATGTTTCAGCTGGAGACCCTGCTTCTGAAAAGGCTTTTCCCATTCATCAGAATCTCACCACGTAGCATCTCTGGAGGAGTGACCCAGGCCCATCCACGTCACACAATCTGCATAACGTCCTCACCCATGACCTCACTTAACTAAGCCAAGGACCTACCATTTCCTAGTACGCTCACCTTAGATTCTGCCTGCCAACGGAGACCATTTACCATTCTTCCTCCAGCACCCCCCCCGGCATATTTATTATTTATTCTAACTACCAATGTAGTTACTAGATTTAAGCTCAAGTTGAATTGGAAAATTCACACCTGGAAGCTCTCCTCTCCCCACAAAAGCCACCTCTGCCCTTTGCTATCACCTGCATTTGTTTTGCTAAACCTACCATTCTTCTACCACCACTAATCTGAAGAGAGAGTTAAAGGGAGAAAGCAGAGCTAGGATAGCCAAGAAATCAGGAAGGAGCTAGCAAAGGAATGATTTTCTCTTAGAACTGAGAAAAGGGAGCAGGCGCACTCTACCTGAGCACTGTTCATGGGCAACTCCCTTGTGATTGTGTCCACCATGTCCCCAGATACTGCAGCCCAACCTTCCCAATGGGATCAAGGCACAGTAGGAAAACTCCTATCAAGAATGACTTGTAAACCTAACTCTCCCTCCTCCACGCACCTCCCATTCCTTGTCCTCCCATTCTGTCCCCAGCGTCCTCCCCGACGCCAGTAGACTGACTAGGGCTGAGTCAGAGGGGTAAAACTGTTTCCTTTCTTCCTCTCCTCACTGGACCCCTAACCCAGCCCTCCCCACACTCAAGCCCTCTGCCTTTCACATGCTTCTTTTCTGGGCAACCCACAAATGTGCAAGCACTGTCTTTGTTATGTCAGACCCCAGAAGAAAGACAAAGGAGGCAGCTGGCAGAAGCTCTACCTCCCTACCTGCTCCATCGCCCCTTTCACATCCCCTCCCCACCAGCAGACTGGAGACTAGGAGCAATGAATCCTAACCAGGTTCAGGCCTGCTACTGTGAAAGTGAATGCCTCTGAGTTGGAAAGATTTACCTGAGATGCACAGTGTAAATGAACAGTTCTTCCTGAGGCTCGCAGTGCTCTGGGAATGTTCTATCTGTGCTCTGCCAATTAGCTGAACAAAAATATTTTTGGTGGAACACAAAAACTTGGGCGGTCACTGTTTCCTAGATGGCCTGTCTCTATCTACATTAACTTCTTTCCATGCTTCTGTCTCTCTCCTCTGGCCTCAAAGGCTTCTCAGCTATCCACAGGGAGATCAGTCACGACACTCAGAGCCCCCGTGGACCCTTCCAACACTCCTAACAAATTTTAGAGGCCTACCAAGTCCATTACAGAAGCCAAACACAGGCACCTTAGACTCCAGCCTGCTGACGGCCACCATGATCATGACCCTGCCCTTCCTGCTACCTTACCAAGTTATTATCTATCTAGTCTCTTGACATTCTCATCATTCTGTTTACAATTATGGACTGGAAGATTGCTTCTATCGTCCATCAGTGAAGCTGTCTCTTTCCTCACTATCTCCCTTGCTGGCCATTTGACCTCACCTCATCCAATAACTAAGGAGCCTGGGGATGGGAGGGAAGAGTCAGAAACTCTGGAGACTAAAAAAATCAAGATGACAAGAAGCAGAAATTGTCTTCTTCCTCAGGCATGCCAAGAGAACAAAGACATTAGTCCTCTTGCCTGTTCATCCTCCCTGAAATGGTACCTTGTATCTAGGAATGGGATGTATTTCTTCAGTAAATTACCCCAAACTGCCATCGTGACTCTCATTCTATCAAGGCTCAGGGATTTGACAAGAAACCATCTTGGTCTAGAAGTTTCTGCCCCACAGTGTTGTATCAGGAAGACCTGTGCCCTGCCAATGGGGCCCAGGATTCCCCCCTGGGACTCCTGCCACCAGCCAGGACACACTCGGACTACTTCAAAAGGTATGCCATTCTCTGGAGAGCTTTCTTCTCCCCACTGCCAGGCAGTTTCCTTTGAGACCCAACTGCTCACACCAACTGAGTTTGCTCACACCAACTGAGGCCCAGTTCTCAGTCTTTTGCTGCAGATTCCTCAGGCAGACTGACCCTCATCAGTCACCTCAGTCACAGAGTACCTTAGCTACCCTGAAGTCACTCAGAACTTAGGTCCTGCTACCCACATCCCACACCACAGCCCTGATGCCCTGAGGCCCCTGCCACATGCTCATAAGCCTGCCAATGTCCAAGAAGACTTCTGAACAGACCGCTAGACTCCAGGGCTTGCTGAAGGCAGCCCCTGCCCTGTCCACACTCTTCTCTTCCTCGCGCTTGCCTACTATGTTAGCGGTTCTTTCATTTGCATATACTATTAACATAAATATTGTATAATTTTCAGTTGAATATGGAGTATGTTCATATTTTCTTTGAGATTGAGTTTGTACTATTAGACTCCATATACATCTTTCTTGGAAAGAAACGACCCTTCTTTTTCCTTTGAGAAAAATTCCTTCGACAGTGCTTGTATTTTCAGTATTAATTTTGGAAAACTGTGAAGACCGGGAGGCTGGTAATGGGTGTTGGGGGTGAGGGGCCTTAGCAGTCTTCAAAAAGGGAACAAAGATGGAGATGTGAGCTTTGGACGGCATTTACTTCCCTTTGCTCATGACCTGACAGCTGTGCTCTCTGCCCAGCACAGTGACAGCCCAACTCTCCTCCCCACCCCCAAACCAGCCACTGCACAGGTTGGAACTGAAGGATAACAGAGCTTTGCACCCAAACTAGTTGGCAAAAAGAAGTCTTAGCTAAAGCACTAGACCCCGAAAAGTGGAGGGGCCATCCAGAGAATGAAGGAGACAGAACTATAAAGATGAGATTTCTGGGCAGACTGGGAGAGGCCACCCCCCCTCCACCAAGTAGGGCAAAAAAGACACTACAATGGAGGAGACAAGTCCCAGAGTCTGGAATGAATCCATTTCCCACAAAACCAAGCTGAGAACAGGTTCGGAATCCAATGGAGCCAAATGGCTAATAGCAAAATGTAGGATCACAGAGGGTTACAAACCAATCAAAAGGATCTCTTGGCTACTTTCTTTCACATTTTCTTATGTGGGTTGGTTTTTTCTTTGTTTTACTTTTTATTTCCCTGAAAAAGTTCCTTGGAAAAAGTCCAGTCTTTTCATAGGCTGCTATGGTGAAAGAGCTCTACCCACTCCCGTGGCAACAATAACACCACAGCCAACTTGGCACCTTCTCTCCTGCCTGTCCTGCCCTTCTCCGAAGAGGGACTTTGGGGGAGGGAAGGAGAGTTGGGACAGAGAAGGACAATAGTAAGAAAATGCCTCCCAGGGACGGGGAGCTTTTATTTCCCTTGAGACTTACAACACATTAAATGCTATTCCTCCCAACCTCATATAGGAAAATAATTCTCCTGGATGCTAGAAGCATCCAGGACCCATCTCTGTATCTGTGGCCTCTGGGCAGACACGATTTCATAGCATAACCACCCAAAGAGCAGAGTGACACTGAGACAGCTCTCTGCCCCTACCCTGTCCACAGTCCTGGTTGCTTTTCATCACCTCTTCTACCCATCCCTGTCCAGCCCCCAACACTCCTCTCCCAACCAGATTATCCCAACAGATTTAGGGGATAAAGACTCGCAACTCCATCCTGCCCCTTACTCCACATTTTATCCCCCATCGTTTCTTTCTCCATATTTGCCCACGTGGAGGGGAAAGGCAGCAGCTGGTGTGATTTGTCCCCCAGAAATGCTCTTCGTTGTTAGAAAACTAGTACAAGCCACTGTCTCTGAATCACTTCAACTCCTCATTAAGCCAAGGAGCCATTATATTTAGCAAGTAGAGGCACCCACTGCAAATTTTGCTCAGTGAGTATTATGGTCGGAGCACAGGCTCTAAATTCTTGATTGAGGAGGTTAAGTATCCCTTGAGAAGGAGCATAATCACTATGATGAAAAGCAGCACAGGGAGGCAGAGGCTCTGTTACCATTAAAGTGTATCTGTCTTTCCATCTGTGTGTATGGGATTATCATGGCTCAGGCTCTCCCCAGCCCTGTCTCCCATGTTCCCTCCCCCCACCCCCATCCTCTCTCCTCACTCCTCATTTTACTGTAAGACACATGACAGATGACAGGCAAAGAGGCTGAAGAAGGTTGGGAAGTCAAGTCTCGCAGACAGGCCAGCAACAGCACACAGCCTGGGAGGGACAGGGAAGGGAGTGGATTTGTGTGTCTGCCTGCGCTCTGCCCACAGAATGCTTCTCCCTTCAGAATAAGTCCTCTCCGTCTACCTGACAACCCCCCTCAGCTCCTCAAAACATCCTCATGACCATCAGAGCCCACCACTACTTCCTGTGGCAGGAGGGAAGACCTCAGCTAAGATACTGTGAGATGGGGATAATTAGCTCCTGGCCAGCCAACCAGCCCCCTTCTTGCTGGGCATTCCCCACACTTGGAAAAGCATAAGGTCGCTGCTCAGGGAAAGCCTTCACCTTCCCGCACGGAAAGCCCAGTTTCCTTTATGAACAGACTTCCCACACATTGAGAGGGGTTAGCTGAAGTGAGTACTGTTGAGGATGAAGGTCCTTTTCTGAAGCCCCAGGAAACCCTGGGTCCATTCTAAACATCTTTGGTGTTGTGTTAGCACCTCAGGAAAGCAAAAGAGACACCTCCTTAGATGACCTGATGGCACTGCATTTCTCTCTAGATTCTCTGGCACATTTGTTTGCCTCTCTCACCTCTGTTGATGTCCTCTTCTCCATCTCTGACTCATTCATGACCCTCTCTGGCCTATTTGGTTTCCCTCTGAGGGCGGGGAGAGTACCTTCCCCCACCAGCAGCAGCCGGCTTCTGGGCCCTATTTACTAGCTGTGTCCTTCTTGCCCAGGGTCTGCTTCCAGCCCAGCCTCCTGCCTGAGTCCCAACCCAGTTCATCAGAAGCATTTCTACTCACTGGCAGTGAGAAAACCACCCAAAGAGTGTCAGAAACTAGTTCAGTCGCCACCATCACTCCATGCCTGGGCCAAAAGCCCTCTCATGCTGGGTGCTGGATCACTGCTTAGTGCCCCCCTGCAATGCCACTCTCTCATCACATCCCAGCAAGATAAACCCTGCTGCTCCAAAGCAGCTCATTCTGCCCCTTATCCCACTGCTTGTTTCTACCCTTCAACCACGGAGGTGAAAAATGATAGCAGCTTCCAGAAGCTGACTTCTGAGATTTGGCTCTTACGAGCAACCCACCGCCTAGCTCATTTGCCCAGATTTGAACCCCATTATAAGATTATCAGGAGTTGCCTATAAGCCTCAGCAAGATTCTGATGGGTTTATATAAAATGGGTGTAAGTTAGTATGATTTTGTATGTAATGCTTTCTGGAATCTGGGAAGACTCTGAGAAACTCTATAAATCTCCTTTGAAAATTAGCAGAACCATATCCAGTGGAAATAGAAATAGAAAAGGCTGTAAAGGCTTGGCAGCTAAGTTAGCTCTTTTCGGGGCCACCTCCCTCAGCTTTCTCAGTCCAGGCTCAGGGTCTGTTGCCACTGGTCTCCCATTTTGCCTTGGTCATTCTCATCCTTATCTTTGTCTTCTTCTCTGTAGCTTCTCCTATCGCCTCCTAGATCTCTCTGGCCTACCTTATTCCCCGTGACCCTGTTTTCTCCCCCAAACACTAGGGACTAGACAGAGCTCGTTGCTTGGGTAGCTAGTCCATGTGGCTTTGGCTTCAGCTGTGGGTCGACTGGTTCCCCACGCTTCAGCACTCTGAGAGTAATTTGGGGACTCACAAGCCTTCTTCATTCTTCTTTCAGCATACCTTCGCTTAACTACCTCAGCGCTGCCCGCTCTGCATCCCCTAGCCTAGGCCTCTGATTCAGTGACAGGGGAATGCAGAGACTTGTGAGGATGGTAAAGTCCACAGGAAATGAGAGTATGATGTGGGGAGTTTCCTTTTCTCTGTTCAGAACCTTTAGGAACTACACTATGCACTCTCCAAAGTATTCAAGAGCCTCCATTGATATTATACTCTTCCTGTCAAATAGAAAATGGTTTTCTTGTCTCAGGACCTCTTGGGGGGAGGCTTCCCCTAACAGCTCTCAGAGACCAGTGGTCCCTGAGAAAGTTCACAACTTGTGCCAATGATTGATGGAAATTTCCAATGGAGTCTTGAACCTTAGTACCATTCCCTTTCCCCCAGGAGAGAGGACTAAGTGGGCTGCTCCCCCCAGCCCCAGCCCAGCAACCACAACAGCTGTACAGCAGAAGACCACACAGCTGGCCCAGTGCCGGCCCACACCACTTCCCATTCTCCTCCGCACCTGCACCTCACTTTCTCACACCTCACGTCTATCTGGCCTTATTTAAGATTGATTTGGAAAGCCCAGGACAACCTCTCCTCACTCCTACATCCCATCCTTTGAGTTCCCAACTCCGCACTCAACCACCAACACCCCCCTTACTCTTTAGTTCAACCCCCCCTTCTCATCCCCCAATGGAGGGTTAGCCTCTGTGATTCTCAAAAGCAGTTGGAATGGCCTGTCTTCCTGGCTCCCTTTTACTTCACTCGGTTCCTATTCCATGTGAACTACTAGACTCAACAGCCCGTGGCTCATGGCTCACCCCTGCAAGAGGAGCAATGATAATAGCTAGCACTTACAGAGTGACAACCATATAGCAAGCACACATTTGCTCAGCTTTTCCAGGCCACCAGCTTTAAGGCCCTACAACAGACTCTTCCCTTTGTCATCCTTCCCATCTCTTTTAACGCCCTGTCTCATCTCTCTCCACCTCCCACTCCCTCTTCTAAAAAGCTATATGGTGATCTACCACCATTTTTCCATCTGTGGTTGTAACCTTAAATGTTGGGCCCCTCCATCCCTGTGCTCCAACCAAGCCCACATACTCTAAGGAATCATTCCACAGAGTCCAGACCTCCCTTTTACCATCCCAGCCAGCTCTTACTTAGAGGCCTTTGCAGAGAGACCATTTCCATGTGCAAGAACGGTACAACCACTGCCTCATCTGCCTGCCAGCCTGGTCCCCACGCCCTGGGCATTTACAGAGTCCCCAGCAGTGACCCCACCATTTCACCCAGGTCCCAGAACCTATCCAGGCCTCAGGTACAGCCTCAGCTTTTCACACAGTCTACAAAAGCTACAAAAAACAGTCTTGAACTCTGGCCTCCTGAGGGAGTCCCCACTCCCGTCCACATTTCCTCCCTCTGGCCCACTCACTTTCCCACCAACTTCTTAATAAACCAAGCCCCCCGTTATTAAAGTGACTCATTCAGCATGACAAAACCATATTCGTTTGGAGGATTCATTTTGTCCTTTTAGACCTCCAAATGTGTTCCTCCTTTTGAGAGAGAAAACTGCCTTCCACTCTTTACTAAAACTACACTGGATTTTGAGCATGAAAAATGGCTGAACGAATATTGCCGCAACCGTTATCTTAAGGTCTCGCGATAAGAGAACTGGCGGGTAACCGCCACTGCCCTTTCCAGACTCATCATCCATTGCGTTACTGACCTGCCAATCACCTCTCCTGGGCCAATGAGCGGCACGGCCTCACAGGAAACAGGTTGGAGGGCAGGCGAATGGTTTCCCTGGCTTTTGGAACCTGCCCACTGTCTTACTCCTTATGTGTGTGCTGCCCTCGTTGCTGGGACTGTGCAACATGGGCATGTGGGCAGTGGGGAGGGGACAGTCAAGTCTGCCTAGACCCATGCCAAGGTTAGGCCCTTGGAGGAAGAAAAGAAAAAAGCTTAACACCAGTGTTGGGCTTTAGAAATAGGAATAATAATAGAGAAGCTGTGTTGGCTGGATTCTTCCCCACCCCAGCAACTCCCTTGTGTGATCCTGGGCCTCAGCTGCTTTTTCATAGAGTTGGCTCATCCACCATGATCTCTCAAACCCCTTTTCTTTTTGGTATTTTGGAAGACACCTTGCCTCCAGAGAGAGGGAACCCTTCTTATCCACAATCCAGGTCATTGGACCTCGGGGAAGGCAGTGGGCCAGAGGCGAAGAGACACTTTGACCATCCAGAGCCGCAGGAGTGCTCAAATGAAGGAGGGGTGCCTGCTCTGCTAGGGA
Source organism: Mustela erminea (assembly GCF_009829155.1). Classification (NCBI taxonomy): domain Eukaryota; kingdom Metazoa; phylum Chordata; class Mammalia; order Carnivora; family Mustelidae; genus Mustela; species Mustela erminea. The sequence goes on from NC_045622.1 coordinate 95,395,913, forward strand.
GAACTTTGGGCCCTGGCACTGCAGGTGGGAGTGGGGGATGAGGTCGTTGGAAGTTGCTTACCAGAAGATCCTCTGAGTGCAGACTCGAAAGGAGGCCTTTTAGTCCAGTGTCTGCTCAAGCAGGGTTGGTGGTGAATCCAATGGAGTTCAAAGACCCTCCTTTACCCCTGCGTGTGGGTTGTTTTGTTTCTTTCCTGCAGTTTCCTGTACGAGGTCCTTTCAAAAAGTTCCCACAGGCCAAATTGAACAAGCGTCTCTACCCACAAATAGAGCGAGCTCTTGTATTTGCCGTCTTGTTTTCTCAACCGACACCACCTCCGGAAGCTGAGAGTGACTGTTGGGCTTTTCCAGTGGATGCTGGAACGCCATTTGCCCCAGCCGTGGGGGCGGAGGAGGCAGAATAATTGTTTGGCTGCAAGAAGTGAGTGTGGCAAGGACAGCTGAACCCCTCCTCCAACCAGCCTCCTCCTCCTCTTCTCTTCATATTCTTCTCTCCAGCCCTCCCTCCTCCCACCTGCTGACTCTAGCCCACTCCGGCTTCCACTTTTCACTCCCTCCCTGAGAAACTCAGGAGGGCCCAAGACATATTCATGAAGGGCTCTTCACTGACATGGGCTCTCCATTGTCTGCTCCACTGAGAAGCAGTCAGCTTCCAAAAAGTTTGAGAAATTGCTTTTCAGCAAGAGGGCAACCCAGTGAGTTTAGGGAGATGGTCTGTAGTGAGTACAGTTGGCAAAGCCGTATTTCTGACCCATGAGACAGGACTACTTGACGTTGGCCCTTGTGAATTAGGACCTGGCAGCTGTGAAGGTGTAATAAGTTTGTCTAGACCCAAAGTAGCTCTTACTGCTTAAGCTTTTACCATAAAGATGTCTACTTTCAAACCATCAGCCTCCCCACAAAGGGTGTCTCGTCTTCCCTCGGTCTCATTTTTCTCACTTTCATTCTGTTGTCCTTACTGTCTCTTCTCTTGTGTCTTTTCTCTCTGGTTTGATCTTTTCTCCCTTTTGTCTTCTGAGGCCACACAGGAACCTGGAGAAGATGTGGGGATGGTGGTAAGATGAAGGAGGAGCCTTAACGTGAGCATCTACCACAGGAGGCAGCCCAGCTCTCCCTGCCCTAGTGGGAGTGAACATTGCCTCTGACCCAGCTACTCAGATGCTTGCTACCAGGTTTGTTCTCCAGGCCTACCACAGATGAGTACCCCACACCCTAACCCAACATCCCCAAGAATTAGAGCCCTGGATCCCTGTACCCCACAGCCACTTGCATGGCAGGCCCATACAGAAACAAAACACAATCACCTTAGACTTTGGCATACTGAGGCCAGACCCTGACTCCATCAACCTCACTCTCCTGCCACTAATCACTCAATAAAAATATTGTTTAATAATATGCCTATGTTGGGGACGCCTGGGTGGCTCAGTGGATTAAAGCCTCTGCCTTTGGCTCAGGTCGTGATCCCAGTGTTCTGGGATCAAGCCCCACATCGGGCACTCTGCTCTGCGGTGAGCCTGCTTCCCACCCACCCCCCAACTCTCTGCCTGCCTCTCTGCCTACTTGTGACCTCTGTCTGTCAAAAAAATAAATAAAATCTTAAAAAAAAAAATAATATGCCTATGTCGAAAACACCATCTCGATATCTACTTTTTCAAAATAGAACATTAAATTGCATTCTCCTTTCTCCTCCTCTCCCCCATTGTATCTGTCCTGGGACCAAAATGATAGGGAGAGGCAGAGGGGCAAGGGAAAGTTAAGGACAGTGTGACCAGGTCCATTTCTCAGTAGAGAGCAACCATGAACTCTGCTCCACACTCACGAGCAAAGGCCCCTACTCCCCCCAACAGAAGATGGTTTTGCTGAACACAGGACACAGCACTCAAGGAAGGGGACACTTCTCTTGCTCTGTAGGACATCCTGTAACAAAGATTTACAGGTAAAAAGGATCTTTGTGTTACATGTAATAATAAAAGCCCTAACATAGTTACATTTGAATCGGTCCTTTTAGTCAGCTGTTAAAAATACATTTGAAGACACTTTTTTCATTACAAGAGGAAAAGGGGTATTCCAAAACTGTACGTGCAATATGTTCATAACCTTGTAAAGCATCTGTGTGCATAGAACTGACCAGAAAGATAAATATCAAACATTCCCGAAGAGTTGAAATTACGGCTTTTATCCATTTCTGATTTTCAACCATGAACATGTATTATAATCGGGGGAGAAAAAAATGGCAAAAAGAGTTGGTTTTTCCTGGTCATAAATGTAGAAGGAATTGGAGCTGGCACATTCAGGGAGATATTAGGGCTGGGTGGTCCCTGTATGATACCTTGGGCCAGTGAAGGTAGAAGGCCTTCATAGGAGCCAGGATCCTAGAACCCTGCAAGTTGTCAGGAATATGCAGATGGATCTGATCTGGTGGAGGACAAGACAGGTGTCCCACCTTATCTACAGTCACTCTTCCTTTCTCTTACACCTTCTCCTGCTGGAGTGACAAGCACTCCATACTTAAGGGCAAAAGACGTGGGTTCAGATCCCAACCCCAGCACCACCTAGCCAGGCAACTGGGCAAATGATTCAATCTTACGGAACCTTGGCCCACTGATGAAGCAAAGCAAAAGTCACTTTGCATCTCAGAGCCTTTGCCACTGCTTTTCCCTGCTTCTGGAATGCCATATCCCCAGATCTTCATGTCCATTCCATTCCTGGCATTTGGGTCTCCACAAAAATACTGTCTCTTCAAAGAGTTCCTCCAGTCACTTTCCATAACATTTTTTCTATTTTCTTTTCCCTGAGCGCCTAATGAAACTTACATATGGTCCTTATTGCTTGTCTTCTCCTAGAAATGAAATACCTTGGGACAGGAATCTTGTTGAGCACCACTGTATTCCCAGGGCCTAAAACATTGCCTGTCGTTACGTGAGTCAAGCACTGAGTGATACATCTTCACAGTGTTTTCTTATTTATTCTTCTTAAGAACCTCATGTCATTTACATAGGAGGGGAAGGTGACAAACAGGGAGGTGAAGTACAATGAGTAAGTGGCAGAGCCAGAATTAGAACTAATTCTAGAATACTTTCCACTTCACTACCCTTCCCACCTAGGCAGCCAGCACGGGGCCTGTTTTGGAGAGACAGGGTTGGCACAGTTCAAGGGCAGGGAACATCAAGAGCCAAGACTCTGAGTCCAGAAAGTTTAAAATAGGGAAAAGACAGAATTGGGTATGGTCATGGGAAATAGTGGAAGTAAGTGGTAGAAAGAGCAAGAGGGGCTTGGCTGCAATTCAGGAGCTTGAGACTGTTTTAGGAGTAGCTGAGCAATAGACAGTCTCTCTCATTCATTCCATAAAAAGAAATTGAACACCTTCTCTGGGCTTTCAGAGATTCAGACCCTCCCTAGAATGGGCAGTCCCTGTTCTTTATTGAACACCTACTGTGCGCTCCGCGTGGCTCAGAACCCATCCAAGCTGGGAGATTCTTGTCCCTTCTTCTCGGAGCCCGGGGTACTGCCTCAAGCCCACTGGGTGTCTGGTTAGCAGGGGTTACCTGCCCTGAGCAGAGACAGATGGGAGATTTCAGTCATCATTAAGGTTTATTGACCAGCACGGCTGGAATTTCCCAGAGAGAGGAATTAATCTTGCTACCGACTGAGAGCAGACATCCTGCTGGGAGTAGTTACATAAATTCTGTTGCTCAAATTAATTAGGATTGTGATTCATTTGTTTAATGAGGAAGAATCCGGTGGTGGTGAGAGGCAAGCCGGCGAAGCCCTTCAGGACCCAGCCCATCCCAGGTAACCCTCCCCATCCAGGGAGGACTGGACCGGTTGGAACAGGGATCTGACGTGGGTGGAAGGTTGTGGCCAGTCTGTAAGAAGAAGAAACTGAGGCAGAGAGAGACAGCCAGTCAGAACACAGTGCGGTTGGGGCCTCCCAAAGTTCATGCCTCTCCAGCTCCTGGGTGTGGAAGGGTCTCTCCAGTCTTCCATCCCCCTCTTTTGTCCAAGCTGTGAGGAAAAAATGCTAACAGCTAAAATCACCTCAGCAGCCCTCCCAGGATCCATCCAGCCATTCTCTCCCATCGCCCTAAATGTCAGATTATATTATTCACAGGAGGAAGGATTCTTTCAATAAAGCACAGACCTATTGCCTGAAGCGTGTAGAAGTATCTTTCCGTTACTCCCACCTCTACTTAGAAAGAGACTCCTCCCTTCTATCCGAAACCTCCCTGCTGCCTGTTAAAGGTGAACCCCAAGCCCCACAGGCATCCCTCACTTTGGCTGTGAGGCCCCTTCTGGCCTGGGCCCTCCCTGGCCTAAGACCTTGGTCTCGGCTATAATAATATGGTGAGAAGCTGGTGGCCGGACCAGGGGACAGCAGTGGGGGTGGGGAGAAGCAGGACCTCTGTCCAGCTACAAGGGAGAACGCTCTGTCTAGAGCTCTCTCAGTACACTTCACAAAGAGAATGGGTAGCCACAGAGGAGCACTGATCTGGGGACCCAAAGTCCAAAACCGGCGACCCAAGACAAGTCTTGTGAACTCTCTCGTCTCCGTTCCCTCATCCTTGCAAGGCACCTACCCTTTGCTCTGGAAGAACAGCCTCCATTCTTGTGCCCTATGGACTGTCCCCTCTTCAGCAGCCACCGAGATATTTTTAAAATGTAAGTCAGGGGGCGCCTGGGTGGCTCAGTGGGTTAAGGCCTCTGCCTTCGGCTCAGGTCCTGATCTCAGGGTCCTGGGATCGAGCTCTCTGCTCGGCGGGAAGCCTGCTTTCCCCTCTCTCTGTCTGCCTCTCTGCCTACTTGTGATCTCTGTCTGTCAAATAAATGAAATCTTAAAAAAATAAATAAATAAAATAAAATGTAAGTCATATCTTGTCATTTCCTAGGTTTTAAAACACTCCAAAGGCTTTCCAACACATTCAGAATTTAAAAAAAAAAAAAAATAGTCCGATAGCTAAGGAGGCCCATGTGATCTAGCCCCTGCCTTCCTTGAGCCCATCACCTGCAGCACCCCTTTCTTGCTCCATAAGGCCCTCACACTGGCTGGCACTTTTCCCTGGAATATTCTTCCCCAGCTCTTTGCATGGGTGGAAACTTACCATGTCTTGCCCTACTTTCATGTCACCTTAGAAAGACCTTCCCTGACTACCCGATCTACAGTATGTAGCCCAGGCTCCAAGCATCATCCTGCCTTATTTTTCATCAGAATACATTTTACTATTGCCCTTTTCACTGGCTGGTTCTCTCTCTTGCCCCACTCGAATTGGAGACCTATAGACCAGGGACCTTCCCCATTGCTTTGTTCAGGGTCCAGTTGGGAAACCGGGAATCATGCTATTTACCTCAACAGCGATAATTCAGTAAAAGGAATCAGTTTAAGACAAATTAGAAGGAAAGAAAAAAATTAAAAGATAGCACCGAAGTAACCAGAAGTAACAGCCACAGGGAACAGTGGGATTATGGGACTCTAGAAACGTGGAGGCGGAGGAACCTGCAGAGGGGGACAGGGCCCTCCAGCAGGGCATCCTCCTGCTGCTCCTCGCCTCTGCGATAGGGTCCTGGTACGACCTGGTAGGGTCCAAAGCAGCTGGAGGCCAGAACCAGCTGCTGCTAACAGGAAGAAGAGCCAACGCTGGGGCAATCCTGATGGGATCCAGCTGGCAAGGATGGAGCAGGTTGGTCCTCCTGCCTCCTGCCTCCTGCCTTCTGCCTCCTGCCTCCCTCTGGCACCACTGCTGGCAGAAACGGGAAGTTCCACGACCAAGGAGAAACCGAGCATAGCCTCCCCACCCAGCATCACACAGCTGAATAAAACATAGATCTGGACCTGGGAGGCAGCAGCCAAATGACTAGAACACCTGTCTCATACACTCCCTTAGGCCCCATGCTAGAGGAGTGCTGGGCATAGAGCAGGCACTCAATATTTGTTGAATGGATGAATGAAGGAATGATGGATGACACACCGTGTAGAGTGGTAGTAGTTAGGGGCTCAGAGTCAAAGGGCAGACTCTGATCACACTCTAATAAGACAGACAGACAACATTGATAGTTCTGGATAAGTGTAAGTAGAAATACCCACGGTGTGCTAGAAGCACAGGGGAGGGGTCATGCTCACTGTGGCCACCATCAGGGAAGACCTCTTACAGGGGCAACTTCAGCTTGATGTTCAAGGGCAAAGAGGATTCAGGAGGCACAGAGGGATGCTGAGGGTAAATGATGTGTGGATGCAGGGTGCTTCAGGTCTGGGAACAGGTCATGCAGAGGCAGAGAGCTTGGCCCGTGACTCAAGATGTTCATGGCGGCAGGGGGATCCATAAGAAGAGGGGGTGGCCAAGCCTGAAGCGTGAAGCCTTCATACTTTATTCAAGAGAGTTTTGCGCTTTGACCTCAAGGATTGGGAGTACCAGCCAAGGTCCAGGAGCTGGGCAGTAACATATGTGATCTGAGGATCATGATTTTGCAGGGATGAGAATGAAGGCTGGAGACCAGGTAGAAAGCTGTTAGAACAGACCCGAGCCAAAAGGATGGGCACCCACCCACCTGTGCTTCCAGGGGATACAGCACGCCTGCCAGAGCTTACAGCGCAATAAAACTGCTTTAAGATGAAAACCAAATGTTGGGGATCTGAGCTGAGGCCCCGGGAGCCGAGGACTAGAGGAAAAGAAGGAAGAGCCTGGCAGGAGCTGGGATGCCTCCTCCTGGGCTCCCCCAACACAGGATAACCCAAGCTGAGGGGCGCTGAGAGCCTGCCAGCTCCTAGCATCTTCCCCCGGGGCGGGCGAGCCCACCAGATCCGGGAGTGGGAAGAGGCCTTCAGAGTCTGCATCAGCAGGACACAGAGCTCCACTCCTCTGGGTCACCTGAAGAGGCGCTAATGAGGAGGGACTACTTCCGGGGAGATGGGCAGGATGAAAGGAAGCAGGAAGGGGCGAGGAATCCCTGGGGCTCTAAGCAGCTAGGGTTTCGGGGCGGAAGGAGTGCTGCTGGAGCCGCACACAGGCGGGGCCAGAGCGGAAGGGCTTCCGGGGCAGGAGCTCAGGGTGAAGGAGCACTCTACCCTCTCTCCCCCGCCCTCCTGTCTCCTCCCAGGGGCCAAACCAAAGTGAAGCCAACTGGCAAGGGTGTCCACTGATTTGTTTCACGGGCTCAGAGGCCCAGAGTAGGTCAAAGAAGGGGAGACCCTAAATCAGAAAGGACAGAAAACCACAGCCTAATGGCTCTCCTTGTGCACCCCACTGTTTTTCCCGGGAGTCTCAGAGACAGGGGACAACTTGGCCAAGGTCAGGTAGCAAGTTCAGAAAGGCCCCTCTCCTTTGGGGTCAAGGTTCATTGCCTCCTGGGTCCAAACGGAAGGCAACCAAGTAAGGACAGCTCATAGTTTCAGAGCTGCAGCTGTAAATCCAAATTAACCAGAAGGCGGCAACGGAACAAGGTCAGTGGCAGGCAGTACCGGGGAGGTTGAGCCCCTGAGAGCTGACAGTGCACCCTCCGTGTGTGGAAGGTAAGAGACACCTGCTTCCTTGACTTTTTGTACCAGCCCCGGACCCCCCTCTTTTCCTCCCTTGAGCCCTCCCCAGGTGTGGGGACAGGAGCACAGACCTGGGATTGGCAGGGATAAGGGGAGGAGGCTCTGCTTCCCTGGTATCCAGGCGTGCTCATCGATTCCCTAGAGCTGCTCACTGATCCAGCACAAGATGGTTTAATTGAAGTCATTACAATAAATGGTGCAGAAAAGCAACACCCTTGGTCTGCCAGGAGGCTCAGAGAGGCGGGGGGAGCATATGGGGAAACCCAGCAGCAACAACGGAAGGTAGATCATAGTTACTGTGGTGGAGAAGGGACTGGACTGGGAAGTCAGGTCATCCTGGGTTCAAATTCTGCCTGGGTCGCTTGCACACCACACACCCTTAATAAAGCCCCTTTATCTACCTAAGCTTCAGTATCCTCATGCAGAAAACAGGGCTGCTGTTTGCCCATCCGTCCTCCAAGACCATGCACGACCCTGGGTCCTGCCTGCACCTCCTGCCCCATCTCGTACAAGCTCCCAGCTCTGTCTTCACATGGCGCCCACCCCACAAGTCTTGTGGGTTCCTGACACAACCACACCTCACACGGTCTCTCCGGCTGAAATACCCTTCCCCCTGCTTCCCCTGGTAATTCCAGCTCAGCTTTCAAGATTCAGATCAAGGGACGCCCTCTCCAGGAAGCCTCCCTTCCTTCATCCACCACATTTCCTTCCCCCTGAATGCTTCTAGCACTTTCTGACTTCAACACCCATTTGGCATGCAACACTTGCCATCCGCTTAGCAATCTTTTCCCCTCCCATAGTTGGTCTTCTCATCTAAATAATGAGCAGGAACTAGATCTTCTCTTTCTCACCACTATGGGAGCAAATATCACGTGCCTAACACTGTAACTGTACCCAGGGGAGGAGGAGCAAGGTGGAGTAAGGGGCAAAGATTCAGAGCCCAGGGTTCGGTGCAGAAAGAACGCAGCGGGCACTGGTAGATGACAATCTACCCTGAGCTCCCTTCCCAGATAACTAGGATGATGGGGCCATTATATCTGTATATCTTCTGCATGAGACAGGCCCCCGCCCTGTGCCCAGGCTGAGCCAGCTCTCTGCTCAGTGTCGTGAACTTACATCTGATTCAGACAGAGAAGGGAGAACCCATATCACGAAATCAAAATTTTAGCATCAAAAGGAACAGAATCTTGTAGCAAAAGTGATATTCTGTTACCTCCAAGTCTAAACCATAAGGAGACTTTTGGAGCTTCCCTCTGGGTATCTTGAAACACTCATATTAGGCTGCTCCCTCTCAGAACTCAGAAACCACACCCATGAGCAGCCCAAGCCACACAGAGAATCCAGATGAAGTTACACCATCCGCTGGGTCCAGCCGAATCCACAGCTCTCACTATGGGCATCAGCTGCCAGTCTTGGACACCCAGCCCCAGTAAGCCTGCAGGTGACCCCAGCCCCAACCATGGTCTTATGCAGCCACATGAGAAATCCCCAGAAAGAAGCTCCCAGCCGGGCCCACTCCACGCCAGGAACTATAAGAAATAATAATAAACTCTTTGTTTTACGTTTCTAAAAAAAAAAAAAAAAAAACTTTTCGTAAAGAAATCCTATAGACACGTCACCTTCCTGGTGAGAAACTGAAGCTTGAAATTCCATGTGATGCATCCAAGGTCGGACGGTGAGGCATAGCCCCATGCATTTAACTGTGGCCGACTTAACGGCCAGCATCAGAGAAGAGAAAGAGAAATGAGCTCTTTGGAAAAAGCCAGAGTGTATAGAAGACATCCCAAGTTAATTCTGTTTAGGAGAAAAACCATTCCTTGAATGTATATGACTTTTTTTTTAATTTTCAAAAAGAGCATCTCAACCTTCTGAGAGTTTACAGTGTTAATTGCCCTGAATTTTAGCCTTATATTGGTTTTATTTTTCCTTCCCCCTTGAGATAATTAACCATAAGCTTTCCCGAGGACATTTGTCATGTCAGGAAGACAAACGTTTCAAGGGAAGGGAAAGGGCCCAGAAAAAGAAAGCCAAGGGACAAAGCAAAATCTCAAAACTTCCCAGGGAAATATGCATGTTTCCTGAATGATCTGTCATCAAAACTGCATGCGAGGGGCAGGAGGGCTCCAGCACCAGAGCAAGACTGCCCAGACCGGCCGGCCTCTGCACCCTGTAGGGCTTTGAGTCCCAAATCCATCCCCAGGGCAAAAGCAACACTCCTTTCCCCGTTCATGATCATCTATTTCGCTTAACCACAGGCCCAAAGGAAAATCTTTCATGGTCAGTCCCTCAATTTAAGCAAAATCATTAAGGCCATCCCACTCAATCTGCTGCAATGAGGGATTCCAGAAAGATGCATGTCCTGGTAAGGAGAGAATCCAGCCATCTGGCCTTTGTTTTCACCTTTGAGCTGATGTGAAAGGTATTAGCTTCACTTTTGGATGGTTCTTGGTCTGAACTCCAGAACCCCGTAGCTGATGGAATTGGGGCATTGCTGCGAGAAGCCACTATTTTTGGCCATCATCTACCATCACGCTGTGTCCCAGAGGATCATTTGTTTTATTCATGTATTTGTTTATTTGTTTGTTTATGATCTTGTTTATTTATTTGCGAGAGAGAGTGAGAGAGAGCATGAGAGTGGAGAAGACCAGAGGAAGAAGCAGGCTCCCCGCAGAGCTGGGAGCGCGATGCAGCACTCGATCCCAGGACTCCAGAATCATGACCTGAGCCAAAGGCAGTGACTTAAACAACTGAGACACCCAAGCACCTTATTTATTTATTTATTTATTTATTTATTTATTAGAGCAGGGGGAGGGGCAAAAGGAGAGGGACGGAGAGAATCTTAAGCAGGCTCCCCCGCCCAGCATGGAGCCAAGAGCTTAATTTATTTTGCCTCGTGTTGAATCTTCCAGTAACCCGATGAGGGAAGGACTAGTCCATCATTTTAAGGATAAGACAATTTAGTCTCAAAAAGGAGAGCATTCCAAATAGCAGAGCTGTGGAATTCCCATGCAGACCTGCCCTCTTCCTAGGATCTGCTCTTTCCCGTATGCTGATTGGGTCAGTTACATATTGCTACGATAATACTGAGGAACAATCAACCATAAAACCTCCACGGTATGCAGTAATACATGTGCACCGCTTGGGCATGACCGTCGGCTAGTGGGTGCTGCTGACGATAGCCAGGCTCGCTAACAAGCCTACCCCAGGCGGTCCTTTGACAGACCTCCGTCTGGAGGCTGTCTCAGCTGGGTCTGTTGGTGCCACTCAGCTCGTGGCCCTCATTCTCCGTTAGACCAGCCCAAGCATGTTCTCATGACAGCAGCAGAGGTACAAGAAAGAAGGCCAAACCCCACTGAGGGCACAAGTCCTAAAGTCCGCTTACATCACATTTGCCTTTGTCCCAGGGGCCAGAGCAAGTCACGTTGCCAAACCCAGAGTCTGAGGAGGAGGACCTTGCAGATGACGCGGCAAAGGATGTGGGTACAGGGAAAGATAAAGATTTGTGACCACACTTTTGCCATCTACCACACTGACCTTGGGCAAGTATAGCCCCTTTTTGGAGCCTTTGTTCCAGAGGGTTTTTTGGTTTTTTGGTTTTTTCATTTTAAAGCTGGATTATATCTACTGTGTAGGTTGGCTAAGAGCATTCAATAAGATAATTTCCATGAGCGGTGCCTGGGTGGCTCAGCGGGTTAAAGCCTCTGCCTTCGGCTCAGGTCATGGTCCCAGGGTCCTGGGATCGAGCCCCGAATCGGGCTCTCTGCTCAGCAGGGAGCCTGCTTCCTCCTCTCTCTCTGCCTGCCTCTCTGCCTACTTGTGATCTCTGTCTGTCAAACAAACAAACAAATAAATAAATAAATAAAAAGATAATTTCCATGAAACACTAATAAAGTCAAAAGTCGTCTTCTTTCTCCTGATGTATTTCAAGGATGCCAGCCTCGGGGTGGTATGTGTACACATTAAGACAGGTACGTGAAAAACTCCGTTTCTGTTTCCAGAGTCCACAAGGCTCAGAGGTGAGACAGCCCAATCACTGAGACGATAAACAAGAACTGTGAAGAAGAGAACAAATCAAGGGGGGGGGGACAATAAGCAAATGATGTAATTAAAGTTACTGTTGAAGAAAACTATCAAGGAGAGAATGAGTCAGTGACAAGTTTAAGCGATGAATCAGGCACCATGTCATGTTTCTAGAATTCCTGTCTATTTCAAGAAAGCCTGATGTCCCAGTTAAAAGAGCACCTTGAGCCTGTAGCAACAACATCTGGAAGGAAACACGCTTGTAATTTTAATTTCTCCTCCGCATCACCACGAACAACAGGGGCCGCGCCAAGCGCTGGGCAGACATTAGGCGCCCCATAAAATCCCACGTGGGAGGGACCCTTCACTGCGGCATTACTTCACATGTATTCAAGGGGACTTCAAATTACTTTGCAAAAGGACTCCCTGTACGATACACCACTTACTTGCCAAAACCAGGCTGTGGGCTCCATGCAGAGCATGAAACTGCTCTGCACCCCTCTGAGTGAGGACACTGAGGCTCGCTTGGCCCTCTAGCTGGTGACAAGGCGACGATTAGAACACAGGCCTCCTGCTCGCTCCCAAACTAACAGAGAACTGAATTCCTGCTATTGGTACCTGACTTCAGGGTTTGTTTGTTTGTTTGTTTGTTTGTTTTAATCTGAGCAGTCACATTAAACATGAAGTTTTCCGTTTTACAACTAATTTGGAGCTTAGAGGTCAAAACTTCTTGCCAGAGGCTATCTAGCCCCTGGGTGAGGAGATGATTCGCACTCAGGTCTGCACGACCTCCCCACACCATGCCCTTGAACTTTTCTTTCAAAATGGACGGTCACCCTCCTTAAAGCCTGAAGAACGAAAAGCAATTTTGTGGATCAATCTGCCTATACATGCACACACACACGCGTGCACAGTCACGCACACACACACGCACATGCTTTTGTCTCCGTTACTCAGGGAACATGTTTTCTGACCTGTATTTTCCACTTCACTTTGCCTACTGGGCTGCTGCCACCACAGACGCAAGTCAAGGCAGAGGGGCAAACAATGTTGGTTCGGGAGACCTGAGCTATGACCCTAAGCTGCTGACAGAATTTCCGATATTTATAGCAACTCAGAGTCAAGTACCAAAGAAAGTGTGTTCTGGATTGTTGCAGATGTCCTCAGGGGGAAAGAAAACATCTCTATGAAAAATTGTGTGGGAGGCTTAACTGATGGAATATCCAGCATGAAAGGACAAGGCAGCGGGTTTGCACCCGAGTTAAAATAACACTAATAAAAGGATAGCCTAGCCAGTCTCTGGGAAAACATTCTTCGAGCACTCAGGATGCAGCCACAAGAGAGACCACATCAGTAGTTGAATTTATAAATTGCCATGCTACACTTTGATTTATGTCTTTATCCAATGATTTAAATCTGCCCTGGTCCGCAAAGGATTTGTCATGGATTGTTTAATTGTGAAAGTAATGGTGGACTGATTACATCAGCGGCCAAGATTGTTTATGCCTCCTTGAATCCTGACCCCTGGGTAGCATCCTCTGCATCAACTCTGGGATTGGCCTGATGACTTGCTTTGGCCAGTGGAACAGCAGCAGATTTGATGCCAGCATGGCTTGAAAATCATGCAGAGGAGAGCCAGGTCACCCAGCCAAGGCCATTCTAGGCCAGCCAGCCCTGGCTGATTTGCAAGTGACCATGGAGCCCACCTGAAAACAGCTGGTTCTGGCCCAGATCAGCAGAACAGCCTATAGACAGAACAGATTGTTGTTTAAAGCCATTGAGTTTGGGGTAGTTTGTTACACAGCAATAACTAACTGAAACAGAGACTAGAAAGAAACACCATTAATTAACCAACAAGCATATATTCAGTGTCCATGCTCAGTCCTGTCATAGGTTCTGAGAGCTGTAAAGAACACATAAAACCTGGTCCCTACCTGCTTGGAACTTCATATTTACTTGTGACAAGAGAGACAAAGGGAAAATACCAACTGCTTAAACCATGTGGAAGTTGTTTCCATCCTATTCCCTCTACCAAGCCAAGCTCAGATGTCCTCTTCCTCTTGTAACATTTCCATCCCCATCTCGCTGCTAAACTGAGCTGTTAACTTCTCCCTCCTCTGGGATACTGCAGACCTTTGTTCAAAGTTCTCCTGTGATGCTTTTTGTGTGCTACATTGGGGGTTATGGTTGGGGGAGAATATGTCCATTGTGTCCACAGATTATAAAGCTGGGCCTTGCTTCTCATTCTATGGACCTCCACCATCTGTTACGTGCCTTGCATGAATATGGACAATTTTCATAAATGTTAGTTCAACGAACAAATGTTGAAAGAGTTCGGCATAAGGGAAAACTCAAATGGAAGTGTGGTAGTTACGGAGGGTTTCATAAGGGAAATGGGAGTTGAGGTTCTCAGCTGGGGCCCAGAATACGAACTCACAATAAGAATTCATAGAATTCGGGGTGCCTGGGTGGCTCAGTGGGTTAAAGCCTCTGCCTTCGGCTCAGGTCATGATCCCAGCATCCTGGGATCGAGCCCCGCATCGGGCTCTCTGCTCAGCAGGGAGCCTGCTTCCTCCTTCTCTCTCTTTGCCTGCCTCTCAGCCTACTTGTAATCTCTGCCTGTCAAATAAATAAATAAAATCTTTAAAAAAAAAAAAAAGAATTCATAGAATTCACAGACAGAATTCCGGGGGCCCATGAACTTGGTTGAGGAAATATTACATCTTTGTGTTCACTAATCTCTAACTGAAACTTAGCATTTCATTCCATTATAAATGTAGGCTACAAACCACAGACGTAGATATAACAGATATTTTCCTATCACATCTAATATTACAGATATCTCAAAAGATCATTTATGTTCATCACTACTTTGAAATTATAGTGGTTATTTCATATTAGTAAAGAATCAGAGTATTACTATATTACAATTTTGTTTTTATTATTTTCATAACCACATCACAATCAGTTCCCCTTATAATCCTTTTTATGTATTTAAAATCATATTCTTGGGGTGCCTGGGTGGCTCAGTCGGTTAAGCATCTGACTTTTGGTTTCAGCTCGGGTCCTGATCTCGAGAGTCTTGATACAGAGCCCTGCATCAGGCTTTGTCCTCAGCAGGGATTCTGCTTAAATTTTCCCTCTCTCTGCCTCCCTCTCTGCTCCTCCCCCCTTCTTGTGTGCTTGCCCACCCTCTCTCTAAAATAAATAAATCTTTTTAAAATTTTTCAAATCAAATTTTTGAGGTGTCTACAGTATCCATGAGATCACCAAAAGGGTCTATGATGCAAAAATGGCTACGTTCCCCTTCTAAACTTGGAGAATAGGTAGATTGTGCCTACATAAGTGATACGGAAGTGGACAGAAATCCCAAACAGTTGACCCACAGAAACAAAGAGAGGGTGGGGAAGAATCTGACATTGGAGACTGGGTGGGAAGAGCAACCCCTCCCCATCCTTGAGCAGAGTGTCTCCTTGGCAAGATTAAGGAAAAAGGCAGAGACTTTGTTAGCATAATAATGCATCAGAGAAGTGAGAGACTAACTGATCTGTCTTAGACATGCTCTAAGAATTTGGAGAATTTCAATTCTTCAGGGTCTAACATCTCTCCTGCAGAGTGGAGCCAGGACTGAGAACAGAGCCGAGCCTCTAATCTCCTCGATTGAAACTTGCAGAACCACTTCCCCACACACACATCCTTAATCCAGTAAATGCCTAGAGGCCACCAGCCTGCCCCTGGGGGACAGAGCCTCTGTACAGCGATGTCCCAACCTCATGATTGGAACAAGATGCTTTGCCTCATCCTTAGATTCTGAGGGAATGTGTAATGGGCTAACACTAAGACTCATAAAACAAAAAGGCAGCTGTGACAGTGTTCCCTCCCAGTAGTGACCACATAACTGGGGACAGTGTGGAGGCCACCCGACTACATCAGAGGGCTGGCTGAACGACTAAAGCTGAAGAGGGCTGTTGGCAGGGAGGAATGAAGGAGGGAGAAGCAGAACATGACACTAGGATTTCAAGAGCCTCTGGCCAGGACAAGGAAGTGAGAGGGTGGGACAGAGGAGAGGGTCTGTCTTAGAGGTGACGTCCCAGGGAAAATGTCCAGGAGGTCACTGGAGAGTCAAGAGTACAACTCCAGGGAGAGACGGGAATGGAAAGGGGAGAGCTAAGGAAACAATTCAGAGACATACAGGTCATCATTAGAATAAAGACCATTAAGTAAAAAGAAATGACAGGACTGGACCTTCAGGAATGATCCCTGAATCAAGAGTGAAGACATTTTTAACAATAAGTAAGGGGCCTCCTCCTTCCTTGCTCCTGAGCACACATGGAGAGCGTTTGGAGAAGGGGGTTGAAGCCAGCCTGCAGAAAGAACTTGCGAAAGCTCTCTCTCGCTGTGGTCAATGGGAGGAGCCTGGGGATCTCTGAGCTAGCGGTTCCCACGGACAGAAGGGAGGGATGGATGGAAGCTGACTGCCTGGTGAGTGGGTGGCTGGAAGGGAGGCCAGAGAGACAGTTGGAGCCAAGGAAAAGAGGAGAGGGAAGCTAGGACATATGCAGGGCAATGGCATCAAATTCTGTTTCTTTTTTCCAAGATGATCCACATTTTCATTAGAGAAAGCGGGAAACTGCAAATCTAGGGTATTTAGAGGTCATGTGAAAATCATGGAAACCTCAAATTGAATTCGTTCCCACCTAAATAACTTTTGTTTAGAAACCAGCCCAAACCACTGAAATTATCTCAGCACAGCTCCCCAAATGGCATGATTCAGACGGCCCCGAAAATGTGTAGATGCTCTGAACCACTCTGCCAGTATATGGTCTGCCCACCCAGAGCCCAGTGTCCAGGGCGTGTAACGCAAAGGCTGGCATTTCCTGGAGGTACTGTAGGGACAGGAGCTCGGGAAGTGGGGTCAAGGGAAAAGCCACGGTCACTGAATAGCCCATCCACCATTCAGCCAGCACTTACAGTGTGCTAGGTACTTTACCTATACTTCCCTCATTCTTAAGAACAGGTATTTTCTCTCTATTATTCTCCCCACTGCTCAGATGAGAAAACCGAGGTTCAGGGAGATAAAGTGATTTGGGTCCGTCTCACAGCTCTCGAATGGTGGAGATAATGTTGGGACCCAGGTGTCTCTCTCTCTAAATCTGTTCCCATCTTGCCTGTGACCTCAACCAACCCCACCCCACGCCCCCCCAGAAATGAAAGGGGGGGAAAGATCATTAGCACATGTGACAACCAATGAAAGACAAACCTCCCTTCTGTTACTGTGGCTTTCCCAGTTCAACCTCTTCAAAAGTTTTTCTTTTTTTTTTAATTCTCCTGAACTTAACCAACCTATTTGAAGGAATTCATTCACTTATTCCTCAAGAATTCTCTCTAAACCCCTGCTGTGTGTCAGTGCCAGGACACGTGCCCTAGTGCCCCAGCAGCTCCCAGAGGGAGAAAGTTAGGAAGGCTTCACAGAAGAATAACATGAACCAAATCTGTTTTTCAAATTTTTTTGTTTCAATCAAAGTATTACTTGTAAATCTTTTGGAACACCAGATAAGTATTAAAAGGTGTGCAAGTAAAACAATCTCCTGTTCTCTACCCATCCATCCCCCACTGCAACCCCATCTTCCTCACCTTCTTCTCTTGAATCTGTTTCTTCCGTTCATTACCTATTTGTAAAGAACACATGTATTCTTAGATAGCTTGAGTCATGATCTTAAACAGTGATCAACATCTTAGTGTGGTAGACAAGAAGTCATCTTCCCCTTCCCAAGCTCTCCCTAAATCCTTACATCTCAAATTTTTTTAAATTCTTATTCTACATCTTCACATTATGACCATGAACATAGATGTTATTCCTAAGCAAAGTAGTTGACTATGATCCTATTTTCTTTCTTTTTTTGTTTATCCTGTTAATAACTACCTCATTTTTCATCAACTTAGGTTTGTTGTTCGTTTTTTTTTAAAAAAACAATTGACTAAATCTTTCCATGCCCTCAGTATAATTTTCCACATGACCAAACCTGTCAGATAATTTGTCAGTCTCATTTATTTTCCTGAGGACAAACTCCCTCATGCCCTAAAGCCTTCTGACTTCCTGCTGATGGGGTCTGGCTGTTCTCTGCACCAAGGCACAGCTGTCCTCCCCATACTCTGTTAGCCCTTACCCAGGGAAATCCCTTCCTTCCTATCTTCTGTGCTGAGGTCCCTATTCCTGGATCCCACACCTTCTTTCTTTCCTCCCTGGTTTTAACTGAGTACATCCTTGAGTAGTTTTGTAAGAAAAGGTATATAGGAATTTCAAGACATTGAATGTCTAGAAAGGTCTTTATTTCATATCTCCTTCATATCGCATTGAGAGTCTGGGTTGGTATAAAATGCTAGGTAGAAAAACATTTTCAATCAGAATTTTTAAAGGCTTTGGTTCCATTGACTTCAGACTTGCAACGTTGCTGTTGAGAAGTTCAATGGCACTGTTATTCCCAATCCTTCCCAGGGTAAGGTGAGTGAAGCACTCACCTCCACTGGAAAATTTAGGGAGCAACAAATTTTAGGAGCACCAAAATTTGACGATCAAGATATACATATTTTTAAAAATCAAAAAATCAAAATTAATGCAAAAAATTGTGATAAACAAAATATTAATTTAAATAAAAACAGAGACCTCACTTGCCTGACCCAAATCCCAACACTGTTGGATCTTGACTTTATTTTAAATTTTGCTATTTAAATGGTGAATTTTGTTCACCATTATTTATTTTGAATTGTTTTGTATTTTTTTAAAGTAGTACATCTTTTTTTTTTTTTAATCTTGATTACTGAGCTTTCTGGTGCTTTTTAAATTTTGCACACAAGGCAAGCAATTCATTTACTTTATCCTAATCCCATTCTCCTCTAAAGGAACTTTGAATTAACTACTCTTGATCTCTGCATTTGAAATATAAAGAGCTTGGATGTGGGGTGGTTTTTTTTTTTTTTTCATCCCCAAAAATTGGATACTCAATGGACAATACCATCTAGAAACTCATGTCCTTTAATTCTGGAAATCTTTCTTGCATTATTTCTTTAACAATTTCATTCCCTCCTTTCTCTATTTCTAGAACTCCTATTAGCTGAATGTTGGCCCCGCTGGGTTGATCCCCTAGTTTTTTTTGCTTCCTCTCTAGCCTATATCTATGTATTTCCAGAGAAAGGGGTTTTTTTTACTTCATCTTCCAACTCTTTTTTTTTTTTTTAAGCTTACTACTAGAGTTTTTACTTCCAAGAGTTCTTTCTTGGTCTCTGATTATTTCTTTTAATTCCACTTTGTTATTTTTCCATGAATGCAGTATGTTCTTTTGTTTCTCTAAAGATATTAATTATGGTTTCTTTGACCTTATATCCTGCTCACTGCATAATCTCCATTTCTTCTTGATTCATGTTTTCCCCAGGAAAAATGAGTGAAAGCTTCCTTTGGATGTCAGTGATTCTTGGCTGTGTGTTCACATTAAAAAGTACACCACCAGAAGGCCACCACTTTTAAGTGTTTGAATTTGACAAGGTTATTGGATAAGCTTTACCTTAGGACATTCGATTGCCTCCACCAGCTTCTCTGCTATAGACCCCTCAATGTAAGTATCTATTGGTCATTTTGGGGGGGGGGGAGGTCTTTAGTTCCTCCAAGAAAATATCTTGCTCTGTTTTTATGGAATGGGGGATGGAGTACAAATGAAAACCTGATTCTGGTGCTCTGTAGGTAGGTGGGAGAGGGGACTGGGAGTCTCTCGGTTTATCTGCAGACTCAATCCCCCTGCTTTTGGTAGGACTACTCACTCCTTCCCCTTATAAATCTTACAAGATTTAACAGACTTTCAAACTACACCCCGCCCCCATTAGCCTCTACCTCTAGTCCACTTCCTGTGGCACCTGGTACCTCTAATCCCTAACCGTCTAAGTTACTGCATAAGGAATCTGATTGCTTTCCCTACTCATAAACCCAGAGGTTTAATCTTCCACCTCTCCAGTAAGTCATTTATCCCTCCCTGAGAAGCTTTTCCCCTTCATGTATGGACATCTAGGAGTATGTGTCCATCAAAGACAGAATTCAGCCTTCTTTTCCTATTCTTCTGGTGGTTTCTGTAGTTTTTAGGAGGAACACAAAGTGGAAACATCTTTGTTCCATTACCTTGAAAAGTCTTGAGCTAAATCTCAAAGGTGGATAGGAGCTGACCAGGCAGATGAGGCAGGGAAAAGTATTCCTGACAAAGAGAATTGTGTGTTCACACTCAAAAAGAATAAAGAGAAATGTATACAATGTTGGATGGTAGGAAGCAAGGTTCAGGGGGGAAGAAGCTGGGTGGGTGCTAAGGAAATGCAGGGCCTTGTGTGCCAAGAATTTTATCTTTGACGGTGGAGCTATTGGGAAGCATAAGGGAGATGAGTCACATGACCAGATTTGCCCCTAAAGGAACAACATAGCAGGTGTGCTAAGGGAGCAGGGGCCAGACACACCTGAAAGGAGAGAGAGCCACTGGGAATAGGACAGTGGTTTCCACGTAAGAGATGGCAAGGAGGTAAATTCAAGGCATTTGTCACGTGAGGGGGAATAAATATGAAAACTATTCAATGATAGAATCACCAGGACTTGTGACTAATAGGAATTGGGCATGAGGGCAGTGGGAGGAGTCTAGTTTGAATCCCAAGTTTCTAGTTTGGGCCACAGAGCAGGTGGCAAGACTGTCCACAGAGAGGGAGGAATGCTAGTGGAGCAGCAGGTGTGGGGAAACTATATTTGCATTTATATTACATTTCTCCAAATTCCAGTCTCTGAGAAGTCCACACTGGTATTATGGAGCTGCAGTCACTATCCACATAGCAATTTGGGTCCTGCTTTTTTTCTCTTAACAGCACTTTCCAAGTGTCAACAGAATCCTCAAAAGTCCTTTAATTTGGGCCCAACGTCTTCCATCATGTTAATAAATGCACCATATTTCACTTCCACAGACCACCATTCCAAGTATTCTAAGAAGGACCTCAATAAACTCCAAGGTGCTCTTGGCAGAGCCTGTGAGTGGCCCCATGGCCCAGGCCTCCTGCTTCCTCCAAGTCTAAGGACCTGGTCCCCCCAAGGGCCCTGTTGGTGGTGTCCATTCCATCTGCTCCGCCATCTAAAATGGGAGTGTTGAGGAAGCAGAGGCATACAGCCCCTCTAGCTAGCTGATCCTCCAAACCACCACCAAATCCCACCTTCTGGTCACAGGCAAGTGACCCTGCCAGGCTCAGAAGGAGCAAAGTCCTCACTCTTCCCTCATCTGGGCCCCCCCATTCACAGCGGCCATGCTGCTTTCTGCTGCCACCCCTCCCCAGGAGTGATCCCCCTCAGATCTCCTCTCAAGAAGGCCCCAACATGCCTGGGTCCAGTGGCGTCAAGGTTGCTCCAGACCTGAGAATAGTGGCACCCACACAGGAAAGATGGAGGCCCTGTGGCAGGGTTGGGGGAAGAGGAGTGAATCAGTGGTTGTTATGGCAACCAGGGCTCCCAAGATGGAGGGTAGGGAAAAGGGGGCTCTGCTTAGGAGTTGCCATGGTAACCCAGCTCCTTGAGGCCAGCTATGAAGACAAAAACCACACACTCCACACTTTCAAAGAGGTACACAGGACCTCCTTAGATTCTTTGCAATCCAGAGAGCTGAATGGCATGGTCAAGGTCTCCTGATCCCACACTTCACAGACTTTTTAGAGATAGATGGGCATCTTGAAAGTAGGGCCAGGGCTTGGCAACCCATTGATTGCCTCAAGAAGAATTTACCTGGTACTGTGTTCCAGGGACACTGCAATAAATAAGACCCCCGTCTCTGTTCTTGAGGGAAGGAGACAGACATTGAAACATCATTGCAAGACTGCTGCTGGGAGGGGTGAATAGCTCAACTTTTCTGAAGACAGTTTGACAGTACCCATTATAATTCTGAGTATACATACTCTGTGATCCAACAGTCCCATTTTTAAGACTCTACCTTCAGAAATATTTGCATCTGAAGATGGTCACTGCAGTGATATTTGTATCAGTGGGGAAGGGGAAACAGTGGGAGCTAGTTAAACAGATCTTGTGCAGCCATATATGCTGAATACACAGATGAATGTGTGGGGAATAACACAAGAAATGTTAGCATTAGCAGCAGGATTGACCAACAGGAACAGAAAAGGGGGAAATGTCACTTTCACTTCTGAACCATTGGGATATGTTACAAGAGCATGTATTATTTTGTTAACTTAAAGAAAACTCAAAACACTGGAGACTATATAGGATGGTTGATACTATAATGAGATTTATGGAAGTGAAAAGTGTGTACACAGATGGTTAGCATACAGTGCAACCATCTCAGAGAGGCAGCTACACAACAGGAGTACTAGAGAGGTGAAGAGAGGAAAAGGGGTGGGAAGAAGTGA
The DNA here is from genome assembly GCF_009829155.1 of Mustela erminea. NCBI lineage: Eukaryota > Metazoa > Chordata > Mammalia > Carnivora > Mustelidae > Mustela > Mustela erminea. The sequence continues at coordinate 95,417,886 of NC_045622.1, forward strand.
GGTCTTGTAGGTCGCCTACAGTTTCATCCTAAGGCAAAGGAAGAAAGCATCTGGGGCGGAAGAGACAGCAAAAGCAAAGCCGGGGAAGCGTGGAAGTTCAGGTGGCTTAGATATATCCCTTCTGTTCTCTGTATGGAAGTGGCAGAGATGGTTTGAGGCCACCGATTTTCCCTGGGGGCAGTAGGAAATCATTCAATATTGAAAGTAAGAGAAGGACCTGAGGAGAACAGCACCCAGACAGATCTCTCTGGCTCCAGCATGGTGGGTGGACAAGTACCAGAGGCAGGGAGATGCCCCAGGAGGCTACTGGAATCCCACGGGGGGAGAGAAGATAAGGACCCTATCAGAAGGCAGATGGGAGGAAAGGGAATTACAGGAGACATTTCCTAAGGAGGACAGGAGGTTATGATGTTTATCAATACAGATTTACATTCTGCCAGAGCTAGATGGGACTGCTCAATTTACATATGGGGAAACTGAGGCCCAGATAGGAGAAATGAGGGCTTCCAGGCCACTGGTTTTATGACTTTGAGTTTTCTCTGGGCCTCTTGGAAGATGTGGCTCAGTCCTTCTAGAATATGATCTTGTTTATCTTCTGATTCAGAGGATACCCATTCAGGGGGACAGGCAAGAAGAGAGAGGGAATAGAACACCCCCCTTTGATGTCTGGCAGCAAAGGTCACACTTAGAGATCTGGGCCTCCCTAGGTGGTGTGTTCAGAGCAACGACTCAAGCATGGATGACCTCAGGGGCCTTGGGCAGTACTGGGGCACTGGGAAGGATGGCTGGTTAGTGGGCATGGTGGCTCCAAGAGCTGGCCTAGGTAGTAAGGGCCTCTCTCTGGCACCCTGCCCCATGCCAGAAGACAGGCACCACAGTGCCTCAGACAGAGCTCTGGACTCAGGAGGCAAGCCCTGGAATCTAGTGCCTTCCGTTCCCACCACTCAGTAAGCTGGCCTTGAGCTCATCCTGGAAGGATCCCATGTGAGAAGCTTAATGAAGGCACAGAACTCATACTGACAAATGTTGTGTTAAACGTGACCCTCTTCCTGGAGAGGAAAGCAGAAAAGCCCCTGGGGGAGCATTATCACCAAGCTGCCCATGTGTTGACATTTATTAGATAAGTTACAAGAAGAAACAGGGCTGATCATCATCATCCCTGAAATGTATGCAAGTATGCGTTTCAAAATGCACTTCTACCCTTGAGGTCCTCTCATTTGACCAAAAAATAAATTAAATAAACACCCAGCGCAGGTGCAGCTATTGCATTTCACAGATGCAAGAAACAGGTTCAGAGAGATTCCCATTCAACCCAAATGCATTGAGTGTCTACCTCCCACCCGTCCCTGGATAGCGGAACCAGCAGCTGCTCGGCTAAAGTAAGATCTGTTAACCCTAGCATAGACATTCCTGCATGAGGAAAGGGTTACTGTCAAGCAAGTTTGGGAAATAATAGAAACTTGATTTCCCTTTTGAAAAACCACCATGCTTCTGAAATTATCAAAGGCTCTGAGAAGTCCTGCAGTAATTCTGTTTAACTCAGCATTCCCTAAACGTGGCCGTGAAACTCCTTCTTATGGAAAATTACTAACAATCTGCAGAATTGGGGGTCCATGAAACACATTTTGACAAACACTGACCTGACCAGTAGAAGCAGCGCTAAAGGTGAGTTTGCAGACACTTAAATGAAGGATATTTCCTTGGGCAGGCTTCCATCTGTCCCCCAAATCACAACAGAAGCATCTGCCTCCTTCTGGGCCTCAGAACAGAGATCGCTGATGAGGCCAAGGTCTGTGGGACTCCTAGCTGGCAACCAGAGGACCAAAGCTTGGCTGAAGCAGAGCTTGTCTGTGGCTCTGGGACCAGCCGTTTTTAGGTGGGCGGCAAGGTCAGGCATCTGGAACAGCCAAGACACAGATGTTTCAGCCACTCTTGGATCCCAGCCTGGGCTCCTGCTTTCCCTAATTCCAATATTTGGCTGCCGTTGCCGCCTAATTCATATTCCAATGTCAACACTGCATAATCTCCCCCAAACACTGACAGCCTCAGAGCTGGGAAAGAGGAAGGGACAGCTGACGAGTGGGGGCAGAGAGACCCAGGGGGAAAGGAAGAGGACGGAGTGAGGGGCCCCCAGAAGCTCCCGGCAGGCCTCCGCTGGACCCTCCAGCTGTTAGGACCTGCAATCCCCCTACTCCCCAGAGATATGAGACTGTGGCCCCAAGTGCTCCCAGCATCCACCCCCTATGATTGGTGCCACAAGATGTACCCCAGGCCTCTCGTGCTCAGCGAAGAGGAACCAGAGTCCCCCACAGTTATCAGGCTGGGGTGCCTTGGGGCGGGTCTTGAATGATATATGCAGGAAAGAAATTATGACCGTAGTCAGGACACGGGGATCTAGCCCCGGCTCTGCCTCCAACTGGCTAAATGACCTTGGGCAAGTCACCCAACCGTTCTGGGTTTCATTTCTTTTATAAAATGAAGAGATTGGGGGCACCTGGGTGGCTCAGTGGCTTAAGCCTCTGCCTTCAGCTTGATCTCAGGGTCCTGGGATGGAGTCCCACATTGGGCTCTCCGCTCAGCAGGGAGCCTGCTTCCCCCTTTCTGTCTCTGCCTGCCTCTCTGCCTACTTGTGATCTTTAAATAAACAAATAAAATCTTTAAAAAATAAAATTAAATGAAGAGATTGCCTGCCCCCGCGCACCCCTCCACCCACGAGATCTAATATTTGGGGAGGAGGCAGTCGAGCGATGTGGAAGAGCATAGGTCTGGGTGCAAAGCCGACTGTCCTTGCTCTCAGCCTCCCTGGACCCTAGCATCTGCATCCGTAGAATGGGAGCACTGTGGTGTCTCCATGTGGGGAGCTCACGGGGAGTAAATGCAGAGAGCGCAGATCCGAGCTGAGCTGTGAAGGTTCTGGGGCAGTTATAGCAAGTCATGTTTGCTGTGTGCCTTCCCTCTCAGGCCTCACAGCTCCTCATCTTCCACAGTCCTCATGAGCACTCTCTGAGGGAGAGACTGATATGAACCCATTTTATAGAAGAGGAAACTGAGGCTCAGTAACCAGCCCCCAGTCACACAGCTGGACGTGACATGCAGCTGGAAGTAAATGAGGTTTGGCTGAGCCCAGGACCCCTGGGCCTGTTTCAGTATCCCACACTTTGTTTGTAAGCCTCAGGAATGGCTAAAGAGTGGACCTGGGACCCCGAGGAGCCCCACCAGGGCTGGCTAATGAAGGGTCCAGGGTACGGGACTGCAAGACACCCATTGCCATGGCAGCAGCTGGGGCCTTCACTCCCATAGGATTCTGTCTCCATCGTGAGTGGCCTCCTCCCACCCCCAACCTCTACCCCCATCCCACTCCAGAGATCCCAGCCCCACTGGACTCATCCCTCCATTTCTTCCCACCATTACCCCCCCCACCGCCCCGCCCACCCCCCATCCACACTGTTCCCAGGCAGCGGGCTCCCCTAGTTCTGACCACAAACTCCCTGGAATTCCGTGACCTCTACCCAAATTTTCCCCAGGGCCACATCCAGGCAGACTTCCTGAGGAGAGCTGCTAATAAATATGCGTGAGATTTGCATGCAATTTGCATTCACTTATAAGGACCCTGGAAGGCAGTTTTCAAGTGAAGTATTATCAAGACTGCTTTTTCCTCCTTATCTCTCGGTTTCTTCCTGTTCCTTGGAACCCACCCCCCACCACCGCCCCCAGGCACAGGCCCTGCTTTCCTATTTCTGAATGTAGGAACTAAAACAGGATGAGCAGTATTTTTTTCAAAAGAACAATTACCCTTTATTGAGCACCTTCTCTGTGTCCTGTCCTGCCCCTCCCAAGAACTACTGTCTGAGGGCATCTGAGGGGACTCGGTAAAGAGAACCCCTCTTCCCAGCCCCTGTTCAGAAACAACAGAGACTGACCCAGGCAGATGAATTTCAAATGGCCTCTTGACTGTTGAGCAAGCTGACTGGGGATACTCTGTCTTAGGTCTGTAGTTTCTTAATTCTGAACTCAGGGACCAGACAAACCCTCATTACTAGACTGTGGGCACCACACCCCAGTCTCCCCTGGTGGAGAAAGAGCCCTGTGAAACTTGGGGCACATAACAGTAAGCAATGGCTACACCCCCAAAAAGAAAAGGGGGGCTGCACACAGCAACAGCTGAGTCCCCAGTGCACCAGGGACATGCCACCCCTCCTTCCCGGAAAAGACTGGGGTGGCGGGGGGGGGGGGGGAGCCCAGAACGTTACTCTAATGGACGCTTCCTCCACGTGGAAGAAAGAAACCTCGGAGTGGGTGAGAAGTGCACTCCCCATTTTACAGATGTGAAAACAGAGGTTACTCAACAGAGAGGTTTGGTAACTTGTCCAAGGTCAATCAGTGAGGAAACAGTGGGGTGGGCAACTGAAACCTGGGGCTGTCCAGCTCCAGAGACTGTGGGTTTTCAACATCACCACAGTCATCTCTGTAAGAAAAGCAGAGAGCGAGGAAAAGGGAACAAAGAGAGAGTGTGGGGAAGAGGGCAGAGGGAAAGCTAAGGGCATCCAACTGTGGGTCAAGTGCAGCTGGAGAAAATCTGCTGCCTCAGAGCGAGAGCCCAGAGGGTCTCTGGGCACTGTGGAGATCCAGAGGCCACACTCGGACATGCCCGCAGGAGGGAGGTGGCCCGTGAAGGAGTTGGTGGGGTCCAAGACAGTAGGGGGTCGAGGGGGACCGTGATGACTGAGCAGGCACAGACCCAGCCTGACTCCAACCCACCGAGGGCATGCAGCAACACCAGCCCAGGCTCACCCAATCGCTGGACTTTTCAAGAAATGCCAGCGATCAAATGATCACGTGAAATCTTCCTATCTGTCTATGCTGGCTCGCCGTTCAAGAGAATGAACAAACACGGTTCAGGCAAACAAAACACCACTGCTTCTTGGCTCTAGCCTACTGACCATAGTCAGCAACCTCTAAAAATCCAATCCCATCACCTCACCTCATAAATGTGCTCACTGGAGTGTGAGCTCCTGAGCTCCAGGCCTGACTTCATGCCTGTCCCCAGCCATCTCCCAGGCCAGCACAGGGAGTGCTCAATCCGTGGTAGGGAACATTCGTGGAAGCCCAGGCCGGTGCCAGCCAAGGGGATACCAGGCATCCTGAGTCCTAGGCGAGGCTCCTTTCCACAAGCTCCCAGCTAGTCTCGCTGTCCTCTGTTCCTGGAGATGCGGTCAGAGTCTCCGTGCATAGAAGTTGAAAATCGGCATTTTTTTTTTAACAAGTCACCCCAGGGAATTCTTAAGCACACTAAGGCATGGGAATCACCACGGGGAGGTTGAGTGCAAAGATGGACACGGGCAAGCACGCCATGGAATTCCAGCTCTGCCATGGATCAGCTACGTGACTGGAAGTAACTGAACCCCTCTGAGCCTCAGTTTCCTCATCTGTAAAACAGACACAGGATCGCTTGCCTCGCCCATTTGCCTTGAGGAGAAACGAAAGTCAGGTATGCAAGGTATGCAAGAGCACACTGTAAACTCTTAAACAGTAGTTCCTCACTCCGCAGGTCTCGGCCGGTAAAGGAGTCACGAGATCAATTTAGGTGCTCTTGACCAGCATTTTTTTAAAAGATTTTTTAAATTTATTTATTTGACAGAGATCACAAGTAGGCAGAGAGGCAGGCAGAGAGAAAGAGGAGGAAGCAGGCTCCCCATAGAGCAGAGAACCTGATGTGGGGCTCGATCCCAGGACCCTGGGATCATGACCCCAGCCGAAGGCAGAGGCTTAACCCACTGAGCCACCCAGGCGCCCCAACCAGCATTATTTTTAACAAAATAGAATGGGATAGAATACAGGCTAAAGAACATTGCTTTACAGAATTTTTATGAAACATGAAATATATATATACACACGTATGGGAATGTATGCACTTATGGGAATTCTGGATTGCAGTATATACTATTTTCTTCCCATAAGTAGTGGTCAAAAAAGTTGTATTAAAAAGTATATTGCTGGGGCGCCCGGGTGGCTCAGTGGGTTAAAGCCTCTGCCTTCAGCTCAGGTCATGACCCCAGGGTCCTGGAATCGAGCCCCGCATCGGGCTCTCTGCTCATCAGGAAGCCTGCTTCTCCCTCTCTCTCTCTGCCTGCCTCTCTGCCTACTTGTGATCTCTGTCTGTCAAATAAATAAATAAAATCTTTAAAAAAAAAAAAAAAAGTATACTGCTGGGGCATCTGGGTGGCTCAGTGGGTTAAGCCTTGGCCTTCAGCTCAGGTCATGATCTCAAGGTCCTGGGATAGAGCCCCGCATTGGGCTCTCTGCTCAGCAGGGATCCTGCTTCCCCCCTTCTCTCTGCCTGTCCCTCTGCCTACTTGTGATCTCTGTCTCTCAAATAAATAAACCAAACCTATTTAAGAAAAAATTTTTTAAAAAGTACTCTGCTCTAGGAGGCAAACCAAGAAACAGACTCTTAACTATAGAGAACACACTGATGGTGACCAGGGAGGAGGTGGGGTTTGGGGGGATGGGAGAAATAAGTGATGGGGATTAAGGAGCACAACTGTCATGATGAGCACCAGGTGTTGTATGGAAGTGCTGAATCACTACATTGTACACCTGAAACTAATATTACACTGTATGTCAACTCCACTGGAATTTAAATAAAAACTTTAAAAAGAAAGCACACTGCTCTAAATATAGCTGTAAATCTTCATGAGCTCGAATTAGGCAAAGTTTTCTTAGCTATGACACCGAAAGCATAGGCAACCAAAGAAAAAAAATAGATAAATTGACCTCCATCAAGATTTAAAACATTGTGCCCCAAAAGGCATTATTAAGAAAGTGAAAAGGCAAGTCACAGATTGGGGAAATATTTGCAAATCACATATCTGAAAACAGTCTAGTTTCCTGAATATATAAAGAATTGTTACAACTCAACAATAAAAAGAAAGCCCTATTTAAAAATGGGCAAAGGTCTTGAACAGACACTTCTCCAGAAAAGATACGTGAGTGGCTGGCAGGTGCATAAAAAGATGATCAACAATCTTGCCATTTGCAACCACATGGGTGGAACTGGAAAGTATTATGCTAAGTGAATTGAGTCAATCAAAGAAAGACAATTATCATATGATATCTCTGATATGAGGAATTTGAGAGACAGGGCAAGGGGGGTCGGGGTTGTGGGCAGAAGGGAGGGAAAAAAATGAAACAAGATGGGACCAGGGAGGAAGACAGGCCATAAGAGACTCTTAATCTCATGAAACTAGCAACTGAGGGTTGCTAGGGGGTGGTGGGGAGGAATGGGGTGGCTGGGTGATGGACATTGGGGAGGGTGTGTGCTATGGTGAGTGCTGTGAATTGTGTAAGACTGATAATTCATAGACCTGTACCCCTGAAGTAAATCATACATTGTATGTTAATAAAATTAAAAAAAAAAAAGATGCTTGACATCTTTAGTCATCAGGGAAATGCACATCGAAACCACAGTGAGCTATCACTTCACACCCACTGGGATGGCTGTAATCAAAGAGACGATGAGGGACTCTTGGGTGCTATAGTTGGTCAGGAGTCTGACTATCAGTTCACGTTCAGGTTGTGATCGCAGAGTCTCCCAGGGTCATGAGATTGAGCCCTGCATCGGGGTCTATTCTCAGCATGGAGTCTGCTTAAAAGACTTTCTCTCCCTCTTCCTCAGCCCTTCCCCTTGTGCTCGCTCTCCCTCTCTATCAAATAAATAAATGTTTATTTTTTAAAGACAATAAAATTGTGCAGCCTCTTTGGAGACAGTCTGGCTGTTCCTCAAAAAGTTAAAAAGAATTACCCTATGACCCAGCACCTTTTTTCCTTGGCATGTATACCCATGAGAAATTAAAATCTATGTCCACATGAAAACTCGTACATGAATGTTCATAGCAGCCTTATTCGTAATAGCCATAAGGTGTAAACAAGCCAATGTCCATCAACTGAGAAACAGATAAACAGAATGTGATATCGCTATGCACAGGAATAGCATCCGGTCGTAAAAAAGGAATGGACCATTGGTTTGTGCTCTCATCCAAATAACCCTGGCAAATGTTATGGTAAATGAAAAGAAGCCACATGCTGTACAACTCCATATGTGTGTCCAGAACAGGCAAATTCATAGAGGCAGAAAATAGATTTGTTTGTCATGGGCTAGAAGCAGGATGTCATGGGGGAGTAACTGCTAACGGGGGATGGGGTTTCTTTTTTGGAGGGTGGGAAAATGTTCTGGAACTAAATAGTGGGGATGGTTGCGTAACCTTGTAAATACACACACACACACACACTAAACACTAAACTGTACTCTTTTTAAAAAGGGAATTTTGTACGAATTCCATCTCAAAAAAAAAAAAAAAAGATGCTCTTCTGCAACACGGTACACATGGAATTTATTCATGCCAAAGCAGATGAGACAGGAAAGGGAATAAAGAGCCCAGGAGGAGTTGTAAAGGGTCTGGGAGTGGCCAAGGGGCTTTCTGTACCCATAGTGTGCCCTCCGGAAGTCTAAGCAGGGACAAGCTCCTCGAATGAATGAATGAGGGTAGTGTGGTTGCCCGGTACGATCTCTTTGAGGGGCAATTTAGCAATATCTTTGAAAAACTAAATATGCTCATACCCCTGACCTCACACTTCCTATTTGGGGGATTGCAAACCACCCCCCCCAGAAAAATCTTCCCAGAAGAAGGTCACAATAAATACAAGTACACTCAATTCACTGCCATGTTGTTTGTAACTGGAAGAAAATGAGGAAATAATGTCTAGCACTTGAAAAATGAGTGAGTCATAATCATGATGGAGTTGTACATAGACTACTCCAAGAGTTAGTATTAAGTGGGGGGATAAAGTTGTAAAAACAGCATGAATGGGGGAGAAAACATACCTTTTTTATGACCGAAGAATTCCAACCACCACCAAGATATTTAGTAATTACAGAGGGTTAGACAGTAAGTTCACAGGAGACAAACCCACCAGATGTCAACTAATCCAAGTGACCAAGGTTAGTGACACCTGTGATATGACCCATGGACATCGTACCCACCCACCCACCCAACCTCACCCTCCACTCCCCCAGGGAAAGGCACCTTACTTCTGAGTATTTTTGCTAAAAGTCTCGATCTAGTCATGTAAAAAAAAAAAAAAAAAAATGCAGACAAAACCAAATGGAGGAATGTTCTAGAAAATAAGTGATGGGTACTCTTCAAAAGTGTTAAGGTCATGAGCAACAAAGAACGGAGACATTTTGCCAGACCAGAGGAGTCTAAGGAGGCCTGACAACTAAATGCAGTGTGAATCCTGGACTGGGTCCCAGAACAGAAGAATGTTATTAATAGAAAAACCGGTGAAATCTGAATCTAGCGTGTAGGTTACCTAATAGTATTATTCCAATGTTACTTTCTTAGTTTTGATAATTGCATTATGGTTATGCAAGATGTTAACATGAAGGAAAGCTAAGCAAAGGATATTAAGGATACTCTGTACTATTTTTGCAACTTTTCTGTAAGTCTATAATTATTTCCAAATAAAAAAAAATTTAACAGAATGGATCCTATAATCCTATTTTTGTATAAAAGAATTATAATCTTGTGAGCATTTGCTGATTGTCTTCTGTACTGAGCTGAATAGTGTTCCTCAAAAATTCATATCCATCTGGAAACTCAGAAGGGGACTTCTGAAATAGGTTTTTTGCAAATGCAGTTAGTTAAGTGAGGGCATACTGGATTCGGGTGGGCTCTGATTCTAATGATGACAGGTTAGCGTCTTTATAAGCAGGCCCTGCGGAGACACATACAGGGAGGACATTATGATGACTAGAGCCAGAAACTGGAACGATGTATCCACAGCCCTGGGTTTCCAGCCACTGCCACAAGCGAGAAGTGTACAACAGATTGTCCTTCAGAAGGTTCCAGAAGAAACCAACCTTGCTGACATCTTGAATTCAGATTTCCAAACTCCAAAACTGTGAGAGAATAAATATCTGTTGTTTTAAGCCCCCAGGTTTGTGGTTACTTTTTACGGCAGCCTAGGAAATGCCTATCACTTCCTTACCAGCATTCTAGCCTGTCCCGCTGTCCAAAAGTTCTGATTCCCTCTTGAGGATCCATGTGGTTCTATAAAGCGGACTTGCTCTCACCTCAGTTGGCTTAGACAGCTTGGTACCTGCCATTTCCCCAGCCTCTAAGAATGGCTTAGGGGCTGGGTGTGTGACCCAGTGTGAGGCAGAGAGACTTGAGGAAACATGTACTTCCAGCTCCTGGAAAAGAAGTTTCCTTGCTGCCAGAAGGAACACTCTCTCCTACTGGACCTGAATAAGGAAGCCATCTTGCCATATAACAAGGGGAACGAGCATCGAAATGAAATGAACACAACAGGAAGCAGAATGAAGAGACAAAGACACTGGTCCATCAGTTGGCTACTGGATCAAGCCTCACCTGAAACTGCTTTGAATTTTTGCATTATGGGAGCCACTAATTCCCTTTCTGGTTTAGACCAGTGGACTAACTCAAGTAAGGTCAGATCCACAAAAACAAAGACTGTCCTCAGGGTTAAGATTCTCATTCTAGCTTAGCTTTCTTTCCTTCTGTGCTGATTTCAGCCTTAGGCAGGCTCTGCCCTCCTGGTCCAGATTCCTCTTTGTGACTCTGGAAAGAACACATCTCCTTTCTATCAGTCAAGTGTCTGTTGCAATGATGCTGTCTAACAAACAGCCCTGAAAATTGCAATTGCTTGCAGTAACAATCATTCATTGCACACTCATGAGTCTATCGGTAAGTTGCGGGGGGTGGTGGGGGACCTAATATGAGCTGGGTAGGGCTGGACTCAGATCTTCAGCTTGGGTTCCATTTGCTTCACATTCTCCACCATGGAACTCCAGATGAAGGTCAAGGCTTCTCATGGTGGGGGTCAGGAGCTCAAAAGCAGCTCAAGAGCAGCTCCTGAGGTACCTCTCAAAAGCCTGGCTGGAAACTGGTGCCTTGTCACTTCTACTCACATTCCTTGACTGGAGCAAGTCAGATGGCCAAGGCCACCTTCCCCTGGGTAAGAAGACCCTTCCCCACCAGCAAGCCATGGCAGACAGGCAGAGAGGGAAGAAAGATGGTCACCAAATATATCTTCCTCCATAGTGCCTCAGAAAGCTTGGAATGGACTCGACGGCCTGGTTTGGGGCAGCTACACTCTCTTGAAGCCTCGGATGCGGTTGGGGGAGGGGCTTGTTTCCTGAAGGGAAATCAAGATGCTGTTACTCCAATAAGAAGGGATCCCCTGTAGGCAAAACAAATAAATAAGTAAACCAAGCAGCCCTGGGTTGTTCTCAAACTAGGACATGCATATGAGTCACCTGGGGTTCTTACTAAAATGCGGGTCCTGAGTCTGTGAGTTCACCATGGGCTCTGAGATTCCACCTTTCCAAAAGGTCCCAGCAGAGGCTGGAAAGGCCCGTAGGAATGATCAAGAATGAGCCAGGGAAAATCTTCACCTCCCCAGGCCACCTTCTCATTAATCAAATGACAATGCCAGCAGCCACAGCGTTTCTCCCTCCTGGAGTAAGAGAATGTGATATTTGGGCTATTTCTCACCGCCCCCCCCCAACCGCAGGCTCCCCACAAACCCAGCCCAGCCCCCACGAAGGGGCTGACAGTAGGACCAGCCAGGGAGATCAGAAACAAATATCACAATGCCATTAACTGCCTTAACGGCCTCCTGCAATAATGTTGGTGTAATCCATAAGATTCAATTATGGTTATCAGGCAATTAGGCATACCACGGAGAGGTTATTGCATAATTAATGCTCAGCCCCCATCCAGCAGCTTCAGAAAGCAGTGCAGGTAAGCTGACTCTCCCACCCCCACTCCAGGGAGGACTGAGGGAGGCCAGACAGAGGTTGCCCCCACCGGGGGCCCCTAAGAAAAGGTTCTTAAGAAAGGAGCCCTGGAGACGGGGAGGGGACGCTGCGCAGGGAGCTGGAAACAGGAATGGCTGGGAAGCCGTCCCACAGGCCACTGTGCCTGAGAGAATGGTCAGCCTTTAACCTCCAGGCCAAGTTCAAATCCTGCCTTTTCTACCACCCTCCAACCCCCAGGCCTAACAGTGGCCAGGCACTCACCTAATGTGAAAGTCTCCATGTCCTCGTCTGCTAAAGAAAGGTAGTGCTAATAACCACCTCTTAGGGTGTTAGGAAAACCAGATAAGACAGTTTGTATATTGCTTCGAGGGTTACCCCGGGGCTCCCTGTTATCACCTCCCTGTCTGGACCTCAATGTCCTCATCTGTAAAATGGGGATAAGTCCTGCCTCACCTAGGCTTGAAGGATCATCATGGAACTCAAATGAGATGACGCACTTGTGTGAGGGGAATTTAAAGCATCGTGTTAACAAGCCATCGTGTCTTAGCTACCACGCACCTGGCTTTCTGCTCATCTCTCCAGGGCACAAGTGTGCACAAGTCCCCACGTGTCTGCTACCCTTGCAGTAGGGCAGTGGGTAATCAACCCCACTCCGGGGGTGTGGGGCATGAATCTGATGGTCCAAGTGGGTAGAACAGAGCAGAATTATTCTTTGAGCCATGATCTATAACATCCAAAGGAGCCTCAAGAGAGAAAAACAGTCAAAGAAGCTTACTGACACAGTGCAGGGGAGAAGTGAGGGAGGAGAGACCAGGATCCCAGAATGCCGGAAGTCAGGTGGTGGCTCAGGCAGAAGCAAGAGGAGCAGGAAGTTAGCTGCAGGGCGAGTGGTTAGGGTTTCATGAGAAAGACTGAGGACTTCCCAAATCAACATCATGTCCCAGCTGCTGAAACACACATCCTCCCCGACTTGCACACACAGACACAGACGCGGGCACAGACAAGCACAGATGCCTGCATGCATGTGCACACAAACGCAGCACACTTAGAAAGACCCAGACATATGCACACTCACTCGGCAATCCCTTAGAATCCACCGCCGCTTAGAAATTGGCTCTGATCAGTTTCCCATTATCCTTTCCAGTTGAGCATGTGCTTCCAAAGATGTCCACAAGAGGGCGCACAGGAACTAGAATTCAGGAGTCCCAGAAAAATGGCTCCTTTTTTTTTTTTTTTTCCTTAAGATTTTTATTTATTTGACAGAGAGAGAGAGAGAGAGAGATCACAAGTACACAGAGAGGCAGGAAGAGAGAGGAGGAAGCAGTCTCCCCGCTGAGCAGAGAGCCCGACGTGGGCTCGAGCCTAGGCCTGAGATCATGACCTGAGCCGACGGCAGAGCCTTAACCCACTGAGCCACCCAGGCGCCCGAAGAGCGGCTACTTTAGAATCCAGAACTTAAAGGCTTGGGGGATCCTGCATTTTATAACCGAGAAAGCTGAGACCCAGCGTGGGAGAAGACGTGTGCCAGCTCACAGCCCATGACCCCTTCCCGGTCTCCCAAAGGGGATGATGGTCAGGAATGGGGAATGGTTTGGAACCTGTTGTCCCAGGCTGATTAGAGACGGAGGGTCAAAGAAAAGCAGGGATGTCGGCGGTAAGTTCTCCTCCGGTTTTGTCAGACTCTGTCCATAAAGTATTGTGACCCCGAATAAGTGCCTTCGCTGCTCTGTCCTTTGGTTTCCTCCTCTGTGATGAAGCTGCTGTCCCTCACCCACACCGCCAAGTCCCTCTGGAGGCCCCAGACCCACCCTTCCCTATCTGCCTGCATCTAAATCCTGAGATCTCTGCTCTTGCTTCCCAGGTAGATCTCATGTCAGCTGTCACTTCCCCAAAGAGGCCTCCCTGCTGGTGCCCTGCCCTCTCACTATCTTATATGTACCACGATACTGCTGCTTATTCCTCTTTGAAACTGCCTCCTTTATTAATGTGCTTAAGTGCTCATTTTGTCTCCCCCAGGAGAAGGTGAACCTCGTAAGAGCAGGGACTTGGGGTCTCCTGTTCCCCAACCCGTCTCCGAACCCCCACTCCCCCATGCCTGGCACCCAGCAAGGTGCCTGGTACCTGGTGGGCTGCGGTGAATGGCACGCATTCCCTCCTGCACCCCATCTGGGAGAGTCGGCCTCAGCTGTATGCTGGTGCTGCCCTCTGGTGGCGCTGGGTCGCCATCGCATCTGGCTTTCTCCCGTTCACCCAGGCGGTCTTCTAACTTCCCACCCGTCCTCACCAGGGCTAATGTCTGTAAAATCTGAGGTGGAAGTAAAGAGAGCTGGTCTCCAGCCAGCCTCACAATTAATAAAGATGAACTCAGTGCGGACCATGGACTCCATCCGGGAAAAGACACCTTCAGAACAGATGGTGACTAGCTCTAGAAAGTCTAATAGAGCGAGATAAGCCAGTCCGACTGCTCCATTTTAAAGATGGAGTCACTGAGGCACAAGCCAGGATGGGGAGATAAAATTGCCTGACCTTAGAAAGCCCTCGAGTGACTGGCCCATTACACCAGCCACTGATAAGCAACAGGGCAGTCTTACCTTTTGCAAAAAGCACATGTTTCTGAAGACCCTGCATAATTCAAAACATGCATATTTCCAGGCTAATTTTGCCATGGAAATGAATGCAAAATAGCAAGGATGTGTTGCATAAATCTACCCGCATTGTGGCATATTTTTGCTTTAATGCTGCTTTTTATTTTCCCAGCATTATCTCTAATATTTCACAGCGCGCTCTCTGCTAAATTAACAGCGCAGCATTTCCTGCCGGTGGTTTGGCCTTCTTCATAACGTTTTATCACATCTCACTTCCCTTCCAACGCGATCGATTTTCGGGTGCATTTTTCGGCCCCACCACTTAAAGAACACTTGGATGACATTGTTACAGGATACAGATAAAAGATTTAAAGTTATAATAACTGTGAATGTTGGGAAAACTGCACAGTTGTCTCCAGCATCCCCACACCGAAATTGGAAGAAATTCGGATGCATGCAAAAAAAAGTGCATGCATATAGATTCTATTTCATAACCAGAGCAACGTCTCCATGTGGCAGGCTTACAGCTCCCACTTAACAACTCACTTAGCTCCTCCGAGTCCAGGAAACTGCAATTCTGACAATCTGTCTTAACTGAGGGGCTTCGTGTGATTCCCAACTCAGTGCATAAACATTTATTAGCATTTTTATGTTGCAGCTCTCCAAAGCCACATACTTGAAATTCTCCTAACTGTGACCTCACCCTGCATGATCTCCCTTGCTAGGTCCTGAACCCCAGAAGGGTGGAAATGAATGACCCCACCCAATAATCGCAGATGGGGACTTCAGAACTTTCCAGCCACTCATCTCATAGCATCAGCAGAGGCCCCGTTGGAGGCTCCCCCCCTCCAGTCTCCTCTCCCCCTCCTCTTCCCATCAGCATTTGGTCCAAGTTGTCCTTCCTTCTGTCCCAGCTACCCCTCCCCAGTGTGGAGCCTGAAGGGGCTTTAGATGCACGTTGGGGTAGGAGGTAACCGAGAGCCAGCTTTCCTTTACCTCCCTTTCCTTTACCTGCAGACTTTCTACATTGCAAGCATGACCTCTCAGTTCAACTCCCGTGAATTGTCTCTCTGGCCTTCCCCTGCCTGAAATTACTTCCAGAAAGACTCATTCATCTTGGCCAGAGCCAGGGCCTAGGAGAGGGCAAGTTAGGCCCTAGGAAGGAAGAGAGGAGGGACAGCCAGGGCCGGCTCTGAACCCACCAGCTGGGATTCCGACCTTGAGCAAGCCTGTAGCCATGGCACTTGCCCTGTTTGCACCTCAGTTTCCATCTCTGCAGAATGGGGATAATAATACCACCCATTTCCAAGGATCCTGGGTGGTGCAGTTGGCTGATGGTCAGACTCTTGGTTTCGACTCAGGTAGTGATCTCAGCGTCGTGGGATTGAGCCCTACATGGGGCTCCACGCTCAGCATGGAGTCTGCTTGAGATTCTCTCTCTCCTTTACCCTCTGCCCTTCCTCCACCCCCCTCCAAAACAAATAAATAAATCTTAAAAATAACAATACTAATAATAATAACAACATCACCACCTACTTCCTAGGCAGGATGACTATGACAATGCAGTGTAACCATTTACTTGAACCCAGAGCCAGCTGTCAGCCCCCAAGTGTCTCCTCCTCCAGGAAGCCCTTCTAGGCTGGAAGGGGTAAGTCCCATGATACAAAAAACAGTATTGGATGTTTCCCAGATACATCCCTTATTCTCATGCCTCTGCACTTTCACCTGGAAAGCCTTTCCTCCCTATTGTTGGGATGTTCCCGTCTATCACTGCCAACTCTAAATGTCACTACTTCCTCGGTGAGAGTGTCTGTTCCTCTGTTAGAACTGTCCCAAGCACTTTCTACAATGAGCTGCTGTGATCATTGGACCCATGGGTCAGCTCAGGGTCAATGGCAGCTCCCAGCTTGATTTTGTCCACCTGAGGGGCGGACAGGAGCTTAGGGCTATTTAGGCTAACCCCCCACCCCAGGTGTCTTTCCCTCACTGACCTGTGAGCGACCCCCCACTAAGCTATATTCGTGGGGCACTGAGGAATCATTGTGTTTGTTGAGTGACTAAATGACCCTCAGAATTAAGCCTCTGAGCCTCCTCTGCACTGCAACTGTCTTTCTTTTCTTCCAGCAGACCGGTCACCTCACCTTCTAAACCACCAGCCAGCCAGCCACACCCCCAGCATGACCCTGGGTGAAATAATAAAAAAGATTAACAATATGTCTACTCGCACTTTTCCCCAATGTAATTGTACACCATTATTGTAATAACAATAATAATAATTGCAAATATTTATTAAATGCCTGTTCTGTCTGGTGCTGGTCTCTAGGCTTTCCCATGAGCAATCTTATTTAATCCCCATAATAATCTATAAGGTGGGTTCTATTAGGTGGGTTCTATTATGAGCCCCCACTTTTCAGGCTATGAGATGAGGCTGGAAGAGGTTGAACTTGCCCAAGGTCACAAAGCAAGCTTGTGACAGAATTTGGGAACTTCATGAAATCATCTTTTACGCATTTGTGTTGCAATGTTCTTACATTCTTATAGTTTCCTTTCAGACCTTGGATTTTTGTTCGTTAATTTAACGTCCTAATCTCTTTTCAATTCATTATGCCCGCTCTGCTTGTTTGGCAATGTTTCTGTGAACTGTCAATTCTGTCTTCTTCTTGAAGAGAGGAGAAATATTCCGTGGAATTTGTGAAAACATAGCTAAATAGGTAAAGTGGACATGGATGACTGAAAATGAATTTTTTAAATGAAAGAACCTAGAAAGCAGACAGAATTGCTTTTCAAAGTGCATATGAAAATTGCAAAATCTCTCCAGGGTGCAACGACCTTATCAAGACATGATCTAATGGCTGTAAACATTCATTTCCAACCAAATTCCTTTCGGCTGATTCACTCGAACCTAGGGAGAAAACTTTACAGTTTGTTATAACTTTGTTAGACAAATGCATAATTGTTGGAAAATTATTTAGAAATTAAAAGCCCAAAAGTCTTAAGGCAGAGATGGAGCATAAAGAGATACCAATAAAAGCTAAAATACACTTTTTAAAAGTTCCAGGGCCACCCCATGGTGCATAAAAATTAATACTTAAAAAACAGGCCAGAAATACTGTTTCAACCAACCTTTGTGGATCAGCTTTCCTGAAGTGTAATTGCATACAATAAAATGCACAGGTTTTTTTAAGTGCAAGAGTTTAAGTTCTGACACATATATACCCATTTAACAACCATGCAATCAAGGCGTTGATTGATATTGACATGGATAAGAGACCGAACACATTCATCACCCCAGAACATTCCCTTGCCTCTTTGTAACCAATCCACCCACCCCAGTCAACCAATGATCTGTTCTCTATAATCAGAGCTTATGTTTGTGTGTCCTGGAATTTCATGTAAGACAACTTGTCTGGTACTACCCTTTTGTGTCTACCTTCTTACACTCAGTAAAATGTGTTTTAGAGTTATCCACTTTGTTGCTTGAAGCAAAGCATTCTTTCATTTTTACTGAGTAGTAGTCCATTGCATGAAACTACCAAACTGTGTTTTTATCCATTCATCTCTTGATGAATATTTGGACTGTCTTCAATTTTTTGCTATTAAAAATGAAGCTTTGATGAAGATTTTTGCATAGGTCTTGGTCTGAATGTAATTATTAGCTTCTCTCAAATGAATACCTAACAATAAGTTCATGGATCATGTAAAAAATATATGTTTAACTATATAAGACATTTCCAAACTATTTTCCAAAGGGACTCTACCATTTTACTTTCTCCCAGCAGTGTAAAAGGATCCCATTTGCTCCCCATTCTGGCAAACATTCCCTAGTTTCAGCTTTTTCATTTTTTTTTTTAATTCTGAGAGGTAAGAAGTTGAATATCATTGTTCAACCAAATTGCTTTTTATCCAACAGTCCACTTGTTTCTCAACATTAAATGCATACACACCTGTATATTTGCAAGCACACACATGCACATGCCCCTCCTGCAACGTCCTATGTGAAAAATGCCCTGAATGAGGAAATAGGGCTAGAGTTTGACTGACTGACTGACACTGACCCTAACTGTGGCACTGACTGACCCTGGCCAGGTCAATTCAAACCTGTTTTTTCAGCAATCAAATGCAGGAAAATCAAAGACATCCACATCAAGACCTTACAGTCAAGTTGTCAAAAAGCAAAGACAAAGAGAGATTCTTGAAAGCAGCAAAAGAGAAGTGAAACACTATATACAGGAATTCTCAATAAAATTAACAGCTGATTTATCTTTAGAAACTATGGTGGCCGTAAGGCAGTGGGATGACATTTGAAGGGCTGAAAGAGAACACTGTCAACCAAGAATTTTATATCCAGCAAAACTATCCCTCAAAAAAATGGGAAAAAAAAATTAAGACATCCCCAGATAAACCAAAAATGAAAGAGCTCATCATTAGCAGACCTACCCTAAAATAAATGCTAAAGGGATCACTCAGGCTAAAATGAAAAGAGACTAAAGCCATAAGAAGAATTTAAAAACAATAGTAAAAATAGCTACAAAGGTAAGAAGTAAAAGGCAATATTTCTGCATTTTTCATTCATAATCTCTCTTTTCCTAAAGATTCAAAGCACAAATGTATAAAACATTAAGTATAAGTCTGTGTTAATGGGCATTCAATGTATAAAGATGCAATTAGTGACAATAACAACCTAAAGAGAAGGGAATGGATCTACAGACAAGCAGAGTTTTTTTTAATACTGTTGCAACTAAACTGGTATTTAGTTCAGATGTTTAGATTTAGTGTAGATTTAATACAATTTTAATTGTAATCCTGAAGGTAAACACTAAAGAAAAAAACTGAAATATATACAGAAAAAGAGAAGATAAGGGAACCAAAATAGCACACTAGAGAAAAATTGACTAACTACAAAATAAGGCAACAGTAGAAGAATTGAGGAACAAAAATGACATAAAACATATAGAAAAACAGCAAAATGACAGAAGTCTTTCCTTCTAGTAATTACTTTAATGTAAATAAATCAAGTTCTCCAATTAAAAAGCAAATGGAAGGGGTGCCTGGGTGGTTCAGTGCGTTAAGGCCTCTGCCTTCGGTTCAGGTCATGATCCCAGGGTCCTGGGATTGAGCCCCACACCAGGCTCTCTGCTTAATGGGGAACCTGCTTCCCCATCTCTCTCTCTGCCTGCTTCTCTGCCTACTTGTGATCTCTGTCAAATAAATAAATAAAATCTTAAAAAAAAAAAAGCAAATGGAAATCCACTGGCAAAATGGACACACATATACACACACACATTATCCAACTATATTCTGACTATGAGAGACTCACATTATTTTTTAATTTTTATTTAAATTCAGTTTAGTTAACATACACTGTATTATTAGTTGCAGGGGTGGAATTTAGTGATTCATCAGCTGCATACAACACCCAGTGCTCATTACATCAACTGCCCTCCTTAATACCCATCCCTCAATTACTCCATCCCCCATACAGCTCCCCTCCAGCAACCCTCAGTTTGTTTCCTATAGTTAAGAGGAGAGACTCACTTTAGATCCAAAGGCAGGAATACATTGAAAATAAAAAATTGGGATATCCCATGCAAATAGTAACTAAAATACAACTGGGGTGGCTTTATTAATATTATACAAAATAGACTTTAGGACAAAAACTGTTACAAGTGACAAAGATGGACTTCATATGTTGATAAAAGAGTCAATCCATCATGAAGGTATGGCAATTATAAACATATATGTCTCTAACAACAGGGACCCAAATGTATGAAGCAAAATTGAGTGGATTAAAGGGAGAAAAAATTGTATTGGTCTGCTCAGACAACTATAACAAAATGCCCCAGATTGCATGGCTTAAATCACAAAAAATCTATTTCTCACAATAATGGAGGCTGGGAAGTCCAAGATTAAGGTGCTGGCAAAGTAGGTTTCATTCTGAGGCCTCTTCTCATGGCTCATAAGCAGCTGTCATCTCATAATATGTTCTCATGACCTTTTCATGTGTATGCACAGAGAGAAAGCTCTCTGATGTCCCTTCTTAAAAGGACATTAATCCTACCGGATCAGGGCCCTACCCTTATTACCTTACTTAACCTTTATTACTTCCTTATGGGCCCCATCTTCAAATATAGCCATACTGGGCAGGGCTTCCAAAATATGGATTTAGAGGGGAGGACACAAACATTCAGTCCATAATATCAGTTCTAGAATAGTTGGAGACTTCAATATTCCACTATCAGAAATGGATAGAGCAACTTGACAGAGATCAGTAAAGAAACCAATACTTACCCAACACTTTATACCAACTAGGTATAACCAAATTGTGTATAACACTCCACCCTACAACTACAGAAATTGAAACTTGAACACAGGGTGCCTAGGTGGCTCAATGGATTAAGCCTCTGCCTTCGGCTCTGGTCATGATCTCAGGGTCCTGGGTTCAAGCCATGCATCAGGCTCTCTGCTCAGTGGGGAACCTGTTTCCCCCTCTCTCTCTGCCTGCCTTTCTGCATTCTTGTGGTCTCTCTCTCTCTCTGTGTCAAATAAATAAATAAAATCTTTTTTAAAAACTTGAACATAAACATTCATAAAAGCCTTATTTATAATATCAGGAAATAGAAACAACATAATGTGCATTCACAATGAGTGAACAAATAAAATGTGGTATATCCATACATCGGAATATTATTCAGCCTTTGTTGGTTAGCTCTACCTTAATTTGATTGGCCGCAAGTTATCCAGATTAGACATTATTTCTGGTTGTTTTTGTGAGAGTGTTTCCAGATGAGATTAGCCTTTGAATTGGCAGAGTCAGTGAAGTAGATCACCCTCCCCAGTGTGAATGGGCATCATCTAATCCACTGAGGGCATACAACAAAAAATGGAGAAAGGAGGAATTTGCCCCCCTTTTAAAAATTTTGTTATTGAAGCATAGTGTCATATAATGTTAGATTATTTGCACAACACAGTGATTGGAAAATTCTATAAATTATGTAATATTTACCATGATGAGTGTGGTTACCATCCATAACCATACAACATTATTATGATATTATTGACTATATTTCCTATGTTGTACTCTTCCTCTCTGTAACTTCTTTATTATATAACTGGTAATTTGTACCTCTTAATTCCCTTCATCTATTTTGTTCATCCCCCAACCCTCTACCTCCGGCAACCACCAGTTTGTTCTTCATAACTATGGGTTGGTTTGTTTGTTTGCTCATTTGTTTTGTTTTTTAGATTCCACATATATGTAAAATCCTATGGTATCTCTCTTTCTCTGTCTGACTTATTTCACTTACCCTCTAGGTCCACACATGTTGTCACAAATGGCAAGGATCTCATTATTTTACAAAATAATGGCTAAGTAATATTCCTGTGTTGTGTGTGTGTGTGTGTGTTTGTGTGTGTGTGTATTACATCTTTTTTATCCATTGAACTATTGACGAACACTTAGGTCACTTCCATAACACAACTATTATAAATAATGCTGCAATGAACATAAGGGTACATACATCTTTTTGAATTAGCATTTTTGTTTTCTTTGGGTAAACAACCAGTAGTGATTTACTGGATTTTTATGGTATTTTAAATTCTTTTAAGAATCTCCATACTGTACATTTCCAGTCATCTTCCACCTTCAGACTTTAATTTCTTTGATTCTCTGATTCTCAGACATTCACACTCAGACTGAATTATACCACCAGCTTTTCTGGGTCACCAGCCAGCAGATGGCAAATCATGAGATGTCTCAGCCTCCATAATGAACCAATTCCTCATAATAAGTCTCCTTCCATAGATATAGATATATCGTATACATACATACATACTCTCACACACACCCAAATACACATATACATACATATATACATATTCATACACACACATACATAGATGTATGTGTATGTGTGTGTATGTGTGTATATATATATATATATCTCCTATTGATTCTGTTTCTCTGGGGAATTCTGACTAATGCACAGCCATAAAGAAGAAAATGAAGTACTGATACATGCTACAAAATGGATAAACTTTGAAAACATTATGTTCAATAAAAGAAGCCAATCACAAAAGACCACATATTGTATGAATCCATTTATATGAAATGCCCAGAATTGACAGGTCAATACAGAGAGAAAGTAGATTTTGTCTGCTTAGGACTGAAGGAGTTGGGGGAAATGAGGAGTGACTGTTAAGGGATCTGTGGGACTCTTGTTGGGGTGATAAAAATAGTCTAAAATGATCAAGGTGATGGTTGCACAACCCTGTGAATATATTAAAAACCACTGAATTGTACACTCTAAGTGCATAAATGGTACAGTGTGTGATTTATATCTCAATAATTCTATTTTTAAAAGCTATTAAAGCTTATAAGTGAGTTAAGCAAGGTTGCAGAATACAAGATCAATATTCAAAAATCAATTGTGTTCTATATACAGAAATAAATAAGCAAAAATTGATATTTTTTAAAGTACCATTTACAATAGTAAAAGAAAACCTGAAACAATCAGAGATAAATTTAACAAAACATGTGCAAGGCCTCTATGCTAAAAATGATAAAACAGTGATGAGACCAAGACCTAAATAAATGAAAAGATATATGATGTTCATGGATCAAAAGACTTAGAATTGTTAAGATGTCAGTTCACCCCAAATAGATCTATGTATTGAATATAATCTGAATAAAATCCCAGCAATTTTTTTTGTAGAAATTGGCAAGCTGAAGTCAAACTCACTCTTTCTAGATGACATGATACTCTATGTGGAAAACCCAAAAGACCCCACCCTAAAATTGCTAGAGCTCACACAAAAATTCAGAAAAGTGGCAGAATATAAAATCAATGCACAGAAATCGGTTGCATTTCCATACACAAACAATAAGACAGAAGAAAGAGAAATTAAGGAGTCGATCCCATTTACAACTGCATACAAAACTATAAGATACCTAGGAATAAACCTAACCAAAGAGGCAAAGTATCCATGCTCAGAATACTACAGAACACTCATGACAGAAACTGAGAAAGACACAAAGAAATGGAAAAGAGTTCCATGCTCATGGATTGGAAGAACAAATATTGTTAAAACGTCTATGCTACCTAGAGCAATCTACACATTCAATGCATTCCCTATCAAAATACCATCTACTTTTTCTACAGAATGGGAACAACTAATCCTAAAATTTGTATGGAATGAGAAAAGACTGCAAATAGCCAAAGGAAGATTGAAAAAAGAAAACCAAAGCTGAGGATATCACAATTCCAGACTTCAAGCTTTATTACAAAGCTATAATCATCAAGACAGTATAGCCCTAGCATAAAATCAGACAATAAATCAAAGGAACAGAACTGAGAACCCAGAAATGGACTTTCATCTCTATGGTCAATTAACCCTTGACAAAACAGGAAAGAATATCCAATGGAAAAAAGACAGTCTCTTCAACAAATGGCATTGGGAAAATTGGACAGCTACATGCAGAAGAATGAAACTGGACCATTTCTACACCATACACAAAAATAGACTCAAAATGGATGAAAGACCTAAATGTGAGATAGGAATTCATGAAAATCCTAGGGGAGAACACAGGCACTAACCTGTCAACTGTGGACAAAGCAACTTTTTACAAGACATGCAACTTTTTCCAAGACACGCCTCTAAAGTCAAGGGAAACAAAAGTAAAACTGAACCATTGGGATTTCATCAAGATAAAAAGCTTCTGCACAGCAAAGGAAACAATCAATAAAACTAAAAGGCAACCTACGGAATGGGAGAAGATATTTGCCAATGACATCACAGATAAAGGGCTAATATCCAAGATCTATAAAGAACTTCCCAAATTCAACACCCAAAGAACAAATAATCCAATCAAGAAATGGGCAGAAGACATGAACAGACATTACTGCAAAGAAGACATCCAAATGGCCAACTCGAAAAAGCGCTCCAATCACTCAGTATCAGGGAAATACAAATCAAAACCACAGAGAGAGATACCACCTCACACCAGTCAGAACGGCTAAAATAAGCAAGTCAGGAAACGACAGGTGTTGGCAAGAATGCAGAGAAAGGGGAGCCCTCCTACACTGTTGGTAGGAATGCAAGCTGGTGCAGCCACTCTGGAAAACAGAAAGGAGGATCCTCAAAAAGTTGAAAATAGAGCTACCCTACAACCCAGCAATTGCACTACTGGGTATTTACCCTAAAGATAAAAGTGTAGTGATCCGCCGGGGCATCTGCACCCAGATGTTTGTAGCAGCAATGTCCACAATAGCCAAACTATGGAAAGAGTCCAGATGTCCATCGACAGATGAATGTATAAAGAAGATGTGGTACACACACACACACACACACACACACAGGAATATTACAAAGCCATCAAAAAATGAAATCTTGCCATTTGCAATGACATGGATGGAATTAGAGGGTAATTATGCTACATGAAATAACTCAATCAGAAAAAGACGACTATCATATGATCTCACTGATATGTGGAATTTAAGAAATGAAACAGAGGATCATAGGGGCAAAGAGGAAAAAAATAAGATGAAACCAGAGAGGGAGACAAACCATAAGAGACTGGGTAGCTGGGTGATGGCCATTAAGGAAGTCATGTGATGTAATGAGCCCTGGGACTGTTAAATCATAGACCTTATCTCTGAAACCAATAGTACATTATATGTTAATTTAAAAAAAAAAGAAATTGGCAAGTTAATTCTCAAATTTATATGAGAAAATAAAGGATATAGGCTAGTCAAACGTTGTTTAAACAGGAGTCAGAATTGGAGGGTTCACAGTGCCTGACTTTAAGATTTAAGATAAAGCTGAAGAAATCAGCTTTATATTATTTATTATAAATATAATAAATTATTATTATTTATGGTGAAAGAATAACCCCCTCCAAACTGGAGACAACCCAGAAGTCCACAACGTGACGTACGATCAAATTACGGCACACAAAGTGTTGATGCAAACAACATGGTATAAGCATTATGCTAAGTGGAAGTCAGGCACAAAAGGCTATTTATGCTATGATTTCATTTGTGTTCTGGAAAATTCTGGAAAAAAACAAAATGATAGGGACAGATATCAGTTCACTAATGACCAGAAGGAACTTTCTGCACATTTGCT
Organism: Mustela erminea; assembly: GCF_009829155.1. Lineage (NCBI taxonomy): Eukaryota > Metazoa > Chordata > Mammalia > Carnivora > Mustelidae > Mustela > Mustela erminea. The sequence goes on from NC_045622.1 coordinate 95,443,437, forward strand.
ACACGAAGTAGTCTCTCGCTTTCAACTGAGCTTTAAGGGAAGAGCAAAATATTTGTATTTATACGGGGGAGAGCTCCTTATTTTTAACCACCTTCACTTTCCTTCATACTTTTTATATTCTTTATCATGTGTGAATGGAAATCAACTTATCACCGATTTTCTTGCACTTGATAGTAGAATTTTTCTTGTAAAATTCTGAGATGGCAAAACAGCCGTTTTTATTTTAATCGATCCCACAAAACATGAATAATTCCCAAATTGACATTTTCTTGAAAGATTAATAGTCTAAATGAAATTAAATAGCTACAAATTAAATACAGTTCTTAGAAGTTACTTTATTTACTGTTAAAAATGCTATTCTGCCAAACAATTCCATAAAGATTGGAATTTTAAAAGATAATTGAAACTCTATTATTCTGCCTACGACTCTTATTTAAACTTTTACAAACATTTACTGGTTCCAAAAGAATGAAAAGTTCCTAAAGTTACCTAGCTAACACATTGTCTCTTAACATGCATATGAGTCTATTTTCCTATCAGTCTATTTTTTATTTATTTAAATATTTGAAACGTAGCAATTATTTTGAGCCTAAAATTAACATCTTCCAATTATCACTCATCATTGTATTATTTTACCTTAGAATAACACATATATGTGTATTCATGTACTGATTGAGATAAATTCAATATATAAAGCACAATAGAAGATTTTTCAGTTTGAGTTTCTTCCAGAATGTTTACCTATGTTTGAAAATGTTTGAATATTCATAATAAATTCAAATGACCCGCCTTGTTTGCATTCCTGATGTAATTACACTGGTTCCATATGATGTCTGTCTCCTAATCATAGGAACATAGATAGCGCACGGTCTCCCAGATCTCAGGAACCACCCTGAAATAAGCATTCAACTAGTCGGCCTTCCAGAGACTGAAGCCCAGATGGGAGAGGAGAGCCTGGCTGAGTCAGAATGCGGAAAGGGAACCTGGGTGCATGCTGAGTTACCACAGTTCTCATCTGGGCTGGGATGTCTCTTACAGAAAATCGTCAGGGCACTTGGCTTGCCAACATGCCGGAAACAGCTCTACAGCCCAGCAACAAACCTTTATCAAAAGCCACCGCATGCCGAGCTCTGTGCAAGGTGCCAGGGTACTGTGGAAACAAGAGAGTCTGGTTGGAGAGAGAGAAGTCACCTGTTCAAGTGCGGTGTGCGGGATAGACGTGGTGCATCCCGGCCCCAATGTGTGCCACTGGCATACCAGCCTAAGTTGTCCCATAAATCCTATGGGAACTAAAAAGTGAGCCCAACAGAGGGGAGGGGCCAAAGCCAGGGCTCCTACACAAAGACCATTCAGAAGATGTTTGCTGAATAAACCAATTTCAAATTCCAAGGTAGCCACATGGGCCCACTTCACCACTGCTGTGTACCCGCTGCTGGGTTGAGCACAAAAACCCAAAGAAAGAAACCACCCTTGTCTGCATCCGCCTGCAGCAGCCTTCTGCAAACACGCCAGTGTTGACACATCTAGTCTACACTTCCTGCTGTCCTGCCCTTTTCCTTTCCCTACCCTGCTCTTGGAACCCCCAGCACTTGGGGGAGAAATGGGGTTATAGAAACGAGATTTATTCCCTGGAGCTGGCTGGTTCCTATCCTGACCCCTCTTCTTGGACAGAAGGAAATGCCCACACTAGCGCTCAGGGTTCTCTGACTGCAAGCAACAGAGACGGACTCCAGCCAACGTGTATAAAGAGGGACTTGGAAGACTGCAGGGTCGCTTGCAGAACCGAGGGAAAAGCAGCACGGAGTTGGGAAGGAACAGCGGGCAGGGAGGCTCTGGGGCAGGAAACCAGGCTTTCGGCGGTGGCCGCTACCAGCCATCCCGGGTAACCAATGTTAGGTCTCGTGGTGGCAGCGGCTATTTCTGTGCCAGGCTCCATTTCAAATGAAAAATCAACGGGTTCACTGGCCTGGCCTGTGTTGTGTACCCTTTGGCTGGAGGAAAGCAAGCTTGTGAACTGATTGACTCCCCTCCCCCCCAAGACTGCAAAAGCCAGAGGAGGTGGGTGCACTTCTAAAGTGAGATCTGGACGTTCTTCCCCAAAAAGAGAATCATTGCCTGTAGTGTATGTCTCTTCGCATCTCGGCGACAGAGGGGAACAGCAGGAGTGCGTATCAAGGGGATCTTCCTTAACTGGAAGGTCCTCTGTGGAGGTCAGGTCTGCACTGAGTCCTGCAGGAGAAGAACTTAGCCAGGTTTGGGGTGAGTGTGGGAGAGCCCTGAACAAAGCGGAACCACAGGAGCGGAGGAGGGAAGAGATCCGGGCAACCTTCCCGACGCCCTGCCCCCATCCAGTCCTGGCGCCCCGCAGCGCACGTTGGTCACATCCATCTCTCTGCTTCAGACAATACCGTCCAAATTTCAGTTCCAGAGCCATCTCTCCCCACCCTCACACCACCTCTGCGGGGCCAAGGGCTGGAGCCTGCGATGCCGGGCTTCAGCCAGAGTCTGGGTTTGCTCCACTGACAGCAGTGATTAGTCAAGAGTCATTAGACGACATGAGCCAGACCACTCAGAGTTAACCTCACGGCTTCTGAGAGACGGTGAATTCTTTTTTCCCCACTGGACTAGAACACCTGAATGTCGGGGGAAATGGGAAATCTCTGTACCTTTTGCTCGGTTTTGCTGTGAACCTTAAACTGCTCTTAAAAATAGTCTGTTTAGGGCACCTGGGAAAATCATTTTTAAAAATAGTCTACTTAAACATAGACAAATAGGGGCGCTTGGGTGCCTCAGTCGTTAAGCGTCTGCCTTCTGCTCAGCTCATGATCCCAGGGTCCTAGGATGGAGCCCCACATCGGGTTCCCTGCTCCGTGGGGAGTCTGCTTCTCCCTCTTTCTCCCTACTGTCCCCCCTGCTTATGCTCTCTCAGTCTCTCTGTCAAATAAATAAATACATAAATAATCTTAAAAACAAAACAAAACAAAACAAAAAAACTCTGAATGCTATAAGCTCTGGAAGGCTTGAAACCATTTTGCCATCACAGGGAGCCTGAGAACAAGCCAATACTTCGAGAAGGGCCCAGACCAGGATCTGTCTGATGACATTTTTGAGCTGCTGGGTCAAGCTGCACTTAAAGCCAGGACTCTCCCTGGACTTTCCAATGACCTGAGCCAGTAATTTCCATTTTGCTTCAACAAGCTCTCCCCTGTCGCTAAAGTGGGAATCGGAGCCTTTTACCTTTGAGACCAGGGTCACTCCCTAGGCCCAGGGATCCAGGACACCGACCGGAAAACCGGGGTCAGGATGAGCTGAGTTCATGCAGCAGGACAAACTTGAGCTCAGCCATCAGACTGGTCTGGGTTCAGATCTGATTCTCACTTCCTCCCTGGGTGGCCTTGGGCTAGTGAATCAACATCTCTGGGTCTCAGTTTCCTCATCTGTAAAATAGGGGTGATAATGAGACAGCCCTTAATAACAGCACTGCAAGGACTGACGTGTTGCATAGAAAACAAAGGGACCGACCATAGTTCTCAATCCCCCACAGATAAACTCCTAATCTGGGGGAGACAGCAAGCCTGCTCGTAGATTACACAGATGCATATTACAGGGGCTTTGGAGAGCAACACTTTTGACTGCTCTAGATCTCACAAAAAACAAGAAGGCCAGCACAGTCCAAAGCTAGATGATTTCCAGAAGCCAGAACAGACATTTTTTGTTAAAGAACAGCTAGCTCTTCACTAATCCTCTGCAGTTTTCCTGCTTTTTTCCCATGTGAGGAACTCCTTTTTGCTGACAAGCCCTCATCCCTGGCCATGCACCCTCAAGGTTTGGGATTCGCCTATCCTGATATTGGCTCTTCTGCTCCTCATGCTTCTCCAGCAAATGGGCTCTGTCTTCGGATTTCTCCACCGCACTGTCAGCTCTGCAGGTTGGCTTTACTCCCTGATATTTGTGTCCCCTACATTGTTGGCTCAGAACCAGTACCAGCCAATCCCAAGCCTTCCCGGAACCTTACGCATGAGTTCCAGCAACAATGAATTACACATTAGAGCACTATCGCAATTGGGACTATGGTTGCCTGCCAAAGACGGGGCACGACGCTGCAACGGCTCGCGTTGATAGCGGTGGTTTGCTCATCTTCTACAATAAGGAACAGGCAGCCAAGTGCTGTGAGGACAGCTCATCTCTGTGCTTCTGATCTGCCACCCTTAGCTTTCCTCCTCAGAGCTTTTGTCTCATGGTGACAAGATAGCTGCTGCCCTTCCAGAACTCAGGTGTGCATTAAAGACAGAACACATGGGGCACCTGGGTGGCTCAGTGGGTTAAGCATCTGCCTCTGGCTCACGTCATGATCTCAGGGTCCTGGGTTGGAGGCCCGCGTGGGGTTCTCTGTCCAGCGGGGAGTCTGCTTCTCCCTGTCACTCTCCCTCTGTGCTTTCCCTCTCTCTCTCACAAATAAAAAAAATCTTAAACACACACTCACACCCAGAGAACATATAAGAAAAAGAAGCAGCAAAGACTGTATTTATAACCAAAAAGAAAAGCTTTCCCAGAAATCCTCAATTTATGACTCACTGGCTAAAAGTATCCAGCCTTCCTTGTGGGGAGGTGAACCATGTGACTTAATGGCTGGTAAAAGGAGGTGATACATGCTACTTTCCAGCAACAAGGACTCTGAAAAGTAGGTATTCTTAGGGGGAAACACGACATACAAATAAAATATGGGTGACATTACTAGGAAAAAAGGAGAAATTAATATAGGGTAAAATGGGGTGAGCAAACTACAGGCAGTAAACCACATCTGGTCCATGGCTTATCTTTGTAAATAAAGTTTTATTGAAACAGCCGCACCCATTTATTTACAACACTACGACAGCAGTGTTGAGCAGCTGCTACAGAGACTGTATGGATCACAGAGTCTAAAATTTTTACTCTCTGGTCATCTACCGAAAAAGTTTGCCAGCTCCTAGGGTAAATAATTAGTAGTGTCTACATCAAGTACCGGCAAAGGAAAGTTATATTTTTTTCTGGAAAGATTATATGATTTTCAATAACAATCCCAATCTTCATAAGAAAAATCAGATATGGAAGGAGCCCAGATGTCCACTGACAGATGAACGGATAACAAAGATGTGGTATGTATATATAGGGGAATATTACTCAGCCCTCAGAAGGAATGAAATTTTACCATTTGCAACAATGTGAATGGAACTAAGAGGTATTATGCTAAGCAAAATAAATCAGAGAGGGGCGCCTGGGTGGCTCAGTGGGTTAAAGCCTCTGCCCTAAGCTCAGGTCATGATCCCAGGGTCCTGGGATGGAGCCCCGCATCGGGTTTTCTGCTCACCGGGGAGCCTGCTTCCTCCCCTCTCTCTCTCTACCTGCCTCTCTGCCTACTTGTGATCTCTCTCTGTCAAGTAAATGAATAAAATCTTTAAAAAAAAAAAAAGTTAAAAGAAATAATAAGTCAGAGAAAGACAATTATTTTATGATTTCACTCCAGTATGGAATTTAAGAAACAAAATAGATGAACATAGGGGAATGAAAGGAAAAATAAGATAAAAACAGAAAGGGAAGCAAACCATAAGAGACTGTTAACCACAGTGAGCAAACTGAGGGTGGCTGGAGGGGAGGGAGGAGGGGGGTAATTCGAGGATGGGTATTAAGGAGGGCACGTGATGCAATGAACACTGGGTGTTACATACAACTGACGAATCACTAAAACCTGAAACCAATAAGACACTACATGTTAACTAAATTGAGTTTAAATTTTAAAATATTTTAAAAAGGAAAAATCACAATACTTTTTGCTCTGCTTACATTTATTTTACAGTTTAGCATTAATTTTTAATTTTGAATTACATATAGGATACATGAGGAGCCTCATCCACTTTCAGGGCTTAGGAACAATAAAGGTCTTAAAATGGCCTTGATTTTCAAGCACTTCTTCTGGTGGTCTGACTTCCATTCGTTCCGGATAAGGACAGGATGGATGAATGGATGGATGGATAGAGGGAGGGATAATAAACTGAGAGAGAGCAAGAGAGAGAGAGTCAGAGATCATTATAATTATGTCATGCCTTCTCAATTTTGCCTATTGAATATGTATGTAAAAAGAAAGGAATACAGACTACAGTGGGTATGTGGCTAAAGGCAAAACTGCTGTAACAGAGATCCCTTTGTAACCGCACAGGTGCATAAGGAACATAAGCTGATCTCCCTCTCGTTTAACAGTTTCAGTGTAGGCAGTCCACGCTGGTGAATGTGTCTCTGCTCCACACAATCAGGGACCCTGGCTTTTTCCATCATATTGCTCCCAGAACCCCCAAGCCATTCACCTTGCTTGCATGGTCACAGCTGGGCTATAGACATATTCGGGTCCCATGTTATGGGGAGGGGAGACAAGAGCATGGAAGAGAACACACCGGAAGTCATAGGGCTCAGACCTGGAAAGTGGCATGTATCACCTCCTTTTACCATCCGTTAAGTCACATGGTTCACTTCCCCACAAGGGAGGCTGAGAAATGTAGTCTCTGGCTGGGCAACCACGTGATCGGCTACCGTCCAGTTATCTGAGTCAAATGGGAGAATGAATTTTGGTAGACAACTCATAGTGTCCACCACCACAAAATAGGCTCATGAGTCCTTGTTGAACTCAGGGGTGAGATAGTTGACATCTGTGTGTTCCCAAAAACTCTCAGGCCCTACTGATACAGATCCACTGTCCCCTACACCTGGGAGGTTAGTTCCGGTCACTCTGTCTGGAAGAGATTGCCTTCTGAGGTCATCAGTGGCTCCCAGCCAAGGCAAGAACTCCTCCCTTAAGGGGCCCTCCTTCCTGGATTATTACAGCATTCTGCCTGCCACGCTGATGATCTTATGGTCTGCCTCACACCAAGTTCACACACTGAGTAATGACTCTTGACAAGACCTAAAACCTCATCCTTGATGAATGGTTTCGACAATCAAGAATCCTTAAGAAAAAATAGAAAGCAAATCAATGGTGCAAAGAGTGTACTTCCCAGGGACTTAGGCCCCCTAAAAAACACACCCCTCTTCCCTTTCCCTCATGAGGAGCAAAAAGGATCGGAGTCTGGGAAACTTGTCCTACTGGCCTATTACAACCTCAATGCAGGAGACTGAGGCTAATGGTGGAATTTCAGGTAAAATGTAAGGAGAGAGACTGGAGACAGGGATACATGTGGAGACCCCAGGCTGTGCCCCACATATCCAGCAGGGACTGCCCCTGCTCTCTCTCCGTGAAGAGCGTCTGTCCTATATACAGCCTGCGTCTCTTCCCTAGGGGCTCAAAGTGGCAGCACATTCATCAGATGAATTAATTCTGTTAAATGTGCCAAGGAGAAGGGCCCTTCCAGGAAACCAGGGCCTCTCGCAGACAAGTTTTCCCTGTTTGTCATTAAATTATTTGTCATAGGGACATAGAAGAGCAAAGAGGCATTGATTTGCTCTTAACAAACTGAAGCCCACAGCCTTCAAAGTTTGGCCCTGGAATGAGACTCTTCAAGTAAGATTCTGATGACCAGTCCCTTTTAGTCCTTCCACCCCAGAAACTTGATCCCCAAGGTGACAAGTTAACCAGATGGCAATCTTCACCAGGAGACCAGCCCAAAACTAGGAACCAGGAAGTTCCAGCTCTGGAGGAAGGGGGCGTAGTGCAGGTCCCAGAGAGTAAGGGCCAGAGGCCTGATCTTGGAAGAGGGTAGGCCTGGGGCAGCGCTCACTCTGGGGCGTCTGCACCTGCCTTGGGGCTTGCGATGGTGCTTATTTCCCTGTAACCCCTCCGGTTCTGCCTAGCCCACCAAGGACTGTGTTAAACTGGGCCCAGGGTTTATCAGTTAGCACGTGAGACTTTAAATGTACCCCATAGGTTTTACCCTCTTATGGAAATTTTCAAATGTACACAAAAGTAAAATGACTCTTATAAAATTATCAGCATTTTGCCTATCTTGTTTTACTTATCTATCCACGTCTCTCTCGTTCTCTGGTGAGTATTCTGAGTATTTTAAAGCAGATCTAAGACATCTCACCTGTAAATTAAATGGTACTAATTAAATGGTGTTTGAAATACTACAAACAGATGGTAGTCCCTACGTTCAACCAAACCAGCCAGAGTAATGAGCAAGGACGTTGGAACCCCCTGGAATTGTCCTGCCAGCCCCCTCCTTTTTACAACAAAGAGAACTCTGAGGTGAGCCGCCCAACACTGGTGCTAGAGGAAGAACCAGGGAGAAGTCGGCCCTCCAGGCTGCCTGGTGAGTGACCGACCCGGGCTGGTGCAGACTTCCCAGGCCCGGATCCTGGAGCAGGGCAGAGAACCCTCCGCTTACTACGAGCAGGAAGCGGTTCCCGCGCGCCCTCCGGTAAGCGCAGGCGGGGCGCGGCGCGCGGGGCGCGCAGCAGGCCAGGGATGAAGCCGGGTCCCGGGACGTGGAAGCGGCGGTAATTGGAGTGGGGTATCCCGGGCGGGCCGGGCAAGGGTACTGGGCCTCGGGTGGGCTTAGAAACAGAAGGACCCGTGCTCCCACGACTGGCTGGACAGCCCGGGGCCAAGGTCAGGCTGGGGCCCGGGTCGTCCCGCCACCACCTGCGGGGCCCACATGGGGAGCAAGCGGGAGAGGTTGGCTGGGCGCCCGCGCCCGGGGCGGGGAGCAGGAAGTCTTCTCCAGCGGGAGCGCCCTAGGCGCGGTGCTGCAGGTGCGGCGCTGCAGGTGCAGCGCTCAGTAGCGCCGGCGGGAGGCCAGTGCCTTAGAGGAGGTGAGCGCCGGGTCCCCACGGAGGCCAGGGAACGCCAGCCCTGGGGCCCGAGCTGGCGGCTGGGCCCCTCTTGAAGAAAGGGTTTGTTAGAAGGAGGATGGAGCCGGGGGGTGTGTTGCCTCGAGGCTCGCATAAGGCTGTTCTCAGATGGGGGGGGGGGGGGCGGAGAGATCGCGCAGACTGATTGAAGTGTCCTGAAGGGGTATTGTGGCCTCCGGCCTCCGGGAGCGCCACGGGGTTGGGGTGGGGGCGGTCCTCAGGTTTGGAAGAGGGATGGGGTAAGTGACAGTAAGGGAAAGGAATGGAATACGACAAGGGAGAGTGAGCTAGGGCTGACAGAGGGAGCTGGTAGGGGTTGTCTAGGCGCCCAGGGACGCGAGGCGCTGCCGAGGCTCTGGAGGTGCTGTCGGGCCCGGGATGGGGGAGGGGGCGGCGGACCTGCAGGTGAGCGGAGTCCGGGGTTAGCTTCTGGTGGAGACGGAGCTGGGGTTGGGGGAGGGCTTTCAGGAAGGTGGTCGAGGCTCAAGCACCTATAGGAACCTTCTGTGGAAGCCGATCGTCCCCCACCATCCCCGAGCTAGGAGCGCGCAGAAGCGGAGAGGCGGTTGGGGGCCCACACGCAAGCCTGACTCTGAAGGCTGATTCTCGCGGGCTGTGGCTTTAAGGGTGACGCCAGGCGTGCTGGCCCTTTAAGGAGGGGTCGGGGGCGTGTCAGGAAATGAGTCCTGGGCCCGCCTCGCGGGGGAGCGCGGCCTCGGATGTCCGGAGGCTCCGCCGCTGAACGGGAGCTGGGGCTGTGGAGGGCTTCCCGCTGCGGGCTTGGGCCGGCCCGGCCTCCTCCTGCGTCCTTCAGACCCCGCCTTGAGCACCTCTGACCTTCCCTGCACCCCTCTTTCCCAGCGCCCCCGCACGCCCTCCTTCCATTCAGCTTCCTGCATGCCTCCCCTTTCTCCCTGCAGACGCCCAAGACTCCCTCTCTCCCCCAGGCTGTCCTCCGCCCTTTTTCAGCACCTTGGCCCTGCCTTCCTCCTCCTCCCCTTCTTCTTCCCTCTCCCTACCCTTCTTCCTGAGACTCATCCCTACCAGGCACAAGGCCCTTCTCTCCTGACAAGTCTTCTAACCTTAGCCCATTCCTCACCCCTCCCCGTGTCTTGTCTCATGCGCCCCCTCAGAGTGGGAGCAGGTTGTGGGGCCCCCCAAAACAGAACCTCTGGATGGGGAGGCCTCTAGGCCACCCCCTCCATGTGACAGTTGAGGGCTGTGGCTGGCAGATAGCAGGCAGGAGTGGATACTACCCAGTACTCTAGTTCTGGCGGTAGGGTGACCCAATTCCTCTGCTATCATGAACAGGGCCCCTCTGAAGCGGTCCCGGATCCTGCACATGGCACTGATGGGGACCTCCGACCCCTCGGGCGAGGCAGAGGCCAGCAAGGAGAAGCCCTTCCTGCTGCGGGCACTGCAGATAGCCCTGGTGGTGTCACTCTACTGGGCCACCTCTATCTCCATGGTGTTCCTTAACAAGTACCTGCTGGACAGCCCTTCCCTACAGCTGGACACCCCCATCTTCGTCACCTTCTACCAGTGCCTGGTGACCACGGTGCTGTGCAAGAGCCTCAGCACCCTGGCCACGCTCTGCCCCGGCACCATGGACTTTCCCTCCCTGCGCCTGGACCTCAGGGTGGCCCGCAGTGTCCTGCCCCTGTCCGTGGTCTTCATCGGCATGATCACGTTCAACAACCTGTGCCTCAAGTACGTCGGGGTGGCCTTCTACAATGTGGGCCGCTCACTTACCACCGTCTTCAACGTGCTGCTTTCCTACTTGCTGCTCAAGCAGACCACCTCCTTCTATGCCTTGCTCACCTGCGGAGTCATCATCGGTGAGTAGCCAGCGAGGGCCACGGGGAGGGAGGGGGGCACAGGGGACCAAAACCCCAAAGAGCAACCCTGCCAAGCATCTTTGGACTTTATCTGTCCCCGTTCCCTTGCCCAGAGTCATGTAAGGAAGAGCCTGGGGCCCAGAGAGAATAAGCTTCCTGAGGTTGCCCAGCAACTTAGGGGCCCAACGTGGGCCCCTCATAACAATGAGATGGGATTATAATCTACATCACACAGGGTGAGGGAAAAAACCAAGGTAGAGAGAAGTCCAGTAATCTGTTGAAGATCACACAGCTAATAAGCGGCAGAGCTGGGATGCTTGACCACTGTGTTGCTTCTCAAGGGTTCAAGTGCCCTGACTCCCCCACCCAGTGCTATTTCCAGAGGAGAATACATCTTGCACTAAATATACCATCACCCTCTGACCTTGCAGGCTTGTAGTAATGGCTAGGAGAGTAGAAAACCATAAGCTTTGAGAGGTCTTAGCTGTCTTTCGACACTTGGCCCTGAGAAAGGAAGAATTATTGATGGGGACGTTGTGCTGATCATTCCCACAGAGCATCTCCTGTGTTCCCCAGAGGTTCCCTGAGTGGTAACATCACCCTCATCAACTCCAGACCAACAAGGAAACTGAAGCTCAGAGAGGTTAAGTTACTTGTCCAAGGCCATACAGCAAGGAAGTAGCCAGGCAGGGGCATAAACCCAGACTGGCCAGACTCCCAGGCCTATGTTTTTAACCCCTCTGCTCTGTTCTTGTGCCCTAGGATTGCAGCTGCACTAGCCAGCACACTAGCCACTGACCACATGTGTCTATTTCAAAGTTTATTCAAATGCAGTGCCATTTTTAAAATTCAGTTCTTCAGGGAGGCACCAGGGTAGCTCAGCGGGTTAAGCCTCTGCTCAGGTCATGATCTCAGGATCCTGGGATCAAGCTCCTCATAGGGCTCTCTGCTCAGTGGGGAGCCTGCTTCCCCCTCACTCTCTGCCTGCCTCTCTGCCTACTTGTGATCTCTGTCAAATAAATAAATAAAAATCTTTTTAAATAAATAAATAAAATTCAGTTCTTTAGTTGCAGGTGTTATAACCTGATTCTGTAGCCACATTTCAAGTGCCCAGTAGCCTCATGTGGCCAGTGGCTACTGTATTGGATGGCACAGATGATAGAATGTTTCCATGATCACAGAATGGTTTTTTGCAGCATTCTGGGTAAAGGAGCACCCACTTCCCTCAGAATCCGCCCAGTGATCTGTCATCCAGGAATGTCGCCTTTTCTTCTAACCTGTTTTTCCTGGTGCCGTAAAGTTCGTGTTGATTGACCTACATATTCTTTGCTGGCATCTCAGAGTCCCAGGCTGAGGGCCCCTCCCCTACCACCCGTCCTAGAAAATGTCACCCTCATCGAGCAGCTGCTGGGTCTCAGACTCCTCTGTCCAGCCCCAAGATGGGAGAGGGGAGAAGGCTGGGGTTAGAGCAGAAGGAGCTGCTGGGCCCCTGGCAGAGTATCAGCTGCCTGCACTCCCCCTGCTCTGCAAAGCCGGTCCCTCCAGAGCTGATACAGAGTTCCAGGCCTTATTTAGCCAAATGCCCCAGGAATCTCCAGTTGAGCCCTACAGACCTCAGGAGGTGGGGTATGGGGTGTGGGGAATCTGGGATGGGAAGGAAATTTGCATACAGAAAGGTGAATCGCTAGGGAAATTGGGCCCAGGTCCTAAAAGTAATCAAAGTAGCTGATGACGTGATAGCTCCTAAGAAAGGTCATATTCGCTGGTCATACCGATGGGGCCGAGCTGGGTCAGCTGGTGCTTCCTGTGGGCCCCAGACTTGGCCCCCTCTCGGCTGGGCTCCCCCCTTAAAGTGCGAGCCCCTCTAGGATGCAGAAACTTGTGGTAGGTGTCCCTCCTGGACTCGGAAAGTAGCAAGCAGGCGGACGGCAGGTGCTCTGGGCAACCCTCCACACCCCTGGAGCAGGTGTACAGATAGCTGTTTGCCAAGAAAGAGAGTACCGCACATGAGGGCCGGCACAGTAGTAGACGCCTGATCTCCTTCAGCCCTCAAAGCCACCTCCGGAACAACCTCCATTCCTGTGGTCACTCAGTCAACAAACACTAACTGACAGCCGGGCACATGCCAGAGGTCATGCCAAACTTTGGGGATACGAATCTGGCAAAGGTGGACGGGCATGGTGGTGATGCCTGGTCTTGAGTTCTGCTGCAGGGGTGAGGCTGGGATTGGGGTGGAAAAGAGAACCTGGTGGGGGTGGAAAGGAGGACGGTGTCGGGAATGGGGTGATCCAAGCAGGCGTTCTGGAGGAAGGACTAGATAGGTATAAGGAAGGGGTGAGGAGAGAATGTTCTAGACAGAAAAAAAGTACCCATGCATTTCTTCCTGTTTGGACCAGAGTGGGACTCCCCAGACAGGAGGCTGCCCAAGTTAAGTGAGTCTGGAAGGTTTCCTGAGGGTTGTAGGCGAGAAAGGGCTTTAAGCAGATCTATCTGTGCTTGAGGACAATCATTCTGGTTGCAAGTGGGAAGTAGTTTGGTTGGAGGAGGGGGTCAAGAAAATGACTCAGGTCTCTCCAGATGAAGGAAATGAGAGCTTAGGAAACTTTAGCCGACTTTCCTCAGGTGACCCAGCCTCTCAACAGCAGAACCCAATTAGAGCCCATATCTCTCTGACACCAGAATTCAGCCTCTGCCTCCCCAGAAGGTGGGGTCTCGCTAAAGAGATGGTATAGTCATTCCCAAGGGCAGAGGCCTAACAGCTCAGGACAGGCAAGGGGTCGTGGCAGGGAAGCCCAGGCAGGAAGAGGCCAAAGGGAGGTCTCGTATTAAGAAAGACTTACTCCCTGGAGGGGTGGCTTTGACCTTGATGCTTGAGTAGAATCCCCCAGAAAGAAGGATGAAGGGGTTTCTGGTGCAGGACACAAACAAGAACACTGCGTCCCAGTGTGAGAAGCAGGAAGATGAGAGAGACAATTTGGGACAATCATGGGACAGAGACAGGCAAAGGTCCAGGAAGGCCAATGTGCCAGATGGAAGAGTGCAGTCTTGGGGGGCAATGGGGAGCCATGGAGGCTCTGTGAGCAGGAGGTAACACAGACCGAGTGTCCAAAAGAGTGGACTGTCTCCAAAGACCTCGGGCCACAAGTGACTCAAACTCATTACAGGCTCCCATTCTACAGACAAGGAAGCCAAGACTCTGGGACCTAAAGTCACTTGCCCCAAGTTACCTTAACCACGAAGTGCTCAACCCTTTGGAGCTCATTTCCAACGTAACTTTCCAGATGCCTCAAGCCAGCACAGTCGTGGATTATGGGTTCTCAGAGCACACTGCACTGTTTTATGGCCCTCATTACAATTGTAATTAAAGAAATAATTGGGAAATGAATCGTTTTAATGTCTTCCCGCTCTGCTAGAATGGAAGCTCCCGAGAAAGCATTCGTGTCCTGGGCCACTTCCCAGCCCTCGTATGGTGCTTTGCATGTATTCGAGCGTTTGGACGCCTCTGTTGCAGACAGGGCAGGGAGGGATGGGAGGGTGAGGACTGCATTACACTCTGTGAACTCCAGTGGCAAAATTCTCTGTCCTTCTTCCTCCCTGACCTCATCCCCCTTGACCCTCCCCTCTACCCACCCCACCCCACCCCCACAGGTGGCTTCTGGCTTGGTGTGGACCAGGAGGGGGCAGAGGGTACTCTGTCTTGGACAGGCACCCTCTTCGGCGTGCTGGCCAGCCTCTGTGTCTCACTCAACGCCATCTACACCAAGAAGGTGCTCCCGGCCGTGGATGGCAGCATCTGGCGCCTGACCTTCTACAACAATGTCAATGCCTGCGTCCTCTTCCTGCCCCTGCTCCTGCTGCTGGGGGAGCTGCAGGCCCTCCGCGACTTTTCCCAGCTGGGCAGCGCCCACTTCTGGGGCATGATGACCCTGGGTGGCCTGTTCGGCTTTGCCATCGGCTACGTAACCGGTCTACAGATCAAGTTCACCAGCCCCCTGACCCATAATGTGTCAGGCACGGCCAAAGCCTGTGCCCAGACGGTGCTGGCGGTGCTCTACTACGAGGAGACCAAGAGCTTCCTTTGGTGGACCAGCAACATGATGGTGCTGGGGGGCTCCTCTGCCTACACCTGGGTCCGGGGCTGGGAGATGAAGAAGATTCAGGAGGAGCCCAGCCCCAAAGAGGAGGAGAAAAGCAGCATGGGGGTGTGAGCTGCTCCAGGAACCTCGGGATGGCCCAGTCAGGGAAAAGGCCCAGGGTAGGGCCCAAATAGCCATGAAGACATCTCTCTGGACCCTGAGTAGGGGGTCTGGAGGGGGTATTGTTTACAAACCTGATCACAGTCTGGTGGTTAAAATGAAACCAGTGTTGTCAAGGGATGTCAGAAAGTGGCCAATCCTATCTCAACCCCATGCCCTGTTTCTGGGTTTTGTCTTCCTCTAGGGAGGATGGGACCCCATGGGAACGGCCACTTGGGTTCTCTGGAAAAATCCTCACTTTCAGGGAGGCAGCACCCCTTCCTGTCCCCCTTCCAGGGCTTTCTACCTCCATGTGACCTTTGGAGTTGGGGACAGGCCACAACCATTTAGGGACAGCAGTAATTCTTCACTTGTACCCGGGGGAGATGGGGGTGCGACTCCACCACAAACCAACTAAAGGGATTGGGGAAACCTCATCTCTCTGAGTCCCAAGACAAGGAGTGGAGTTTTGATCCCACCAATCATCTGCCTTCTAGAAGAAAGTGTGAACAGGGCTGAGGGAGGAAACTGACAAGTGTTCCCTCCTCTCTGCGTCCAGCCCAGCAGGCCCCATGGAAGGGCACAGAGGATCATTTGTCCCCGCTCCCGGCCCTGGGCCCCCCAGGGCCTACTGGGAAGAGGCCTGGGAATGGGGTACCTCATGGGAAAGCGCCCTTTTCCCACCATCTGTATCCTGTGTTCCCAGCTTTTGGACACAGGGGAGCCACACAGCTTGAAGAGGTTAAGCAGGGCCATTAACACCCACCCCAATCCCTGACACAAAGAAGTGTCCTTCCTCCCCTCCAGAGGGGCACCTGGCCCAGGTAAGACCTCCCAGCTTAGCCTTCTCAGAGCTGCATCCCCAAGGAGGCTGCTAGAGCAAGGATCCTGGCTCTGAGCCCCTCACCCCCGCTCCCCTGCGGTGCTTTGCCATTCCCAGATCCTGATCCTTGTGCAAGGGTTGCAACCTGGCTCTGATGAAGGAGATAAACTGCCATGTTTCTTCCCTGAGGTTAGGGCTGAGAGAAGCTTCTCCTCCCCTCACCCCTGCCCCGTGACCTCATGCCGGCCTTCACAGTCCCTGTCCTTTCTGTTGCACTCTGTTCCACCTCCTTGGGATAATGCCGTCAGGGAGGAAAGGTTGGGGAGGGCGAGCTTCTAACTCAAGGTGGTTTCTAAGGAAGTGAGTAAGGCCTGATGCCCTGAATGGAAACGGGAGTAAGACACTGTAGTGTAAACCCACACCGCTGGGGTCTTGTCTTTTCTGCAAAGCAAGTGCCTGACTTAGCTCTGAGGGCTGAAGCAGCCACATCAGAGATGGCCAGCCACTGCACGAGACAGAGCCAGGCCGCCTTCCCCATCAGAGGCCCCTTGGTTTTTAAGATCTTGGTTGATTTCAGTAACTGATCATTTGGGCCATTTGTTTGTTTGTTTTTTCTCCTCCTTCGCTTTAAATTTCCACTCCTATGTTTTGAACTCACCAATAAAGAGGAAGCCCACAAAACCCTTGACCCCCCCAATAAAAGCAGAACCCCAGGCCTGCGTGCGCTCTCATTCTCTCTCCCTGTTCCCCCCACCACCACCTTGCAGTGTGGCCCCAGGTGTGCTGTGTGGTTTCCAGATCCTATAAGTAATAAACCTTTATTTTTTCGAAGTTTCTGATGGTTATTGCTGAAGGGTGTCTTGTAATCACAAGAACTGCAGGGGCCAGTCCCGTGGCCACATGGCCTGTTGACAGGCTGAGACCACCACAAAACAACCAGTGTGGCTGCGTGATTGCCCTTGCAGTCAACCAAGGGGAATGTGCTTGTTACCTGTGGCCTGCTTACCAACCACCCAAGTCAGGCAGGTGACACCATCTGGAAAAGGAACACGGCTTGCTGGAGAGTCTGTCACGCTGCGGAGGACTATCTCTTACTGCTTCTGTGGTGTGTGGCCTGAGGTAGCCCCACCCAAAAGTTCGAGGCTGCCATGATGATCCAATGATCTCCCCAGAGTGGCTTGATCAAGGCCATATGGTCTAAAGAGCCAATTAGACCATTAATTGCAAACGCTTTAACTGGCTATTAATGCTCATAAGGGTCTTGCAGAGTCAAGGCCAAGGAGAGCTAAGGAGGGTGGGTTGGATAGCAAGACTACTGTCACTACCTAAAAAAATAATAATAAAGATGATGAGGACGTATAAATGTCCTCAACATCTGTCCCAGTGCCTCCTAAGTGCTCCGAGGAGGTATACCAGCTCCTTGACAAGTGCAGACCCTCGTGGGTGCTGGATGTCCTTCTAGGTGTCGTTCAGTGCCCATACCACCAAGCCTAGACTTTGCAATTGGGCTCCAGAGGACTGGGGGCTTTTCCCAAAGATCAGGTGTACACTGTGCTAGTGGAGGGAGATGCTAATCCTGGAGAGGTCGATTGGGACACCCTGGAAAGGAAAGTGGCAGTTTACAAAGAGGGTTCACTGTGACGTCATCCAAAATTTTCCAGTAACAACAAGTAAGGTTAAGGTAATAGGATAAAAACAAGAAGCAGAGGGTGCCTGGGTGTCTCAGTCACTTAAGCATCGGCCTTGAGCTCAGGTCATGATCTCAGGGTCCTGGGATCAAGTCCCACATCCAGGGGAGGGGTGAGTCCCTGCTCAGCGGGGAGTCTACTTTTCCCTCAATCCCTCCCCCTGCTCATGATCTCTCTCTCTCTCTCTCTCTCTCTTTCTCTCGGGCTCTCCCTCAAATAAATAAAATCTTTTTTTAAAAAAAGGAGAAGCAGAAACTGAGGTCAAAAACTGTACCTGAACTGAAATTCAAACCTTTCCTAAAGATTGTATGCACAAGGAGAGAGGAGAACAAATCCACTATTATGGGTTTCCCTGTTCCTTTGGAATCAGCTCTGAACTGTCACAGCCGCCAAAAGATGTCAGCTGACTGATACCTCTCAAACCCCCAAATCCATAACTTTCTTAAAGATCCATTTTAGTGAGATGTCTGGATGGCTCAGTCAGTTAAGCATCTGACTTTGGATCAGGTCATGATCCCAGGGTCCTGGGATTGAGCCCCACAAGGGACTCCTTGCTCAGCAGGGAGCTTGTTTCTCCCTCTTCCTTCTGCTCCCCCTCTTGTGCTCTCTCTCTCTCTCTGAAAAATAAATATAATCTTTAAAAAAAAAAAAAAAAAAAAAAAAGATCCATCTTAGCTATGTGCTTGGAAGAGACCCCAGAGATCCTGAACCCTTTCGACTTTCCCCTAAACTGGGCAGAACTAAAGGCATGCCTCCCGAGGTTTCCCTGCCACCCTGGGGAAAGTTGAAGGATATCGGTTTCTTTTTTTTAACCCTATTATCAACATCAACAAAGGACCACCTCTTTACTGAATGCTAATCATGCCCCAAGCACTAGGGAGACCAGCAGCGACTGAGACATTGTAAACAATCAGATCCATGCAGTGTGGTAAGAACAAAGGAGAAGACAAACAAAAAGCCAAAATGGAGACTATCAGAGAGGAAAGTCTTCTAGATAGACTAATCAGGGAAGGCCTCTCAGTGAACACAACTCTTTTTTTCTTTTTTTTAAGATTTATTTATTTGAGAAAGAGTGAGAGCTGTGGGGAGGGGCAGAGGGAGAGGGAGAGAGAGTTTTAAGCAGACTCCATGCTGAGCGAGCAGCCTGATGCTGGGCTAGATCTCATGAGTCCCTGAGATCATGACCAGAGCATAAATCAAGACTCAGCCACTGTAACTGATGGGGCCATCCAGGTGCCCCTGTGAGCACAACTTTTAACCTCAGACTCAAATGATAGAAAAGAGCCAGCCATACGAAGGGCTAGAGAAATGGTGTTCAGGCAGAGCTTACAGCCCATGCAAAGGCCCTGAGGAGGACAAAGAGCTAGGCATGGTCAAAGACCAGAGTGAAGGAAAGGGTAGCAGGAACAGAGCTAGGGAACCCAACTAGTCATTCCTACTGGGTTTCTCTTCACAGAGAAAGGAAGACAAAATCCCAGACATGGGAAAAGAGGTAGAAGCGGATTTAGCAACTTCCTGACATTGCTGGGAAACACGAGTTCCTTTTGGTTCCACTTACCCAGGGGAGAAGTAGAAAGAGAGGAGTCAGAGGCCAAGCTCTGGCCAGAGAACAGGATACGGACGGACCACAGGGAGGTTAGATTTATTCTCAGTACCATGGACAGCCACGGGGGGGGGGGGGCGCGCCATGACTTGATTTACATTTTAAGGCAATCCCCAGTGGGGGAATGGGAGAAACAGGTAGAGGGGGTTAGAGAGCCTGCATATGGTGATGAGTACGGAGCAATATATAGAATTGTTGAATCACTATATTGTAGACCTGAAACTAACATACATTGTATGCTAACTATACTGGAGTTAAAATTTAAAAAGCAATAAAATACTAAACAAACAAACAAATAAATAAAACTTTAAAAAATAACAAATCCTTCTGGCTGTTATGAAGAGAATGGATGGGCACAAAAGGCAAGGGCTGCAAAGGCACAGTCAAGGACTCAGGGTGACCAGTAGGGAGGCTGCAGTGGTGCCCAGGGAAGAAATGATGCTGGCCTAGGCCAGTGTGGTGGCCCTAGGGAAGGGGAGAGGACAAGTTTGAGATGCATTTTGGAGGTAAAGCCAATAGACCTTTCGGAGGGATTGGATGTGGAGTTGAGAAATTCAAGGGAGAATTCTTGAATAAAGGGAGAATTCAAGAAAAATGCCCAGACCCTGGCTTACAGAACTGGGAAAGCAGGTGCCATTTATTAGACAGGGAAGACTAAGGGTTAGAGGTTGGCGTGGGACCAGAAGTTTATCTGGGGACACGTTAAGTCCAAGAGGTCAGATGGTTGGTGGGAACAAGACATCATCCAGTTTGGGAATGTCAAGTAGAATGTGGGACATTAGTACTCTAGATGTTTCTGGGAAGCGGAAAGCACCAAAGAAACAGCCTATCCCACTTAAGTATTGATCTGCACATGGCCTCTCCAGTGTGGTGGTCTCAGGGTGGTGTGACTCCTTGCTGGTTACTAGCTTCCACCAGAGCTCATGGCCCAAGAAGAGTAGGTAAGATGTTAGCTGGCTTTTTCTGATCCAGCCTTGGAAGTGTCATGGCACTTCTGCCTTTCGCTATTGGTTAAAACAATTACAAGTCCACTCAGATCCAAGGGTAGGAGACAGGGTCCCCACTTCCCATGGGAGGAGAGTCCAAGACAACTGGGGATACACATTACCACCACACAGCCCTTCTTACGGCTGTCCATTGACAACAGCCCCTTGAAAACCTATGAGGTGCAGGGAATACAGATGACACACACGTGTTTATTTCTGCAGCTCAGTGAGGAACACCATTCGATCGCAGGTATAATGAACACCCATGCCCCGTCCTTCACAGAACTGCCCAGCACACTCTCAGTCGTAATAACTAGGTGTTTATATCTCACCTTTAGATCTTGAAAGCACTTTGAATACTGCTTATAGTCATGGACTAGCAGAACTGGAAAGGGTGAGAGTCATTGAGATTATCCAGCCTTAGTGTGAGCTCCCTGCATCACCTCCTGGAATCATCTGTCATGTCATTTAAGCTGCCTCTCATCACAACTCTTTGCATATTAATAGTACAATGTCTAAAAAGCATGAGATTCATTCTTTCAGTAACTGAGTACTTACCATGAGCCAGGCATACGTCAGAGACCCAGGCAGACCATGGGGCTGGCACTCTTGGAGCTGAGAAAAGAACAATAGTAAACAAAAAGCCAAAAAATAAATAATAGAGAGTAGGTGCCATGAAGATAAGGTCTAATTAGGGCACTGGCAATGTCAGGGGAGGGACTAGATCAGAGATCAGAAAAGACCTTTCTGAGTAAAGATGCAGGTAAAGATTTAAAAGTAACAAAGGAGCAGTCAGAAGAAGATCTGGGGTCCAGAGGGATCAGCAAGTGCAAAGGCCCTGGGGTGGGAGTGCGATTGGTGTGAGTGAAGAAAGGCAAGGCCCCAGTGACTGAGAGGTGGTGAGAAATGAAATCAGGCTGCTCTAGGTGGGAATATGTAAATCATAAGATATATTACTTACATTTCTTTCATCTGCAACTAAGAAATCCACTGCAGCTAGTTATGGCTTTTGTCTGCACACCCAGCACCTTTTATTCCTCCCACCTCCAATGCACACACTGCATCTCCCATCAAGAGTTGGAGTCCATTGAGGACGCCTGGGTGGCTCAGTGGGTTATGCCACTGCTTTCGGTTCAGGTCATGATCTCAGGGTCCTGGGATCGAGGCCCGTATCGGGCTCTCTGCTCAGTGGGAAGCCTGGTTTCCTCTCTCTGCCTGCCTCTCTGCCTACTTGTGATCTCTGTGTGTGTGTGTGTGTGTGTGTGTGTGTCAAATAAATGAATAAATAATTTTTTTATAAGAAGAGTTGGGGTCCCTTGAGTCATCAAATCAGGGCCGAACTTGTGACTGGCTCTGACCAAGAGAATACAGGAAAAGCAATATTCTGGGGCTCTGGAGGCCAGGCTTTGACTAGCCTTTCGTTTTTGCCCCTGGCAATCCGGAGACCACCCTCAGGAGACCTAACCTAGCCATATGGGAAGGTCCCAGGGAAGAGAACTAAGACACCCCAGCCAACAGCCCTGCCTACTCACCAGATGAATACAGCCACACAAGTGACCCTAAGATCAGCTGAAGGGCCACCCAGGCAAAGAGCCACCTAGTCAAACCAAAGAATCTAGAGAAAAAAGAAATTGGTATTTTAAGCCTCTAAATTATGGGGTGATTGATTATGTAGCAATAAATAACTGGTAGAGCAGC
This sequence comes from Mustela erminea, assembly GCF_009829155.1. Lineage (NCBI taxonomy): Eukaryota > Metazoa > Chordata > Mammalia > Carnivora > Mustelidae > Mustela > Mustela erminea. The sequence goes on from NC_045622.1 coordinate 95,465,122, forward strand.
CTAAGTAAATGGGGGAGAGGTGATATTTGAATTTCAGGAATTCAAGATAGGCCAAGCCTGAGAAACGATAGGAACCATAGGGTGCCTGGGTGGCTCAGGTCATGATCCCAGGGTCCTGGGATTGAACCCCACATCAGGCTCCCTGCTCAGCCTGCTTTGCCCTCTCCCTCTCCTCCTCACTTGTGCTCTCTGTCACTATCTCTCTCTCTCTCTCAAACAAATAAATAAAATCTCAAAACAAACAAACAAAAACAAAAAACACAGGAACCAGAACCCGACAGCTACCTAAGCAGGAATTCATGACCTTTCTGCCTGAACGCTACCCGTAATATGACTCAGTCTCCCTTTGGGGTCCGCTTCCACAATTCCTGGTATGATTGGGTCTGGTAAAGTCACATACATTATCCAGACCATTGCTATGGGGCCCCCAGGGTGGGGGGGATCCACAGGTGCTGGGACAGCAGCCCAGGCAGCATCTTCTACACTGAAATATTCTCCCCGATAGATGGAAATAGATAAGAAGATGTGATCAAAACAGTTTTGATGTTTTTTTAAAAAATGCTGCTCATCGATGAACTTGTCCAAGCTCCTCATTTTGTACCTAAGGAAACTAAGGCACAGAAAGTTTAAAGGAGGTCCCTGAGGGCACAGAACAAATTAGTGGCTAAGCCCAAAGTAGAACACGGGTCTCCTGGTCCTGATCTAGAGTGGGTTTGGTTTTTTTTACATGCTTGAGATCTGATTGACAGGGGAGTTACCTTATTAATTCAGTAATACTTAAATAAATTTTACTAAGTGTCAGGCACTGCTGAAAGTGTTTTTACACATATTAATTTATTTAATCCTCATAACAACTCTGTGTGGGTCCAGTTATCATCTCCCAACACACAGATGAGAAAAACTGAGGCACAGAGAGGTTAAGCAATTTGTCTGAGGTCACGTTGCTAATACTCAACAGAACTAGGTTCAAACCCAAACAGTCTGTCTCTCAACCATAAAACCATGGCTTCTACCTTCCATCTAAAGATAAAAAGGAAAAAAAAAAGTAAGGATAAAAGGAGGTTAGACCTGGGGGTTAAAAGATGACTCGAATAAAACACTAGTTGTGTGGGTTGAGCTAAATCACTTAACCTCTCTGAGCTTTTCCTCATACAAAAGAAGAGAAAGCTGTTTTAATTGAAGAGATAATGTGATGATTTAAAAAGTCAACTTATGTGAAATTTAGCTGCTAGATAAGAAAACTGAGGCCGGTAAGGGTCCAAAGACGTGCCCAAGCCAATGACAAGGTCAAGCGTGGCTCTCAGCCCTCCTGACCCTGCCTGCCTCTCACAGCACCAGTCAGGTGGGGAAGCTGCGTCCCCAGACACAGGCCTCACTCTCGCCCTGCCCCCACCACAAATCGCGGCTTCTGTGAAAGGGCCAAATTTAGGGTCTGAAACTAGCTGAAATGGGGCCCGCAGAGTCCGCTGAGCTGGAGCACCTGGCGGAGTGCTGGGAGGAAGGCTGTGTGGGTGTGGGGGAGGGGAGGCATCCATGGCGATGGGCGACAGCAGGAGCCTCCAGTGGAGAATTTATAATGGAAATGAGAATCCAGCCCTAGATTCCACAGACAAGCCTGTGGCTGGGAGACTGTGACTGGTTTGCCCAAGGTCACAGCGACATGGGACAGAATCCAGACTACTGCCCTTCCATGGAACACCATCATAATAATTTTTCAGTAAGAATTACTATTATTATTATTATTACTATTATTATTACTAACATTTGTTGGTTACTCACCACATGCCCGGTGCTCTTCTAAACACTTCCCATGTATTAACGTCTGAGGCAAGTACTATTAGCATGTCCATTTCACAGATGGGGAAACCGAGGCATGGAGCATCATGGTCATGGAGCTGAACCTGAACTTGAACCTGAACTCTAACCATATTCCATTGATCTCTGTCCTCAACTCCCAGAATGCCTGGTGGGGTGGGGTCGGCAAAAGCAAACGCAGACCTCCAGATCTGTCCTAGAACCAAGAGCTCTAAGTCATCTGAGCTGGACTCTGCCGGGAGGCTGGAGAACATGGAAAGGACACGAAGGTTGTCATCTTCTCCAGAGGCCAAGAAAGTAACATGCGTGAGGGAAGAGGCCAGGTGCAAATCACAGGTATTGATGGGACCTGTGGCAAACAGGACCAGGAAGCCCCCAGCAAAGGGCAAAAAGTTCCTTGTTTCCAAAAATACTGCTGGCCAAACCAGCATGCCCCCAGCTTTCGACTTCAAGGCTTTAGAGTAAATTGGACCTGAGCTGGAACGCCAGCCCCACCATCTGTTGGCTGGGTGTCCTCAGCTGAGTGAGTTCGCCTCACTCGTCTCAGCTTCCTGTCCACTTCCTTGCTGTGTGACCCTAGGCAAGTGACTTGATGTCTCTGAGCCTTGCTGACCTAATATGTGGAGTGAGGACGATAAGAGTTGCTATTCCCAGGGGCTACTACAATAACTGGGTGAGACAGTGCATAGTGCACACTGAGCACACCATCTAGTACACACACAGCCGATGTGATCGCTCGCAGCAGAAAGAAGGGTGCAACTCTGTCCCTCTGCCACATGGGCCTGTGTATTCAGCTCTGAGTCCCGCCCAAAGCAGCCTTCCAGCCTACTGGGTGGGAGAGAGCTGCCCTGGCAGGAGCTGGAGAGGCCCAGAACCTGGACTGCCTCTCTCTCTGCTGCCCACATCTACTCAATGGATCTCTGCTCCTTCCCTCCCGCTGCATTTGCAGGGGAGATGAAAACAACTTCTTCTCCTCCTCTTCCTCCTCCTCCTCCTTCTTCTTAATCACAGGAGTGAACTCTTCATGAAAGCACCAACAGGGACAACCAGGAAAACCAGGAATGTAAATGAGAACGGGGAGCTGGCCAGCAGAGGTGGGGGACGGGGTGGGGGGCAGGAGGGCACTGTGATGGAGCATTGTAAACAAGGGACTCACAACTCAGTTCCCATCACTTGTTGCCATTGGGGAGTGAGGGCTTGTATCGCTAGAATGACAACTTTTCCCAAAGAAGCTGGAAATCTGAACTTTTATGTGCAAGCTCCTGATTTTTAAACAGTGGCTCAAATGTATAAGCTGCCACATGGGCTCTGTGGCTCCTGCTTGCATTGGATTCGGCCTCGGGCCACCTTTCACACCTCTTCCTTAGAGTATAACTTCTTTAGCAGCCTGTCACCCCCGTGAGAGGTGGACAGGACATGGGATCCACGGGCGGAGATGGCAGTATCCCTGTGAACCGGAGCTAACGGCATTGCCCCTTTGCCTGTCCCTATTAAAGCGGCCTTCTTTCCCATCTCCCCCAACACAAGCTTCCCCAAGGGGGTCTCTCTAGCTGTTTCCACCACTTGCCTGCAGCAATGAATATCATAAACGTTTAGGGGTCTTGAAGCAGGTGAAAGATTTCATCATGCGCCCCCCTACCCATCACCCTGTCTTTGCCAAAGGACAGGGAAGCAGGAGTGCACCTAGTGGGCTCTAGGGGGCTTTTGCTACTACAGATAATAGCAATGGTTACATACCAGTTATAATACTAACAAAGCCTTCTGCTACTGCAAGGAACTTTTGCATGCAATTTCCTAGTTTATTTTGAGAGATTGCAAGAGTCCATTCCGTCCCATCAGCTTCCTCCCCAAATTCGTCAGTTTCATAATCACGTTCACAGCAGATGCAAATGGCAGCCACTCCCTGAGTCCAAGTCCCAAGGGCGAATTGTGATTGGTCTCAATCATGACAGTAATGGAGTAGTCTGGGCAAGAGCGTATATGTAATTCCGACCAATGAGACCTGGGGGCAGGTCTGGCTGGGTGCTTCCCTAAAGACTTTTCCTCTCTGCTACAAAGGAGCAAGAGGAAGGGTTCCATAAGGTGTGTAGAGCGCGGAAGCCATTTTGCCAGCGTGAAGAAAGCAGCCAACATCTGAGGACAGGTAAGTGGAAAGATAGGGGGAACCTGGCTGCTTGACCTGGAGCTTATTTCTCTTAACATCTAATCTTTTAGTTCCTCAAGTGCTCAGTGCTCCCACCCACCTCAGGACCTTAGTACATACTGTTCCCTCTACCTGCAGCACTATTCTTTCTTTCTTCATAGAGCTGCACCTGCTACCCGCTCTGATCTCGGCCCCAATGTTGTCCAGTACAAACAAAATCTGAGGGCACCTGAGTGGCTCAGTGGGCTAAGCCTCTGCCTTCAGCTCAGGTCATGATCAGGGTCCAGGAATCAAGCCCCATGTCAGGCTCCCCACTCAGCAGGGAGGCTGCTTCCCCCTCTCTCTCTATCTGCCTGCCTCTCTGCCTACTTGTGATCTCTGTCAAATATATAAATAAAATCTTAAAAAACAAAACAAAACAAAATCTGGACATAGATAGGGAGATACTTTTATTAGACTTTTATTAGACTATTTTATTTTATTATTTTATTAGACTGTTGCAAAAGAGAGGGCACGTCTGTCTCAGAAATATGTAAGTATCTCAATATCCAGCAGAAAAAAAGTTTTCTTTTATAGGATAAAGGAGGAGGCAAGCAGAATCTCTAGAGGGAAAGCCAGGCAGGCAATGAGAAATGACCAGTGGGGTCTTATTGGAGCAGGGGCTTGGCTGTGGTCAGCACATTTCCAGAAGCTGATAAGGGGAGACATGTTCTACTTTTTTGTGCTTGCTCAGGCTTGGGACAAGCAGAGTTCATGGGCCTGTAGGCAAGAGAGAAGCCTGACTATAGTTTGGTCAACACAACAGAGTGAGAAATGCAGAACTGTGAACCCTTCCTTGGTCGACATCAGTTCCTCAGAGAAGCCCTCCTTTACCCACCCAACTTGGATGCTGGAACTGGACTGCCTGGATTAAATCCCAGCTCTGCCTCGCTGTGTGACCTTACCTGAGTGTCTTAACCTTTCTGTGCATTGGTTTCCTTATCTGTAAAGTAGCAATTAACATAATGATCCATCTCACAAAAAGTGAGTTGAGCAGGCCTCTGGGACACTGTTAGCACTTAATAATCATTCACTCTTGTGACATGATCTCTGAGTCCCTATGCCCTTCCTCCATGGGGAGGAAAGCGTCTACCCCACTGGACTGTAAGGTCCTTGAAGGCAGCAATGGAGCCTCTCCTGCTCCAGTCTGAATCCCCAGCCCTGGGAACAGGACTAAGGTGGCCCTTCCTAAGTATCATGTAAATGACCCCCAATATGCAGACAGCTGATAGCAACTGAGGAAGAAGATAAGAGAGCCCTGGGGAATTGTTTGCTATCTCAGGATGTTCCAAGTTTTGCTGGGAAGTTGAGCGGAACCACCTCTCTGGCGCCAGCATCCAGAGCTTGCAGAAGGTTTTGCCCCTAAGAGAAACTTCACTGACTTTTCCACTTATTTTTCCACGGAAAAGGCCAACACAGTTCCCATAACAAGCCTCTCCTGCCTGTAGCTTTCACCATATCGTTCAGGGCCCCAAGAGATCATCACCTGGTAGAAAAGGTCACTTCTCCTGTTGAGGGGCTCTGCCTCCTGTTCCCAGGCCATGGGGGCTTGCCTGCACAGTGTTTCTCTGCCTGGCTGGTTGGGAGACTGCTCTCCTCTACAGATTGGGCCCAAGAGTGGTGGCTTTTGTTGACGTGGGCTCTTGGCATCAATTTCTCCTCCTTCTATTCTTTTCTTTTTAAGGACCTTTCTCAGCGTAGACGCCAAAAACTAACAAACAACAATATGACGACGATGACGAAAAAACCCAACTTAACAACTCAAAGTACCTAAATCAGGAGTCTGCAAACTTTTTCTAAAAAGGGCTGGATAGGGGGCGCCTGGGTGGCTCAGTGGGTTAAGCCTCTGCCTTTCGGCTCAGGTCATGATCTCAGGGTCCCGGGATCGAGCCCTGCATTGGGCTCTCTGCTCAGTGGTGAGCCTGCTTCCCTGTCTCTCTGCCTCTCTGCCTACTTGTGATCTTTGTCAACTAAATAAATAAAATCTTAAAAAAAAAAAGGGGGGGGCTGGATAGTAACTAGTTTTTGTGTTTTTTTTTAAGATTTTGTTTACTTGAGAGAGAAAGAGAGAACGGGAGAGGAGGGTCGAAAGGAGAAGCAGACATCCCACAGAGCAGGGACCCCGATGTGGGAATCGATCCCAGGACTCCAGGATCATGACCTGAGCCGAAGGCAGTCACCTAACCAACTGAGCCACCCCAGCACTCCTGGACAGTAACTGTTTTTGGATTTTCTGTCCATAGTGTCTGCAACAACTCTGCCTTTATAACTCAAAGCACGCACTGACCGTATGTAAACAAGTGAGCAGGACTGGTTTCTAAGGACATTTTACTTACAAAACAAGTAGCAATGGAGGAAACTTAAAAACTTTATGCTGCATGGGCGGCACCTGGATGGCTTAGTTGGTTGGGCATCTGACTCTTGATTTTGTCTCAGGTCATGATCTCAGGGTCATGGGGTCAGGCTCTGAGCTCAGTGAGTCTGCTTGAGATTCTCTCTCTCCCTCCCTCAGATAAATTATTTATCCCTCAGATAAATAAATAAATCTTTTTTGAAAAATGATGCTAAATGCAAGAAGCCAGGTATAAAAGCCCACATAATGTATGATTCCATTTATATGAAATGTCCAGACCAGGCGAATCTCTTGAGACAGGAAAGAGATCAGTGGCAGCTCAGGGCTAGGGTCAAGGGGTAAGGGCATGGGGAAGGACATCTAATGGGTTTGGGGGCTTCTTTTTGGAGTCAGTCAGGAAAAATGTTCTAAAATCAGACTATGGTATGGGGCACCTGGGTGGCTCAGTAGGTTAAGTGTCTGCCTTAAGCTCAGGTCATGATCCTGGTGTCTTGGGATTGAGTCCCACATCAGTCTCCCTCCCTACTCAGTGAGGAGCCTGCTTCTCCCTCTGCCTCTCCCCCTGCTTGTGTGCGCTCTCTCTCTCTCTCAAATAAATAAATAAAAATATTTAAAATTAGACTGTGGTAGTAGGTCTGCAGGTCTGTGAATGTAGCAAAAACCAGTGAATTGCACACTTAAACAGCCGCATTTTTTTTGGCAGGCAAATTATATCTCAGTAAAATTGTTTAAAAAGAAGAGTACACCAATGTTCAGAACAGCATTATTCACATTAGCCAAAAGGTAGAAACAACCCACAAGTCCAAGGACAGATGAATGGATAGACAAAATGTGGTGTGTTATGTATGAGGCTGAGTATTACTCAGCCTTGAACAGGAATACAGTTCTGATATCTGCTTCAATGTGGCTGAACCTTGAAAACATTACACTAAGTGAAATAAACCAGACACAAAAAGATAAATATGGCATGATTCCACTCAAATGAGGTTCTTAGAAAAGGCAAATTAAGAGAGGGAGAGAGAAGAGAATATGGGCAACCAGGGACTGGTGATGGGGAGTGAGTTATTGCTCATGGGTACAGAGTTTCTGTTTGAGATGATTTTTAAAGTTCTAGAAAGGGATCATGGTGATGGTCATTCAATATCATAGATGTACCTAATGGCTGTGAATTGTATACTTAAAAATCAAAAAATGGTATATTTATATGAAGTATATTTTAACCCCAATTAAAAAAAAAACTAGGAAAAAAAAAAAAGAAAAGGAAAGGACAATGAAACAGTAAAAAACACTAGAGTGGCTGGTGGCAAGAGAAGGACGAGGGCCTGGGGCAGTGCAAGCAAGGCCTCCCAGATGGAGAGAAATGGGCAGATTCCAGAAAGATCCAGGAGAAGGAGCCAGGGTCAGGATGCTGCACAGATGCTCCGAGGCAGGGGCCACGGAAGAGAGGCCAACGGCCAATCCCCACCCCACGGCCCACACAGACATCCCCAGAACCTCCAGCACCCAGACAGGGCCTGCATCCAGTGAGCACCCAATAAACATTTCTGAATGAAGAGAACAAATGAGGACTTCAGCCTGGGATGACAGGAGATCTTCATTTTCTGGAAAGTGCCCTTTCCTGAATCGTCTAAGAGGAACTTGTACTGCTGGTACAACTGGAAAAACAAAATTCCACTACACAAAGAAATAGAACCCCAGATGCTGCTGTTGGCTGTGCCATCTCCAGGGGCTTCTGGCCCCTTCTAGCTCGGAGCCCTCCCCTTCTTGGCTCAGCTGGGATCTCCCAGCTTGACTATGTTCCTATACACTGAGCGCACACCCTTTCCTTCCTTTCTACCCACCCCACATCAGGCCCCTCATTTGGCCCAGATGTTTTGGATCAACCTCCAGGATCGCTCCCTTTGAAGACATTCTCATGCCTTTACCCTATGTTCATAGGCTCTCAGCTCCGGGTGGCGGGGGGGGGGGAGTACTGCCTCACAGGGGCCATGAGGGTGTCACGACTGAGGGATTGTTAAATCATCCTATAGTGTTCAGGACACCCCCCACGACAAAGAATTATCTGACCCAAAACACCAAGGTTGAGACAACCACGTGCCTGGGCCAATCACGATAACACCAGTAGTCCCAGTCCCAATCACTATTTCGTGTGCCAGGCATTGTGCAGGGTACATTACAGGATTTAGGGGACAAAATCCTTGCAATCACCCTGAGAGGGAGGAAAGAGTATTGTATGTTTTGTAGACAAGGAAACTGCAGCCCAGAGAAGTTAAGTAACTTGTCCAAGGCCACACAGCAGGTATCAGAGTTGGGACTTGAATCCAGGTCTACCTGACTCCAAATCCCATTAAAGTCCCCTGAGGGATCTAGGCCCATCCCATGAGACCTCGCGGCCAGAAAACTATCCTATCATGCTCTGGTTGGGGAAGAAGACAGATTATAATAAAGATCACCAACAGGCGTATAACATCTTCAGGGGCTGGAACCCTACCATGATGAATAGACCAGAGCCTGGAACCCCAGCCGCTGGGGGACCATGGGAGCCCCTACAGCCCGGGCTCCTGCAGTGTTCCCTGCCTTGTAACCAAGCTTCTCCCACTGCTCTCTTACACTTCCATTAGGCGATCCTTTTTGAAAACCACACTGACCCGTTGAGAGACCCTTGTGAGGATCACTGTCAGCCCTGTGGTTCATTTCTCTGGTTCAGCCAGATTCAGGTTCAATTCCTGGCTCTGACCCTGGGTGACCCTGGGCAAATTATTCCAATATCTTTCTGAGCCCCAACCTCCTCCTATGTAAGGAAAAGATAATAATACCAACCTCATTGGTTTTTTTCTAAGAATAAGACCTTAAGTATATTCACATCCATTTCGTAGTAGAGGAATTGTTACTATGTTATTATGAATTCTCATTACTACGGTCATCTTCGCCAGCCACACCCCAAGCCAGAGAGGGCTCTTTTGCCAGCCACACCCCAAGCCAGAGAGGGCTCTTTTGGGTGCTGGCTTCCTCTCCCCTATCCAGTGTTCCCAAAGCCCCAGGGTGTTTCCCCCTGAGTCTCAGGGTAGTGGAGGCAGGGTGGTATAGGGATTAAAAGAAGCTTTGGGGCCCCCCCCCCCCGCCCTCTCTGTCTCCTCGGCCCTGGGAGCAGCTCTCCTGCCACAGCCCCTCATTCCCTGAAAATGTACACCTGTGCAAAGTTCGTCTCCACCCCATTCTTGGTCAGGAGCACCTCTCAGCTGTTGAGCCGATCACTGTCTGCAGTGGTGCTAAAACCACCCGAGACACTGACAGATGAGGCACCTTATAAGGGCCTCAGCATCTTGGCAGCCCCACGTCCCCTGACCTCACTTATTCCCAGCCGAAGCTTCCAAACCAGCGCCATTTCAAGGGACATCGATACAGCAGCCAAGTTTATTGGAGCTGGGGCTGCCACGGTAGGGGTGGCTGGTTCTGGGGCTGGAATTGGGACTGTGTTTGGGAGCCTCATCATTGGTTATGCCAGGAATCCCTCTCTGAAGCAACAGCTCTTCTCCTACGCCATTCTGGGCTTTGCCCTCTCAGAGGCCATGGGGCTCTTTTGCCTGATGGTGGCCTTTCTCATCCTCTTCGCCATGTGAAGGAGCCGTCTCCACCTCCCATAGGTCTTTCTCCCGTGTCTCCTCTGCCCTGTATAATCCTTTTCCTATACCCCCCCAGGCAGCCTGGGGAAAGTGGTTGGCTCAGGGTTTGACAGAGGGAAGACAAATAAATACTGTATTAATAAGAAAAAAAAAAAGAAGAAGCTTTGGGACACATGATAATGGTAGGCCTCGCCCTAGCTCGGGGCAGGGGGTGGGGGGGATTTGTTTGTCTCCCTTGACTTGACAGAGGGGCCTCAGAGCCTTGGGGACATGGAATGCTCCACCCATGGCTTAAAGCAGTGTTTTCCAGAATGTGGTCCACGCAGAACCCTCTGCATCTTCGTTGTCCCATGTATGGTTCAAAATACAAATTCCCAGGCCCTGCCCAAGACCTCCTGAGTCAGACTCTGCAGGGAATCTGCATTTTGAACACCTTGGAAAACTTGCATTTAAGAACCTCCACTAGAGAAACTAGAATCTTGTTCCTGGACCCCACCCAATTGCTGGTGGACGGGCCTCATCACCTCCCTCCTCCTCCCTCTGCAAAAGAAGGCAGGGCTACGGGGCTTCTGGGAGTGAGATGGTAGGGAGCAGGGGAAGGCAAAGTCCTCATCCCTTGACAAGAAGTCCCTCGCCACCGATGGGGCCGTGTTAACTTTGCAGGGGGCCTAAGCAAGGTCATTATGTCTGACATTTCTTTTTGCTTTTTTTGAGCTAATTTGTTAATCTGATATCTTTTGAAAAAAATGTATTAATTAACCACAAATTGAACAATGCATGTTTTCAAAACTCAAATGGTACAGAAACGTATAGGGTCAACTTTCCCTCTGCCCCATCCCTCCCCAACCTCAGTAACCCGAGCCTGAAAAAAAGTTATGTCACCCTCTCCAGTGCTGACTCTTACTACCTTTTTTTTTTTTAATAGTAACAGCAATTTTCTTTAAAGATTTTATTTATTTATTTGACAGACAGAGATCACAAGTAGGCAGAGAGAAAGGGGGAAGCAGGCTCCCTGCTGAGCAGAGAGCCAGATTTGGGGCTCGATCCCAGGACCCTAGGACCATGACCTGAGCCGAAGGCAGAGGCTTTAACCCACTGAGCCACCCAGGTACCCCATTACCTTTTTTTTTAAAAAAAAAGATTTATTTATCTGAGATAGAGAGCACCAGAGATGGGGGCAGGGGCAGAGGGGAAGAGAGAAAGAGAAACCCAGGCAGACTCCATGCTGAGTAGAGCTCTATAGGGGGCTCCATCTCATGACCCTGAGATCAGGACCTGAGCCAAAACTAAGAGTTGGACACTGAATCAACTGTGCCACCCAGGTGCCCCAGACTCCTATTACATTTTAAAATGTATTTATGATTCATTATCTTGTTTTTATAAATTTAGAGACCCATGTAACCTTCTTCTTCTTTTTTTTTTTTTTAAAGATTTTTATTTATTTATTTGACAGGGAGAGAGATCACAAGTAGGCAGAGAGGCAGGCAGAGAGAGGAGGGGGAAGCAGGCTCCCTGCTGAGCAGAAAGCCCGATGCAGGGCTCAATCCTAGGAACCTGAGATCATGACCTGAGCTGAAGCCAGAGGCTTAACCTGAGCCACCCAGGTGCCCTATCCTTTTTCTATACATATATCCTATACATACTATTTCATAGCTTTTTAAAATTAATTAATTAATTTAGTTTTATCCTCTTTACTTTTTTTTTAAGATTTTTTAAAAATTTGTTTTAAAGATAGAGGGCACACGAGCAGGGGGAGGGGCAGGGGGAAGGGAGAAAGAATGTCAAGCAGACTTCCCAGCTGAGTGCAGAATCCAACGTCGGACTCAATCCCAGACCCCCAAGATCAGGACCTGAGCAGAAACTAAGAGTCAGTAGGGTCACTTAACTGACTGAGCCACCTGGGAGCCCCTATCCTCTGTATTTTTTTTTTAATTGAAATATAAATGACCTATAATTTCTTTAAAATCTCCATTGCTGGAGTAGGAAGACCTTAGGCTTTCCACTCAGACAGACCTGCACCTGCACTGGAATCCCTGCTCCCGGCTTCCTAGCTGTCACTTGGAGGATGCCCAGTCACTCCAAGCCTGTGTCCTCGGTGAATAGAGGTCATGGCTAGCATAAGAGTGATGACAACAACAGACCCTACTTTGCAGGTGCTGAGCAAAGTTCAACAAATATTCACTATTAATGTTCCTCTGTGATCTTATGATCTCAGTTTGCACAAAACTCTACTATTGTACTTCTCATGAAGCACATAACAGAAAAAAAATGTTAATACACTTGCTTCCTTCACTCTAAGTTTCTCAAAGGGCAAGAATTATGTCTAACCCAACCCTGTATCTTCAAGAACCTTCTTGGAGCCTGACCCAGGAGGCACTTGGTCAGAATACCCTCATAAGCAAGGGCAATGATAATGTATGTCCACTCAGCACCCAAACCTTCATCTCCCACACCTTCCTCGCTCATGGGGGTGTTCCTCACTCCACATTTGGACCACAGCCTCCCGTCCCTTCCCCCTGCTGACTGGACCAATGTCCTAAGCCACCTACGGTTCCTGAATCGGGACCTAAAAGATCCTGGCAGTCTTCCCCTAGTAGTAGCCGGAAATTATGGCGCAGCCATATTTGGCCTTGTTCACAGAGCAGGCCGAGAAAACACAACTTCAGGGTGGGGAAAGAAAGTGGAGAAAGTTGCAAGAAGAAGCAAACGGGAGGCCATAGGCTCTCAGAGAAAGAGAAACAGAGGGAGGATGGCTGTCCCGTATCCAGTGGCTTTAATTATTCCTGCTTTCAGTTCTGGAAAAGCAAGAAGCATGTTAGGCCCTGGGGTCCCCCGCAGGATGTTCCTGTGTCCTCTCAATGTATGTTTGATTTTCACTTCAGCTAGCTCACAAATTTTGATTACCTGACACCAGAAGGATTTGGGCGAAGGTCACACATATATGGTGTCCTCTTAACTCAGGGGCCAGAGGGGTCTGGGGCACAGCATGGCAGCTCCGTGAGCTCCCTCCACCGGCCTGCGCCCCACCCCTCTGGAAAGCATATCCCACCACACAGAAGGCAAGCAGTCAATCTCCAGTGTCCTCGAGAAGGAAAGTTCATTTCTCGCACTTTATTCTTCTAAATTAAAAAATGGAGGGAAGGGAGGGTCAACAAATGCTAATATCTCAGAGAAGACCACAGTTCTGTGTTAGTGACCAAAGCCCAGTCTCAGGCATGTAACTGCCTGGGGCTCTACTCCTCCAGCAGAGGCTTGTCATTAAGGGCAGGCTGAGGCAAGTGTCTCATGAATCTGTCACCTCAAATACGTCACCTGGGCCTCAGAGACAGATCAGCAGAGAAAGGCTCAGCAGCGAGATTCTTTTCCTGGTGGCTGAGAGGTACATACATGTCACTCGCGCCCTTTGTCTCTCTCATCCCTGTCACACGCAGACCCGCAAACACACACACTGTACTTCCCTCCCTTGAGCCCGAAGAGTAGTTGCTGTTCTCTTGAGCAAGAACCTTGAAATTTCAGTGTTGAAATTAAACAAGTTCCATAGCCCTATTATCTTGACTGGAGCCCCTCCTCCTGGTTTTTCTTTCTCGGGTTTGCTCTTTCTTACTGGGTGGTCCAACTTCTAGGCTGGGACCTTGCCTCTCAGGGTGGGGAGAACGGAGTGCAGCTTTTCTGAGTGTTGGGGGTGACTGAGGTCTCAGTCCCAGGAGGTCGGAGCACAGTTGCCTGACCATCCCCCCTGGCCACGGGTCCCTGGCCCAAGGTCTGATGGTCACACCAGAATTGGGGGGTATGGGGTGTTCGTAAGGAACATCCTGTATGTTCTTGGTCTCCTGTGGCAAAGGTCAGAAAAGCACTTGTTTCCCCACTTCCTTGGTCCTTTGTTCAAGGCTACAAGTTTCTGGGGCGGCTAGTAGGAGGTTAGGCCCAACTTCTCCCTTGGTGGTTGACTGATAGTGAGACTTCTGTAGGACCCAACAAAGCATAATACAGGTGGCTCGGGTGGAAACTCAGGTGTGTCTGTAAGAACTCAGATCCTGTCCGTCCAGCTTCCTCAGTTCTTCTGGCCAGCAGTAGAGTCTGGGAAAGGTCCGAGGGAAATAGAAATAGAACATTATCAACACCCCTGAAACTCCCCTAGGTGCCCCCATCTCTATCCCTCCATCCTGGTCCATAGTCACCAGCATCCTGGCATGTCATGTCTAGCACCGTGGATTAGGTTAGCTTTTGGTTTTGTTTCTAATTTATGAGCTGAAGATCTTTTTAAAAAATATTTTATTTAGTTATTTGACAAGAGAGCGACAGGGAGAGAGGGACTACAAGTAGGGAGAGTGGGAGAGGGAGAAGCAGGCTTCCCGCTGAGCAGGGAGGCTGATGCGGAGCTCGATTCCAGTACCCTGGGGTCATGACCTGAGCCGAAGGCAGACGCTTAACCAACTGAGCCACCCAGGCGTCCCTGAAGATCTTTTAAATATGGACACCAAGACATTCATCTGTTTAAAACACTATACATCTTAATTCAATGTATTCAGATAAATAAAAGATCCCTAACATCAATAAAAAACTAGAACTTACACATGCAAATTTAATATAAACAACATTTTTTGACTTTGGCATTTCTGAACAGAAGACCTGTCTTTTTTTTTTTTTAAGATTTTATTTATTTATTTGACAGACAGAGATCACAAGTAGGCAGAGAGGCAGGCAGAGAGAGAGGAAGGGAAGCAGGCTCCCTGCTGAGCAGAGAGCCCGATGCGAGGCTCGATCCCAGGACCCTGGGACCATGATCTGAGCCGAAGGCAGAGGCTTTAACCCACTGAGCCACCCAGGCGCCCCAAGACCTGTCTTTTTAAAAGTCCCACTCTGCTGCTGAGGCTTACTTTACTTTTTTTTTTTTTTTTAATAATGCCCTCTATATATTTTTTAAATAATAGCTTTATAGAAATCCATTTCACATACCATACAATTCACCTGTTGTTGAATTCAGACTTGTGGGACCATCATCATAATCAGTTTTAGAACATTTTCCTTACCCCTCACCAAATTCAGTATCCATTGGCTGTTACTCCCCATTTCTCCCCAGCCCTTCCTGTCCTAGGAAATCATTTTCTGTCTCAATGGATTTGCCTGTTCTGAACTTTTCATATAAGTGGAATCCTACTATACGTGGTTCTTTGCAACAGGCATCTTTCACTTAGCAAATGTTTTCAAGGTTCATGAACGGTGATGTGTTTGCTGGTACTCCCTTCTTACCTATAACTAAGTGGAATTTCACTGTATGGATCTACCACATTTGTTTATCTGTCCATCAGAGGATGGACATTTAGGTTGTTTCTACTTCTTTGGCTCTTAACACCAAACATTAGTTTTGCCACGTTGTGAACTCTATATGGTGGATCCGTGCATATATCCATGTTTGCTTTTATGTCCATCTTCTTTTGTTCAATATTAAATTTGTGAAATTGAGGGCACCTGGCTGGCTCATTCCATGAAGAGTGCGACTCTTGGTCTGGGGGTTGTAAGTTTCAGCCCCACATTGGATGTAAACATTACTTAGAAATAAGATCTTTTAAAAAAAAATTGTGAGTTTCATCCCTGAATGTATAGCTATGGTTTGCACATTTTAATTGTTATATAGTATTCCTTTGTTTGAAAGCGCCTTAATTTATTTATCCACTCTACTGCTTAGAGACATTTGAGCTGTTTCTGGTTTAAGACTATTCCTAAGAACATCACGCTGTGGATATTTCCATACAAGTTGTTAAAGTCAAGGACAGACAGAGGCTAGCCTTGAAGGCTCCCTGAGCAGACAGCCCCAATTATAGGCAAGCACACAAAACTTAATTTATTTTTTTTGCGCTAACTTGACCTGAATTGCTTCTTGCTTCTGCTCTGGAAAGGATAAGCAAAACTTAAACTTTTTCCCAAGGTTAATATGGGGTAACCACTGAAAATGGTAATATTGTAACCAATTTTAACAGTCACTGCTTTCTGGCTGTAAACTGCTTTATAACAATACCCCCCAAACCTCATTCCATGTTCTCTTCTGACTGCTCTGGTTTGTAAGCTGCCTTTTTGGCGTGTGCACAAAAAATTTTTACTAATTACTGCTTCCATGATTCGTTGGTTTTACTTTGGCTATTTTGAAATTTTGACAATGTCTTTTGTGTACATGTAAACAAATTTCTGCTAGGTACGTGCTAGGAATTCAGTTGATAGGTCAGAGGGTATATGGTTTGCAATCTATAAGGGTATTTGGTTTTTCAAATGTAATATATAACACCAGACGGTTTTCTAAAGTGATTGCATCAGTTTACACTCTCAACAGCAGTATGTTTCAAATGCCCACATCTTCCCCAAAACGTGATTTTTTTCTTAAGATTTTATTTATTTATTTGACAGAGAGAGATTACAAGTAGGCAGAGAGAGAGAGAGGAGGAAGCAGGCTCCCTGCTGAGCAGAGAGCCCGATGCGGGACTCGATCCCAGGACCCTGAGATCATGACCCGAGCCGAAGGCAGCGGCTTAACCCACTGAGCCACCCAGGTGCCCCCCCAAAACGTGATTTTGTCCATTCTTTTAACTTTATCCATGATAGTGGATTTATAGTGGTATCTTGTAGTTTTTATTTGTATTCCCCCCATGAACTAATTAATGCAAGTGGGCACCTTTTCCTGTGTTCATTGGCATCTTGCATATCTATCCTTCGTTGGGGAGAAGGTGTCTGTTCGAGTCTTAGTTTCATACTGGGTTGCCTTGTCTCTTTTTAGTTTTTTATTCTGGATCTGAGCTCTTTAAGAATTATAGGGGTTACAACGATCTTGTCTTATTCTGTGGTTTGCTTTTTCACTCTCTAAATAATGTTTTTTTGATAAACAGAAGTTCATAGCAAAGCAAACGAGCAAAACCAGAAACAGACTCATAATTACAGAGAACAAACTCTGATTACCAGAGGGTGGGTGTGGGTGGACAAAACAAGAGAAGGGAATTAAGAGGTACAAACTTCCAGTTATAAAATAAATAAGTCATGAAGGTGAAAAGTACAGCGTAGGGATAAAAGTCAAAAATATTGTAATAACTTGGTATGCTGACAGATGGTGACAACATTTACTGTGGTGGGCAATGTATCATATAGAGAATTATTGGGTCACTGTGCCTTATACCTAAACTAATATAATATTGTATGTCGACTATCCTTCAACTAAAAAAAAAAAAAAAAGAAGTTCATAATTTTAATGTAGTTCAGTTTATCAATCTTTTCATTTATGGTTAATACGTCCCATGTCTTATTTAAGAATTCTTTGTCTACCCTCAAGGTCATAAGGATTTTCTCCTATATAATCTTCCCAAAGCTTTATTTACTGTTTTACTTTTCACATTTACATATATAATCTATCTGGAGTTGATTTGTGTATGTTCAGAGATAGGGGTCAAGTTCCCTTTTTTTTTTTTTTTTTTACATGGGGATATCTATCTGATTGATTGCCATTTCAAGAAAAACCACCTTTCCTCACTTCTGTATAAAGACATCTTTGTCCTTAATGAATACCCAGATATGGGCGAGTCTGTTCCTGGTCTCTCAATTCTGAGACTTTTGCCTATTTATCATGCTCCAGTTCCATGCTGCACGTGTGTCCCCACCATCATCATCATCCCCATTTTCCAGATGAGGAAAATGAAGCACAGAAAGGCTAAATAACTTGCCCAGGTAATCTGCCAGTTGATGGCAGAGCTGGAAATGGAACAAAGAGTCTGGCTTTTCGGTCCATATGTCCCTATAAGTTTTACAAGTTTTCAAGCTGAAGGGTTCAAAGAACATCAAAATAGGCTTTGTGCGAAATCTTGGGAATAGGAATGCCATGGCTGCACACGATGGGTTGACACAACAAAGGGAGGAGGGAGGGTAGGACCGGATGCTGGGTGCTCAGCCCCACACGAACAGCCGCTTCTTTCCCCGTTCCACCACTAGAGGGCGCGGGTAACTTAAACTCGCCAGGAACGTCCCTCCCTCCCGCCCCTAGTTACCTTTCAACCAATCATCAAATATTTACCCAAAGCGCTGCTCAAAGGGAATGTAAAAAGTTGCCCAATCCAGTCTCCACGCGAGGCTATGACAACAAAAACATGGAGGACTGATCTCTGTATTCTCAATATCCTCAGCGAAGAACGAAATCTCCCGCTACCTAATTTATCTCGTTCCTAAACAACTGAATACGAAGTTTCTCCTTAAATCTCCTTCTCTTCTTAGCGTAGACTAGATTTTTTTTTTTTTCCCTCAAACTAGATTCTTTGGCTCTACCCCTAATGGAAACAAGGAGCAACTGTTTGGCATCCTCATGGCAACCACTCTTCAGAGACGCTTGTAAATTACGAGGTATACAGCTATGAGATCAAACCTCCTTCTTACTGCTCTCAAAGATACAATAGTACTCGATTACATTTCACCTCCCTAACAATGTACAGGTTTCTTTGATCTCTCAGTAATTTCTCTATGTACACCCCCCCCGCCATTTTTAAATTTATTTATTTGAGAGAGAAAGAGAGAGAGGAGGGGCCGAGGGAGAAGGAAAGAAGCAGACTCTCCACTCAGCACAGTGCCAAAGCCGGGCTGGATCTCATAACCATGAGATCACGACTGGAACCAAAATCAAGAGTTAGCTGCTTAACTGGCTGAGCCACCCAGGTACCCCTCCCTAGGTCCCTTATAAAGTGTAAAGTTCACAAAAGTGAACTTTGCACTCCAGTATTCTGTCCAGGGGGAGATTCACTTCCTGATTGATTCTTGAATGTTACCCTCTTATACTTAAACCATATGCAATCATTCAATAAAATAATTCTTCCTTATCAACACGATAAAGGACAATATAGTGATTGAAATAACACAATGACACAACAATATAGAATATACTTAATATTTTCTTTAAAAATGCATGCAACACTGCAGTGGTTTGGGGAATTGTTATTTTTCATTACTGGTATAATTTTGAGGTCTTTGAAAACCTGATTAAAATCTTTTATTCACCAGCAACTTACGGATTGCCCATTACATGTAAGACCAAGAACAAGATGTTGCAAGGAAGACAAATGCAGACACAGATCCTGCTGTTCAGACTAATAGTAGCTGACTCATAAAATGCTTACTATGTCCTCGCTACTATGGTCATTCCTATTGTATAGCTTAAGAAAGTGGGGAACAAGGAGGTCACTAGTTTACTAAGGTCACAGAGTAAAAGCAGAAGCAGAATTTGAATCCAGCCACCCCAGACATGCAAGATGTTGGGCTTAACCATTGTACTACACACTGCCTCTCATCATAACCCAATAAGATAGGGATAAATGGCATTCAATCATTCATCACATATTTATTGAGCAACTACTACATGTCAGGTACCAAACTGGAGCTGGGAATACATTGACAAGCAAGATAAGCACAGCCCCTGCCCTCATGGACCCACAGTCTACACAGAGAGCATTACAGGAGTTTAGCAGAGAAAGAGTACCCATCTTCGAGGCTAGGGGAAAGAACCATATCCTTACACTCTCTGTTCCATCCCTCCTCAACCTTGTGGAGAGAAACGGGGATAAGAGAGGGGCAAACACAAAGTCTCAAGAGAAAAGTAATGAGAGGTGGCATCTATTCTTCCAGCAAGCATTTGGGATTCAAAAACAAGGACAGAGTCAGGAATGAATAGACCTTTCAGGTTCCTGCTGACCTAAGACTAGTTTCTCTGTTCACCTTTTGCTCAAGGAATCCTCAATCAATAAGTGCCAAGCACTGAGCTAAACCCTGAAAATTCATCTGTGAATAAGCCAGGGTCCCTGCCCTCCAGGAGTTTATAATCTAATGGCACAGAGAGATGAGTAAGAAATGCCAGTACTATGTACTAAAGCCAGTGATAAGAAACAGCACAGAATGAGATGGGCACTATGGGGGCTGGGACCAGACACCAAGAAAGTGACATCTATTCTGAGTGACACAGTACAAACTGGACACGGAAAAAACTGGAGTTAAAAAGGGGACGGGGGGTGGTGGTGCCTGGGTGGCTCAGTGGGTTAAGCCTCTGCCTTCGGCTCAGGTCATGATCTCAGGGTTTGGGGATCGAGCCCCACATCGGGCTCTCTGCTCAGCGGGGAGCCTGCTTCCTCCACTCTCTCTGTCTGCCTCTCTGCCTACTTGTGATCTCTCTCTCTGTCGAATAAATAAATAAAATCTTTTTAAAAAAAGGGGGGGACAGGGTAGGGGTGCCTGGGTGGCGCAGTCAGTTAAGCATCTGCCTTTGGGTCAGGTCATGATCCTGGGACCCTTGGATCCAGCCACACCTTAGGCTTCCTGCTCGGCCAGGAGCCTGCTTCTCCCTCTCCTTCTCCCTGCTTGTGTGTGCACATGCTCCCTCTCTCTCTACCAAATAAATACATTCTTTTTAAAAAGAGAGAAAAAAAAAAATTTTAAAGGGGCGGGACAGGGTGAAGAGTGATTCAGGCTTGAAGGAAAAACTTACACATATGAGAGAGAACCTGGGATTGAGAATGATTCTGGTTTAGAGAGCTGTGCCAAATAATGTCACTAATTTGCTAAATTCCTTCCTCGCTCATTTCCAAATTCAGGAAGGGATGTGAGTATGTGCACAACCTAGGGCCAAATTCAGTCACCACATTTCGATAACCACAGAGCTGCAGTCTAATTAGGCTATCTTAGCTCACCATTAACACTTCATCGCAGGCGCTCATATGCTTCTCTTGCCATTCAGTCTATCAGCAAGGCCAGTGCTAGGCTCCAGAAGAATAACAGGGCTCCTCTTGGCTCCCCAGAGGAGTAGTGGAGACAGTGTTTTCCATATCTCTGAATCCCACACAGAATCCAGTTCAGGGCTTCGGGAGCACAGAGGTACCATCGTTCTATATTCTACTAAACAACAACAAAAAAAAAAAAAAAAGAAAGAAAGAAAGAGAAAAATTCATCTGATGGCATAATTACTGTCTTGACCCACATCCTCTGCATTGCCCATTCCTACTCCCAGTCCCTCCAGTGTCGTGCGTCAGGGCACTTCTCCCTCTTTAGACTTTGCCACTTTGAAATGCCAAGGAGCTCTATGCAGATAAGAGTATAGCTTTGTGGGTAAAAGCAGAAGCTTCAGATTCTGTCTAGTCGGTGGGATCCTCTTATTAGCTTTCTTTTTTTTTTTTTTTTAAAGATTTTATTTATTTGACAGAGAGAAATCACAAGTAGATGGAGAGACAGGCAGAGAGAGAGAGAGGGAAGCAGGCTCTCTGCCGAGCAGAGAGCCCGATGCGGGACCCGATCCCAGGACCCTGAGATCATGACCTGAGCCGAAGGCAGCGGCTTAAACCACTGAGCCACCCAGGCGCCCTCTTATTAGCTTTCTGATACAGAATAAGTCACTCAAGCTGTGGCAGCCTCAGATTGCTCCGTATCTAAACTGAGAATAATAACAGTTCTTTCACTGGGATCTGTTGAGTGAACGTAACCAGGTTAAGAATAGTAAGTGAGATAGTCTATGTAAGGATATTATCCCGTTGCTTGCTATATAAAATGCATTGAATAAATAGTAGCCGTAGTAGAATGTTGCGGAGGATATCCCAGCCTAGAGGCAGAAGTGGATGATGCTGGTTAGGTCACTGGCTGGAGTCGCAGCAACCCCCATCAGCCCAGACAGCTTCCAGTGACAGGCTTAGGACAGGACGCCTGTAAGAGATCCTCCGTCCCTCGAGACTCCGTCCACGCCCAGACCTCGGAAGGGATAGGCAACTTGCGTCACCAGCCCAGCCCGCCGCTTCCTCTCCCGGACCGACACATGGTGGGAACGTGAGGGGGCGGGGCCGGACTCCGCGTTGCTGGGCCAATCGCCCGGTGGGAGGCTCCCAGCCAATGGCAGGGGCGCTCCAGGGCCTTGGGGGTGGGGCCACAGAGAGGAGCGGCGGCGTCGTAGGTCACTGGGCGGCCCGGGGGCGGGGCCCGCGAGGCCGACGGGGGCGGAGCGGCAGAGGCCAGAGCAGTCAGAGTGGTGATGGCGGCGGCTGTGGTGACGGCGGCAGCGGCGGCCCCGGCCCCGGCGCCGGCAGCCGGAGTGGATGGCGCCTCTTCGGTGCACTGGTTCCGCAAAGGGCTGCGGCTCCACGACAACCCTGCGCTGCTGGCGGCCGTGCGTGGGGCGCGCTGCGTGCGCTGCGTTTACATCCTGGACCCGTGGTTCGCGGCCTCCTCCTCAGTGGGGATCAACCGATGGAGGTAAGGGGGCCCGGAGCGGGGTCGTGGGCCCAAGGGGAGCGGCCTGGCCTCGAGGGCGCCCGGCTAAAAGCCCGGATCGCCCCCGCCCTACAGAGAGGGAAGCTCTGCCCCCTCCATCCCATCAGGTCCCAGGGCCGGAAAATCCCGGCCTGAGGAGGTGAGCCAGGGAGACCGAGCCGGGCCTCCAGAGGGGAGAAGCCAGGACGAGGGAAGCGGTTAGTCATCTTGGTAATGGCCTGGGTGGGCCTGGGCCTGGGCCAGGGCTCCACCTCTGGCAGAGCGCGTTCGCACTGTGTATTAGTCCCTTGGGGGCTCACAGCATTCCTGTGGGATGACCAGAGATCATACTCCCCATTGTACAGGTGGAACTCCTGAGGCCTAGAGACCCAGAGTGGGCCTGCCGGAGGACTTGAAGTCAGGGAGTGGCAAAGCAGGGACTCCTGATCTAGGGCTCTTCGGGGTGTGCTCAGGGAGCGGAAGAAAGGAGATCCTGGGATGGGAGGACAGGGACGGGTTTCTGGGTTTCTGAGTTGGTAGCACAGCGGGTGCTTCTGGCATTCTTCGAGAAAAGAGCCTGTTGCTGGGCTCCCGAAGGTCGTCTGTAAGCTTCTGGTTTGTTTGAATCCATCTTTTCACCCATCCTGGTTTCCTTCTACCAAGACCTTCCTGCCTCTGGAGGTGTCTCCAGATCTGAATTAGCATTAGACAAGGCAGGTGCCCTCTGCCCTTTTATTATGAAGACCCCAAGGGCTTGTCCAGTTAGAGGCACTTTGTGTCCTCAGCTAGAAAGTAGCACTTAAACCCATTTTGAAGAATTCCCTCAACTGCTAGCTATGAGCTCACTAGTTAAAAAAAAGAGAGAGAGAACGAAAGAAAAAAAGAAAGGTAAAGAAACCAAAGTATCACTTCCTTCCTCCTATTCTCCTGAGATTGATTTTAAAGGACAGTTGAGCCACTAGGGATTACACTGCCTGGGGTTAGGGAGCAGGAGAGCTGTGATAATCAAGAAGATCCTTCTTTGATGATTCCCAGGAGATGCAGTCAACAGAATCATGGGAAAGGATTAACAGATAGGTAGCTGATGTCCTTTCTCTGTAAACAGTGTGTTTAAAACCAAGGCGTTTTGAAACATCCTGTACCCTTCTCTCTTTAAAACACCTCGCAGCTGTCCTTTGGTTTGTTTGCATTGTTCTGGGTGATGTTTGCCTGTGTCCCTGTTGCACTGATGGGCAGCGTTATTTCCAGGATATGGTAGCTATCAATACGCCATTCTTTTCCTCCCGGAGGTGTGTGCCCTGCTAGGAAAGTGAGTGCCCCTAGCAGTGGGTCTATTAAATGCCCCCTCCTGCCCCATTTATATAGAAAGAACAACTAAAGATAGTCCTGTGGAGAGCCTGCCCACACAGTTTTCGGGCTGCTCTATTGCTCTGCCTGTGCTCCAGTTTCTATAGATAGGAGGTTGGATTTGACAAACATCTTCAAAATGGCCATCCCTAGCATGGATGGACATTAAACCAAGCCTTAGACTTTGCCCTCTGTTTATGGCAGTGTGCCAATTAGAGCAGAGTAAATAAATCTGACTACTTGCTTGTTACATTCTCATGAAAGAGGTTTGGTTTTGTTTTACCAGGGTTGGGGGGACATTGCATAGGCCTACCTGCACGTTTGTGATAGTGGAGATTAAAAATGAACAAGGGGCGCCTGGGTGGCTCAGTGGGTTAAAGCCTCTGCTTTTGGCTCTGGAGCCTGCTTCCCTTCCTCTCTGCCTGCCTCTCTGCCTACTTGTGATCCCTGTCCGTCAAATAAATAAAAATCTTTTAAAAAATGAACAACAAAACCTCTGTTGCTGATTAAACTCAGGTTTGCTAGGAGCTACGTGTATATGGATTTTTATGGGTCTCTCTTTTGTGACTGTGCCTTTGAGCAAGTGAGGGAGACAAAGGAATGTGGCAGCTCAGATGCCTTAGTCAAATCCTAAAGTCAGAGGCCATGTAGGAATGTAGATATTAATTGAACAATGATTTAATGGGTGCCTCGTATCTGCCAGTCACTGATCTGGGCGTTGCTAGGAACACAGCAGTGAACAAGCAGTTGTGTCCAGAGCTCCTAGAGCCTGCGTTTTAGTAGAGGGAGACAAGTAAACAACCATAATTTAGCAGAACTAAATACCACGAAATAAATAAAATAGGAGACGGACTAGAGCAGCATCATGGGAATCGCTAAAGGATCTTTAAAAAATGCCTGACTCCGTCCTCCCCCAGTTTTTATTTAATGGGTCTAGGCTACGGCTTTTTAAAGCTCTCATGTGCGATGAAGCCTGAGAAGCACTGGACTGGAGAACCACAGACTTGAGCCTGACAGCTTGGGAAATGGGTTGCAGTGCTTCGCCAGGGAGGCTAATTAGCTTTGGCATTCAGAAGAAAGGGGTGAAAAAACACAAAACAGATCAAATATGATTAACTGCTTCTGGGCCTGGAAACAGACCCACTGCTGCCACCCCCACCATACTCTGCTCCCACGATCAGACTCAGGGCAGAGCTGCGACTGTTTGACATGCATTTGGGGTTTGCAGGAGTGACAGAGTGAGCTGTACCTCCCATAACTACAGTCTTTGTAATCTTCGGTGGCTGTGTCTAAAGCTGGGAGTGATCTGAGACAAGTGTGCTGCAGCACAACATCCTAGCTCTGCAGATATGTCAGTTGCTGCCTCTGAGAAGCCTCCCTAGAAAGGGTGGGTCATGGGCCATCTGCAAGAGGTGGGGGGTAATCAAGATCTCAGATGTCTTCCTCCTGCACAGCATTTTTCAGCAGATGAATCCGATTAAAATAACCATGGATAGCACTTTCCAAAGTCAAAGAGGACAGAGAAAGGCAACCAAGAAATATGTGTATTAGCAGAGCAGAAAGGCTGGCATACTCCTTGCCTTGGTGGTAGTGGGAAGCTGATGGGCTAATTGTAGCTCAGTGAGCCTCAGGACTTTTTTGTCAAGCACTAGTTGGCTAAGCCCTTTGCCATTTTTCCCAGCCCCACCTTCCCCAAATTTGCTCTATGTGGAAGGAGGTACTGCAGTAAGAACCACCCAAAAGGCAGGGGGCGGGGGTGATCAGCTTCTAAATTTAAAAATGGTACTCAGTGTGGGTTTTCATTGCCTTCCTCTTGCTCCTGCAACTTCGACTGGTGTTGACAGTAATTTATTGCACCCTTCATTTACATCATTTTCTCCCTAGCTCTGTGCTGCCTGTGCATTCAGGAGCTTCCAGGACAGGGGGAATTGGTAGAAATATTAGGCCATATAGCTCAGAGTTAATAAATGAGGTGAACTAGGAACTCCAGTATGCCTGGTGAGAACAATGTGTCTCTCATCCCAGTGCTGGGAGCTAGTCACTGTGAGAATGTCGATTTGGTCGGGTCTCGGTCAGCAAGCAGGGGATTGAGAACTGTAGTCTTTTGGGGAAGAAATCAAGGTTTCTCTGAGCTGTTCACCCGGGTACTCAAGAGAGTCATTTCGCTGTTCTGCTGCTGAGGAACGTTTCCATGTGCTGAAAGGGGAGGAAAATCTTCATCTTTTTCTTTGAAATTAGGAAAGAATAAATCTGTTTTTAAGTGAGTGATACTTAGAGATCAATCCCTGCTATGGATTGTGAGTTTAAGTCATCCTTTTTCATGGGGCTTATGCTGTCTTACTTAGATAAATTAATTTCTATTAATATCCTACATAGCCAGTCTGGGCCAGCCTATGACATCATCATATAGTTAGATAATCTTGGCTTGATGCAGAGAAACTTGGTCAAGGGCAATCTGGATCCAAAAAGAGTTCAGTAGTGTCCTCCCTCCTCCTATGAACAGCAAAGCATTCCTCAACACAGAATCTGCCATCTCTAGGGAAGGTCTTCTCTAAAGATCTGCCTGTCTTATTCTAAAGGGCTAGGTAGCCCCGTGGAGTGCCTGAATGACAGAGTCCTTTCTGTATTTTTGGAAATCCCTGTTTGGTCTTCTCTAGTGCTGTGTGCCTCTAGCTCCAGAGCACTTACATAATGTAATTCAGTTGCACATGTTGTCTAATCCTAAGGGTGAGCTTTAACTGCTCGCACAGGACCGTGTGCTCTGAATTTTGGCCATGTGAGCTCAGCTTGGAGCTGCCAAGAGTGAGCTGCCAGCCCTAAATGCCACCATCTCCAATGCCCAGGCCAGTTTTCTTTAGAGTCCACCCTCACTGGAGTAAAGAGAAACTGGCCATGTGGAGAGGAGGGCTCTAAAGGAGGGCAAAAGGCCCACAATTCTCTCCAGTGAAAGAGTGCACCCACCTGCCCCAGCGAGCATTGACCCCATAGCAGCGCTGCTTCTGTTTCTTTGGTGTTACGCCAAACTGTCACCTGGCAGGCGAGGCACCATAGCAGTGGCTTCTCTTTCTCTGGCTGCCTAGGGCTGGGGCTCCCAGGGGCCTGTTGCATTTTATGGGGGCAATCCTTAAGCGTCCTTCCTGAAAAAGCCCAGTAGGGCTGGACTCAAAATTGAAGTTGGAAGTAACAGATCATATCTAGAGCACCAAAGAAGAGGCAGAAACCAGAATCTCAAAGAGAAAATTTAGTAGAAACAAATTAGAAGCAAAGAAAAGCAATTTATAAACAGAAGCTAGAAGTGAAGTGAAGTTTCCTAGAATAGTGCTTGTGAAACTTTAGTGTGCACGAAATCACCAGTTTGCTAAAATGCAGATTCCTATCCTGGAGGTCTGAAATTCTGCATTTCAGCAAGCTTCTGGGTGATTTAACGCTGTTGAGCCTCAGAGGAGCAAGGATCTGGGGGCAAAGGCATTGGCTGCGGTTCTCTCTGATGGCTGCGTACTGGACAGCACAGCCTCAGTGCTCAGGCAGTAAGTTCTGGTCAAGCAGTGGAGGCTGGTGGTTAAGAATGCAGATGCTGAGCCACACTGCCTGGTTTGAACAGTGGCCATTTACTAGAAAATTACTTGATAACTCTGTGCCTTCTTCTCCACATCTATGAAATGGGAATAATCATAGTATCTATGTCCCAGATCTATTCATGAAGGAAATGAGATAACATATATAAAATAAGTAGACTAGTGTTCAGTTCATTGCAAATGCTGATTAAATGTTAGTTGTTGGGTGGCCTTAAATGTTAGTTGTTGGGTGGCTCAGTGGGTTAAAGCCTCTGCCTTCGGCTCAGGTCATGATCCCAGGGTCCTGGGATTGAGCCCTGCATCAGGCTCTCTGCTCAGCAGGGAGCCTGCTTCTTCCTCTCTCTCTCTCTCTCTCTCTGCCTACATGTGATCTCTCTCTCTCTCTCTCTCTCTGTCAAATAAATAAATAAATAATCTTTTTAAAAATGTTAGTTGTTGCTGTTATCATTACTGTCATTTGGTTGCAGAGTTCAGAGTTGGGCCTTTTGCTTCCTGCCTCAGCTGTAGACCTTGAGAAGTCAAAGAAGAAAAGGGCTCTCTCGGGGTTATCTGACTTACCGTGCTTCAGAGACGCTTACTTCGGAATTTCTCCTTTTAGTAAATGAGGTCTAGAAATAAAGCTCTGGGGAGGCAGCTGGATCCTAGCTCTCGTGTGCATGTCAGTCTTATTTATAGCTTCAGACTGAAAACCTATGCAGCCTGGTGGCCTGTGAGGGAGGAGACCAGCGTGCATGGCAGGGACATTCCTGAGAGCCTTGGACGGAGGACCCGGTGCCCTGAACTTAAGTTGGAATTTAAGTTGCCAGTTACATCCAGGCATTCTCCCCCGCAGGGCCCAGGTTTCAGGTGGAAGGAGGCTGTTCACAGAGGTCTCTCCTCTTTTCCTCTGGAGAACAACAGTGTGGCCTGGGAGGAGGCCAGCACAGGTGCAAGTGCGTCACTCCCATCACTCCCGGCTTCGCTTTCCTTTTCTGAGTCAGTTTCTCAAAAACGAAGTCACAGAGGCGGAGCTGGGGGTTTCAGAAAGCCACAGTCTCCCATCTCCGCCTCTCCCGGAGAGTCTGTGCAGGCTAGCAGGATGCTTTGGGCTAAGCGTGGGACTCAGCTCCTGCTGGAATGTGGGTCTGTGGCATTCGCTGCCGTGGGAGTGTCACGTTGTTGACGTCAGAGACAGCAGCAGGGACTGGTTCTAGGTGGCAGCCTGGGAACAGGAGCTGCTCCTGTAAGTCGGCAGCAGTCCGGGGGTGCGATGTGCTGCAGAGGTGGCACAGGGCTTCATTGTGTTCAAAATAAAATCTAGTGATTTCCATGGTTGACGGAGATGGGTGGGAGATGGCGAAGTGTAGATAGCAGGGGTGTCTATGAACCAGGCCGACCTGTCAGGGCTTAGTTCCTGCAGAAGTTCCAAATGTGCATGGATTACCCCTACTCAGGTTTGTGTTGGTCAGAAGGGGGTTCCAAACACTTGAGGTCTGGTGGAATCTCAGCCCCTGAGTCCTGTCTGGTGTGCCACTGAAAGGCTTTAGAGGTGGGGGCATCTGGGTGGCTCAGTGGGTTAAAGCCTCTGCCTTCGGCTCAGGTCATGGTCTCAGGATCCTGGGATCGATCAGCGCATTGGTCTCTCTGATCAGCGGGGAGCCTGCTTCCTCCTCTCTCCCTGCTTGCCTCTCTGACTACTTGTAATCTCTGTCTATAAAATAAATAAATAAAATCTTAAAAAAAAAAAAAGGCTTTAGAGGTGGGGCACAGCTTCTGATCACAGCTTTGTCACTTAATAATTATGTCCTTAAGCAAATTAATCATCCTCTCCGTGTTTGATTTTCCTCATCTATAAAATGAAGACAGCATTTCCCTTCAAAATGTATTGAAAGAATTAAAAAGAAAACGTGCTTAAAAAGCATAAGCAGATAGATAATAACATTGATGACACTGTTTGACACTGGGGAGGGGAATTAAATTCCTGATGGATAAAGGGGAGACTTTTTACCATGTACCTTTTTATAACTTGAATTTGAATTACATAATTATCTGTTTAAAATGCTAATTTCATTTAATTTAAAAATTTTAAAAATCAAACACATGTTGGAGTGCCTGGCTGGCTTAGTGGGTAGTGGGTAGAGCATGCAACTTTTTTTTTTTAGCAAGGCGGGGAAGTGAAGAGGGGCAGAGGAAGAAAGACAAAGAATCTTTTTTTTTTTTTTAAGATTTTATTTATGTGAGAGCGATCGTGAGGGAGAGCACAAGAGAGAGCATGAGTGGGGAAGCGGAGGTGCAGAGGGAAAGGCAGAAACAGACTCCCTGGTGGGCAGGGAGCCCAGCACAGGGCTGTGGGTCCATGCATGAAGCTGAGCTGAAGATAGACACTTAACTGACTGAGCCACCCAGGCGCCCTGAGAGAGAGAATCTTAAACAGGCTCTGCACAGGGCCTGGAGCTCAACCTCACAGCCCTGAGATCATGACCTGAGCCAAAATCAAGAGTCAGACACATAACTGACTCAGCCACTCAGGCACCCTGAGCATGTGACTCTTGATTCGGGGTTGTAAGTTTGAGCCCCACATTGGGTGTAAAGATTACTGAAAAATAAAAGCTTTTCAAGCAAACCAACAAATAAACATGTCAGGGGCACCTGGCTAGCTCAATCAGTAGAGCCTGTGACTCTTAATCTTGGGGTTGTGAGTTCGAGCCTCACATTGGGTGTAGAGATTACTTTAAAAAAATAAATAAACTTAAAAAATTTTTTTAAATAAAACACATGTCGCAAAAAGGTGCTGTTAGATTTCTCAGAGAGGTGGTTGTGCCTAACTGAACAGTAGACAAATGTTTGTGGTCAAATATAAATAAATAAAACACCAAAGCCACTCAGCAAATGCTATTTCCTTTTCCACAGTGATCCAGTTCTTAAGGCTAGGCCTCTTAAGTACCTGGGGGTGCCCACCCCAGCCCCCACCCCCAAAAGCATGTGCGGATATCCTATAGAGATGTACCTTCTAAGGCTTTCTCTCTCTTGGGATGAGAATCTGGTGGCCAGAGCCCTGGAGAATGAGCCCCCCACCCCCTGCCAAACAAAACCCTGGGACCTGGGGACCCAGCCCAGGCTGTGGGGCTGCAGCAGTAGACGTCTGTGCAGCCCGAGGCAGGGTTACAGAGAGGCAGGGTGGACCAAGGTAGATAGGCTTTGCCGGGGCTGTTGCAGTCCTGTTCCTCCCTAGCAGGACCTCAGGCTACTGTGCCACGGTTTGATTTTCCTTTCTCAGCAATCCTAGGAGATAGGTGCTAACATCGACTCCATGTTACAGATTAGGGGAAAAAAAAAAAAAAAAAAAGAAAGAATGAAAGAAAGAAAAGCTAAATAGGTTAAGTAACTGCCCAAAGTCATGCAGCTAGGAAGTGGCCAAGCCAGGATTTCAGTGGAGGCAGTGCTGATCCCCCACCATGTCCTGGCTGGAGGACCGTACTAACGATGCACCAGCATCTCCCTGCTCTGGCAGGAAAAAGACTGCCTCTTCTAACACTATCACTAAAAGGCCTGTGTGGGCTCCGCAGGTTCTTACTTCAGTCTCTGGAAGATTTGGATACAAGTTTAAGGAAACTGAACTCTCGCCTGTTTGTAGTCCGGGGACAGCCAGCCGATGTATTCCCAAGACTATTCAAGGTAAGTGTGCCGAGTCCTAGAGAAGACGGGGAGATTCTGTTCTCTGGACTTTCCCCCACAGACTGAATGAGGTGATGTTCTGACTCAGAAAATGGAACCGGGCAGCACTGGTCTGTAGGGAAGTTGGGAGCGAAGCTGATCAGTTTGCCCACTTAGAATGGAAACTGGGTTAAGGAAGAAATTCTCTGAAACCAGTGTCTTGTTGGAAGGTTCCCAGCTCAGTCCAGACAGGGGATGGGGCAAGTTACTCCTCCCCGGATGCCACTGGCTTCCTCAGATGTTTTCTTGGCTCGAGCCAATGAGATTTGTTAGGGCTCTTCCTATGCCAGGAGCTTGAGGATGAGAATTCCTTTTTAGCACGGGGTGTTTCCTGTCTTGCTGTGCTCTGTTTATTGGGGAAAAAAATCAGCCTTTTTGAGGGAGCTCCCTGCTTCCCCCCGCAACCCCGGGGCAAATGTTGATAAAATCTTCACTTGGGTACAATGTAGGCTTCTGTCTGTCCTACCAGGTAGCCAGCCCACCCCCCGCCCAACCCCCTGCTCCAACCCTTTTCTTGATAAAGCACACTTTAAGACCCAGAGGCAAAAGTGCTTGTGGACAGAGGGCTCTGGGACAGTCTCTCCTCGTCCTCAGCAGTGTGGGATCGTTTTCATGCCCCTTTCCGGCCCAGCTCCTTTCCCTGCCTTTCCTGGGGGAAAAGACCAGAGGGAAGATCTGATGTCAAGGCAAGCAGCTTAGGAAATCTTTCATCATTCACTTCACCTCCCCAAACTCCCCACACAGACACACACATTGAAATCACACAGTGCTGAAAATAGCCAGTGTTCTCTGAGGACAGACTAGGAGTCAAGAGCCGTTCTGAGTGAGTGCTTTACATACATGAATTCTCGCAGCAGCCCGTAGAGGTATGTGCTGCTGTCCCTGTTCTGCAGATGAGGGAACAATAACTCTGGGGTCGTGAAGCCAAGAGCTGATGGTCTAAGATTCAAGCCCGGGCTCTCTGGCCCCAGATTTGTGTTCTTAACCTGCACACCATTAAACACATTTGCCAGTCTTCACCCTCTGCTTTGTCTCTCCTCTCTCCTTCTAGCACCTCAGAGGCCAACCAGTAACAGCCCAGAGGTACAGATCGATCATTTATTCAGTCGTCCAGCACATAACGACTCTCTCCCCGTATCTTTCTGCGGTTTCCATTATCCGCTGTCACCTGGAGTCTGGTAGCAGATGATCCCCCTCCTGACATAGAGTCAGAAGGTCCTTATTAGCTTCACACTGTGTCCTAACACCTGTGTCCCTCTCACTTCCTCTCATCACAGTACAGTATAAGGTGCAAGACTGGGTGTTTTAAAAGAGTGACCACATTCACATAACTTTTATTACAGTGTGTTTTATAATTGTTCGCTATTATTACTAGTCTTGTTAATCTCCTGTGCCTAAGTTATAAATTAAATTTTGTCATAAGTAAGT
Organism: Mustela erminea; assembly: GCF_009829155.1. Lineage (NCBI taxonomy): Eukaryota > Metazoa > Chordata > Mammalia > Carnivora > Mustelidae > Mustela > Mustela erminea. The sequence goes on from NC_045622.1 coordinate 95,497,378, forward strand.
ATGTGCAGGAAAAAACAAAGCGCTCTGTGTGGGGTTCAGTACTGTCTGCAGCTGCAGGCCTCCCTGGTGGCCTTGCAACGTGTCCCTGCAGATACGATTACCGTGTATTTATTGAGCTTCTACTATGTCCTAGGCCCCCAGTGAGGTACTAGGGTAATGATGAGACAACATGGTTTCTGCACTGAGAGTTCACACTCTTAATGGAGGAAACAGGCAAGTAATGGGCAACTTCACTGCCATATGGTAAACGCAGTGGTGGGAAAAGGGAAAGATGTGGGAGAATCCTATGGAAAGCAAAGGTCAAGGGAAGCTACTTGGAGAAGATGGCATCTAATAATATTTTTATTATTATTCACCGATTTATGAGTTTCTGACCATGTCATCTATATGAATTTCTAAGCATGGAACTTGGCTCTTAGTAAGGGCTCAATAAATGCTTAGTCCCATTATCCAGGATGAGGGATAGCCAACCCTGCTCAGGACAGGACTGAGTTAGGTCCCACATGACCAGGACATTTGCCCTAGGAGTTTAGAGAATTAAGGGACCTTGACCAGAGACTTTGGTTGGAATGTGGTTTTCTTCTTGCTAGTCATATTCTAGGGTTTTTGTGGGTTGTCTGTACAACCTTTTACTGGGCCAGCTTTCTCCCAGCATTGCAAGGAAATGTAAAATATTCTACTAGAAAAGACTAATGCTTGGAAAAGAATTCCCTTCTTCTTTAATATGTGGCCCTTCTGGTCTGATTTCTCTGACCTCTGGACTAAGGATTGTATCTCCTTCCCCAACTTTTCTGAGAGTTAGAGCCTGTTAGCTCTGTTTGCTACTGGCCTCAGGAGTGTTTCTATGGAAACCATTAGGACACTTCACATAGCACAAGTCTGCCAAGAAAACTAAGCCAAAAGTGTGTAGGGCTCTGAAGAGCTCTGGGAAAGGCATGCTGGGCAGGAGGGAGGCAGTGATCATTTCCCCCACTGTCTCTGCCAGTGACTCAGTGCTGCTTTCTGGGACTAGCGGCTCCCCTGGGAGCATTGTATTTATAGTCTTCTGCTGCATTCTCCTACCCCAGGGACACAGCAAATGTACGGGGCTACCCACCTCTCTCTTGGTTCCACTAGCCTCGGGCTCCACTCTTGCCATGCTGGGGGCCTCACCTCAAAGGCTTCCTCAACCCTTGGGAATCTCAGATTGTTTGCTTTCTAGTTCAAATCTCTGTCACTAGGGGTCGGTGGGGAAAAAAAGAAATCTCTGTCACTAGTTTGTTCTGTAGCCCATTCTGACTGGTCTCTAGACTCCTTTCTTCCCAGGAAGGAACTGAGTCCTCAGCTGCATTCTCCTCCCCAGACAGTGCTTAGCATAATAGATTCTCTCCCCACAGGAATGGGGGGTGACCCGCTTGACCTTTGAATATGACTCCGAACCCTTTGGGAAAGAACGGGATGCAGCCATCATGAAGATGGCCAAGGAGGCCGGCGTGGAGGTGGTGACTGAGAACTCTCATACTCTCTATGACCTGGACAAGTAAGACTTGGGTCCCAGGGGTCAGGTTGCCAATTGTGGGAATTGGTGGTTCTGCTGAACAGAACTCTGGGAGATTTACCAACAGAGCCACCTGGCACATGAAGTATGGCATTTTCTAGAAGCCGGAGGGGAATGGGCCAGAGTTGGGTGCTTGTGGAACAGATCGTAAAGAGCTTTCCCCGGTTTGGGTGCGAAGAGGCTTCCTAGGGCCGAGGGATGAAAGCAGTGAGAATCCCCATACAGGATCCTCATAGATCTGCTCCTAATCTGCTGTCCTATCCCCTCCTCATGCTCCCTACTCCTGTTCTGCTCTTGGAAGGCTGTTCTGTCACCTCAGTGGACCCTGCCTGTTAGCCCCTTCCCAACAGAGCTCTGTTCTCCTAGGTGCCATTTCTGTACCTAATACGAGCTCCCTGGGCTCTCTGGCTATCTGGGTTTCCAGGCCATGCATTTAGCTGTGGAGCAGGAGGCTCTAGAGTTCCCTGCAGGAGCCAGTAGCTACAGAGTACCCTTGTTCCCTAGAGATTGGCCTCTGCTTTCAGAGCAGAGGGAACCCTCTCCTCCCCTTCCCTGGCAGAGCTGTCACCCTGCTGCTGCTGCTGCTACTGCTGCTGCTGCTGCCGCCGCTAAGCCAGCAGCCATCACTGTTCCCTGCCCCCCTCTCCCGCACCCAGCGGCTGCCAGGGAACCAGGTCACACATCTCTGCACGTGAGCTAGTTCTCAGAAGAAGCCGCTGGGTATGGAGCTCCTCCTCCAGCCACGTGCCAGAGGACTTGGCGGGTGGGGTGGGGGAGGTGCTGCAGAGGCTGCAGCCGGCCTTACAGCCCCACAGTGAACTCACCCAGCCGGCCAGGTCTTGCGTAAGCTGCCGATTGGCCAACAGGAAGAGCCCTGGGAATCTGGCTCCAGACCGCCCCAGTGCATTCTGTAGAAACGGCCTCGATTCTCCTCCTCAGTCCTGTATCTTCTTCTCTTACCTGAATGCAGCTCTGTTCCCCTTGATCGTGAGAACAGATTTTGTAAACTGCCAGACACCCATTAAACAGTGGTTGCTTTTAACCCCAGTCCCAGTCTCTGATCCAGGAAGGATAGGCTGTTCTCCACCTCTCTGTTCTAATAAATTGGGGCCAAGAAGGCAATGATTTTTCAACAAAAGAGCATGCTTGCAGCTTTTATCAAAGAACTTCCTGAAGGCTTACATTGGGTTAGAGAGAAAGGCGCCATGGGGATTCCCATGACTTGGACACACAGGCTGAGTACCAAGAAGGCTAGTGGGGACTTTTCTGTGATTAGAGAGATATGGTCAGTCTCTGTCTTTAGGAGACTCCACGTCGACACCAGGGAACCTGGAATTGAGTCCCAGCTTTGGCCCTGCCTTGCTCCATTACCTGAGGCATCTGCTCCTGCTCTCTGGGCTTCATTTTCCCTCTCGGTAAAATGGAGATGTAGCCTCCCTTGCCCCTTCCTTTCCACTTAGGGGTGGGACCCGTAAGTGGATGAGGAAAGCCACCCTCTAAGCCTTCAGAGGCTGGGCTCTTTTCTGGGTGGGCAGGGACCTGTAATGAAGGGCCTTGTGCATGACGGGAGTTGTGCTTTGGGATTCCCAGGATCATTGAGCTGAACGGGCAGAAGCCACCCCTTACCTACAAGCGCTTTCAGGCCATCATCAGCCGCATGGAGCTGCCCAAGAAGCCCGTGGGCTCCGTGACGAGCCAGCAGATGGAGAGCTGCCGGGCCGACATCCAGGAGAACCACGATGACACCTATGGCGTGCCCTCCCTGGAGGAGCTGGGTGCGTACTTCCTACCCAGAGCCCCTTTGTTTGTAAAACAACTGACCAGATTTTTTTGTCTTTGTCAAAGTGATGCATATTATCCATGATGTAGAAGATACAGAAAACCGGAATGGAAATAACAGTCACTAGGACCCCACCACCCAGAGATAGCCACTACTCATTTTGGAGCATGTCTCTCTAGTCTTTTCTGTTCCTACTCATGTATGTAATGTTACGTTTCTAATTTCTGCTCCTGTTTTTGTACCTTTCTCACTCAGAAGAGAAAGGCACAGTCTATTGCTGGCATCAGTGGGCTCCTCAATACTAAATTAAGTAATGTTGCTTCCACTGGAAGGGGGGGGGCGTCTGTCAGCCCCTCAGGTTACTGACTATACCCTTTCTTTCTTTTTTTTTTTTTTTAAGATTTTATTTATTTATTTGTCATAGGGAGAGAAGCAAGAGCAAGCATAGGCAGACAGAGTGGCAGGCAGAGGCAGAGGGAGAAGCAGGCTCCCTGCCAAGCAAGGAGCCTGATGTGGGACTCGATCCCAGGACGCTGGGATCGTGACCTGAGCCGAAGGCAGCTGCTTAACCAACTGAGCCACCCAGGCGTCCCGACTATACCCTTTCTCCCCTTCCTCCCCTAGTCCCCATTTTTTGACCCAAATAAACTTATCCTTTCACACCTGAAAGCAGCAATCACTGCCAGCCAAGCCGATAGGGCAGGCATACAGGATTGTTCTCTTGTGCCTGGACTGAGGAGTGGCTGCGATAGGGAAGACAAGGGAAAGGACAGGAAAAAAGTCACAGGGGAAAGAGAAGCAGGATGGCCTGGCAGATGCCGAAGTGTTAGGGTGATCTCAGCCCCAGCAGCACCAAGAACACACGGTTCAGTTCCCACAAAGCTCAAAGACCGTACCGAGGTGCCAAGACTTGCTGAGCTATCACTGAAATGGCCTGACCTCTGGTCCTGTGACCTTCTCCTCCTCGCATAGGGTTCCCTACTGAAGGACTGGGCCCCGCCGTTTGGCAAGGAGGAGAGACAGAAGCTCTGGCCCGGCTGGATAAGCATTTGGAACGGAAGGTATGGCCCCCACTTCTGGGACACAAAACTTCGGGGGCTAGCACCCAGGAAGCAGGGGATGTGAGGGTCAGCTTCATGGCGTTTAGTGCCTCTTAGCTCCGAGTGCTTAAAAGTGAAAAACCTTCCTGGGGCAGGAACAGCAGGAATGGTAGCTACCATTCAGTGAGTGCTTACCACATTACTGGTCACTGCATGAAGTACCTACTTGCACGATTTCCTTTTGTCTTTTCAACATCCCTGCAAGGTAGGTGTTAAGCTCTTTCTTTGACAGGTTAAGACATTAAGGTTTAGAGAAGGTAAGTAACTTGCCTGAGGTCACACTGTTAGGAAATAGTAGACTGAGATCTTGTTCTGTGTGATTCTAGAACTTACACTAGATTTCAGGTTCCCCTTACTAAGAGGGTAGTTGGTCAGTGAAGTCCATAAGATTAATTTCTTTGTGTTTATGTGTCCCCTCCTCACCTTTTGCTGGGTCCCCACCAAGGCATCGATTTCCATTTGTTTGGACACAGAGAACAGATGGCAACCTCCCAGCGAAGTGGGGATTGGCAGGGGGAAGGAAAGAGACCAAGGACCCAAAGGCACTCCTGAACAGTGTCACACGGCTTCCATTACCATGGAAATAGAGGAGCAGAGAAGGTTCTAGTGATTGAGTTAGCTGCTGGTTTCCTGCCCACTGTTGCTGGTTTGTAGACCAGTTCACAACCTTTCATACTCTCAGATAGGTAGGCATTTGGCCCAGCAGCCAGGTGATAACTATCGAACAAGGAAAAATAGGCAGATACATAGGAAAAATGCTTCCCAGCCCCAGAGGTGCTTCACCAGCAGTGAAAACATGCCACAAGCCCCACCTCCCTTAGGCACAGAGGCCTTGATGCCCCTATCTGGATGTTACCTTCAGCCAGCCCCACTGACTGAGAAGGAGGAGACTGATGTCCAAGGGCTATGGGCAGGACCAGCTTTCCTTTCCATACCAGTTTGAGGACATAGGCCAGGCCAGGAGGCAGAGTGGTGGAGGTGACAAACGAAATGCAGGAGTAGAGTAAGACAAGTATAAAGAACTAACTTACAGCCTTGTGGGTTATCATCCCCTTAAAAGCGCTCGGTGGAGGGCTGCCCCTTCGATCCCCAGTCAGGGGCTCCTTTTCCATGTACCCCTGGAGGGTCTGCTTTGTCATGGGACCCTGTGTCAGGATCCTTCAGACTCTCTGGTGGCCAGTGGGAACATTGTGTCCTACACAGCCGGGAGAAGCAAAGGGGGCTGTGAGCAGGAGTGTATGCTGCTCTGAGGAGGTTTATTTTAGTCTTCCGTTTTCTTACTCTGAAGTGAGCATCTATTTACTCATGTCAAGATGGCTTAGCTGCTGGAAAGACTGCTCGGTGAGGCAGGTATGGAGTCTGTCTCCAGGAGAGTAGGTTATTACAGATGATAGGCATGAAACAAGGAATTACAATGTACTCTGGGTGAGGAGAAGAGCAGTTCAAAGGGTTAGGAGAGCAAAGAGCAAGAAAATTCTATTAATCAGTTCGTATTTGCAAACTGACTTTTGAAAAGGGTGTTTTTGAACTCACATAACTAAGAGTCTAAGTGTAGTCTTTAGGCGCAGCTGGACCCAGGTGTCTGAAGAATGCTACCGGGGACGCACTCTCCATCTCTCGAGCTCTGCTTCCCTCTCGCTTAGTTCATTCTCAGGTAGGCTTTCCTTCAGCAGTGGCAAAGTGGTCCCCAGCAGCTTATTTTCCATCTGCTTAGTGCACCAGAGGAAGTGGTGTGCCTCTTTCCCAAAAGCTCCTGGAAAAGTCCCGAGGAGTGTTTTCACTGGCCTGACTCAGTCACCATGGGCGGGGAAGGGGGGTGCTCTCCCTGGCCGGAGTTGCATCCTGAGCCTGCTCCCAGAGTCCGAAGGGGAGCTTAGCTCCACTTCGCTCACTTGGGCTGAGATTAGGGAAGGCTGGATCACTGCAAGAAAATTCAGTGCTATCATCGAAGAGGGGAGACAAACCATGTGATCTAGGGTAACCCAAGGAGAAGGAGAAGAGCTGTTACCCAAGATAGTAGATGAGGGCAAGCATTTCTTTATGAAGTATCCCCATTTTTCGAGACACCTGGGTGGCTCAGTGGGTTAAGCCTCTGCCTTGGGCTCATGTCATGACCTCAGGGTCCTGGGATCGGGCCCCACATCGGGCTCTCTGCTTCCTCCTCTCTCTCTCTGCCTGCCTCTCTGCCTATTGTGATCTCTGTCTGTCAAATAAATAAATAAAATCGTTAAAAAAAAAAAAGTACCCCATTTTTTAAAAATTTATTTGACAGACAGAGATCACAAGTAGGCAGAGAGGCAGGCAGAGAGAAGTGGGGAGGGGAGAAGCAGGCTCCCCGCTGAGTAGAGCCCGATGCGGGCCTCCATCCCAGAACCCTGAGATCATGACCTGAGCTGAAGGCAGAGGTTTTAACCCACTGAGCCACCCAGGCGCCCAAGTATCCCCATTTTTAAATGAAAATGGAATGACAGAACAGCAGCATTTTGCAGCCTTCAGTGATGCCGCATTGTACATTAATGACTGTTGACCCCATAAAGAGCTCTAGGCAGGCATTCTGTCCCCCAACAGCCTTGTGGAATCAAACGTGAGTCCATTCCTTTCTCTGGTACCAGCCACCAATTTGCAGGCAGTGTACCATGAGTGTGCAAGCAGCAAAATGCAGACTTTGAGAATCAGTACATGTCAAATGGCCTGGATTCTTCCCCCACAAAAACTGCAAGGGAAAGAAAGAAATGACCGGAAATATGTAGACTAAAAGAAACTTAAATAACACACCATAGTCCCATAGATGGCCAGGGCTACACAGTAGTGCCTAGGGATGCATGTGAGGTTGAAAAAACCCCACTTAAAAATGCAAGGAACAGGGCACCTGGGTGGCTCAGTGGGTTAAGCCACTGCCTTCGGCTCAGGTCATGATCTCAGAGTCCTGGGATCGAGTCCTGCATCGGGCTCTCTGCTCAGCAGGGAGCCTGCTTCCCTCTCTCTCTCTGCCTGCCTCTCTGTCTACTTGTGATCTCTCTCTGTCAAATAAATAAATAAAATATTTTTTAAAAAAATGCAAGGAACAGGGGCCCCCAGGTGCCTCAGTCAGTGAAGTGTCCGAGTCCGGCTCCTTGCTGGTCATGGAGCCTACTTAAGATTCTTCCTCTGCCTCTGCTCCTCCACCCCTCTAAAAAATGCAAGGAATAACTGAAAAGATAAAGCCCTCCCTCCAGATGTGCTTTGCCAAACTAGAAAAATGTCAACATTTTTACATAAAGAAGTGATTATTATAAAAGTTGGGTGAGCGGTCACTTGTGAGGCCGGGAAGGGACGGTGACTAGGATAGGTTTCTGGGGCGGCCGGCAGAGTTCCAGTCCTTGAACTTCGGTGATGGTTGCACGAGTGTTTGCCTTAGAATAATTTGTTAAGCCACACATCCGTGTTACTTCCGTATCTGTATTTTACTTAACATAAAAAGGCTTTCGGAGGGAGGTGCAGAAGGGCGTGAGCAGGCAAATATACCTAGTGTTTGGCAGAGGCACTTAACCCAACACCTGAGGGGCTACCTGAAGAGGAAGGGACTGTTAGGTTGAGACTTGCAGAGAGAGTCAGAGGTTACCAGGGGAAGGTGAGTGAAAAGCAGGACAACATTCCGGGCCGAGGGAGCTGCGTGTGCAGAGGGCCGCGAGAGCATGGTGCTTACAAGAGAGTGACGAGAGGTGAAGCTAGAAAGACAGGCTCACCCAGTGGGTTACTTATAAGTGATTTACAAAGACGTGGATGGAACTAGAGCGTATCATGCCTAGCGAAATAAGTCAATCGGAGAAAGACAACTATCATATGATTTCCCTGATACGAGGAAGTAGAGATGCAGCGTGGGGGGTTTGAGGGGAAGGAAAAGAATAAATGAAACAAGATGGGATCGGGAGGGAGACAAACCATAAGAGACTCTTAATCTTACAAAACAAACTGAGGGGGGCCGGGGGTAGGGGGTAGGGAGAGGGTGGTTGGATTATGGACATTGGGGAGGGTATGTGCTATGGTGAGTGCTGTGAAGTGTGTAAACCTGGCAATTCACAGACCTGTACCCCTGGGGCTAATAATACATTATATGTTTATTAAAAAATTAAAAAAAAAAAAAAGACTGGGGCTCTGTCCTAAGAGCAACAGGAAGCCCAGTGCAGGACGGTGTTCTTGAGCCATTGCCCTGCTCCCAGTATGGGGATGGAATTAGAGGGGGCTGAGAAGAGAGGCGGGAAGGTCTGCTGGGAGGCTGTCACGGTTGTCTAGTCTACATTTTAGCCTGAGCCAGGTTAGTAGCAAGAGGGCTGGGAAGAAAAGGACAGATCGGAGGAGAATTTGAACAGTAGAATTGACAGGGTTTAGTGACAAGGAAGTCAAAGATGATTGCCAGGCCTCTGGCTTGGGCATCCAAGTGGACGACCATGTGCTTTCTGAGATAGGAAAGCCCACGGAAGGGTGGTCTGAAGACAAAAGCTCTTATTTTGAGGGGCCTGGATGGCAGTCAGGCAGGGCTGCTGGCAGGGAGCTGGCTGGAGGGATCTGGGAGTCTAGCGAAGCAGGAGCCGAGCAGTCCGAGCTGGAGCCACCAACGTATCGATCCCCTGCACGGAGGTAGTGTTGGGAGCCGTGGTGCTGGACATGCCTCCCCAGGAACACAGTTGAGTCGGGGCCCAGCACAGAGCCCTGAGATGCCAACGCTGAAGGGGTTGGGAGGGGAGGCAGCCAGCCACGTGGGAGGCAGCCAGGAACGTGTGGAGACCAGAGGCCAAGGGAACAGAGGGTGTGGAGGCTGGAGTAGGGTGAGTTGTGCTGAGAGGTCCACAAATACGCCAGGCAGACGCCTGCAGGACTCCGTGGCATGGAGATCACCGGGGCTCTGGTGGGAGCCAGCCTGGGGGGAGCAGTGAAGGCAGAAGCCAAGAAGCACCTCTGGCTGTGGGACATGGGCTTCGGAGAGAAGAAAGCAGACCCAGCAGACCCGACAGAGGTCCACAGGCTTCCTAAAGGGCCCTTGTTTTTTTTTTTCTTTTGTTTTCAAAGAAACAACATGATTTGACAAGTGTTATTGGAGTGGAAACTGGAGCGGGAGAGATGGAAGGTGCAGGGGAAGGAAGGGGGAGGGATTCAGAGCCAGGGGAGGCCTTGGCCTTGGGAAGAATCACTGGAGAGGGAGAGGCGCTGGGGAGGGGGAGGCGTGGCACAGTTGAGTTTGCAGATTTGGAGGCTAAGAGTTGAGTTTTTCAGCTGAAGGTTTGCATTTCAGCAAGAAAGGAAAGTTGTCTATTGAGGGGTGGTGGGGAAGTGTGGAGGAGGAGGCCTGCGGAGTTGTCAAGTTTGAGAAGGAGGCATCACAAGGAGAAAGAGGGTGTGAGGAGTTAAGGAAGAAAAAGTTGGCAGCTGGCGATGGAATCTGGAGTTGGAAGCTACGTCCCCCCAGCCCTAGTTCTTAGCACCTCTGTAACCCCAGAAGAGCCACATAACCCTTCGAGCTTCGTGGTTCATTTTCAAGAGGAAGTACTGATAAGTGCTGCCCCAGTGGGTTGTTCTATGGGAGAAGCCACATAACCATGAGCCGCGAAGCAAAGCGCCAAGTACGCCAGCACCTTGGGGTTGTTCTCTGCAACGTCCAGGCCTTTCCTTTCTTCACCTTCTCCTCCCGCTGCAGGCCTGGGTTGCCAACTACGAGAGACCCCGAATGAACGCCAACTCCCTGCTGGCCAGCCCCACGGGCCTCAGCCCCTACCTGCGCTTCGGCTGCCTCTCGTGCCGCCTCTTCTACTACCGCCTGTGGGACCTGTATAAAAAGGTGAGGGGGCGGCGAGGCCACCATGCCCTGCCCTCACTTGCAGCCCCGCGGACCAGCCTTCTAGGCCAGTCAGACACCCTGCAGAGGGTTGGCGGAGACCGGGTTGTGGATTCTAGGGGTGCTTACGTGTGTGTATGGTCCAGAGAAGGTGGGGGGTCCACATCCAAGACGTGGCAGAGCCCAGCACCATCCAAACAGCTGATCTAAGTAATCTCCAGGTTATCAAGTAGAGCAGGACGGGCCAAAAAGCTGAGCTCAGGGTGTGACCCTCAAGGTGGCAGATCTGCCGCGAGCAGGTGGATGGGGGGGGCAAGCACTCGGGCTGGGAGGCAGGGAGGGCAGGACTGGAACCAGTGCTGAGCAGAAGAGCACAGCAGTCCTCTGGGGGGCTGGTCCGCAGCATGTAATCGGGGAGTCCGGGAGCCGCTGCTCTCTACCACTGACGAGGAGATGACCTGGGCTGAAGGCAGGACTGTCCTCTGTGGACTGTAGGCCAATAACCCTAAGGTGGTGTGCCTGCCCCCAGAAGGAAAAGAGGGGGACACATCCAACTGTCCACCTTCAGCAGGTCGCCCTTCCATCTGTGTTGTTTCATGCTGTGTCCCTGTCCTTGCCTGGAGCAGGATGGGGTGCTATGGGGTGGCTGTGCCAATTTGAACTCTTGGGATTTCAGGAAGGTCGTTATTTGCAGGGAGGCCTGGGCTGATCTTTCAGTTCCCTCAGACCCCAGATCCAGGCTGTCATAATCACTTATTTAACCAGAATCTAAAGTGAGCATTTTTTATGCACTGATGGGAAAACTCCCTTTGACTCTGTAGAAAGTGGAGCCAAGCAGGGACCCTTGAGGGGAAGGGTGGGCCAGGCCTGAGGAGTTGGGTTCCCGGTGCCCACAGCCAGGTTCTGGGGTTTCAGACTGCGGGCACGCTGGGCCACTGCGAGGGCATAGCCCCTTCACATGTCTATGCCACCACATTCATTGAGGCTCCAGATTGCTCTGTGGGAGAGATCTGAGTGACCCGGCGCCGGGGGCTGGGCGAGTGTTACATCCATGTGCTACCCCACCCCCCAGGTGAAGCGGAACAGCACACCCCCCCTCTCCCTGTTTGGGCAACTCCTGTGGCGAGAGTTCTTCTACACGGCAGCCACCAACAACCCCAGGTTTGACCGCATGGAAGGGAACCCCATCTGCATCCAGATCCCCTGGGACCGCAACCCCGAGGCCCTGGCCAAGTGGGCCGAGGGCAAGACAGGCTTCCCTTGGATTGACGCCATCATGACCCAGCTGAGGCAGGAGGGCTGGATCCACCATCTGGCCCGGCACGCCGTGGCCTGCTTCCTCACCCGCGGGGACCTCTGGGTCAGCTGGGAGAGCGGGGTCCGGGTGAGTCTCTCTCAGGGGAAGCAGGCCCATACCCTCTCATCAGGCCCAGCAAGGGTAGCCCTCTTCTGGCCTGGGGCATAGGGTGGGATCCCTGGATCCAGGGGATCCCCTCCAGATCCCTCTTGTCTTATCAGCAGGAGGGCTTTGGCTCTCTTTCCTCCATGGGGCGTGTAGTAACTTGGGGAGAACCCTAGCAGTAGGTCCCCATCGAGGCTGACTGTCCCACCCTCTCCCCATCTAGGTATTTGATGAGCTGCTCCTCGATGCGGATTTCAGCGTGAACGCAGGCAGCTGGATGTGGCTGTCCTGCAGTGCTTTCTTCCAGCAGTTCTTTCACTGCTACTGCCCTGTGGGCTTTGGCCGCCGCACGGACCCCAGTGGGGACTACATCAGGTAAGGATGCAGTCCAGGCTGTCTGGCTCCTGGCTGCTGGGACCGGCTCCTAAGATAAGATAGCCTTGGCGGGGGACGCATGGCTGGCTCAGTCCTTAAGTGTCTGCGTTCGGCTCAGGTCACGATCCCAGCATCCTGGGATCGACTCAGCAGGAAGCCTGCCTCTCCCTCTCCTTCTCCTACTCCCCGTGCTTGTGTTCCCTCTCTCTCTGTCTCTGTCAAATAAATAAATAAAATCTTTAAAAAGTAAAACGTAGATACCTGTGTCCTTTGAAGGAAAGTCGCAGCATGCTGACCCGCTGTCCAATGCGTGTTTCAGGCGCTACCTGCCCATATTGAAAGGGTTCCCCTCTCGATACATCTATGAGCCCTGGAATGCCCCTGAGTCCATTCAGAAGGCAGCCAAGTGCATCATCGGTGTGGACTACCCCCGGCCCATCGTCAACCACGCTGAGACCAGCCGGCTCAACATCGAGCGAATGAAGCAGATTTACCAGCAGCTGTCCCGCTATCGGGGACTCTGTAAGGAGCCACTACTCCCACCCCCATCCCCTCCCTCACTTAAGGGACGCTCCTGTGGGCTCAGCGGGGATTTCCAGGTCCTTCCTGCAGAGGGAGACCAAGTACTCTCTTCTCAGCTATTAAGTTGATGGGCGCAGGGCACTCCAGGCTGGGCTGTATCAGGCCTCTCTCAAGTGTGGCGGGTGGGAAGAAGTGGAACCTCAGCGTCATGGCCCAGCACCCCCTGTCCCCCGCCGCCCATCCTGTCTTCAGCTGCCCTGTGGCTCTCTGCATTCCCGTGAGATGACGTTCTGATTGCTCCCCTGCCTCTCCCCCAGGTCTGCTGGCATCTGTCCCTTCCTGTGTGGAAGACCTCAACAACCCGGTGGCAGAGCCCAGCTCGAGCCAGACTGGGAGCATGAGCAGTGCGGGTGAGTAGCAGCTGGCCTCCTGTGGCCTGTGTCCGTCCGGAGACCACCGCAGAGCTAGAGTCACGGGGGCCTGAGGACAAAGGCTGGAATGAGTCTATGCCCCATGTACAGAGCTTATCGTCCGCTTGGGAGAGACAAATAGTAAAGGAACCGTGCAAGATCATTTCCAATAGCACGTGCTTTGGGGGAAATAAGATTGAACAATCTGATGTGAGAGGTGCTGGGGAAGGGGGACTCCCTCAGGTACTTCAGATCGGAGCGGTCAGGGAACGCCCGTCTCAGCCGCGACCCAAGTGCCGAGCAGAACCCAGCTTTCCGGGAACTGGGAGAAGAGCATTCCAGGCAAAGGGAGTAGCAGGAAGAGACCAGAGACATGCAAGGAACAGAAAGGGAAGCCAGGGTGGCCGGCCTGTCTCAAGGGAGGAGTCAGAGTGAGACAAGGACAAGCTGTGGCAGGAGTGGCGTCCCCGGGCTCCGCATGGGTGAGGGGAGGAGTCCGTCGTCAGTGCCCTAAGAAGGCACAGCCTGGTGGTCAGCAGGGTGGAGGTGCGGGGGTTTGATCTAGGTTTTCAGAAGCTCACTCTGCCTGCTGTGTGGAGGGGACAGTGTGGGCAGGAGCGAGGACACGGAGGCTAGAAAGGAGGCAGCCGTTCTTGTCAGGCAGGAGGTGGCGGCACAGCCTGGTGGTGGTACCAAATTCTTTGCCTCCCAACAGCCCCCCACCCCGCCCCGCAGCCCGCCCCAGCTCTGGGCTAAGTATCAGTAAGGTGAGACCAGGAAGACCTCCGGGTTTCTGCAGCTTGTCCAGCCAGGCCGGCTCCGCAGAGGAGGTGCTGCCTCAGGAGGCTGAGCCAGCGTCCCGGGGGCAATGCCTGACCTTGGAAGCAAGGGCAGCAGACAAGCCAAATCTGTCTCTGGCCTGGAGCCCGTGGGGCTTGGGCCCCAGAACTGGCCCTACTGCCAGCATGCTGCGTTATGCTCTCCTTAGACATTTCAGGGTAAGGTCACTGCTGGAAGGAAGGCTGAGGGGCAGGGCTGTGAAGCAACATGTGGGCACAGCTTCGATGCAGGCTGCCTGCTCGGAAAAGAGCTGCCACTGCCCAGTTTTGGGTCATCTTGGCTTTAGTCACAGTCCATTTGACACTTTGACTTGCTTCCCTACAGGCCCAAGACCACTCCCCAGTGGCCCAGCGTCCCCCAAACGCAAGCTGGAAGCAGCCGAGGAACCACCGGGTGAAGAACTCAGCAAACGGGCCAGGGTGGCAGAGTTGCCCGCCCCAGAGCTGCCGAGCAGGGATGTCTGAGAGTGAGTGACAGCAGCTTAGAGGCACCTTTGGGAAGAAAGGTGGGAACGGGTTTGGAGCTGAAGGTTAAAACCCAGCAAATTAGATTAAAACCTGGTAGGGATTGCATGATTTTTTTCCTTTGGATTTCAACTTTAAATTTCTACCATTCTAACTTCCATACTTTTAAATTTTAAAAAGGATATTTGAAAGTAAAGCCTTTTTATTTTTTTTTACCAACTAAGGGAAGAGAATAGTTTTTGACTCTTTCTACTTATCAAAGTGAGTCAGATCCAACAAAAAGAAAGTAGAGCCCAGGAGGTGAAGCTGTGGGAGAATCAGCCCCGTGGCAGGGTCTGAGGAGGCTCCCGGGCCCTCTGCCACCACGGACAGGCTGCGTCCCGTAGACAGGCCAGCGGAGGGCGGCACTCCCCTTCGGAAGAAAGAAAGGCAACGGGCTGTGCGCTGGAGGGAGGCCCAGCCCCAGCTGAGGACCAGTAGGGTCTGGCTGCCCATCATCAGCGCCTCTTAAAGCCACTCCTTCATTCTCACCTTCCGCATGGCCTTGGCTCTGGGCTTCCGTGTCAGCACTCAGCTTTCTTGGAAGCCCCCTGAATGTCATGAAAAAACAAAAATAAAACCTGGCTCCTTCCACAGAGCAGGAAGGGACTTTCTTGGGACTCTTACCTTTCTTGGGGAAGTATAAATTCCTCCTGAGTCATCATCTCAGGTGTTCCTTATGCACCGTGCCTGTGTCATTGGACTGGAGAGTGATTTTTTTTCTCTGTGGAACCAATTAATTCTTTTTTCCCAGCCCTTCCATTTCAGGGCTAGGCGGGGCCATCTGGTTTGAGCGTCTGTGCTTGAGTGCTGTGTTTGACACCCGTGCCCTTTACCCTGCTAGGCTCTGTGTGCTAGACGTTGCTGACTGATTTGTACTGGCTTGTTCTAGAAGCACTGGCAGCCTTAGATACTACTTAGACACTACCAGATAGTATCTCAGGTGCTACTCTCTTTGTTAACTCTTAGCTCTGTGATACTAAGCAAAGCTTATTCTCTCTTATAAATCTGGAGCTTGCCAGGCTGGTACTCCGACTTTCAGGTGAGAAGATCCAAGAATAGAGAGGGTAAACGTCTGGGTCAGCGTTGCTCAGGAAGCTAATGGCATCCAAGTCAGAATGAAATTGTCGCCAGCAGGTGTGTGAGGAGGGACCATGAGCATATAAGATGTGTTATGATCCCCATCCACAAGCATTTAACAGTCTCCTTAGAAAAGAATACAAATAATTTATGATTCCTAGGCAGCACACACTTCCCACAGGCCGGCTGTTGGTAGGTTGGGGTGATCACGGAACAGGACACAGACCTTTACACTTGGGACTGAAAGGTGAGTTGGATTTAGGCCACAAGGAGGGCATTTCAGACAAGAAAAATAGCTTCAGGGTCACATGATCTTTCATAAATTCCTTAACCGCTATGAGATTTCATTTCCTCACCTCTAAATTCCGTGGTCATAAAGGTTCAATTATTAAATAGATCTGTCAGGTAGGAATGCGTGGGGCCATCAGGAGTAGGAGAGCTGCCTGCTGTGGCTCAAGCAAGTAGGGATTTATTTTTCTTTCTAACAAGAGGCCCTGAGGTGGGCATTGCATGGTGGCTCAGCATGTCAGAGCCCGTTTTTTTGCGCTTCTCTTGCTTCATGGTCTCAAGGTGGCTGCCACAGTCTCAGCCATCAGTTCCTCAAGAAAGAAAGAGGAAGCAAGAAAGAAAAGGAATAGCAGAGACAGCTGCACTCATTCGTCAGTAAACACACCTACGGTTTTTGAGCACAGTTTGCTAGACACTGTCGTGCTTACTGGGATATTGAGACATGCCGAACAAGGCTGACAAGGGCCTTCCGTCTTGGATGCATCTTGGTGGAGGAGACAGACAAGGAACAAAGTCAAGAGGCTCTACATGATATGAAAAAAATTAAAGTTGGTAAGAAGATAGAAAGTAAAGGTTGGGGCGTAGTGAGGGTTGCAATTTTATATTAAGAAGATTATCAGGAGATGCCTCTCTTCCTCTTTACGAAGAAAATAAAAGCTTTCCCAGAGGGGCACCTGGGTGGCTCAGTGGGTTAAGCCTCTGCCTTCAGCTCAGGTCATGATCTCAGGGTCCTGGGATCAAGTCCCGCATCTGGCTCTGCTCCACAGGGAGCCTATGTCCTCCTCTCTCTCTCTCTGCCTGCCTCTCTGCCTACTTGTGATCTCTCTGTATCAAATAAATAAACAAAATATTAAAAAAAAAAAAAAAAAGAAAGAAAGAAAAGCTTTCCCAGAATACCACTTCCCCAGCTTTTCACATTGGTCTCATGACTCCAGACTAAGAAATCCACGCCCAGTGTGGAAAGTGAGCATTTGGATTGTCAGGATTGGTTTAGACCATTGGTTTTCCAACTTGAGTGAGCCGTAGAATCCCCTAGAGGATTTGTTAAACCACAGATTGCTGGGCCCCACTCCCAGAGCTTCTGATTTAGTAGGTCTGGGGTGAGGCCTGAGAATTTGCATTTCTAACAAGTTCCCAGCAGCTGATGATGCTGCCATTCTGGGACTGAACTCTGAGAGTCACTGACTTAGACCAATCATGACTCATTGTCTGTGTTAGGCCCATGAGCTACTGCTAGGTTTTGGTAGTGATGAAGTGTGGACACTGGTAGACCGCTAACAGTGTCTAGGTAACATACAAGACAGCTCAATGCCTGGCTCATAAGCTCACAAGTATCCACTATTACTATTATAGATACTGTTATCATTATTATT
Organism: Mustela erminea; assembly: GCF_009829155.1. Classification (NCBI taxonomy): domain Eukaryota; kingdom Metazoa; phylum Chordata; class Mammalia; order Carnivora; family Mustelidae; genus Mustela; species Mustela erminea. The sequence goes on from NC_045622.1 coordinate 95,514,397, forward strand.
TTAGAAGAACAGAAGACTACTGTTGGGTTGGATCAGGAAGGGTCCTAAATGTCAGGCTAGCGAATCCTTGGTATACTCTGGACGCCAGGGGACATTTTGGAACAGGAAAGTGAAGTGATCAAACTGGCATTTTTGGAGGCGTTAGTCTGGGGCCTGCAGAGGAAACGGTGGCAGTGTGGGAGCTGGCTGATGAGAGGCGATAGCCGAGACCCCAAATGAAAACATTACAAGGGTGCAGAAGTCAGCCTGTCTCTGGCCTTGCCCTCCAGGAAATTATTCTTTGGCCTATTAGGATCTTAAGGTCTGATTCTCAAGGTTTACTATGCCCTTCGTCATGGCTCATTGCTCAGAAGTGGGAGCCAGGAGGCCAGAGGACAAGACAGACTGGAGAGGAAGGCACATGTTCTTTGGAAACCCTGCAAGAAGAGAGGACACTAGGGTCTCACTGTCCGCTGCTGGTAGTGCCTGGTCCTCGGCGTCCAGCATCCCCATCCGCAAAATAGTGACAATAGCACCTCGTCTGGGTGCCTGGGTAGCTCAGTGGGTTAAGCCTCTGTCTTCAGCTCAGGTCATGATCTCAGGGTCCTGGGATTGAGTCCCACATCGGGCTCTCTGCTTAGCAGGGAGCCTGCTTCCCCCTCTCTCTCTGCCTGTTTCTCTGCCTACTTGTGATCTCTCTGTCAAATAAATAAATAAAATCTTTAAAAAAAAAAAAACACAGCACCTCGTCACCTGCCCTGCCCATCAAACATACCTGGCAGGGGAAGCAAGTGTAAAACCATACATTCAAAGCCTTTGAACAAGTAAAATGCACCAGGGAGATGAAATCATGTTCCCGTCTTGCCCACGTTTCTCAGGGCATCTTGGATTGTATTATTGTTAATGTCAGTGAGAGGCAGCCCTCTGGGCTGAGTAGGCCACACAGCTGTGCCCACATGGCCTGCGCTGACACCACGTTATAGTGAGAAGACTTGCCCCCTTTCCCGTCTTCTCTTGGTCATTTTTAGTTGTGTGTCCTGGAGCAGGGTACTTAGCCTTTCGAAGAGACGCTGTCAGGTATCTGTAAAGTGCGACTACTCAGTCTTGACCAGCCTGAAGGCTCCATCCTGAACCTTCTGAGGCCCCGTTCAGCTCTGAGCTCTATCGTTTTGTGGTTCTGTTATTTCTAATGCTTCAGACCTGTGGCAGTTCTCAGGGCAGACAATGATTTACAGTGTAAAACACGCCCTGATATCAGTAGGTTTCACGTTTACCTAAAACCCACACTGATGTCTGTTCTGCATCTGGTTTTATTGTACGATGTTCACTAAACTGAAAAATAAGCCAGCCCCCAAATAGCTGTTGCAGAGGCTTTCCCATAAGCCCCAAATCTGCTGACTGCCCAGGATTCCATTAGCCTCCAATTGTGTCCAGATTTTTCTTATTGGTCCAAACATTTTACCATGGGGAACCAGCTCACGTGAGCCATTTACCCATCGGCTGGTGGACAGCGATCTGTTGAGAGAAGCCCCACTGAATACAAAAGGCTCCTGACAGAGGATCGCCCCTCCCATTCCCTGCCCTGCCCACGGTTCACCAGAGCTGGGTTAACCCTGGAGCTTCACTGTCGAAAGCCTGACCCCTGCACTCTCCTTGTCGTTTTGGCACTTCTTCCATTGTGTGTCCCTCTTTGGAGGAAGCACTGTGTGTGAAAGGCAGCGGGCAGTCTGAAACGCTACACCGTGGAAGACAGTGCAATGGCTGGGCTTCCCGCCCAGATCAGCCAGTGCGCGGCAGTCCTGCTGCTCACTGCCCGGGAGCCTTTGCCTGCCGAGTTGCCACCCCTCTGCTTCTCACCCTGGAAATGAGAAGTTGGGATACGGGCGGGCTGTGTCCCTTTGCACTCCCCACCTCCGTCCCCGCAGTGGCTGCTGGTTGACTGACGTCCCCTCCCTGTTGCTGTAGGATTTTTATGGTGCGGGGAGGGACAGTGTGTCGGTGACATGAGGAATGAGACGGAGCTGAGAGCCCAGCTTTGTACCCCATCCTGGCCCGTCTGGGCCCAGCTGCACCTCTGTTCTTCCCCATTTCTAACTTGGGAGTCCGTAGCAAACCTTCTGCCCCTGTCAAGCTCGGGGACACTGAGACTTGGTTACAGGCTCCAAAGGAAGTTTCCACCCACCTAATCTGCTGAGGCAAACTCCAGCATGCGCTTCACGTACACCCGTTCCGGGCTAGGATCGGGGGCAGGACGGCCTCACAGACTGGGCTTTCTTGTTCGCATCTGGCACACAGGTTGGAGGGCATGTAGCCCTAACACTGGGTACACCGAGGGGGGCACCATTAAGTCACTTTGTGTTCCAGCAGCTGCTTCTGGGGTTGCTGTATTTAACGACAGGTTGAAAGAGTCGGGCAATTGAGAGATTGATTTTTCAGCACATGTTTTATGAGTTGATTTTTCCCTTGGTGCCTCCCCCAAGCTGTTCTTCCCTTTCTCTTAGTGTTGCTGTCATCACTTTCCTACAGGGCCTCATTTGCCTTCCCCAGCCCCTTTTTTCTGCAGACTTATGCTCTGGCTTGAGAACAAGAGCACGAGGAACTGTCTAGTTACCTGCCGATCAAGCAGCTTGAGGAACTAGTTGACTAGGCCTTTGACTAACTTTGTGGACAAGAACAAGCTGGTTCTTCCAAACCATGCTGTTCTGTATTTGTGGTTTTGAACCCATCACAGAGGGACTTGGGTCACTGGGCCATATCTGTGGCCACACACTGCCACCCCCTTCCTGAGCCTGCCGCATAGCACAGTTTCGCCCAAGTCAACATGGGTGTGAAGTGTTAGCCTTAGAGCCATGTGGCTGCTTAAATTCTCAGTTTTGTTTGTTTGTTTTTTTTTTTTGGAAGATTTTATTTATTTATTTGATAGACAGAACACACAAACAGGAGGGACAGGGAGAGCAGACTCCCTGCTGAGCAGAGAGCCCGATGTGGGGCTCGATCCCAGGACTCTGAGACCATGAACAGAGCTGAAGGCAGATGCTTAACTGACTGAGCCACCCAGGCGCCCCACGTTCTCAGTTCAGGCGTTTGTTGTCATCCTTTGGAAAATGTTGGAATTGTGATGCAGAATAATTGAGCTGACAAATGCATTGCTCGGGTTTTAGATGTGGGGGCGACAGGGTACATCTTAGGCTCTCGTAGTGACTGGAGTACCTGCCCGTTACCACTGTATGCCAGATAGAAAAGGGAAGCGTTGCACATGAAAGAACACAGCCTCTTGATTATCATACTTTAAAGTATAGGAGAATCATTATAAGCCCAATTCTAATTCAGCAAATGCCATCAACAGATTGTATGCTGGGTCATTTTCACTGTGGGGTGTAAAAAAAATCACCAAGACAGTTGACAGGCAAAGCATATTAGAAAATAATCTTATAAATTTGATTAAAAGTGCTCACAAAGTCACCTGATTCACAGAGAGTGTTTTCTATATATGTAGTGGCCTGGGAAGTCTTAGGCCATCCCCCGAGAAAACATAATGAAAACGAGTAGCTAAGAAGAGAAAGGATTTTTGATGCTTTTTGGTAAAAAGACCTTCTAAGCATTTGAATTAAACCAGTCCCTGAAAAGGGCATTTTTAACCAAAAGCAAGCCACTACTGTTAGCAAGCACATGTATCCATTACTCATGTGATCTCAGGAGTGAAGGCAGGGCTCGTGTCCTCTCTTCCACAAAGGCCCCACAGACCCTGGACAGCCACCATAGAGAGCCATTGCCCAATGAAGTAAGTGCGCATCTCCTCCCTTGTAGGGTCAAGAGGGAGAGGGAGCCTGGAAATCAGTCCCTTAACACATACCCAGTATCACCTTCTGTTGCTAAGCCCTGGCTCCATAAGCAGCAATCAGAAGCACTTAGAGACAGGTTCGCCAGAAGCTATGAAGATCACTGGCTACAGTTAAACGATTTGCCTACACAATTAGGCTGCCAGGTGTTTGATCAGAGAATCTGGGAAAGAGGAGGCCTTCTCTCTCCTTAGTTACAAAGACGTCCTTGCTTCAAATTCTAGATCAGTCTTGTCAGATCTACCATGGATGCCACAGTGTAATTTTAAATTTCTAGTAACTACATTGAGGAATAAGTGAAATTAATTTAGTAATACATTTTTTCCAGCCATACATAGGCATTGGTTTGCAAACCGTATTGGGGTTACCTGTGCTTGGGAGAGTCAGATAAAGGATGGAAGCCCTCCCCAGAAAGTTTGAGCTACTCACACAGGAATGTGTGCCGACCTTCAAGGCCCTCATGGATCACCCCTTAAGCCTATCCTTGGACCCCAAAAAAGTCCAAGAACCCCAGAGTAAGAGCTAGTGTTCTAAGGAATTTGTATGCACTCTATCTTCCCCCATCCCAAAAGGTGGAGAAAACACAAGAAACAGAGGTATTGGGAAGAGGACCCTCTCCAGTCCTGAAATTTGCAGTTTCAGAAGGAAAGTCATCTCTGGCTTAACGGGCGTCAGAGCGAGACCCGTGTGTAAAATATATATCACATCCTGTCTCAGTAAACATATGTATGCTTTAGAAAGTGACCCATTTATTTATAGGTAAAACATGGCTAGCTGATTATTATGGTACAAGCTTAAAGGAAAAATCTATTGAAATAATACTTACATTAGGGGCCCCTGAGTTGCTCAGTGGGTAAAGCCTCTGCCTTCGGCTCAGGTCATGATCCCAGGGTCCTGGGATCGAGCCCCACATCAGGCTCTCTGCTCAGCGGGGAGTCTGCTTCTCCCTCTTTCTGCCTGCCTCTCTGCCTACTTGTAATCTCTGTCTGTCAAATAAATAAATAAAATCTTTAAAAAAAGAAAACAATACATATATTAAAGAATGAGGCTCTCAGTACTAACCCAATCAGGTACCTGCCCTTTAGTTTGCTCTTCGTTTTCTTTCCCTAGCCTCCAGATAACTTACCATCATCCAGGTACAGTGTTCTTCGGAATCGCATTTGTCTTCAAAGGGTTGCACATGTCCGGAGACTGATTTTGAATCTCTGGCTCCAGTGTCTGTGACCCTGCGGAGCGCGTTCCCTCTTCTCTTAAATTCTGAACTTCCGTTCATGTTGCTCGGATGTGTATTGGCCTTCATGCCACCATGTGAAGTTCCATTTTGTGTCCTCTGGAAGTCTGGATGAGCAGTGCTGTGATCGAGAGATTGCTTCGTGGTGAAAATACGGGTGTTGGCGTCTGTCCTGGGTTTCCTGGCTTGGCTTGGTGACTTTTGATGCTGTCATCCTGGGCCACTTGTCCTGTCTACCTTCTGTTTTCTCATCTGTATAGCTAGAGGCCATATCTTCAGGATTAACAGGATCACGAGCTGTTTGAGTTTGCGAGTGCGGTCAGAGTAAGGTGCCACCACCGACAGGGGGGCTTCAACAACAGAAGTCTGTTCTCTCGCAGTTCTGAGGGCTCCGCACCTGAGAGCAAGGCGCTGGCTCGTCGCTTCCCCTGAGGCCTCTCTCCTTGGCTTGCAGACGGTTGTCTTCTTCCTGTGAATGCCTGTGTCCTAATCCCTCTTGTTATAAGGTCACCAGCCATATGGGATTGGGGCCTACCCTAATCACCTCACTTTAACTTAATTACCTCATTAAAGACCCTTTCTCCAAATACAGTCACATTATGTGGCACTGGGAGTTAGGCCTTTAACATATGAATTCGGGGGAGGACACAATTCAGCCATAATACAACTGTATAGGGGCGCCGGGGGGCTCAGTCGGTTAAGTGTCTGCCTTCGACTCAGGTCATGATCCCAGGGTCCTGGGATGGAGCCTGCATCAGGCTCCCTGCTCAGCTTCTCCCTCTCCCTCTGCTGCTCCCCCTGCTTGTGCTCTGTCTCCCTCTCTCTCTATCAAATATATTAATAAAATCCTTTTTAAAAATACAACTGTATAGTGCCTGACTGCATTAGGTACAGTGAGCCTTAGTATCATCTGCCTCACATCATTTAAAAGTACAAACCTTTACTGGAACCCCTCAGGTGTCTGTACCCTCTGAGCTACACTAGACCTATTTAAACAGGCAACCCAGCATTGTGACTGGCCTGCCCTGTCCTCTGTTCTCAGACATGAGGCCATTTCATCCCTCTGCTCCAAATTCAGGATGTTATAAATATTTAAAATGACTCCTCCTTGTGTCTCCGTGATACCCACCCCCCAGGTCTTCTCACACGGCGCCCAGGGTTCTTTGCCCTCTCTGTGGAAATGTGCTTACCTGCCGATTCTAAACTCCGTCATTGCCTTCATCTTCCCATTCCCGGCCCCCGCTGGCTTCTCTTCTGCTGTTTGTTTTCTGAGTGTCTCTGGCAGCAGCCACTGTGCCTTGATTTGAAAACTGCCCTTGTCCTGTCAGAGCGCCCGTCACCCCGGCCTGCGGGGAGTCCCTGTGACCTTCTCCTCCTCCTCTCCTGCCCTGAGCCCTGGAGCCAAGGAGGCGCCGAGGGTCTGCAGGGAGAGCTTGTCCCGTGCACTGCCTCCGAGGGGGCGGTGTTCCGACCCGTGCAGCGCACCCCAGGCTCTTCCTGGTTCGCAGTCTGAGTGTCCTCAAAGAAGCAGCCAGAGGAGTTTGTGTCCCCGAGCCACCGAGCAGCGCCCTGAACGCTCCCTTTTGCACTTGTTTTTGTCTTTCAGCGGCAGCACTATAGCTCCGTGAGCGAAGCCTGGGAGCCCGAGCAGCCGCCACGGCAGCAGAGTGCAACCTGCAGCAAAGCTGATCACCGACGGAGACTAGACTGAGCGAACATGTGTGCTTGTGTGTACGCGTGTGCGGGGAAGGAGTGGTGTGCGTGTTTGCGTGTGCATGCATCTGTTTACACTCTCGTGATTCTGAGCACGGCTTGGGCTGGAGGAGCACGTGTAGCAGCTTCACCTCAGCCTCCAGACGCCAGGCTAGAGGTCATGCAGTGACTTTCAGCCAAACCTGTCCCTGGGAGCCAGCTACCTTGTCTGAATAGGAGAGTAGTAGGACCCTAGCTGGGACTCGGGCACCTGCTCCACCCCACCCCGACCCTGAGCCCTTCCTCCCTCTCTCACACATCGGACTGAGGAGCAGGAGGACGACATTGCTGGCTTTTGTCCAGAGCATGGGATTCTAGAAGCAGCCAGGACCCTGCTGAGTTCCTGCTTTATGATGCGGGTGGTTGGGCAGGCTGGAGGGGACAGATGCTCTCCAGATACAGTCACCTGGTCTGGCTTCTTTCTCATCTTAAAATTTCCTGCCACCGGGTCCTCCAGAGTTCTCCTCGGGCATCTGGGACTGAACCTGAGGCTGTAAATAGATCTGGAAACATGCCGCCATCCCAGGGAGGTACACCCAGATACCGGACTCATGGGCCATACCCATGGTACTGTAGACGCTAGCCCCAAAAGTGCCCACCTTTCTGGAGCTGAAAACCTAAAGTTAGGAATTGAATTGCAGCTTTTACTGTTCCTGCCTCAGAAGCTGAGAGCCAGCCTCAGCACTGACTGTGGAGACTCGGTGCCTCCACAAGGAGGAAGCAGGTTCCTGGTGAGAAAGCCCCCTGGTTCCTCCAGCCACACCGCAGTGCTGCATGAGGTTAGCTGACACCCAGCCAGGGGAGCCATTCTGTCCCGTGGTCTGTAGGCTTCTGGGGAATGCCTGGGACTGGTCCGCATCCAAGCTCCTGTGTCAGCTCTGCCAGTGGCTGGATACCAAGGACCCCGGCAGGTGGACTCGGGGGAACTGCCAGAGACAGTTGAGAAATGTCCGAGCAGAGCTCTCAGCCAGCACACCGACCCTTCCAGATGCAGCCGGTGGGAGGTTTGACCCAGAGAAGCCAAGGCCTTGCATTCCGGGACTGGCCTGGCTCCCACCTCAGCCCTCCCACTGTTAAAGGCCTGTGTTGAGGACATAATGAAAAGGACTGTGTGGTCAGCTACAGCCAGTCTTCCTTCTGCCCTGTGGCCTGCACGTGAGCCACAATGTGTGTGTGTGTGTGTGTGTGTGTGTGTGTGTGTGTGTGTGTACAGGTGCGTGTATAGCTGAGAGGCTGATTTCTCTTTGGATTTTGTCCTCATGTGTAACATTAAGCTGGCCTCCGGGCCTTTTCCTCTCTACCTCCCTGTGACCTTTCCCAGCCTCATAGCTGTTAACTCCCTTGGCCCTTGCCCTGTCCCTCTCTGCCCTCCTCTGTCCTCAGACCAGAACCCTGGGGTCAGGCCTTTGTTCCCTCAGCTGTCCAGCGCGTTGACAGGCTCCTTCCTGAGATGTACTCAGGTTTTCTCAGCCGGAGAGCTGCCTTCCAAGTCCCCCTGTTGTATGTGTGTCACCCTCACTAGAAATGTCCCATAATCGTGGGGGAAGCAGAGCCCAGGTGATGGTGTATATTCAGAGCGTTGAGTAGGGGTCTTCTCTGTTCCTCCAGCCCCAGCCTAGAGGAAGGAGAATTGGGGACTATTGCCAGAAGGGGAGTAGAGCGAGCCTGGAAGGGCTGTTCTGAGGGATCGGGAACGCCAGAGGGCTTGGGCCCAGAGTCGGTATTTGTTCAGCAGCACCTTCAGGTACCAGGATGTTTCCTTCTCCTGCCTGTTAGATGACAGCCCTCTTGCCCGAGGTACAAGTTGGTGGGACCACCTCCCCCTGCTTCACCATCCCTGGCAAGCTGGCCCATTCCCAGCAGAACAGAGTGGTCCCCTCCCAGAGCTGGGAGGGCCGGGGTAAGGGGAGGGTGCATCCAGTGGCCCAGAGCTCCACGGCGGCTTCGTGCCTCCCCTCTTCTAGCCCAAGTGTCCCCGGGGCTGCCACAGAACATTGACCCAAATCCTAATCCAAGGGCCAGCATGGGGAAGAGATGGTCGCAGACAAAATGCACTTTATACAGAGATTTCTTACTACTGGGAAGGTGCGTTTCTCCCACAGTTTGTGAATATTCACGTGTTTCATAAATGATCCTGTCTGAGCAAAGCTGTGTTGTTGTCAATCTGTGGGAGATCTGGGAACCAGGAGTCAGTAAGGCTGAGCCTGAGTGAAGCCTTCTACCAGACCATCTTGCTTCCGCTGGAACCAGGAGCTTCTCATCCCTCCTCAGACTTGGCAGGGAGGAGAGGGATGGGTTGAGATGGGGGGAAGCTGGAGGCCCCTAGGTGAGCAGGCAGGGCAGACTAGTGGCAGCTCCAGAGCTTAGCCAGAGTTGGGGTGGGGGTAGGGGTGGTGTTCAGTCAGCCAGAATGGTACAGAGCACTCCAGGCCCAGGATGAGGTTTCTGAGTTCTATCCTGCAGTGACTCAGCCTCTCGGGCCACCTAAAGCCCCAGGGCCAAGGCTCAGTGAGTGGCAGGGTTCTCTTCCAGGCCCCCAAGCCATCGTTTATCTCAACTCAGCCACTTAAGCACTGCGTGGTGGGGCGGGCACGCAAGCGGCCAGTGCTGAGTCTGGATGGTGGAGCTCTGCCCACAGCCAAGCCCAGGGCCCGGATGCTGGCTTTGTCTCATGCCATCTGTCTGGAGAGTGGCCTCTCTGCAGTGGATGTGGGCTTTTCTATGGTAGTTTCTAGCCTTGGACTCCTGGAAGAGTTTTGTTAGCTCACACCACACTCCAACTTCATGTGGGCAGCGGCTCAGACAGGGCCCAAGAATACACAAATTGCTCTACACACAGTGAAAAGGGGGGAAAGGGAGGAACTTGGCCCTGGGATTCATCTCATTCTTAGCTCCGCTTTGAAGTTCCTTCCCACCAAGACCTGGACCTGTCCTTCCCTCTCCCCCTTCTGGCTCCTCTCTAATGTGGTTTTGGCTTTGCCTCAGGAGCTACAATAGCTTTGTTCTTGAGCAGAAGATTCTAGAAAATGGAGTTGTCCTACACACACACACACGCACACTTCTCACCTAAGGATGCTCCTAGTTGAGGCAAGCACACACTCTTAAGCAACAGTTATTAGCCACAATGTCAAGATTGCTTTCCTGGGAGCAAAAGCCAGGCATCTGAGCAGAAGGTGGTTACTATTTGGTCCTAGTGAAAGGTGGCGGAGCCAAGATAGCAGGAAAGGTAATGGGGTCACTCCTTTGGGCCCACCAGCAGGGAGACGAGCCTTTGGCACTAGGTATTATGATGTTCTTGGGGCTGGAGGTGGGAAGCTGTTTCCTGCAGGGCAGGTGCCTGCAGTTCCTTTTTGGGTGCTACATTGAAGGAAGAGGGGGTGACATGACCAGTAAGTGGTCCAGATTTGCAAATGGGATCCCAAAAGCTGTGAAACAGTTTGTTCTGCCCCTTCTTCAGAGAGAGGTAAGGGCAAGGCCTCTGTGGTTCTCAGGAGGCCAGAGAGACCCATAAGGTTTGGTCAGAGGCTCTTGACCCACCAAAGCTGGGGCCCTAGCCCTGGCCAGCAGTTTGAGTGTCCAACAGTCTGTGCTCTGTAGAACTCATGGGCTTAGCCCACTTAGGGGAGAGATCAGAAGGGAACCATGGCCCAGAACTGCAGGGGTAGAAGTGCTGGAGGGAGCAGAAAAACCACGAGAAAAAATCTCAAGAAGTCAACTATGGCAGCAGGAAGAAAGGCTGGCTCCTAGTCTTAGAATGTGAGAAGTCAGCCATGGGGTGTCTGTGGCTGCAAAAGAGAGGTGCTCTGCAAGAAATGCAACTGAGGTGCTAAGTGAGAAGTGAGAGAAATCCGGGAAAGTCCTGGTGTGAGGGAGAAGAAACTGAGAAGCCAAGAGGAAGGGTTCAGTTCATCATTGATAGGTGTTTGGGGCTGTAGGGTCAATCTATAGAGAGAAGACCCTCTAGGGAGAGCCCATGAGAGGGTCTTCTCAAGATAAGGGGGACAGGATTGGGTGAGACCTGGATGCTAGCAGGAGGTGGGTGTTCCCTGCCTCTGCTGACAACATACTTGTATCACTTTTCATCCTCACAACCACCATGAGAGGGACCGTTATTGTCCCCATTTCACAGATAAGAAAACCAAACTTAGGCCTGTGAAGTCACTAATGCACGGCCACACCACCTATTCGCTTGGGAAGCCAGGCTGTGAGTTCATACGACCTGACTCCAAACCTGGCTTGCCCTAGGAGCCCACTCCTGACACTATGTCGCCTTTCTCTGCTTTCCTCCAACGGCCCTACTTTCCCTGTCCGCCTTCTTTGTCTGCTGCTGGCGACCAACTAGGACCCTGGGGACCAGGGTCCCGCCATTAGTTCCCTCTTAACCCAGGCGCTAGGCCCATCCAAGAAGCAGAACCCCAAATGGCGCGAAGGCGCAACGGGAGGGGAAAGAGAGCAGAGGAGTCAGTGTGCGACTCAGAGCCGGGCTCGTCCGAGTCTAGGGGCCGCGGGGGCCGCCACTTCAGCACCTCGGAGAGCGCTGGCGGGGCGGGGCCGGGGGCGGGGCGGGGGCGGAGCTCACGAGACCCCGGCGAGGGCCCGGGGGCGCGCGGCGGAGCTCGCGCCAGTCCCGAGAGCGGCGCGCGGTCCGGAGCCGCGCCCTGCCCTGCGCAGGTGCGCCAGCCGCACCCGCCCGAGCCGTACCCCGCGGCGGCGGCGGTCTTTCGCCGCGCCCCCGCCTCTTTCCCCTCCGCCGCCGCCGCCTTCGCCGCCGCCGCCTCTGCGCCGCGCTCCGCCCGGATGGCCAGGGCTGTGCCGGAGAATGGCGGAGCGAGAGAGCGGCGGCCTGGGCGGGGGGGCCGCGTCCCCGCCTGCCGCCTCCCCGTTCCTGGGGCTGCACATCGCGTCGCCGCCCAATTTCAGGTGAGAGTCCCCGGCCGCTGCGCCCCGCCCTTCAGCCCAGGCTGATCTGCCCCGGCTTCCGCGTCCCCCGCCACCCACCCAACGGACCCCAGCCCCCAACACACACACCCCGATCCCGGGAACGAGGGGGCGGCATGGGGATGGGGTCTCTACCCTGGACAGAGTCCCCAGAAACCCCCCTCAGCCTCAAGTCCAGGCTGATAGCCGCTGCATAGCCAGTGGTGCAGCTGCCTCCGCCATTCCATGTCCTAGGCTGGGAGGTTCAGAGCTGGAATTGGAGGAGGGGGCGCGGAGGCCTCCTTCTCCCCCACTTTGGGACTGCGGCAGGGCCTGGGGTCTGGACTGAGATCCCAGAGGAGGCAGGCAGGCTAAGGCTTTGCTTATGCCCAGTTCGAAAGCTTCTGAATAGAGATGGGAGCAGGCTGGGGTGCCTCGTGGGTCCCAGTTTCTCAGGGCAACTGACAACCTTGGTGCTGGAAGGAAGAAGTCGGGGGCCCCTCCCCCAGCCCTGTCTGGTTAGAGGAGCCTAACTCCCAGGACTGGTATGGCCAGGACCCTCTGTGGATTTGGGCAAGCACGGACCTGGTCAGGTGTGTGCAGGTGCAGAAGGCTTAGATTCAACCAGGAGACTGCCCACCCAGCTCTGATTGGGGAAGTCTGGTTTGGGCAGCCCAGGAGTAGCCAAGGACATTGGGTGGAAGGTTTCCTGCTGGAGCAAGTACCCAGATCCACGCTCTGGGCTCCCCTTCACCCTCTCTCTGCCCACTCTCTGGTATTGGGAGGTGGATTTTAGAGACATGGACAGTGGATGTTGTGGGGAAGGGATGGAGATCCCTCCATCATAATCCTGGCCCCATTTGGAGAGAAGGAAGAGGAGGGTGTAACTGCTCCAGAGCCTAGGAAGAGGCCTACACATACCCCATTGTTTCTTCATCTAAGGAGCTGGCGCCTTCCCCTCTCCTGGGCCTGTCACCCCAGCCAGGCCCCAGCTGGGTTCTGGCGCCAGCCCCTCTCTGACCAAGGGGTTGCTGGCTCCCTGGCCCTCAGGTGGGTAGGGACCCCTGGGGATCTCTAATGGCATCATCAACGCTAGAAACCTCCCTGGAGGCCCTGAGCTGAGGAGTCAGGAGGACCAGAGGGAGGGGACCAGATGGAGGAGGCCAAGCGTGAGGGCTCTGGGGCTGGGGCCTTTGTGGTTGGTGCCTCCGAGTCATGAGGCTGAATCCTGAGACCAGTTCCCCCTGGCATGACACACGCTGCTGAGAGGCCAATACTGCCAGCCTACAGGAGGCCCTTCTGCAGTAGCACAGCATAGAGGAACCTGGGTTCAAATTTGAGCTCCACCACTTTCTGCCTAGCAAAGTGACCCGACAGTCCCATCTGTCAGGCGAGATAATGAATATTGATTCCTTAGTGTGCATCAAGTTGGTGTTCAACAAGTGTCCGCCCTCCATGCTGGTGACCGCTTCTGTAGCTCGTGACTGTTCAAAGCATTCCCAGTGCAGGTTCCTTTACCCCCACAGGCATGGGCACTGATCTGCCCATTTTGTAGATGACAAGACTGAGGCTCAGTAAGGCAGTGGCTTGCCTGAGGACCCCCAGTCCGAGCCTGGGGCCGTCTGTGTGTGTTCAGTGCACTCAGCCTCCAGGCCCTGCCTCTGGCCCAGAGGACAGCTTTGCCTCGCTCTACCTGCTTCCAGATCCCCAGGGGACAGTCCCCTCCACCCCACCCCATCCCTGGCTAGCAGGTTCTCATGGATGCTTTAGTGAGAGGAACTGATGAGGTGGGCGCCAGCCAGAGAGAGTGCTTTGTCCGGGCCAGGTGGGCGAGAACAGCTGTGCGCCAAGGCCAAGGCGTGGGCCGGCCCTCCAGGACACCCTGGCCTGGCTGTGGAGACAAGGCCAGCTTCTGGGAATAATAAGGGCAGTGTTTCCAGCCCCACATGGCGTTCTCTGCCTGCTCCAGCAGCCCCCGCTGACCTTTCCCTTGTCCTGCCTCACAGAGCCCTGCACCCAGCTCGGGTTAACCCGAGCAGACCCTGGTTAAGGCTCTCCCACCGCTCTTTGGTGGGGCCGTGGATCCAACTGGCCTGGGTTTGCCATCTGGCTCTGCCTTCCCACTTCTGTGCCCCAAGACAGGGCACTTAACCCTGGAGCCCTTGTTTCTTCTTTACGATGCCAGCGTTGGCTCCCACTCAGGATGGTCCCGGGACGGCACGTGTTGGCTGTTTCAAGGGCTGTGGAGAGCTGTGTTCCTGCAAGGCTGCTGTTGTTAACTCTGTATACCCCAGCCCCACTGTCAGCTTCCAGAAGGCAGAAGAGCTGATACCTACACTTGGGTCTGCACAGCGCCCAGCCCAGAGTCAGTGCTCAGTAATGCCTCCCTGGGTGATGATGCAGATCAGGCGTGCACGGGCCTCCTGGAGCTCAGAGGGTAACAGACCGACTCTGCTATCAGAGGATAAGGACGGGGCGCGCTGGCACCCGGGAGGCGCTCACTTTGCCCAGCGCCCCTCGAAGGGCTTTCTGCGCAAGAGCGTCTCATCCTCACCAGATCCGTGTAAACTGAGCATTGCCATTGTCCCCACTTTGCAGATAAGGAGAGACTGAGGTCTCCAGAGGCTAGGTGAATGGCAGAGCTGGGGTTCGGATGCAGGCGGTCTGACTCTAGAGCCACCCTGAAAAGAGAGCCTGGGACTAGTGGGGGAGAGCAGGGAGTGAGCACGCTGGGACACGTGGAGGCTGGAGAGAGCACCTGCTTGTTGCTGGTTGGTTTCAATAGATGGGTGGGTTGTTTTTGTTTTGTTTTGGGGTTTTTTGTGTGTGTTTTTGTTTGTTTGTTTGTTTGTTTTTTCCCCCTTCTGATGATGGAAATGCTCCAGCCAGTTTTCTGTAGTTGTTGATGGGGAACCGGGGAAGGGATTTCCCTTATTTGACGCGCCGCTGTTATGATTTGACTTCTACAAGGAGCATGGGTTACTTCTGTAACTTACACAGTTAGAAAAGAGAATTTAAAATTCAAGTGATACATGTTCATTAGAAGGAAAACTCTAGAAAAGAGACTTTAGAAACATAGCTTTTGGCTACACTGAGCTGGGTGGGTCAGATAAAGGGGAGGGACGGTGGGACGCGCCATGGGGGATGCGGATGAGGGGACCCCAGAAATCAGCTCGTCCTGACCGCCCCCCTCCTTTTACCGAGAAGGGGACAGGAGAGGGGGAGTGTCATCCCGCAGAACACACAGCACGTGAGTGGCCAACCCCAGGCCCCCTGACTGGCTGGATGGTGTGGTTTCCACCTCCCCATACTGCCTTGCAGATGAGAGATGTGGCCCCCGAGAGGCGCAGAGACCTCCTCATTTTTCTCTTCACGCGACGGCTGTTCCTTCCTTCCCTTCACTCAACAAATATTTGCACTTTGGAGGGCTCCCTGGACAGAGGCTCCAGAGACAGTCATGGGCCTAACGTCGTGCAGTCTGTATAGAGGGGAGGCAGACAGACAGACAGACGAGGCCTTAGCAGACAAGGTGACGGTGACTGAGATCCAGGGCCCAGGGGAGCCCAGGCCTGTGGGTCGGTGGCAAGCAGCAAAGGTTCTGTGGGAATGGCAGCATCGGCTCGCTGTCTTGGGAAGGTCCTGCCAGCCACTAGGTAGAGTGGACGGGGAGGCAGGGAGACCCCTGGAGGCTGGTCATCCTGCGTGCCACAAGCAGGGGCGGGAGAGGATGGGAGGAGGACTTCGGGGGTGGGAGGGATTAGCCCCATGGGTGAGGTATCTGGTTTTAGGGGTTGGGGAGGCTGGCGTCCAAAATGGTGCTGGAGATGGGTTGCCCTGGGGAAAGGAGGAGCTTGGCGGGCAGGGAGGGGAACTTAGTGGGAGACCTCCTGAGTCTGAGGTTGGTGACCACTGGGGTACCCAACTGCAGCGTTCAGGCTAGGGGTTGGTCTGGGGCCTGGGGTCACTGGAGAGGATGGGGCTGGGGCCAGAGACCCTGGGAGGAGTCTCAGCTGAGAGAGGTCCCCCCAACCCGAAAGCCTCAGAGAGGACATTGCTACCCAGGGGGCAGCAGAGAGCAGGGCGATGGGAGAGAACGGGGCCAGGCTGGTTCCAGCAGCCACGTTTCGGCAGTGGGAGGGGTTCCGGAAATGCATTGCTGCTGGAGCCACCTTCCCCCCCCATCCCCGAGCCCTGGGTGCCCCGGCTCCTACTGAACCCCCAATCTGGGGCCAGAGTGTTGACTTGGCTCACTTGCCAGGACGTGGCCATGCAGGGTCTGCACCCCGCCCCCCCACCTCTTTGATGTCCATATCCTTGAAGTCGGTCTCTGGATTTTTGGCTTGGGGCCCCCATGGATCCTACAAAATGGGGTCACTGCCACCATCCCCACTTAGGGGATCTTAGCCATTCTAGGATGTTATCTCTGCCCCCTGGCCCTCCTCCTGTGTCTTCTCCCAGCCTTGACCATGGGTCTTGCCTTGCTCGGGCCCCCAGAGCAGCCAGCTCCGCCTTTCTTCCTCTACCTCATAGTCCTTTCCTACCTGGGGTATCCCATGAGGGATACCCTGTGCGTGCGTTTGCATGAGGGTAGGGAATCGGTGCCAAGCGGAACACGAGGGCCCCCTGCCCTCAGGAAGGCACTCTGCGACAGGGCCAGCGGCCCCAGAACCCAAGTGGGAGCCTGGTGCACCCCGTCCAGAAAGCTTCTGGGGGATTGGGAAGCAGAGGAGAAGAGACGTCCTGCTTCTGGGTGCGTGTGATTCCGCACGTGAGACCATGGGCTTGTGCGTTCCCTTCGCTCCTTAATGCCGGTCGTCATTTTCCACGTTCCCTCCAAAATTTGTAACATTCGTCCAGGAGCCTGTGTGATGTTCCTTTCCTGGACACCCGGTCGCACCCCACCCCGCGCTGAGCTATTTGGTGGTTTTCTGTCTGTGGTTATGCAAAATACGCATTCTCGGGTATGAAGGTATAAAGCTTTCCGCGTATGGGACTGCTTCCCATCGCAGCTTTCCAAAAGCCAGAGCGCTGGGATCCAGACTTCCGGCTCCATATCAGCCCCGGGCTCTGTAAAGCCATCAGACACATTATAACCCCAAGTAGGGATTGGCCCTGAGGACTTATTTCTGGGGTTGGACTCGGTGTTTCACTGGCAGTGACCCTGGTGTGGACATGGTCGGGGAGGGACGGATTAGAGGAATAAAGCTCGTCTGAGCCCAGTGTCCACTCAGAGCCAAGGGCTCCCCCAACCCCACCATCTCGGCCAGCACCTCCTTGCAGAGGGCTGCACATTCTACCCTGGGTTCTGACGTAGGTGGGGACTCAGAAAGTTGAGTTGGAAGGGCAACCGACTTAGGGAGTTTTAAGAGGAAAAATCTAGAAGGACCTGTGGTTCACTCAGTCAACATTTATTAAGTAGCTCCCAGGCACTGCTTTGTTGATCAAGACAGACATGGTGCTGCCTCTGAGGGGAGCCCCCCACTGGGGGCAGAACCCAGAGGCGCAGTCACAGCGATCCAGGAACCCAGCAAGTGGGCCTAAGAGAGCGAGTAGCAGGGCTGTGTGCCAGGTCAGGGAAATCAGGGAAGGCTTTGAGGGAGCCAGTGGGGCAGGAAGGGTGGGGGTCAGCAAGGAGGGGTGGGGGGTGGTGATGACCCCCAAGATTGGGGGAAGCCCTCCTGAGCCTTCAGGCCACAGGGAATTTGGACCCCTTTCCCTAAGGGCCAGGGGAAGCTACTAAGGGACTCTGAGCTGGGGCAGGGTGACCAGACCAGATTTGTATGTCAGGTGTTGCCTTTGGTGGCCTGGTGGAGAATGGCCTGTAGGGGAGCCAGCAGGCAGTGGGGAACCTGCCTCTCTGCGAGCGCACTGGGGGCCAGCTGTCTGTTCAGCACTCACAGGGCAGCAGAGGGACAAGCTGGACACTTGAACCACAGATGCTCTCAGCCATGAGAGGGGCCCGTGGGACACCATGGCCAGGACCCAAGGTCGCTCAGTTGGATCCTTACCTGGCTTCCGGAGAGCCAGGAACGGGGAGACAGGAATGGCCTCTGGACAGCCAAATGCCTGGCTCAGGTTTGGCCCTGCTCAGCTAAAGCCTCAGCACTTTGCCACTTAACCCTTCTGCTGCCTGCTCTCCTAACCCAGCCCACTCCTGGGAGGAGGAACTGGCGAGGGCTAGGCTGCCATCGGGGGACCGAGGATGCCAGGGAGGCGGGAAGGCACGTGGAAGGGAAATGCACACGTAATAAACATCAGAGCACAAAGGCATGTTTGTTCATTTTGGAGGGCTCATGGCAGGAGGAGGCGGGGGGCACGGGGGAGGGGCGGGGGACGGCGCGTTCAGAACGCAGGGAGGAGGCTGCTCGGCCAGAAGACAGGACTGGGGCGTGCTGGAACAAGAGGTAGGGTTCGTGCAGGAAGAGGGGGCCTCGAACAGAAACATAGACTCCAGAGGTCCAGGAGGTCCGGGAGGTCCCAGGAGAGCAAACTCATGACTCAGAGCCTCCAAATGTCAACCTGGGTGAGACCTTGGGAGGCATCTCACCCGGACGGGCAAGCAGGTCTGACTGATGGACGGGCTGCCTCCGAGGCCTCCAGGCCAGGAGGTGAGGGAGCCGTCCTCACGAGGGCGTGTGATTCGGCTGGAGGTGAACCCCTGGTGCTCGGGGCTCCAGTTTCCAGGGGAAATGTGGGCACCCTCCCATCAGAAGGGGACACCCTCCCTCCCTCCTCCTGCTCCCCCCAGCTTTTCCTTCTTCTTCCCTTCCTCCCCACAGTTGCCTCTCTTGAGCTTGGAGGGCCCAAGGGTCTGTTCAGCTTTTCCTCCATGAAGGACCCAGAACATCTGGGGCCTTCGAAGCAGGAGCTAAGGGCAGGGACAGCGCAGGTGGGGGGTGACTTGCAAAGGAGACTGCCTGACCAGTCCCTCCCCTTGTCCCTTGGTCGTGACCCCCTCACAGCACTCCAGCTTGCCGCAGCTCAGCTCTGTGAACCCCCAGTAGCGCCCTTGGGGGGCGGGTATAAGTAGCCTCACGGCACCTTCTGTCAGGGCCTTAGGGCTCCTCATCTGGATAACAGGCTGAGTCAGACCCTCTCCCCGGGTGGTGGAGAGGATTGAAGGAGACACAGAGCATGAGGGTGCTTTGGTGTCCAGGGAGCGACAGCTACTCAGGTCATGGTGCGGCTGGTCCTGCTAAGTGAGGGCATCCGTATCTGGTCCCATGCGTCCTGTCCCCAAGCCTGCCGTGGTAACCACTCTGCCATCCTGCCTCACGTAGGAGAAAAAATTCAGATAAGAAACTCCCTTCACCTTCCCCACTGGAGCCAGAACCCAGTGCGGGCTTTCAAGCCCTGTGCTTCCCCCCAACGCCCCGTTCACCCCCGGGCCCTTCATTGCAAGAGGCCAAGGCTGTCCCCGCCTGCCCCCAGACCTGCCGTCCCAGGCCGTGGGTGTGCAGAGATGAGCCGAGAAGGTTCCCCCGCAGGCATGCCCTGAACGCTTGGGTTGGGGAGGAGCACGCGGATGCTGAGGATGTCCCTTGGCAAACACCTGCCAGGCGTGTACCGAGAGCCTGGTGTGTGCGAGACAGCCTCCCCAGCTCTGGCTTCCAGAAACATGCAGTCAGTCCAGCTGGAGCTGGGCGAGCGGGGGCCTGCCTGCCTCCCTTGCTGGGTATGAGGGTGGGCGACGTGAGCTCCATCCGTCTTTGGGGCAGCCTGGTGGGGTGTCTGATGGAGGCCTGGCTCTGTCTGTCCCCCACACTGCCTTGCATCCATGCAGATGGTGACACCAGCTACAAGTGAGGGAATGCCCAGGGGCCAGCGAGCATAGCCAGGAGGGCTGTAAGGCACGGCACAGGCAGGCTGGGAGGGCTTCCTGGAAGAGTGGGCTTAACCGAGCCTTCTTCCAGTGGGCGCAGGTTGAAAAGCCTGCCAGGGGCTCCATCTGAGCCCTGGACTAGACCCCGGGCAGGCAGGCGTGGGAGGCGTGGGCAGTCACACCCAGAGCTGGAGACCTTGAATGCCAAACCAAGCAGTCCGCCACTAGCAGGGAACCTTAGGGGGTTTTGAGTGGGGGCAGAAGGGTGGTGTTTCTCAGCTTTGCAGGGTGGCGAATGGGGTGGAGTACTTCCAACATGGGGGCACTGAGGGGAGCAGGCTGGTGTTTGCAGGGCGGGCAGGTGCGGGTCTGGGGCTGCAGAGACAGGAGCTGAGCCGGGACCCGACAGAGAAGAGAAGGAGAGAGGTGTGCAGGGATTCCTGGCAGAGTAAGGGGCACCCGAGGGCACCTCTGGATCAGATGCCCAGTGGCCCTGCAGCTCCCTGATGCTGGCAGAGTTCCAGCTGTCCCGGCAGCTGGGGTGTGATGACCAGCCACGGGCTTCTCATCTCCGGGCCCGAGATGCTGGGCCGTGCTGGCCAGATGGTAGAGCCGCTCTGGTTTCTGGGCCAGCCCAGCCCCTCCCCAGCCTCCCCCAACTTCCGCATCACAACCCTCCCCAGCTCTGGGAGCCTACCAGCCTTGGGCTCGTCTGTCCCGCTCCCTCGTCCTGGTCAGAATCCCTCTCTGCTCTTCCCTCCGGCTTCTGTGGGTGGAACTTCGCAGTGACAGAAAGCTCTTTGCCTTCCAGTCCTGCCCTGAGGGGTCCACACCCGGGTCCAGACCCGAGGGGTCTGCCCTTAGCCCTGGCTGTGGAGCCCCCTGAGCCCATAGGCACATCCTGGGTGCTGAAGGATGAAACTCTGGGGGATGCCAGGGTTCTGTCCTGCATCCAGCTTGTCCGTGGAGGCAATCCAGACCCTCCTCGGTCACCCACCGCTGTGTGGATGCCACCTGGGCCCACAGAAGCCTCCCTGAGGGGGTGTGAGGGCTGAGCACATTGCCATGTGGATGGGGACATCCGTTCGTGGAGAATTTCAGAAGCCCCCCCATCTGACCATTCAGGTGCCCTGAATGTGGTGCTGGCCCTTTAAAACAGATCAGGGCTGGCTTCTGGGGGGAGACATCCCAGATTTCTGCCATCTGCCCACGAGCCTGGGAGAAGGGCCACCGCAGCCCCTGACAGGGGCATTAGAAGGGCAGGTGGAGCCGGTGGCATCGATCGGATCGGATCGCAGTAACCCGATCCTGAGGGGGAGGTGGCAGCCACAGCGGCTTCAGCGCCACTGCTGGCCTGGCTGGGAAGGCAGCGGCCTGCAGCGGAGGGCTGGGCTGGGAAGCGCTGGGGCTGGGGCCCGGGTCGGCAGCCACTGCCTCTTCTGCTGGCACATCTATTTTTAATGAGCTCCCCGGGCTTCTGCAGCGGGCAGGACGCAGACAGGGAGGCCCAGGCAGTGGAGGCCCGAGGCCCCAGCCCTGCCCTGAGCCCTGGCCTCCCAACCTTTCTGGGCATGAGAGGGTGGCCCTGGGGCCCTGCAGCCCCCCAGCTGGGCAGGGCTCTCCATGAAGCTGGTGCTGAAGATGGATTCGAGCCCAGACAATGACAGCTGGTTGGAGGATCAGTGGGAGCGCTGGTAGGGGGTATAGGGATTGGTCTTGGGCGGGGGGTGGGGGGAGCATTTGGGGGACAGCTCCATGGAGCTCTGGGTCTCTGTTTGGTCTGACTAAGGCAAGAGGCAGGGGGTGTGGGCCTCCTAGGTCCCCCTGGGGGCTGGACCACCACCTCTCCCCGGTGACCTTGGACTCCTGGGTGTCCCTTGCTCTGTGCCTCAATCTCCTTATCTTATTTGGGAGAAGAGGCTCAGAATTGGCCCCAACTTCCCCCAGCAGAATTCTCCCAAACATCCTACCCACACCAAACCAGGTGGAGTGCCCGGGGCGGGTGGTGAGTCAGGTCTAGGGGACAAGCAGGCAGTCGCTGCAGTGGGGTGGAGGCATACAGCGGGCCTAGGGGACAGGGGGAGAGGGTTCTAGCACAGGCGGAGTCGTGGTGGTGACATTCTTTGGTTTGTCCTCCGAGTGCACAACGCCTCTAGCCCCAACCCCAGGCCTCCCTTGACCCCTCTGCTGCCTTCTGTTTAGGGTCTGTGCGCTGGGCAAGCGATTATGTGGTTGGAGAGATGAAATGGAGAACCCACAATGGGGGTGTAACCTCTCCTGGGATAGGCAGCAACTCGCCACCTTGACACCAGATTTCCCTTCACTTGCTCCCAGGGCTCAAGAGCCATTGGTCTTCCTGGGCTGGGGGCACGGAGCACTCTCCTGAGGCTGGGGAGGGGCCTCTGCCAGCTCCTTGGGTTTTGTCAGTGCAGGGGTTGCACCGGGAACACCCCTACTCCAGGCATCCCTTGGAGTCGCTTCTCAACTCTGCATCCTCCATGGGTGAACTGGCCTCGGCACCTGCCTTGACCCCAGGAGGCATTTCTCTGGCAGGGCCTCGGCTCTGACCAGCTGGGCCTTCTAGGCACTGCCTCCTGGTTGGCAATAGAGCGGATAGCTCCCAGCGGGGAGGAGCGGGAGTAACCTGGACCTCCCCTTTTTCTGCCTGTTACCCCTGGCCTCGGCGCAGGCGGACACCAAGTCCCACCCTCTGGGGACTGTGATCTGCCTTCGAGGGGCCACCCTTTAGAAGAGGTACTAGGAAGACTTCGGTGGGCTACGTAGTGCCCCTGGGTTGGTAACTTCGACTTCCTGTGCTCACCAGGCTCACCCATGACATCAGCTTGGAGGAGTTTGAGGATGAAGACCTCTCAGAGATCACCGAGGAGTGTGGCATCAGCCTGCAGTGCAAAGATACTCTGTCCTTGAGGGTAAGAGTGGGCTCTCAGGAGCCCAGGGGGCGGGGGGTTAAGGGGGACAGGGTGGGACAGGAGTGACGGCACCCCCGTATCTCTATATGGCATCCTCAGAAAATGAAATGACACCCAAAAAACACATCCAGTTTAGTGTTTGACACATTTTGGGGGTGCTCAAGCAGGATTTTTTGGTTGTTTTTGCCAGGGGAGTTAAAGCAAGAGGCAGCTCCCTCAACTGCCCAGCAGAAGGGAGAGGGCAGGTCGTCTTCAGATGTAGGGTTAAAGGAAGGATCAGGCCTACTCTAAACCCTTCCCTGGGTGGCCTTGGCATAGGGCCTGAGGCAGAGCAAGGGTGGAGTCCGGTGGAATCCGCAGTGCTCCGGGGCTGGAAGAAAAGAGCCAAGGCGCTCCCTCAGCTGCCATTGCACCAACCCACACCACATAGCCCCGCAGACCCTCCCTGGCCCGCTATTCTGAGGGCCCCTCTAGAGGGTTAATCCAGCATTGCTGCTGCTTTTGGCCTCCTGGCCTTGTCATGTAGGACAGATAGCTCTCTCCATTCCCTAAGTTCTGAATCCTGCCAGGAGATCCTCAGCATCTGGGGAGCTTGGGTCAGACAGGGATCCCCCTGTGTCTTTTCAGAACAGGAAGAAGGGGCCACTGGCCAGGACATGGGAGGCAAAGCACGGGACTAGGTTGCAGAACCCAGAGCTTCTGGCAGTCTCCAGCAGGGGGTGGGTGACCACCCTGGTGGTATTAGGAGAATAGTTAGTAAAGGAGAGCTGCCGTGTGAGCTGGGGTGGGGGGGTCAGCCTCCGGGTGACCTCCTGCCTGTCACAGAGATTCTGTAAGCTCTGCCAGGCAAGAGGAAACCAAGGGGTGAGGATGACCCTGCAGTACCCCATGCCCCAACCCTCCCCACTCTGGTTAGGCCAGCCAGGGCGGGAATGGTCACAGGGCCCTGATGTAGCTTCTCTAAGGTCACACACCTCTTCTGTAATGCCTCACCACCCTTTCACCCAACACGCAGTGGCACAGTTTTAGAGAGGGTGGTCCCTGCGACAGCCAGGGCGCTGAGGCAGTACTAGCTGGAGGTGTACCTTGTGGGGCCTTAGACAAGCTCTGGGGGCCTCTCACACCCTGTTGCCCATGAGTCCTCACCTCCCTGGGAAGCTGGGAGGCAGTTAACTGGGGAGGGAATCCGAGGGTCAGGGGATCTGTCCAGGGTGCCCAGGCGTTAGCGGCAGAGCTGAAACTCCAGTTACCGAGGTTTAGGATGGCCTAAACCTGGGAACACCCCAGGTTGGAGGGCCTTCAGACTGTGGACAGGTGCCGCGTCCAGATGCCCCCACTGGCCCCTGCTCCCCCCGCACCCCGGCCGCGCTTAGGACCTCCTGTTCACCCTGCGGCCCTCCCACCACCCTCCGCCTGGCTGAGGCTGTTTTCCCAGTTTTCCTCACTTCCCCCTTCAAATACTAACCTCCCCCCTCCATCCCTTGTGGGGCCCCGAACTCCTTGGCGACCCTGCGTCCCCATAGCAACAGCGGTGACCTCACTCTGGGCTCAGCTTACAACCCCGGTGAGGTCACTGGACGTTGCCAAGGGAACGGGAGGGTGCAGATAGTCAGGAAGGCTGGTACCGTGGGGAGGGGGCGGTGTGGACGGCCAAAGGCGCCGACTAGATTGGGGAGCAGTCGCTCTCGCGCGTCGTCGCTGGGGGCGGGAGGGCGCGGCCCCCTGTCGCCGGGCCCCCTGCCTCTCTCCCGTGCCCTCCCCCTTTGCGGCCGCAGAATGGACTCGCCCGGGCGGGGGGCGGTGCGCGGCGGAGTCGGCCCCGCCCCGGCCTCGGCCCCGCCTCGGCCCCGCCCCCTGACGCCCCTCCGTCCGCGCCGCGCAGCCCCCGCGCGCCGGGCTGCTGTCTGGGGGCGGCGGCGGCGCGGGGAGCCGACTGCAGGCGGAGATGCTGCAGATGGACCTGATCGACGCGGCGGGGGATACTCCCGGCGCCGAGGACGACGACGACGACGAGGAGGAGCGCGCGGCGCGGCGGCCGGGAGCGGGGCCGCCGGAGGCCGAGCCCCGCCAGGAGCCGGCGCCCCGCGGCCAGGGCCAAGGCCAGGGCCAGGGCGGCGGGGACACTTATCGACCCAAGCGGCCTACCACGCTCAACCTCTTCCCGCAGGTGCCGCGGTCTCAGGTGAGGCGCGAGCGGCGTGGGGCGAGGCTGAAGGGGCGGCGCCCGGAGGCCTGGCACGCGAGGTGTGGGGGGCGCCGGGCAGCTCGCTGCCCACCCCTGGCCCGCGGGCTGGAGGAGCGAGGAGGGGCTGTGTCAGAGGGACCTGCGGGCCAGGGCAGGGAGAAGTCGGCCTGGTGCGACTTCCCAAGGGGGCCGGCCCAGGGAGGTGGTCTGGGGTTGGGGGGTGGTGGTGGTAGTGGAATCTGCCTTAAGGGAGAGGGACCAGGTCGGGCCAACAGGATTTGGAGCCTTGAGTCTAAAGGAGTGAAAGGACCGAGAGGGACAGTGGAAGGATCTGGGTAAGGAGAGCAGTGGGGGCTTAAGGAGGACAGAACAGAGCTTTGAGGGCTAATTGCAAGGGTTTGGAGCTTGGGACCTAAGGTTGAGGTTTCCCCTTTAGGGTGTGGGGCTCCTGGAGAAGGGCAGAAGCAGGCCAGGAGAAAAGAGAGTCTAAAGTGGTCGTTGCTGGGGGAAGGTCATGGGAAATTGTGAATAGGTGGGGACGTGGAGCTCAGAGGCAGCAGGCAGGTGGAAATGTGGGCAGCTGGGAATTCCCAGAAGGCAGGGAAGAGGCATGGGAGGCGGAGCTGCTTGGCTGAGTTGGGGGCCCAGGGCCCCTGGGCTGGATGGCTGGATGCCAAGGAGGGTTGAATAGGGTGGAGGAGAGCCTACTGTGGCCCTTTGTCTTCCAGGCCCAGTCAGGAGAGGTACAGAAGAGGGGCTCAGGGAGCTGGGGCTCTTGGTGGAGGGTGCAGGTCCTGCAGGCAAAGGACTGGTGCCTCTCCCAGAATCGTCTGGGGTGGATTTTGGCAGCCAAACTCCTGAGAGGGCCTGTGAGTGTGTTCCGGGGGGGGGGGGGGACCTGAATAGTTTGTGGGGAGCCTTGTTTGTAGGCATGGTGAAGAGGGGTCCCAGGGTACCAGCCCAAGAGATCCAGGAGGAAGGCTGCTGACAACTACGTCTGTCATTCCTCAGTCATGTGCTGTTGCAGGGGTGGGAGAGCCATGCTATTGATTCATCATTTGGGTGATTCATCCCGGTCCCCCAGGCCGGCTGCTGAGAGACCCTTCCTCATCCATTTTTCAACTTCTAGAATGTCCCTGCCCCCTAGGCCATAGCGCTCCAGGACTTGGAGCATCTACTGTGTAAAGCCTCTGTGTCTGGGACTGGGGGTCCGGCTCTCTCCCCAGATGGCTCCTGCTTCTCCCCCACTTCTCCCCCATTTACCACCATACATATTGGTCATCACCGCCTTTGAGGAGGCTGACAAGAGCACCTCCCCAAGGGTTGGCCAGCTTCCCTGAGTCAGGATGGAGAGCCATCTAGAGCCAATAGGTCGGGCTGGGAGGGCTGTGACTTGCCACCCCTCCTGCCTGTTCGGGGAGGGTTGGGGGTGAGGCCCTGGGCTGGGGGGGTGGGCAGCAAATGGCCTAGGGATGGCCTGATGGGGGCAGGGCCAGGGCCTCCCTGTGCCGGGTACTGTTGACGCCTTCTGTCACAAGGGCCTTTTGTTTTCTGCACAGGACACATTGAATAATAATTCTCTGGGCAAGAAGCACAGTTGGCAGGATCGGGTGTCTCGGTCATCCTCACCCCTGAAGACTGGTAAGTCAGGACCGTTTCCCTTATCTGGCCCTACCCCTGCCTCAGTTTCCTCAGCAGAGAGCAACCCTGGCAGCCTCCAACTTGCCGAGTTGAGGTAAACTGCCTTGAGCAGGCCCATCAGAAGTCAGCTGGGGTTGGGGGAGAGCACTGGTCCCAGAGCACCCCCAGGGCTCAGGAGCCCTCGCCTGGGTTTCTGTGTCCCACATGCTGAGTGGAGAGGGCAGGGAGGCAGGGGCAAGGCCACCCGCCTTGAGCAGCGACCTGCCTGCCCTCCAGGGGAGCAGACGCCGCCACATGAGCACATCTGCCTGAGCGATGAGCTGCCACCCCCGAGCAGCCCCACGGCCACCAAGGACCGAGGCACCTCCACTGACAGCCCTTGCCGCCGCAGCACCGCCACACAGATGGCCCCTCCCGGCGGCCCCACGGCTGCCCCACCGAGCAGCCGGAGCCACTCGCATCGAGACCGCATCCACTACCAGGCCGACGTGCGGCTAGAGGCCACCGAGGAGATCTACCTGACGCCAGTGCAGAGGCCGCCAGACCCCCCGGAGCCCAGTTCTGCCTTCCTGCCCCCGGCAGAGAGCCGGATGTCT
Source organism: Mustela erminea (assembly GCF_009829155.1). Classification (NCBI taxonomy): domain Eukaryota; kingdom Metazoa; phylum Chordata; class Mammalia; order Carnivora; family Mustelidae; genus Mustela; species Mustela erminea. The sequence continues at coordinate 95,541,289 of NC_045622.1, forward strand.
GTCAGCTCCGATCCAGACCCTGCCGCCTACCCCTCTGCAGCGGGCCGGCCGCACCCCTCCATCAGCGAGGAGGATGAGGGCTTCGACTGCTTGTCGTCCCCGGAGCGGCCCGAGCTGCAGGGCGGAGGCTGGCGGGGCAGCCTCGGGGAGCCGCCGCCACCCCCACGGGCCTCGCTGAGCTCGGACACCAGCGCGCTGTCCTACGACTCGGTGAAGTACACCCTGGTGGTGGACGAACACGCGCAGCTGGAGCTGGTGAGCCTGCGGCCGTGCTTCGGGGACTACAGCGACGAGAGCGACTCGGCCACCGTCTATGACAACTGCGCCTCCGCCTCCTCGCCCTACGAGTCGGCCATCGGGGAGGAGTACGAGGAGGCTCCCCGGCCGCGGCCCCCTGTCTGCCTCTCCGAGGACTCCACGCCCGACGAGCCCGACGTCCACTTCTCCAAGAAGTTCCTGAACGTCTTCATGAGCGGCCGCTCGCGCTCCTCCAGTGAGTCTGCGGCCGGCGTGCTGGGGCACCTGGGAGGGGGAGGGCGCCGAATCGAGGCTGCTCCAGGAAGGTGGCCCTGCCCATCTGCTTCGATGTGTCAGGACTGAGAGCTTGCTGCCTGGCCCCACCCGCCAAGCGGAGTGGGTCCGTTCTCCTCCAGCTCGGCCCCTCGCTTCCAGGTGCCGAGTCCTTCGGGCTCTTCTCCTGTGTCATCAATGGGGAGGAGCAGGAGCAGACGCACCGGGCCATATTCAGGTAAGAGCCCCAGTGCTGGGCCGGCCAGGCAACCGTGGGGCCGCCCCCTCCCTGCCTCTGCCCTCACTATGTGGCCTAGACCCAGCCTTCACGCTGGCACACGTCCCTCCACCAGCCCCAGGGGCACAGGGCGCACCCAGGCGGGACTCCAGGTGGATGGATTCAGGCCATGTGACCTGTGATGCGCCACCAGGGCCCGGGACCGAGCAGCCCATCTGGCAGGGTGGGCGTGGGGGTCCAGAGTCTGGGAGGGGTTCCGGCGGAGATGCTGCCCAACCCGTACAAAGCATAGCCCTCCCTGCCCTCCACAGGGAAGCGCTCACTTCCTGTTACCTCTGTGTTTTCCGAGTGGCTCTGGGCACTTCCTCCCTGAGCCCCCTGGATGGCAGGAGCCTGTCTGCGTGATCTTGAACTTCCCCAGGAACTAGCAGGCCCAGGCCCAGGATACTCTGTGGAGACTTATTGAACTGGTGCCGCTTTGGCAGCAGCCTGCCCCCCAGAGAGAGGGGGAGCCGATGGATAGCCCGGCTGGGGAGGCCCTGGTGGTGAATTTCTCCCATGCCCTTGCGGGGGACAGGTTTGTGCCTCGACACGAGGATGAGCTGGAGCTGGAGGTGGACGACCCCTTGCTGGTGGAGCTGCAGGCCGAGGACTACTGGTATGAGGCCTACAACATGCGCACGGGTGCCCGGGGTGTCTTCCCCGCCTACTACGCCATCGAGGTCACCAAGGAGCCCGAGCACATGGCAGGTAGCGTCCTTTCCCCTCCTCGGCGCCAGTAGGCCCCACCTTTGCCCAGACATGCTGCCAGGTGACTCTAAAGCCATAGGGAGGGCCCTCGCAGAGGGGACCACATTAGGTCCATCTCCCTCAGAGAGAAGGGAGGCCCGGCCCAGTTGGGACATCCGTGGATGGCGGGCCCGTCTGCTGCCCCGCCACCCCTCACTTCATGCTTGTTTTCCAGCCCTGACCAAAAACAGCGACTGGGTGGACCAGTTCCGGGTGAAGTTCCTGGGCTCCGTCCAGGTTCCCTACCACAAGGGCAATGACGTGCTCTGTGCTGCTATGCAAAAGGTACGTGGTCCCCGCCCCCCACCTGGGCCCCCTCCTCTCCTGGGGAGACAGACCCCCAGAGCCTGATTCCCGTCCCTTACCCACAGATCGCCACCACCCGCCGGCTCACCGTGCACTTTAACCCGCCGTCCAGCTGCGTCCTGGAGATCAGCGTGCGGGGCGTGAAGATCGGCGTCAAGGCTGATGATTCCCAGGACGCCAAGGTGACTGCCTCTACCCCCCCGGCCCCCCACCAGATCTCCCACCTGTGGGCCCTGCGGGCTGATGACACCCTGCCTCTCATCTCCTTCCTGTAGGGGAATAAATGTAGCCACTTTTTCCAGTTAAAAAACATCTCTTTCTGTGGATACCATCCAAAGAACAACAAGTAAGTGAGAGGGACACCATGAGGTGTGAGGGGGCGGCCTGGGGCCGATACGGTCGGGTGTGGGTCTGTGAGTATGTCTGGGGGGTCTGCGCCCCTGTCGCGCTCTCAGACAGATGGTTGTCCTCCCGCAGGTACTTTGGGTTCATCACCAAGCACCCTGCTGACCACCGGTTTGCCTGCCACGTCTTTGTGTCCGAGGAATCCACCAAAGCCCTGGCAGAGTCCGTGGGGTACGGCCCTGTGTGTGTGTGTCTGTGTGTCTCCTGCCGAGCGCCCGGCCCCAGAGCGAGCCCCGGGCCCCCTCCCAGCTCTGCGTGCCTCATGGCCTCGAGCCCAGGTGGGGCGGTCCTGAGGACTAGCTCCCCGCCAGGTAAGGCCCTTCCTTGGGCGGTGGTCTGACCCAAGAAGGGCAACGTGCAGAGAGCAGAGCCGAGCCCCTCCATCTGGGGGAGCCCGAGCCCTGCCCAGGGAGCCCCAGGCTCCAGGTGAAAAACCAGGGGTGGAGATGGTGTACTCCCCGTCACCTGTGTGTCTGCCTGCCTTCTAGGAGAGCGTTCCAGCAGTTCTACAAGCAGTTCGTGGAGTACACCTGCCCCACGGAAGACATCTATCTGGAGTAGCCGCGTGGCCCCGCTCTCTCCACCCCCGGGGCCCGCGCCGGAACAGTCGGCTGCCGACAGGACGCAGCACGCTAGCAGAGGGATGCCCGTCACCCCCAGAGGACGGGGAAGTCGGGGCCTCTGGCCAAGGGTGGGGGAGGGCGGGGTTTCGGGGAGAGGCAAATGCAGTTTATTGTAATATATGGGACTAGATTCATCTATGGAGGACAAAGCAGGCTGCCCAGGGATTGGGAGGGGGCGGGCCTGGGGAAGGGGGTAGCGCCAGGCCTCTGGCCCGGAAGGATGCCCATTGTAGGAGCGGAGGGCTTCGGCCCATCCTGGGCATCACTTCCTCTGCCAGGGCCTCTGGCTCTCCGGCTGTGGCTCCTGCTTTCACAAAGCCCATGCCACTTGCCAGCGTTCCCTCCACCCCATCCCCAACTCCCAACCCCAACTGAAGGCCCTGAGCTCATGCTGAGCCCAGCCACCTCCCAAGAACTTCGCAGCAGGTGGGGGGGTGCAGTCCCTGTTCCTGGCTCTGTCACCTGGGTGGTCTCTGGGTGGCCATCACGCTGGCCACTGGCACGTGTGGGGCCTCACCAGGGAAGGAGCGCGCTGCGGCAGGGCCCCAACCGGGCAGGAAAAGGCGGCTCCTGGATTGGCCCGGGCCAGCCAGGGCCTCTCAGCTGCTTCGGCTGTAGCCCCAGCTTGGTCCTGTCATCCTGGCCACAACTATTAAAGTGCCATTTCCTGTCTGGACTGCAGTGGCTGTGTCTCCCGCCCCCACCACTCCCCCCGGCCCCAGCTGGCGTCCGTGTCAGGAAAGCCCAAGCCTTGGCTGCACAGAACAGCTTTATAATGGGCGCCGGTCACAGGTGTGCGTCGTAGTAATACTCGGCCATGTCTGGCCCATCACGCTTGCGCTGCTGGGCTCGGGAGAGGAGGGGTCGAGGCCCTCGTGGCCAGGGGTGCTTGGGTCGAACCCCATAGTCTGAGAAGAGAAGAGGGTGTGGGTGGCAGGGGGAAATCCACCAAGATCACCCCAGAATGGTGCCATTTGGGATGAAAAGCCCCGGAGGCTGGGTGTGGGTGCCCTCCCCTAGGGCATGTGTCCCCGGGGGTGGGGGACACGCGGGGGAAGGGCAGGGGGGCGGCCGGGCAGGGCAGGGCTGAGATATTACCATCCACTAGGCCGGAAAGTGGTTGTGAGAGTTGCAGAGGGGCTGAAAATTCTTCAGGAACAGATCGCTGAGGCCTGTGGGAGGTGTTGGGGTGCTCAGCCCGGGCCCTTTTAGGCCACTAACCACCTCCCTGTGAGGGCTCAGGGTGGGGGACTGTGTGAGCTGCAACACCCAGGACTATGGCACCAGCCAGTCCTCTGGGAAGCGGAGCGGGAGGCAGCACGACAGAGCCTCCCCTGTGGGCCCCTGAGCCTGTGCCCCCGGGTATTACCTCAGTGGCTGGGGGCGGAGGAGTGCAGCTGCCAGGACGAGATAGAGGAAGAAGAGGCTCAGCCCAGCCCTGGGATGCAGAGCCCCCAGCATGGCGAGAACCATCTCCTATTCAGGTCCCTGTCCCCTGGCTTCTGCCTGCCCCTCCCCCGGCAGAAGGACGGAACTGCTGCCCACTCCCGGGCCGCCTCACAAAGGGCAGGGTTCCAGGGCTCGGCCAGGCCAGAAACGTCCAGCAGAGCTTTGGTCTTCATTTCATGTTGTCGACGCTGTCCGCCAACAGGTGCCAAACAGTTTCTTGCTCTAGTGTCACTGCCCGAGGGTTAAGGGCATAGATTTTTGGCATCTGATCTCCATTCTTAGCCCCACCTTGTCTCCTGCGAGGCGGCCATGTCAGTTGCAGGCTGCCTTCTCATCTCTGAGGTAAGGTGCATACTTGGTGCCCAAGAAGTGGCACGCAGGAGAGGTCACATGGAGCCCCAGCCGTTCCCACTCCGCGGCCTCCGGCCTCCTGCTGCCACTGCCCTGTTTCCCCCCACCCCCCCCAGTGACGCCTGGACCGTCCTCCAGCCAGAGAGCATCAAGCAGGCCATTCAGCCCTGGCCCGGGGGTCGGGCTGCTCTAAGAGACACCCCCCCCCCCGTTCTGCGAAGCTTCCAACAGCCCAGCGCTGGGGCTCCCCAGGCCCTGCCACCACCCCTGAGGTTGGACAGAGGGCTTTTGAGTCGGTAGCAAAGCCTGCTCCCTAGAGTGGAAGCTTCCCGAGGGTAGAGACTGGTTTTGTTCGAGGCAGGATCCCCAGCCACAGCCGGTAGATGCTCAGTCAAGATTTGTTGAATAAATGCAACGTGCTAGCATGGAGCCAGGCTCCTCCCGGCCCGTCGGAGTGCGCAGCCCAAGCTCACCTCCAAAACCCCAGCCCGCTCCAGACCTGTGCACTCAGAACCCGAGGGCTGAACAGGGCTCTGCACTTTGGGAACCCCATCGCTTCTTAGCAGACCTTCCAGGGGCCCAGCTCCTCACCCGTAACTGCCCACGTGCCCAAGGCTGGGAGAGGGACATCCCTGGCTCCTGTTCTTCAGCAACCCCCAGGGTAACAAGTGCTGGCATCTCCTTCAGACTGTCCCTGTGTGCTCTGAGCCCACACGCTAACTAACTGCTCAGTGGTCATCTCCCTTTCTGTGTCCTAGACACAGCTGTCCCTCAACAAGCCCGGGTCCCCATCCTCTATGGGCCGGGAACCCACAGTTCTGGACACTCTGCCCAACTCAGTCCCTCGTCCCTCACCCTCCTTGCCTCTAAGATGCCACCATCTTCCTCTAGCCACACCCACTCCCGAACCTACCTGAATCCAGGCCCATCCACTGCTGGAGGATTCTGCCACTGTGTCCCTGTGCTCAGCCTCCAGCACCACCCGATGGGAGCCCCTGCACCAGACCGCTGGGGTGAGGTGTATTTTTTTTAGCAAGTTTTTATTTGAGAGCACGAGCAAGGTGAGGGGCAGAGGGAGAGGCAGATCCCTGCTGAAGGACTCCGATTTGATCCCAATGGGGGATTTGATTCCGGAACTCTGGGATCAGGACCTGAGCCGAAGGCAGCAGATGCTTTACCCACTGAGCCACCCAGGCGTCCCAGGGATGAGGTTTAAAATGCTCCCCTCCCCGCTGCCTTCCGGAGACAGGTCTGAGTTTCTTGCGACTTGCTGTGCACAACGTCGTCTCCCAGCTGAAGCCTGCAGGGCACTGATGCAGGGTCACCCCCACTAGAATAGAGGCCTCCCTGACAGGTGTGCCCTCCACAGGCATCTGTCCTCTGCTCTCACATCTTGGACCTGGCCTTCCTCAGGTACTCGCTCCTACCTGTTCTCACGCCCCGCATGCCTCATTTCCATGTCTCCGCTGGTGGGTGAGTGCCCGGCGGGGAGGCCTGCTCTCCTCCCGCTGCACGGACAGCCCCGGGCCAGACGCCACTTACAGGGTACATGCCCGGCAACAGTCAGGGCTCCAAGCTGTGACCTCCCTGAAGAGCTTGTCCTTTCACCCTCCAGTCCTGGACCTGGATGTGCCTTCGGGGGGGGGGGGGTGGCAGGGAAAGGCTGGCTGCCCCCCGCCACAGCTCCCCCCAAGAGACAGAGGAAATGAGGCGTGGTAGAAGCTGGTGCGGATGGAGCCCTTGGAACTCAGAGGGCGGCTCATTGGGCTAGACACTGCGGCAGGAGAGGACAGTCTGTTCACAGGGGACAGGGGTGGCGGCTGAGAAGGGGACAGGCCAGGTAGATCACCCAGGCAGATCTGCCAGGCTGCAGTTGCTCGGTCTGGGCACTTGCACCTTCCCCAGCAGCGTGCGTGTGCGTGTGTGCGTTTGCATGGTCTCCAGGGAGCTGGCAGGGAGTGTGCATGGAGACCCCAGTTCACACTGCCGAACCTGCACCCGCTCAGGCTCTGAGTCCCTCTGACACCTGCCCCCAGCATTGGCCCCATGGCTGGCTGGTGCCTATGGGAGAAAACCTCCTGCCATCAAATGGGGGCTGGGGCTCCAGCAGTCCCCAAACCAAGCTGGGCCCACCATTCACCAGGCTCTGGCACAGAGAGGCTGGCAGGCTGGAGCGACAGGGCCCTGCAGGGAGGGGGCAGACAGAGGCTCTGGCCAGAGGCCACACAGGCACTGTGTGCCCAGCTGGGCCTTGTCTGTTGTCACCAGGATCGGGGACAGAGGTGTGGGATTAACCTCTGCAGCTGCCATGGCCAGCGGCTTCCCACGCTTGCAAAGACCAGATCCCAGCTCTCTGTGGCTGGAGAAGCCCAGGCCCCCGTCCCAACCGAGGGTTCTCAGCCCAGGGATGAGGGGCAGGAGGCAGTGGCTCCATGGCCAGAGAAGTTCGGGAGGTGCGTGGGTGGCCTGGCTGCTGGGTGGGGGTGCCAGGAGCGCCGGGCAGTGGGATGGAGACGCCACAGGTGGGCTCGCTGCCAGAGTCGGTTTATTAGGGTGAAGGGGCCCTGGGGGACCCAGAGGCTGGGGCACCCCTGCCCCTCCCTGCACCCACTCCTGGGATAGGTCAGCCCCAACTGTAGAAATAAATTTTCTGCCAGGCAGGCAGGTAATCCATGAGCGGCCCTGGAACGAGAGGGAGTTCGGGGCTGAGGGCCAGACTCCAACCTGGCCCCAACCTGACTCTGCTCTACCTGAGGCTGTTCTCAGGAGCCTCAGCAGCCCCAGCCCGGCTGCTCACATCTACTGGGCCACCAGCCCCACAGACTCTCCCATCTGCCCGCCCCTAGGAAAGCAGCAGCAGCAGCAGCGACCTTTGTCCCCTTTGCAAGAAGACCCTCAGGCTTCAAGAAGCCACAGGGCTGGTCCCACTGTGGACACTGATGGCCTCTCTGCTGAGGGAAGAGCTCCAAACAGCCTGGTGGGCACCAGAAAGCCCCAGAGAAGCCAGCGGTATACGGCTCCGGGGTCCCAGGGCAGCTAAGGCTGACAGCCCAGGGTGGCCCTACACTTCTCCCAGGACAGGACACCCCCTTCCAGCCACCCCTGAGGCTCTATGTGCCAGCCTGGCCCTGCCCAGGAGCTGTCACCCGCCCAACCTGACTCTCTGGGCTCCCTCTCCTGACTCTGTCAAGAATCAAATGACAAGGAGATAAAGAGACAATAGTCAAGGACACGGGCCACTGGACAGACCCGTGACACTCTGTAATCATCACATCCCTATCCCGCACTTACTTGCCACCAGGCCAACGCCCGGAACGTGGTCTGCCAGCAGCTGGAGCAGGAAGAGGATCCTCGCCCTGCAGAGACATGAGCAGGAAGCAGGCTGAGTGGGGGGTCTCGGTGCCTACGACCCCGGCCATAGGCCTGGACCGCCCACAGCTCAGCTCCGGACTTGGCCTTACTCGCGGCACCACACACAGTCCTCCCTCGTCCTGCCCTTCCTTCTCCTGAGCCAACGCATTCCTGGGGCACCGCACACGGGCCAGTCCCAGCACAGGGATGGTGAGGGCCCAGAAGGACAGCCCCACCTTCAAGAAGCCCCGTGAACCAGAAGAGCTGAGCCACACTGAAACCTTATGAGCCAATGTTGAGTGACCAGGCCCCCTGAGGGAGGCAAACTCAGAGGAAGGGGCCAGAGCCAAAGCCTTATTTTTTGTTTTTTTTAAGAGATGGCACTTTCCCATGGGAGGACCTGGGGTGACACGACAGTGCTGGGGATGGTAACAAGAGAAATGATGACAAGACTCGGCATCTGTTGAGTGATTCTGTACAAAGCACTCCCGTATGTCTGAGGTCACAGAAGGCCTCCCACAACCCTTTGAGGTGGGCACAATCACGTCCCCGTCATTCAGATGAGACACAGAGAGGTTCAGTAACTTGCCCAAGGTCACACAACTGGAAGGCAGACTGGCCCCAGAGATGACACTCGGTCTCTGACAGGAAGGACAGGGGGCTCCCCACACAGCCTGCGCCCCAGAGCTGCTCAGCAGCCCACTCCCTGTCCTCTGGGGAAACAGGAATTTCTCTGGCAGGTTTCTAGACCTTTCTCAGTCTGAGCCACTGCTGTAAGGGTACTAGGCTGGTCTGCTCGGCAGGAGCCAAACTAGAGGCTCGCCGCCTATGGGGCCACCTCTGCCGGTATGGTCACCTCAAAATGCCTCAGTTCCAAGATCCTGGGACTATGCTTCCTCTGCAAAGGGCAGACTGTTTGTGGGGGGAGCTCATATGGTCCACGTAAGTCTCTGGAATATTCCTTCAGAGCAGGGAATAGGATTTGGCTTTAGTAGCTTGTGAGCTTGCAAACTTAGCTGGAAACAGGGACAGCCAGGCCCGGCTGTTCTCACTGAGGTGGCATTAATTGCAGCCCAAACTCACTTCCTATTGCCTCAGAAACAAAGCAAACCAAACCCAAACAGAGGCTGTGCAGTCCTAGCAGGAAATGTGATTCCGGGTACGACTGCAGTCTTCCAGCAAAGGACTTACTAAGACAGGAGCCTCTCGTCTGTCTCCTGGCCCCCGTCGCTGTACAGGGACCACCCCCGCCCCTCCAGATCACAGTCACACCTCAGGCAGTCACCCGGCAGACCTTGTGGCACTTGGTCCCAAGCCACCCCCCAACTTGCAGCCAGTGGGCCCTCTGAGCCTGGCTAAGGCCGGAAGCTCTGGGCCCTCAAAGGAGACAACGGGGGCTGGGCAAGGTAGGGAGAGGCTAAGAGAGATCATGGAGGTGGCCCCTGGCTCTGCCACAGGCCAGCTGGGCGGCTCGGTTTAAGGTGCCCAGTTTCTGTGAACCTCAAGGGCCTCTCTGCAACGTGGGGCTCCAAACCACTCAGCAGGAAGAAAGCCCCCCCTCCATCCCCACGGCCCCATCCTCAGCACGCCCAGGGCTAGGCCAGGGGCCTGAACACCCCAAGGCAGTGGGTGCAGGCCGAGGGTGGGCCTCGCCCCTCCTGGGGCCCGTCCTCACTCGGAGAAGCGGTCGTAGAACGGGGAGCGCAGCAGGTAGTAGAGCAGCAAGATGGTCCGTCGCCGCAGCTCCAGCCGCTCCCTCCGGCTCAGGCCCTTCCTGTCGCTCAGGAGGCTCAGGCTGGGGGCAGGAGGGAACACGGTCAGGACCAGCAACGGGGGAGGGGGGCCCTCCCATCTGCTCCGGTGGAGACAGGTCTGTAGCACAAAACCCAGCAGAGAGAGTGGTCTCTCCAGGCAGGCCCAGGCTCACCTGGTCACATCCACGACCCCAGAGAGGAGCCAGGGTGTCCACGACCGCTGACCCCACAGGCCCAGGCTGAGCACTGATGGCCATGGTGTCAAGGAGGTCTCCAGCACATGGCCCACCCCGCCCCCCGCTCCCCATCGGCCTGTCCTGCAGGGCTGGCCAGCCGTGTGGGCTGAGGATACAGTGCAGCAGCGGCCGGGCGATGTACAAGGACTCTGCGATGGTCTCCTGCAGGCCCAGAGGGGTGGGGGTGACACTCAGCTCCTCGCGCTGCTGCTGTTGCTGCCGTCCCTCCCGCTGCTGGGGGGCTCCCCAGTGCCTCGAGTGCAGGGATGGGGCTAGAAACACAAGGGCCGCGGCTAAGCAGTCAGGCCCAGGCTGACCTCAGCCCTGAGGCGCCCAGGCCACAACATCCTACACTTACTGTTCTGGAGGGTTCGTACCACTCGGTTTGACCGTTTCCCCACGTACGACTGCTCCTGGCTGTCAGTGCTCTGGTCACCATCTAGCAGGGACAGACAGAAGGCCATGCTGTCAGAGGGCCACGTTTCCAGCAGAGCCTGTGGAGAACATGCGTGCCGTGAACGCTCCTGGGGGGCTGAGGGGAGAACAGGTGAGCGTGGACAAGCCTGGACCAAGGCAGCGGCTGAGGCAGGACGCAGTCGCCAGCGATGTGGGGTCAGCACCATCCCCGGCCTGGGTAAAGTGCAGCATCACTGGTGGCAGGGGAGCCAGCCAAGAAGCCAGACCTCCCTGGGGACTGGAGGGAGGGAGGGAAAGAGGGAGAGCCCAGGCCTTCTCAGGCCTTTGCATTCAATATGATCAGGAGGAGAAGCAAAGAATGGTCCCCATCGAGGGCCAGAAGCATCAGGCCAACCGGTAAGGAGTACGAAGCCCCGAAGGGACAGATCTGCCAGGTACCCAGCCTCACACAACTGTGGCACTTGAGATCCAGAACAAGGCCCATGGTTGGCAGGACCTCTGTCTCCACCTCATGCTGTCCCTCGTTCCTGCCACCCACAAAAAAGAATGAAGACAATGGTGCCAGGAGTCCTGAGTTCAAGTTCTGATTATGCCTCTACCCTCATTTTTTTTTCCCTCTGTACAATACAGGGGAATGAGAGCAAACTGAACTGCTGGGGATAGATGTGCTCCCTGAACAGACAACACGCCACTCCCGCCGGCCCGCTCGAAACCCACGAATTAGTTCCATGTGCCAGGCCGCTCCAGAGAGTGGCAACAGCTTACCAGGGGGCCGTGCCTGGGTCTCCCTGTCCAGCGGAACAATGGGGGGTGAGGTCTGGAGGCCAGCCTTGAACCAGATCAGCAGGAACATCCGCAGGACAGCCCTGGGTTGGGAGTATGACAGGGCTGCGGGGGCGATGGCTAGCCAGCAGGGGGTTAGGGGTGCTCTGATGAACCCCATCCGAACTGCTGGCCAGAGTCACCTCCACCCAGGACCTGCCCTCCTCAGTCCCGACGTACTTGGCCAGCTGGATGAGGGCGATGACAAGCCAACGGCCCACTTCACCCCACACCTTGGCGGCCCCCATCTCCATGAACACTTCCACGCACTCCAGCACGCTCAGCCATGTCAGCAGCTTCTGCTGGGACAGCGACTGCAAGGACCCCAGGCCAAGAGGTCAGGGCTGGGGGGACCAGTCCCAGGCCATCCCCCTAGGGGAGGTGGATTTTCCCCTAAAACTACCCGTGTAGGCCTGAGTTCTCCAGGGGGCAGAGGCTACCCTATGCCTCTGAAACTCAGTCTCTTCATCTGAGACAGGGGCACTAACAACTCGACCCTTCCCCTGATGAGACGGCCTGAACCTCAGCAGACGTGGGCATGTCTCACACTGAGATGGTAACACAGGCTACACACGCAGTCCCAAAGCTTCCCGCCCTCAGCTCCTGCCAGAATTCTCACCACAGGCAACTTTTTCTGGAGCGCTCTCCGCAGGATCCCATCATTAAGCAGCACGAGCAGGTTAGAGGCAGAGTACACTGAGAGGGAGAGTTGTGGCCTTCAGGGGCTGCTCCTGCAGCCTCGCCACCCTCCCCTTCTCCCCAGAGCTGCAGGGATCACCTGTTACCTGCTCTACTCCTCCTGCCCCAGACTGTGTGGAAACCAACCCGCCTCCTCACCCACTTCCTCAGAGCTCCCCGCTCCCGGGTAAGATCTCGTGTGGGTGGCTGGAACACGAAGGGATGGTTTGATCTCTGTGACAAAGCAGTGACTGCCCTGCCCCAGAGCCCTGGTTGGCCGGCTGCCCAGAACTGCCTCTCGCTCTCACAGCCATGGATGGGTGGTCTTGCCTCCTGGCCTCCTCTCTCTACAGCCTGCCCCCCCCAACCCCGCCCAGAGGCAGCTCCAGTTCCACCTCCCGTGCTCCCTGGGCAAACACGACTGAGGCAGTTACAGTCTGAGGCTCCTCGAATGTGAGAAATCTGGGCTTGAATCCTGCCTCTCGGATCATCAGTAGTTGTCCCCTAACCTCACTGAGCTGCCCCTTTAACTGGACACTGAGGACAGTTACACTACCCACCTCCTATGACTCCAGGGAAGATTAACTGGGCAAAGGCAGGCAAGGTACTTGGGTCAGTGGCCAGACCAGTCAAGGTCCCCAGATTTGTCTCTGGTCTATTTGGGGGGCGGGGGGAAGACGTCAAGACCGTGGACTCTGGAACTGTGTCCGATTCAGCACAGGACCATGTAACGGAAAGCCTAGGACTGCGGACCGGGGTGGTCCCCGCTCTGGGAAGCCTCGCCGCCCCCCACCCACCCCAGAGCCCCACTCACCCAGCTCTGACAGCTCGTGCGAATCGGAGAAGCGACCTGGGGAGAAGGCACAGGAGGCGACGGTGAGCATTCGCCTCAGTCTGCGGCTTCGGGCGCAGACGTCCCCTCCCTATGCCCGACGGGAACCTGGATGGAACTTCTCAAGCACAGCGATCACTACTCTGATTCCGAAGGGAAGGGGCCAGTGGGGGTCAGGGGTCAGAGCCCCTAAGGGCTGGGTCAAAGGTCAGGGTAGCACCTGCCAGCAGGTAACTGAGGCCCCGCACTGCAGTCTCCAGCTGGGCCGTGGCGGCCGGGTGACGAGTCACGTACTCCTGGTAGCGGAGGCTCAGAAGCCGCAGTTTCTCCATCCTGCCCTCGGGACGGATAGACTCACGGACCGCCTGCACGACCAGCTGCAACAACCTTCTTCCTGCGCCCTCCTTCCTGCTTCCGGTCCTAGGCCCGCCTCTTCGTTGCTTAACTTCCGAGGGCCAGAAGGATAATGACGTGAAGGGCCATTGAACCACCCTTCACCCCATTGCCTAAATCACCTCCCTCCAGGGTAGCGCTTAGCAACTGCGGGCCTGATCCCGCCCTCCCTGCTGCTTCAGGTCATTGGTTAATACACGCTCCGCCCCCGACCCTCCCAGCGGCGTCGGGACCGGGTTCTTCCGCCTTCCGGGTGGGCGGCCCTTGCGCCTGCGCAGTTAGCAGTTCCAGGGAAGCTCCCGCTGTAGTCTGAGCAGTTCATTCTAGAGAATGGACTAGGACCCTAGAGTCTTTCCAATAGAACACCGAGAGGCTCGAACGGGAGGACCGTATTTTAAGGGGGCGGGGAGGTAGTCGGCTAAAGGAATTACGATCAGACTTGAGGAGGCGCGGGGACAGTCCTGGCAGGCATCTTGTTGGCCACTTGCCTCGTCTCCCGACCCCCACCAGAGGTAGTGCTGGGGAAACCGAGGCAAGGAAGAATCCAGCCCTCCACGCAGTCTCGATCCCTGGTCAGCCACTGTTAGTGCTGGGCTTCGGCCACAGCTCCCGCATGCACTATGCGGGTGTGCAGTCCCATCCTCGCGGAGAAAACTCTGTTTCCGCCTTCGGTTCCTGGCTTGGGGTGACTTGGTCGAGCGCTTCCCTTCTCTGAGTCTCGAGTTTTCCTATCTGTAAAATGGTTTGAGGGGAGCCTTGCTCCTTGAACTCCGGTTCAATCTCAGAGCGCTTTTCGGCTCTCGGATGCACCTTCCGGTCCTCAGCGGCTCCCCAACGGACGGGCGAGAATACCGGGAATCTTCCCATACCGGGCGGCCTCCCTGAAAGAGGCTGTAGCGGGACAGGAGCCGCCAGAGGCGGGGCATCTGACGCTCTGGGGAGGCCGGCACTGATTGGCTGTGAGGAAAGGGGCGGGGTCTGGGTGGGGTCAAAGGTCTGAGCCTTTGGGGACCTGACTCGCTGGTTCAGGGAACTCTGAAAGTAGTAACACGTTGTTTTACCTGATTCCCTCTACGGAATATTATCAGCAGGTGTGGAAAGGATCTGCTTAAGAACGCCCAGCCACATTCGAATCTTGCTGTAGTCTGACCACAGAGCCTAGGCGGCTTCAACAACACGACTCACTAGGAAGCCACAGCCCCTCCTAGACCTCCCCACTCCTTCACCCTCCTCTCCAGCTTAGTTTTCTTCTATATCAGGTGGGGAAACACAGCTACCCTCCCTACTCATGCTAAGCAATGATGACCCAGGGAGATGTGTCCAGGGGCCTCGGGAGAGGCTAAAGTTCTTGGAGGACAGGGGGGCAGTCGTGGGCATCATCAACACGGTTTCTCACCACCTCCTGGATGCCAGGCTTACTCCTAGACCACTCTTTCTGGCAACCTTGCCAGCTAGGTGTGAACTCTTTTTCACAGATGGGGTATAAGAGGCCCCAGTAGGCGAAAGGACTTGTTCCAGGTCATGTGACATGGCATTGGCCAAATGGACCACAATGTGCGTCTCCCACAGCAGTGCCCTCTCTCCCACTGCCCACAGCCTAGCAAGGGCAGTGACACAGTGAGGCCACGTGATCGGGAGTCTAGCCAGTAGATGGGGTTAAGACCAGGGCTCAGGGCATTCAGTGTGGGGCTCTTTCTCCTTTCCTCCCTGTACCCCACCATCTTAATGAACCTGTTCCTGAACCTCACCAGTGGGCACTCCTCCAGTCTCTCCCTCTGCAGCCGTGGAGAAAGTGAGGACAGGACGGGGAGTGTGAAGTTTCTGTGATACTCGCAGGGCTGACGGGCCTGTGGTTCTGGGGAGAAAAGGTGTGGAGGACAGAGCAGCAGCATCCCCCAGACAGAGTGAGGGGCACTGGCCTCTGTTTCTCCACCTTCCCTGCAGGACTGGGAGAGGAGAGCCGGCCCAGCCACTTTGGAAGCAGCAAGGTTGCCTGAATGTCCTCTCCAGATCTCAGGCCTGATTAGGTCCCAGAAACAAAGAGTACCTCCTCCAAGTACCTCCTCCACACATGGCCACATGTGTGGAGGAGGTACTTGGCAAAGCCCCTCCCTGCCGGGTCCCTCTACCTGGCATTGGTCACCTGGCTGGGATGGAAGGGCCTCTGGGCAAGTTGGGCCAGAACCTCCCATTGGTCGGGTCGGCCCTGAGCCACAGGAGAAGAGAGCTAGACCAGTCTAACCAGTATAGAGGAGGTCACTGAGGCCCAGAGAGGGGGCTTGACTGGGCTAAGGTCACACAGCAAAGTCCTGGGCAGAGCTGGGTCAAACGAGGTTTCAGGCCTAGAAGACTGCCCTTTCATATGGCCACACCTGTCTCCCACTCCAGGCTAGAGATGAGGGCCAGAGGGGCTAAAGGCTCAAAGTTCCAAGCGCCAGGATAGCTTCTGCACCCCCATCTCCTTTTAATTCCCAGATGTGCAGGGAGCCACCATCAGTCTCCATGGCAACCGTGACCCCGGCCTCCCAAACTGGACCTTCCTAGAAAAACCCCATCTCCCAGAGAAAGGTATCCTGGCGTCTTGAAGGAGGAGACTTGAGAGGGTCTCATGCTGGACTGCTTTCCACAGCTGCTTTTGGGTTAGGATCTCCCAGGCCCTCATTTTAATAGGTGAAGTTGCGGTAACCGGTCTGGCAGAGAGGCCTGGGGCATTCCGTCCATTTTCAGCACCGACTTAGTGCTCCGTGGGTGCTGGACCCTGGCTGGGCTCCCGGGCCCAGTACAGGACAAGATAGACAAGGCTCCAGGCCCAGGATTAGCCTTCTTCTAGGGGGGGAGACCTGCTATAAACAGGTCCACGAGGTCAACTTCCAGGAGGGCTAGGAATAAAATAAACCAAGGGAGGTGGAAGGAGGAGCCCGCCCTCGGGAGGGTGGGGGTAGGCGACCTGGTGGAATCCAGGCAGAAGGAATATCAGGGGCAAGTCCCGGGGCAGGAAGCCTTCGAGTAGAGCAGCAGGACACTTTGCCTTCAGGGAAGAGCCTAGGAAGGGGTCTGGGTGTTGGAACAGGTCACTTCCCTCCTCGGGAGAATAACGCCTGCGTCACAGGACCGAAGGGAGGGTTAACCGAGACGAGGGGAGGGTTAAACGAGACGAGGCTCAGCAAACCTCAGCACCGGGCCTGGCACGAATGTGCGCTCAGCCAGACGTGACTGTTCTCCTTCACGGGCCAGAGCGCCCACCGCTCCCTCCAGGGCCGAGGGCCGGGCTGCGGTCGGCTGCGGGGTGCGAGATGGGGCCGAGTCAGAGATCCAGTCCCAGCCCCAGTCACAAGGCGCAGGTCTAGGCAAGGGTGGGGAATCCCGGTCCCCGCGTCAGGGAGGCCCCTCGCCAGCTCCCGAGCAGGAGTCGATCTTCGCAAGGCGGCTTTGTCCGAGTTGCCAGAAATGAATGGGGGTGGGGCGGCCCGGGAGCTCCAGGTGCTCCGAGTGCTTGGGCAGGACTCGGCCAGCCCCGCCTCCAGTGCCCGGAGCAGGTGTCTCGGACCCTCGAGGCCCCGCATTCCACTCCTTCCGCCTTAACCCGGCAGTCCCTTTGATCCCGGGCCCGGGGTCACGGGCCCCTCCCCCGATGGGAGGTTAAGGGAAGGAGATGGGGCCTCAGAGCTGGAAGAGGGGGATGGGCTCAGGGCAGGTGGCGGGGACCGTGGCTTCCTGGGTGGCTGCCCCTGCTCCCTCCAGCCATCCTGGGGGTTCCCCGGGTTCCTCCCGGGCTTTGGGGGGGGAGCATCGGATGCCGGGGCGGAGGGCGGGGCCAGCCACCCCACAACCCCCGGGGTCTCCCCGCCCCTTTGGGCTCAGTCGAGCGGAGGTGAAACCTGAACCCAGGTTGGGGGCGGGGCTGGCTCCTGCTCTGGACGGGCCTGGCCTGCGCCTCCACCCCCTTCCCCTGCACCCCGGCCGCCTTCTGGAAGAGGAAGGTCGGGGTTCCCGAGCCGCTGGAGCAGGTGAGGTGGCGACTGAGAGCGAGACGGAAGACCAGGCGGCCGTCGGGCCTCGTCGCCCAAGGCTGATCCTCCTGCCTCCCTCCCCGATCCTCAGGGACCGCGATGGAGCCCACAGCCCGGGGTCGCGCTCCGCCCTGAGCGCCCCTGCCGGCAGCTATGCTGCCCCGAGGGCGCCCCCGGGCGCTGGGGGCCGCGGCGCTGCTGCTCCTGCTGCTTCTGATCGGATTCCTCCTGTTCGGCGGGGACTTGGAGTGTGAGCGCGGGGAGCGCGGAGGCGGGCGGAGGGGCCCGGGATCCTTCCCCTGCCCGCTGACGCCACGTGTCTCTGCAGACGGGCGGCCGCCGGGCGCTGGTGCCCTAGACGGAGACCCGTCTGCGGACCGCGGGGGCCACAACCACTCGGACTGCGTCCCGCCGCCGCCGCCGCTGCCGAGGTGCGAGGTAGGTGAGCGCGGCCCCTGGCGGCGGAAATCTCAGGGGCGCCGCGCCCCCAGCCGGACCTCCCGGACACCTGTGGGAATGGCGACACCTGGCGAGAATCCGCCAGGTGGCTCTGACATTGACCAGCGGGCCAGGGACGCCTCCCCTGCTCCCGGCCTTAATTTCCCCTTTTGTGAAATAGGGGTGGACTCCTGCTCCGAGTGCCCCCACCACAGTCTTCCTTAGCTCTGTTGCCGGGCGGGGCTGCGCTGCCCTCCGCCTGGCCAGCCCCGTCGTGGGCTCTGGTGGGGGAGGGGCAGCTGCTCACCTTGTCATCCCCTTCCCAGCTATTGCACGTGGCCATCGTGTGTGCGGGACACAACTCCAGCCGAGACCTCGTCACCCTGGTGAAGTCTGTGCTCTTCTACAGGTATAACAGGTCGGGAGTGGGGAGTCAGCCAGTAGGGAAGGGAACACAGGCTTGGGCGGGATCTGGGAGCTCCAGTGGCCCCATCTGCACCACAGGGACAGTGGTCGAAGATGGTTCTAACAGCATCCGAAGCTGGGGACGGAAAAGCTCTGCAGAAGCTGTGCTTCCACTTCTGAGCCCCTCTGGTGGGTCTTGTCCTGAGTTCTTCTTTCTTGGGCCTATCAGCTTTCCTCACCTGTCCTTCCCAAAGGAAAAATCCGCTGCACTTCCATCTGGTGACTGATGCCGTGGCCAGGAACATTCTGGAGATGCTCTTCTACACGTGGATGGTGCCCGCTGTCCGGGTCAGCTTCTATGACGCAGAGGAGCTCAAGGCAGGGGCCCTGGCCCTTCTGGACTTCTTTCTGGCAGTGCCCAGTCCTTTCCTTCCTCCCAGGGCATCGGGGGTGGGGCGTGGGGGAGAGGTTAGAGCTGCCTTGGAACCCCCGATCCCATCACACCCACTGAAGCTCAAATCCCTCATCCTCCCTGGGGCCATGCCTTCTTCCCCTTGTGTCACCCCTGGCATATGTTCTGGCCCTCATAGGCCCTTCTCTGCCAGGTTCAAGCCCTGTCCTTCCCACCCCCTCCCCCAACACAGCCCCAGGTCTCCTGGATCCCCAACAAGCACTACTCTGGCCTGTACGGCCTCATGAAGCTAGTGCTGCCTGCTGCCCTGCCCCCTGACCTGGCCCGTGTCATTGTCCTGGACACAGATGTCACCTTCGCCTCTGATATCGCAGAGCTCTGGGCACTCTTTGCTCACTTTTCTGGTGAGAGGCCTGGGACCCAGCCCCAGCCAGTCCCCCCTCCCTGGCCTGTCCAGGCCCGGCTGTAGCCTAGCCCTGAGCCGAGGGCCAGTGATGGCCTCAGGCAGCTCCCTCATGCCCTCCCCTCCCAGATGAGCAGGTGATCGGTCTTGTGGAGAATCAGAGCGACTGGTACCTGGGCAACCTCTGGAAGAACCACAGGCCCTGGCCTGCCTTGGGCAGGGGATTTAACACAGGTGGGACAGTGGTCGGTGGAGGCAGGAGGGGTGACCACTGGTCAGGACACAGAATGCTAGGGACCGCCTCCCCCCCCCACCAAAGAATAGTGCTATGGACACCAGGAGAAGAGCTGGAAAACAGTTCCAACCTTGGCTGTGCTGGATGACTTTGCTGGTCCCCCTGGGCCTCTTGATTTCTCATCCATGAAATGGGGATGATGTTGCCAGCTGTGGGATCACTTGAGTGGGAGAAGATGGCTGTGGAGGTGCTCTGTAAGCTGGGCAGTGCCCCCCTTTCACCTCCAAAAGGAATGATGGTTGACTGAAGTGGTCCATGCTCCTGTCTGAACAGTCAGAAAATACCAATAAGTCAAAAAGTAGACATTCAAAAGACATCTTCAGGAACCCTGACCCCAGGGGCAGGGTTAGCCCAGGTGGGCATGATGACCCCTTCCCCCCGGGCAGGTGTGATCCTCCTGCGGCTGGACCGGCTCCGGCAGGCTAGCTGGGGGCAGATGTGGAAGCTGACGGCCACACGGGAGCTCCTCACCCTGCCGGCCACCTCACTGGCGGACCAGGTCTGGGGGGGGATCCTCTGAACGGGAGCAGTGGGAGGGTGAGGGGGGCAGGCCCTGGGCCACGACACAATGGCTGTCTCTGCCCAGGACATCTTCAATGCCGTAATCAAGGAACACCCAGGGTTGGTGCAGCCCTTGCCCTGCATCTGGAACGTTCAGCTGTCAGACCACACGCTGGCTGAGCGCTGCTACTCGGAGGCGTCTGATCTCAAGGTCAGTGGGGTTGGGGCCGAGCGGTGGGCTTCCGGTCTCTGCGCGCATCCCCTGAACATCACCCTCCTGGGTCCCAGGTAATCCACTGGAACTCACCCAAGAAGCTTCGCGTGAAGAACAAGCACGTGGGATACTTCCGCAACCTCCACCTGACCTTCCTGGGGTATGACGGCAACCTCCTGCGGAGAGAGCTCTTTGGCTGCCCCAGCCCACCCCCATCCGGGGCCGAGCAGGTGAGAGGGAGCCGCCTTCCCTCATCTTAGGGAGGCTCTGCCCCCTCCCTGTTCTGATGGGACCCGGCCTCGTCTGGGGACTTGCCCTCCCGCCCCAGCCCTGGCGCCCGTCTCCCCGAAACCCCCTCAGGTGCAGCGGGCCCTGGCGCACCTGGACGAGGAAGATGCCTGCTTCGAGTTCCGGCAGCAGCAGCTCACTGTGCACCGCGTGCACCTGACCTTCCTGCCCCATGAGCCGCCGTCCCCCCGGCCCCACGACGTCACGCTGGTGGCCCAGCTCTCTATGGACCGGTGAGAGTACCGGGGAGCAAGGCAGGGGCTGGGACGGGGGATTCCGAGAGGACGGTTTCAGTGGGTGGGAGGAAGAGCTCCTGCTCGCTGCCTGAGGCTTGAGGAGTTCCCGGATCCGGAGACATGGGCTGTGGTTAAGAGCTTGGGTGCCTGGGTACCGACGTCCGTAGCTGGGGGACCACGGGCAAGTCTTCCTATCTCCAGCCTTTGCTGTTCTTACCTGTTCCCTGGGAAGGGGTCCCCTTGTGGGGTCGTTGTGCAGGTCAGGTAAGACCAGCTTAGAAAGGCCCGGGAAGGTGCTCAGTCACCCATGGGAAGGGGTGTCTGCGGCAGCTGCCCCGGAGAGCTGCCCCAGCGGGCTGACCACCCCCCTCGCCCCAGGCTGCAGATGCTGGAAGCCCTGTGCAGGCACTGGCCGGGCCCCATGAGCCTGGCCTTATACCTCACAGACGCAGAGGCCCAGCAGTTCCTGCGTTTCGTCGAGGCCTCGGCAGTGCTCTCTGCCCGGCAGAATGTGGCCTACCACGTGGTATACCGCGAGGGTCCCCTCTACCCTGTCAACCAGCTGCGGAACGTGGCATTGGCCCAGTCCCTCACGCCTTACGTCTTCCTCAGCGACATTGACTTCCTGCCTGCCTATTCCCTCTACGACTACCTCAGGTGGGCCCGGGGACGGGGGAGTGGAGCGGCAGAGGGGTGTGTGTGGATTGGGACCCTAGGCAAGTGTGTGGTGGCTCCTTTGTGGACCTCCATGTCCCCTGTAAGATGAGGTTCGTAGCAGGGTGGAGGGGCCGCATCAGCTCTCCGGGCTGCCTTTGGAGAGGAGGGGAGGCTGGGACCACTTCCTGCAGCAGCCCCCCACTTGTCTCTCTCCCGCGGGGCGGTCGAGCCAGCTAGCCTTGGGTCCTGCGGCAAAGGAAAGGGAATCGCTGGGCCCAGAGCCTTCCTCGCCTCCGGCACTCATGGGCGCTCCCCGATCAGGGCCTCCATCGAGCAGCTGAAGCTGGGCCGCGAGCGGAAAGCGGCCCTGGTGGTGCCAGCGTTCGAGACCCTGCACTACCGCTTCCGCTTCCCCAGTTCCAAGGCCGAGCTGCTGGCCTTGCTGGACTCTGGCTCTCTCTACACCTTCAGGTAGGGGAGGCCCCTGCTCGGCTCTGTTCCCCCACCCATACAGCTCCCCCCACCCTCTCACCGAGGCCCATCCTGTTCCACAGGTACCACGAGTGGCCCCGGGGTCACGCGCCCACAGACTATGCCCGCTGGCGGGAGGCTCAGACCCCATACCGCGTACAGTGGGCCGCTGACTACGAGCCCTATGTGGTGGTGCCTCGTGATTGTCCCCGCTATGACCCCCGATTCGTAGGCTTTGGCTGGAACAAGGTGGCCCACATCGTGGAGCTGGATGCACAGGTGAGGAGGATGTGCCTTACTGCCTCCAGTTTCAATTTGGATACCTCCAGGCCCAGGGAGCTCACTACACCTCGGCTCGGCACACGGAACCCTTAAGCAGTACTATTAGAAATTTCACTGGTGTAGAACTAAAATCTGCCTTTTGACCCTTACTTTGGCTATTAGAGGTGATCAGATAAGCCTGCTCCCCATCCCTCCCCCCAGCACAGGCAATGGATGTCCTTCTGCTTCTGTCCTATAGGAATACGAGCTCCTGGTGCTGCCCGAGGCCTTCACCATCCACCTGCCGCATGCCCCAAGCCTTGACATCTCTCGCTTCCGCTCCAGCCCCACCTATCGTGACTGCCTCCAGGTCCTCAAGGATGAGTTCCACCAGGACTTGTCCCGTCACTACGGGGCTGCTGCCCTCAAATACCTCACTGCCCTGCAGCCACCCCGAGGCCCCGCCTGACCTCCCCGAGGCTGGCCCTCCATGGCTCACCCCTGCGCTTCCCCTTGGCTCTCAAGGGCTCCCTGTAGACACTGGAACAACCCAGCCACCCTCCCTACCCCCCCCCCCCCCCCGCTACTTAAATTATTGAAGGTCTCAGTGGAAAGGGCTTCCGTTGGAGCACCTGTGGGGCGGGTCCTGGGGGCCTCCCCTTGCTGCTGCGGCTGGGGTCTACTCTCCTGGTGCCCCAGCTGTTTGGGGCTGGTTCCCCCACCTTCATCTGTACATTCCTTTTTTTGTAATTAAAGTTCTCTTTTTCATGTTCCATCTGGTTTGGGGCATGAGGGTGTGGGTCAACCAGGAAGGGGCTGAGTCTCCCCGGAGTGGCAGGAGGGCCGGGGGACCCGAGTGCGTCTTGCCCACCCTCCCCTGCCCCAAACCCAATACCATGAGGCTGAGAGACTTTATTTGGCTTTATTTAGTAAAATGTTAAAATAAATAAATACAAATTGATCAGCTGCTCTGGATCCCCCCCACCCCCTCAAAACAAAAATGAAACAAACAAAAACAAAAACTTTGAAGCACAAAACTCCAAATACAAGTTCTACCAAGACTGAAATCACAAAGGGCGTGGACAAGAGACAGGATTGGGGGCTGGCTGGCTCTTTTCTGCTCGGAGCTCGCTGACCTCTGGCTGCCCGTCCTGTCCTGCCTGACTGCAGCTTACCCTGGGCTGAGGACCCAAAACGACACAGAGGCGCAGAGGCCAAAGGCTGCGGTGGGGGGTGGGGGAGTCCTCAGGGAGGAAGGGCCCCGTGGGAGCTGGGAGCAAAGCGGAATTTGTGAGCCCTGCCCTTCCTCTGCGAGGGCGATTTTTCAGTTCTACCCTGGCTCTCTGGAGGGGGCGACCTTGTGGCCTCCCCTTCACTAATGCCGGAGGGCCAGGGCTGTCTTCCCGGGGGCCACCCCCTCCCTTGGAGAGGAGCGGACATGGAGGACGGCTGTAAGCCAGGGTGCGAATGGGTCTCCTGTTTCCCACCAGAGGTGCCCAGCCGAGGGGTGGGGGTGAGGCCCACAGTCCTTTACACTGAGCAAAGTTGCCCCTATCCAACAGAAGCCATGGAACCTGGAGAACCCTGGGCCTGAAGAATACCTGGGCCACCATCCGCCCTACTACCCAGAAGAGCCTTTTACCCCTGGGGTAAAAGTCTCCTAAATTAAGCCCTTTGGATAAATAAGAAAGACCACACCCTAAAAGGGAGTGAAGGGAGGAAACCGCTTAGAGCGTGTCCTGCGACTTGGGAGCAAGAGCCCAGAGGGGCTCTAGCTGGCCCCAAGAGGAAGTCTCAGAGATGGCTGGAGGGCCAACGGTACATGCAGACTCAGTGAGCGGGAGACGGTCCCCCTCACGGAGAGAAGCGTGGGGGCAGCCGTTGTGCCGGTTCACACCGCCTGTCGGGCCTGAGCCAGGAAGAAGCCGGGACGGGCAGGCCCCGTGGGGAAACAGCACTCAGATGCTGCAGGCTGGAGGTGGCCGGGGTGCAGCCCCACACTCGGGGGCTGCCCCGAGCCTGGTTGCCCCAAGGGGCCTGATCAGGAAGGGAGAAAGCACAACTCTGGATGAGCTCAGCGGCGATGAGACAAGACCCAGCAGGCTCCGGGAGAGAAGAAGGACCTGCGGGCGGCATTGGCAAGAACGCGAGAGGCGGGAAGATGACAGTAACATGAGCTCACCGGCTCCAGGGTGCGGTGCCTGTGCAACTGGCCTCCCGATCAAGGGCCCGGGGGCAGCCAGCTCCTCGTCCCAGATCAGCCACTCCCCGGCCTCTGAAGTGACTGCCAAGCCAGCTGGTCTGAGATGTGCCTGTGAGCAGCTGGGCCCGGGCATGGCGGAAGAGCAGCAGAGGAGAGCGGTGGAGACAGCCGGGGTGAGGCGGTCCTGAATGTGTGTCTCAGGGAGTCACAAGCACCCAAGGTCTAGGGCACAGAGAGACGGTCTTCTCCTGGCAGGACAGTAGAGGAAAAGGAGACGGGGTGACCAGGGCCTTTTCTTGGCAGTAAGTAGAGTTTGGGAATTTGAGGCCAGAATGTGGGGGCCTGAAGGCAGGGTTGCATTTCGTACTCCATGCTAGTTGGCTCACAGAACAGCTTGCATCCGCACTTTAGGAACAATCCATATCCCAACCTCAGGCAAGGCCAGAGTGTGAGTTCTCAAAGCAGCAGGCTAGATACCGGTCAATGCCTAGCTCTACCCACCTTGCCCCCGTCTCCGCCGACACCCCAAGAATTCTCAGGCAGCTCCTCTCTGAGCAAAGGCTTCTAGTAATGATCGCTTCCTAACTTCTTTCAAGAAAAGACAGGTATCATATGGCAACTCCCAGTCCCTGGGCCCAGACAAGTCTAGTGGGAGAGCGGAAGACCGGGCGTACAGCCTGCTGCCGGGCTCTGAACCTCTGCCAACTATGCCTCCGACCAGTCCAGGCATCTCCAAAGCCCCCTGACTAGACGTAGCACCTTGGTTTCTGCAGGAGAAAAGGGGAGCTGCTGTCCCCCTCAGGCAACCTCACAGCCAGGGCCTGACTCTGAGGCTGTGCAGCCACTCTTAATCCCCTAACATTCCTGGGAAGGTGAAATGGCCAGTAGAGATGAGGCATTTTGACCTAAGAAGTGTCCCTTTCTCTTGGGTTTGCTTTCAGGTTTCTAATGGGGATCTCTGGGACTTACCAGGCAAAGGAGAAACTAACGGGACCTTTTCTGCCCCTTCTAGACTCTGGCCATTATGCAGTATGGGGCGGGCTTGGGAGAGCTGTCCCAGGAGAGCTGGGGTGAGGAGCGCCTGCCTCCCTTCTGTGGGCCAGGCACACAACGGGCCAAGTTCTCCGATGACGGCACACACCTGACAAAATTTACTTCCCACGAGGCAAGATGAGAGAAATGGTCCGAGCCTTTCAGAACCCTGGTTTTTTCAAGAAGGAGAAGGGCCACGCCAAGGCAAGCACAGCGATTCCAGCCAAAGGTCGCCCAGGAAGCTTGTGGATGGGCAAAGGGCAGTAAACTCTATCTCGGGTACCTGGAGCCAGCAGGCAGAGAAAGCGGCTACAGAGTCAGACCTCTTCAAAGGCAAGACAGACACAAAGGCCACCCCGCGGGGCTCTTTGTCTCAGAGACACCATGTACCCTCAAGACATCTCACTCCTTTATCCTTTCTCAGCACCAAGGGCTGATGCAGCCAGCCTGCCCCTTGCACCCTCCCACCAAGGCCAGGGCGCATGGGCACCAATGAGTGTCACTGGCCATGTCCTTCAAAGCTGTCCCCCAGGCACTCACAATGCTGGTGGCTGAAAGACGGAGAGCAGCACCAAAGGAAGGGATCTTATTTAGGCACCAGCCTTTTGCTCTAGCAAAATCCGAGGAGACAATGGGTAGGGTAGGGCCCTGATACCATCCACACTCCACGTGGGCTTCAAGAACAGAAGCCCAGATCCCTGCGCCAAGAAGAGAGGACAGTCCTTTCCGAGGAGAGGAGAGTGGTGGGAGGGCTCGGCTGCGCCCATCAGGGCTGCAGTCGTCCAGAGGACAGAAATCATGGACACTAGCCCACCAGTCTTGAGACACCAAACACAGCAAAATGTCATCATGATCAGCAGGTTCTGTGCTAAAAAATTATAACTACACAGCATTTTCTCCAGTTCTGACACCTTTTTAATAGAAATCACTGTTTTTAGGAAACAAATAGCACTTTTGTAATTTTTTTTTTACAATGTTTCTTACCTTGATCTTAATTTAAGTAACACTAGGAAGACCTCAATATCTTTTATTTTCCTTTTTAATTTAAAAAAAAGTTGTTGTTGTTGTTTTCCCCAGATACAAAGATTTTTGCCCTTGCATAAAAAACAGTGCCCGGACGATGACACAAGGACTCACACGGACTCACTGGACCTCACTGACACTATGACTCCTACCCTACCATGCACGGCCTCGACTACCCTTAATTGACTGTCAGCCTGAAAAACAGCTTTTCTATTCCTTATTTTAGTTTTTGTTACCAAAAAAGTAAAATAAACAACAAAATAAAACTTTTTTTCTTAAAGAAAAACAAAACAAAACAAAACAAAAATTAAAACAAAAAAAAAAAAGAGAAAAGAAACATCTCCATTCAGTTCACACACACCTGGGTCGCGTGCTGCTTCGCTCAGAATCTTATAAATATAGAAAAGGGATGGAGCTTGTTTTCAAGTAAAAATCACTGATCCACCTTTTTTTTCCTTCCTGGACACACACACCTTTCTTCCCTGCCCTGGGCAATGGCCCGCTGGGGCGGCCTCTTGCCTGTTCTCGGAGAGGGAAGGTAACCGGACCATTCACGGGACGCACGCCAATTTGCCAAAGCGGGGAAGGAGCGCGGGGAGTGGCGGGGGCGCCCAGGGCGGGAGGCAGGGTGTGCGGGAGAAGGACCCGTGGCTGCCCTCGGTGTCCCCCTCTCCGTGCACTGGGCCCCACCCCAGACAATAGGAAATACTGCTTATTTGATAGACTTTTCCCACCCCGGCTCCCCCCCATTCCCTCCCATCCCTCCTCTGGGCACTGGGGTTGGTTAAATCTCGATTTCCTTTTTTTGGTTTTATAGTAGTGAAAGTTTAGAAACAGGAAAGCCCACACACTCTTTGGACTTGTCTTCTCTACCTAAACAAACGGCTCGGCGAATAAGGATCTGAAACCTGCTCTCCTCCCTCCGCCCGTCCCTGCTCCCCACCCGACAAAACAAAAACAAACCCATGGTGGCTGTGGAGGCTGCTGCAGGCACACACTGGTGTATAATAGAGAGAGTAAATATATTATTTCACTTGGCATGGTGCTGGCAAAGGACCTCCAGCTGGCACTATTTCATGTAACATGGTCCAATCTTTGCATGTACACACAGAATAAGAAGGATCAATTGGCAAACTCTGGTGCCACCTGGCACAAGCATCTTCTCTCTCTCTGGAACCAAAGAACCAAAAGAATTCTGTACTTTCCAGAAGAAATCCGGCTTTGCTTTTCTAGAGTCTTCAGTGTTTTTGCTCTCCTGGCTGCCGGGATCCCGTGGCTTCTCCTCGCGGGGCTCTGTTATTTAGTCTCGTCCCCCTGGGTACAGTTCGCTGTGCAGCTCTGGGAGGAGGGGGAGTGGGCCGGCGTGGAGGTGGCGGCGTTGGCAGGGGGGGTGCAGTCCGGGCCGTTGGAGATGGCCCCCACAGTGGCCTCAGAGTCTACAGGTTTGGAGAGGTCGATGCCGTGGATGAGGCGGATCAGCTGCTTTACCTTCTCCAGGGAGCTGTGCATCTCCTTCTGCCGGGCCAAGATGGTGTTCTTCATTTCCATGCATTTCTGCAGCAAATGAGAAGGGCGGTGGCACTGAGCCTCCGTGGCTTTTCTGACAGGCCTGGCAGCCCTCTCCAGGGAAAAGAACCCTGCTGGCTGGTGTGCAGCCCCTAGACCTTGCTCTGCTCTGCACTGGAGGCAGCGCTACTGCCCAACAGAAGGAGGAGGCCCAACAGGCAGGAGGGAGAGTGTAAATGCGTGCTTTAAAAGCCAACCCTGGGGCACCTGGGTGGCTCAGTGGGTTAAAGCCTCTGCCTTCGGCTCAGGTCATGACCCCAGGGTCCTGGGATCCAGCTCCGCATCGGCTCTCTGCTCAGCAGGGAGCCTGCTTCCTCCTCTCTCTCTGCCTGCTTCTCTGCCTACTTGTGATCTCTGTCTGTCAAATAAATAAATAAAATCTTTAAAAATAAATAAATAAATAAAAGCCAATCCTGCTTGACACTAGGACTTAAAACCAAATGTGAATTACCACTCTAATGCTACAAAAGAAAAGCAATTTAAAAACAACATTCCCAGAGCTGTGCTGAGGCTGCTGGGACAGGTTTCGCTATGCTCCTGCCGTGCAAGTGGGTGCTAACGTGCTCAGGACTGGGCCGAGCTTTCGAGGAGAGAAAATGAGCCAGTGGTATCTGGGTCCCATTGGAGGGCTACTGAGGATCACTTGGTCGGCAAGAATTTAGAGGCACGCCTGGGGCAGCACAAGTGATATTTGGGAGAATCAAACACTACAGCCAACAGAAACCCTTCTGCTCAGTCATGGACTCGGAGTCTTTTGCCCTTTTGCTCAAGGTCTCCCACAGCTGCTGGCTTCTGTTCTAGGCAGGAAGAGATGCAAAACCTGCATGCCATGGGGAGTACGGTGATGAGGAGAAGGCAGCCGAGTGGGACAGCCCAACTGCCACCAAGTCCAGGGTCCCACCTGCTGTCCACGAGGGCTAAGGCCACCCGGCTCCAACAAGGGGAGGGGCACCTATTCAACGAGAAGTAAAACTTGCTCTGGAAGGGGCCTCAGAATCTCTGCTGCAAATACAATCTGATCTCCACCTGGACAGGCCAGGCTGGACAGTATTTACTTCCAATACTTGTCTCCAGGAACCTCTCTTCCTCAGGCTGGTCAGGAAAACCTGGAGACTCCATCAGCAGGATGTGGAAGAAAGGACGGGAACGAGAGGCCATGCAGACAGGCCACTAACTAGGACGATGAGAAAGCTTCTCTGCAGGGGCCTGATCTGTGTCTCCCTGGCATAGGGAGAGGCTTCACACTCCTCCCAAACCCACCAAGGAACACACAGGGGTATGGCCATCCTGCTGTAGCTGCTACGGCATCTCTTCAGCCTGGAGACTGAAAATCCTCTCTCAGACCAAAGGCAGTGAGAGGTTCCAGAGCTTGGCGAAGGCACCATATACCAACTGGCCACCTGTCCTAAGGGCCAGACTGTAACCGGAGGCGAACTCTGCGTCCACCCAAAGTCTCCTGTGTTAGTAAGCTGACGGACCTGAACCCGCCCTGGGAGCCACACGGACGATTGGCCGTGCAAGGGCCCCGGTCTGTAGCCATAGCTGAAGGCACGAGCTCTACTTACACTTATAGAACTGCTGAGCTGTTTCACCTTCTGCTCTAGCTGTTCTCGTTCTTGTTTTAAGTCTGAACTCCATTTAAGTAATTTCTGTTTCTCTTCTTCTTTTGCTGGGAAAAAAAAAAAAAGAAAGAAACTGTTTTTAACAATAAATTCTTTGAAAAGGCCACTTTGTTCAGAATGCTGGCCAAAGAAGGTATTTTGCCCAAAGTTCTCCTGCGCTCCAGCTGGCGTGCACATCATGCCCACAGAGCTTCCCACATTCTGTGTCGGCCAGGTACACTAAGGGGACTGGCGGTGGCGTGGGCCTGGCTCTAAGTAGGACTTCCACCCCAAGAAAATACTACACAATCTTTTCATTTTGTTCAAGAAAAGCTATTCATTTTTAACTTTAAATTTCTTTTTGAAAGCAAAACAAATGCGAACTTCTAATACTTTTTTTTTTTTTTAAGCAAGGGGAGGCTTACACAAAAGGGGATGAGGATGATTCTTTACCTGCTTTGTAGGCGATATAGGAATGAACAATTGCTAAAGTTCCAGGCCATGGAATTGCTTCTTCCTTCTTCAGCATCTGAAACGAGGGTTAGAATTTTACCTTGAAAGGTGGTATAAACACACATCCCCTGTGTAGTGACAAGCAACGCTCTCTGTAGCTATTGGCAGACACAATCCAGGAAGGACTTACGGTGGCAGGGTTGCAAAACCCTGGTCTATGGTTTCTAGACTATGAAGTTCCAGATACTCCTGACAGGATGAGGTTCAATGACAGGAAAAGCCAAGCCACTTGAGGCCCAGCTTGGGACGAGGCTGGGACCTGGCTGGGCATTCCCAGCTTCTCATCTATGCCACATATAAGGCCCAACCGCTCTGACAGCCAGAACCACCGGCAGACAAGCCACAGGCCTGCAGGACAGCAGCAACCACTGGTAGTTTTATCCTTGATCGGCATGTCTCAATTTTAGTTTTTCATGACCCTCAAAGATAGCCTGACCAAGAAAATTAAAAATTAGTTCCAAATACTAAAGCATAATCTAGACCTTGTGTAGAAAATTATCAGACGGTCATAGAGCAGCATCAGGAGAGAACACAGAGA
Organism: Mustela erminea; assembly: GCF_009829155.1. Lineage (NCBI taxonomy): Eukaryota > Metazoa > Chordata > Mammalia > Carnivora > Mustelidae > Mustela > Mustela erminea. Next base: position 95,571,510 of record NC_045622.1, read on the forward strand.
GAATGGTCTCTACTACCTCTCGAAGACAGTAGGATGAAGACTAGGATTAAAAGGGGAAAACTGGGGTACCTGGGGGCTCAGTCAGTTAAGCGGCTGCTTTTAGCTCAGGTCATGATCCATGGGTCTTGGGATCAAGTCCCATGTCAGGCTCCTTGCTCAGCAGGGAGCCTGCTTCTCCCCTGCCAGCCATTCCCCCTGCTTGTGCTTGCTCTCTGTCTCTCTTTCGCTTGCTCTCTCTGTGTCAAATAAATAAAATCTTAAAAAAATAAAAAAATAAAAGAGTAAAACCAGAATTCTCTCAAACAGGATTCCAAAGAACTGAGCAGCATCCCAAAGCTTGCTAAGCTTCTCGGTCTATTTATTATTTATACTTCGCCTACTTCCAAAAAATGCTGAGAGAGCTTATCATAAAAACATAAAGGTACGTGGATAGCTGAGAAAAAGAAACCAGAAACTAAACAGAGAAGAAGGGAAGAGGCTAGGGCAGTTAATGTTTGCCTTTCAAGTCCATGAAATAGCAAGATGGCCACTTTATAGTTAGTTCTCTGATCCCAGTGACAACACAGGTTTAAGGGGAAACTGTTGTTTATTTGAATTAAACAGTCAATTGGGCACTTTCCTTTGAGGGTTTTTATGTCCAAAAGAAGAGTCTTAAAACCACCTACTGGGTTTGGACCATTCTTAGAGAAAGAGGCAGAAAGTCTTATGGCTTTGAAAGAGCAAGGTCATGAGAAGATAAGTCATTTTAAACAAAGGGAAGCAGTTAGAGTCTTTCCACCTATATACACAGACTCACCACCTCAGTAATAGGACAGAGAAGCTTGAGAGGATGGACACGGTGTGGCTGAGTGCGGTGCCAGGAACAAACCAGGGGCGGCCAGGGGAACTATCAGGAGAGGGAAGAGACTCGCCATGCCCCCGGATCTGAGGGCAAAGGAGGTGCTCCCGACCGCACGTGTCCTCCTGAGCCCATCACTCTGTCTGTCCCACCCCGAGTACCTGGTCCTGACATCTGGGACAGATCCACATGCCCTTGGGAATCGTTTTCAGAGGAGGGTCTAAGCAGTCCAGATGATACACACGGGAACACGTGTCACACATGAGCAACTGGCCACTTTTTCTGCAAACGCTGCAAAAATCCTCATGGATATCACCCTAGGAAATGGAGAGGAAAGGTAAGAGAAAGGACAAAAAAGGTGAAATATGAATGCTGACATGCACATTCTGGACATGTATATTTCAGGAAAACCAGCTGTGCCCCCTCCAACATGTTACAAAAGTATTCGAGGAAAGTAGGAAATACCAGTGGCATAGCCCTCACTTGCTCCACACAGCTGACCCTGGGCAGGGGCAGTGTCCTTAAACTAGAGTTTACAGAAAAGCCATGTCATCACCTAGGCCCTAATTAACTTTATAGCACTTATGTTTTGGAAGAGTCCAACCCACAAATCATGAAGTTTGAACCATTGAAATCCATTCATCAAAGTGTTCCACAATATGATACAAACAATTCTCGTTACCCATCATTTTTAGGGGAGTTCAGGACTGGGAAAAGAAGACAGATAAGAAATGGAATTTTTTTAAAAAAATGAAATTTTACTAGATTCTTTGCTTGCTCAGGGAGAAAAAATACAGTGCACAAAGAAATAGTAAAAGATTAAGTCAGGAACAAATTAAACTCACATGAGCTTTCTTTTTGTTTTTTGTTTTTTTTTTTTTTTTAATTTTATTTTATTTTAAAATTTTTTATTTTTTATAAACATATATTTTTATCCCCAGGGGTACAGATCCGTGAATCGCCAGGTCCACACACCCCACAGCACTCACCAAAGCCACATGAGCTTTCTAACATGAAGAATTTAAAAGCCAGAGCAACAGCTGACAATGTTCTCTTAAAACCACTATTTGGCATTTGCTGTTCAACGGACCATTCTATGCTGGGTGGCTTTTTATTCCTCCCCATAAAATACGTCACCAGATGGAAAAAGATGAGCAGCCCCAGTGTCCCCTGCCTGTCTCCCAGCCCCCAGCACTGACAGTGCTGCCGCTCTAAGTCTGCTGGAGCCTTCTGAACAAAAGGAGAACGCTGGAACAACAATAAAAAAAGGTATTTAGGGAAAAGGTATTTTTCAGCAGGTTCATCCCCGGCCTATTCTGGGAAGAGGACTGATAAAGGCACACAGGAAGGAAGACTGAAGGGACATGCCAGACGCTGGCCGGCAATGCAGCGCCATGTCCTGGAGCCCCGTCTTCGCTTCCGGTGTGTTGTTTTACATTTCTAGGCTGTTCTGCCAGAAGGCCTGATATAGAAACTCTGCACAGACAGCAATGCTCGAGTCTTCCTTCCTATGCTGTTAAACCCTCAGCCATCACTGCTGGAATAACTCCTCCCAGACCTACAGTTTCTCTCTAAAGAAGAGGAAACTTTCTCTGTAATTCACTGAGGTATCCAGAGCCTAGAGTACTGGCTGCAAAAAGTTGTAAGATAATCAGAGTGTGGGCCAATTTTAGTCTTTCTTAGTAAGAAAATGTCATCTCTGGGCAATAAAAAGTAGTATACGAGCAAAAATACTGCATGAGTGTGTGGCCTCAAGGTTCAGCTCTGAGGCAGCTAAAGAGGTGAAGGTTTCATCCCTCGATTAACTGAACTTTCTTCTTTCGTTCTTAAAATCAGGCTGAACGGCACTCTTCTCTAGAGAAACAGTCTTTCTTGAACCTGTGTGAGTCTGCATCTTTATGAAGTTTATACAAATTTTAAGGTTTCAGAGATCTTGTCAGATGGACTCAAGATAAATTACCAGTGATGAAGGAAAACAAAGCAAAATAAAACAAAACAAAAAACCGGACATCTTATTCCGTTGGCTCAAGAGTTCTGCTCACTTTCTTTTGCTCCTGAGAGGAGCACTGCAAGAATTGGAGGCCAGACAGTATGTGAATAAAGGCTAAATGATTTCCTTCAAGTTTCTAAAGAGAAGACGACGTCCTTTCCTATTTCCATGTTCGAGAGCAACAGTTCTGTCTGTTCAGTGTCAGGACCCCTTTATAAATCTTAAAACTTATATTTATTTATATATATGTATATATATTATATATATATAAATGTTTATATATAATATATATTTATATATTTTATAAATATAAATAAGTATATATTATTTATATATTATTTGAGTTAGACTTAGAAGTTTCAAGTTATCATTTTTGAAGTAATTACAGAATTACAGGAAGTTACAAAAACAGTGTACTGAAAAACCGTCAGACCCCAGAACACACTAAGGGCACATTCCATGAAACCCTCAGAGTTATGACATCATTACAGGTCAGGTAATATCTGGGAAACTCTACTGGTTACTCTTGAGAAAAAGAGAATGAAAATGGCAAAGAATATTTTACTATTAGCACGAAAATAGTTTTGCTTTTATGGACCCCGAAAAGAGTCTCAGGGACCACACCTGGAGAATACCCAAAGAAATGAATAATACAATGACCAGGTACAGATGTTATCTACCCAGAACGGGTTCTCAGCTTAGCTTCAAGAGAGCAGAGAAGTCCCGTGGAGGTGCTGCTCCAGGTCAAAAGGCTCCGGCTTTGGTGACTACTTTGCTACCATAAACCAAATGTTAAACTGAAAGATGGTGACCCATGATTCTCTGATAGGAGCCGAGTGTGTATGTTTTTTGCAAACACCCTGGCTATATCAACTGCAACTTCATCATCCGCTGAAAAGAATTGTATAACTTTGTCAACATATCTTCCCTTCTCACAAAGTGCGAGTGCAACAAGGTATGTGCTGAGGATTAGCGTCTGGCTGGGTTTTGCATTACCAAGTCCTTCTAGACGGTTATTGATCCCCAGGAAATGCTTGCTGCTCAGCTGTGATTATTTAATTAATGTTGTTGGGGCTTGTTCTACCCAGCAGCAAACATACAGAGTCCTGCGTGCTGATTTTAATCACTGCTACTGTTGGGATACTGTAAAAGTAGAAGTCAATTATCTTAAAAAAAAAAAAAAAAATCCATTCCACTAGGTTTAACTCAGAAAGTTCTAACGTATTTAGTGGTTTTAGAAAAGCCTTCTTTTGCTTATAGATTTCTGAAAAGTGCAGTGTTTGCATTTTAAGACAAAACCTGGCAGAAGATTTTGTTATTTGATCTGAATAGATCCTTGGGGTTCAGTCTCTCAAAGAAAGCCACAGATCCCCATCAGGGGTCAACACTTTGGAAAGAGACTCACGCACAGAACCACAGAATCACCTGTTCCCCCGCATTTGTATCCCACTCTGTGGGAGACCCCTACCAAGAGGTCAGAGGCCACCAATTCTTCCAGCAATGCTTCAGCTGCAGAGAAGTTGGGACAATCTTTCGTGCCAGCAAACAAGGTTTCTGATAAGGAGTCCTGGTCCTCATTACTTCGGACAGGTAGAAAACCTGCATCAATTACTCAAGCCGAAAGTCAGGCGGGCTGGATGAAATTCTGAATTTCAAGAGCAGAGCTGAGTCTGCAGTCACCAGTTATGTCCAAGAAGGAAGGCTGCCAGAGAACAGAACCCCACTATGACCTGGTCCTCCAAAGAAGACACTTCCTTTGCTGCTTCTAGAATTTAAACTCGGAATGTGGATATGGTATTCTTTTGTTCTTTGGAAAAGGGTAGTTCATTAGTAAGCACTGACAACCTTCCAGTTCGAGGGACCTTTTACCTGAAGATGATCCTAAAGATAAACTCTGTAATTCACAAAAGAAATGGGACATAGATAAAATGAAACTCTCAGTTTCCCTCCTCAAACCCACTCCTCTTGCCATCTTGAGGAAAGGACAGTTTTATCCTACTAGTTGCTTAGGCTGAAAACTCTGGATTCACCCTTGACTATTCTCTTTTTCTCATACCTCATATCTACTCCTGCTGGCTCTTTAAAATATATGCAGACCTGGTCACTCTCCTCCAGCCCTAGGTCTACCACGCTACCAGGCCAAGTCACCCTCAGCTCTTGCCGCCTCCTAACTGGTCTTCCTGCTCCCATCCTATCCTCTCCACAGTCTCTTCTGCAGATTTCAGACACAGTAATCCTTTAAAATCCAAGTTGATTCTGTAAACACCTTAAAAATAGTAAATGCAGGCAAGAACCACCAAAAGATGCTAAAACCACTGGGTAACAATTTGCTGGGAACTGGATATTTCCACAGCTCAAAACTATCTCTGCCAGAGAAATGAGGCACCTTTACAAGTGGAGAAATTTGACACAATCTATGTTAAAAGACGAAAGCTAACATCACTGACAACAGGACAGACTGACTGAGGCACGTGGTACCTGTCATGAAAAGGACTCACCATCACGCACTCAATGTTCCTACAAAAATGCAAACCCTGAGTCTACTGAGGAGACAATGAGATCAAGCAAATGGAGGGACACGCTATGCAGCAACTGGCCTTCCTTAAAAGGACTGTCAATGTCATGAACGACAAAGAAAGGCTGAGAACGGCTCTAGAGTAAGGAGAAAGAAGAGAGAATACCATGACAACAGTTATCAAGAGTGATCTTAACCTGGATTCTGGAGCAAAAAAACCCAAAGTGTGCCTAAGGCAATTACTGAGACAACCGGAGAAACCTGAATACGGAATATATATTACAGAATCATATCTACTCAGTATTAAGTGTCCTCAATTTGATAACTGCACTGTGACTCTATCAGAGAACACCTCTGTTCTTGGAAGAAGAAATACACTGAAAGGTTTTGGGTAAAGATTCATGGTGTTTGCAACTTCTTAACTAGTTTACCAAAGAGCATGCCTGTGTGCGTGTGTGTAGGGGGGAGCATATGGCAATATGGTAACAATCAGTGAATCTGGGTGAAACGTATGTATTTGTTCTTTGTATTTTCTTGCAACTACACTGTAGGTCTGAAATTTTCCAAAATAAAAAGTTGAAAAATTACATCACTCCTCTCCTCAAAGCCCTCCAGCGGTCCCCACCTCTCCCTCCAAGCAAAAGCCCCAAGGCCCTGCGCCCTGAGCCCTGCCACCTCTGGAGTGTCATCTCCCACTGTCTCGTTGCTCCCTCGGCCCTGCTGTCCTGGCCTTCTAGCTTTTCTTCCACACCATGTAGGTGCCTACCTCACGGCTTCCGCACTGCTGCTCCCTCTGCACGGAATGGTCTCCCCCGGCCCAATCTCACACCGTCCACCTCCCACCAGAGAGGCCCTCTCTTCCCTCCCCTCGTAAAACAGAGGAGCCTACTGCCCTCCTTCTTCATTCCCCCTAATTCTGTCCCTGTTTTCTCGACAGCACTTACCACTACCTTTTCTGTGTTCATTTGCTTATCACCTGCCTCTGGCCCTGTAACAGGAGCTCCCGGAGGGCAGGGAGCTGGTTCTGTTCCCCTTTCGTCCCGAGCCTCCAGAACAGCACCTGCCCAGCAGAGTAGCACTGGGAAGTATTTGCTGACTAAACTCACGGCTACGTAAATGCTCATTTAAGATCTTAGTGCCCTTGCGAGAGGACACACTGCAGGGCAGCAGAGGGGCGGGGTTGGGAGGATGGGGAGACAGGTGAAGGGGACTCAAGAGCACACCTGACAAGTGGCGAGCCTTGAGTAACGCATCCAACTGCTGCATCACTGTATTGTACACCTGAAACTAATAACTGTGCTGTATGATAGCTAGACTGGAATTAAAGTTAAAAACTTAAAAATAAGTAAAATAAAAACAAACAAAAAAAACAAAATCTGAGGGCACTAGCTTTGAATCCTGCAGTTTCCACGTGCAGGCTACTAAGTATCTGACACTTTCCAGAGAAACCTGTTTGGTCGGCTCTGCTGAATAAAGTGACTTGAAAGAAAAGTTTTCCACCTCTGGAATTCTGCTTGAAGCAGGAAGCAAGGACTGCTGCACGATCGCGTGCCTTGCTCCTTTCTGTCACCCCAAAACACGGACGATGGAAACCTGGGCACCTTTCAACTGCAAGAGCTGACTTCCCACCCCATCCGTCTTCCTGAGAGCTCATTCACAGCAGACCAAATGCAGATTTTAAGGACTCTGACTGAGCCTCCTGATGTTGTAGGTGATTCTCAAGGACATGTGGGACCTGGGGCCCCAGCACAGGTTGCCTTCCATGGTCTAGTGTCCTGTAGGGATTACTGCTGTTCCAGGGTTAGTCAAGGAGATGCAGCTGGTAAGGACACAACACATGATAACGGTTTCCCCAGTTTAAGCTCTCAGAAAGAGAGCGTGCTTTTCCCAAGTTACTTACGTCTGTGGAGGTGGGGCTGGGCAGGGACACAGGCTGAACAGGTGCAGGGAAAGTGAATGTGGTCTCTGTCTTTTCATTTTCAGGGGAGTCAGGATGACTGGATGGGGGGGATGTTGGGGTAAGGGCTCCAAACCCCAGCACTGCATTGTATTTTGGAGGACGACCTATATACCAAGAGAAGGGAACAAAAGGGGAAAAAGGGGGAGGGAAAGAAAGGGGGAAAAATGATCTTACATACCTTTGGCCAGTGTTCCTCATTGGCTAGCATGGAAAAGGAAGTGAGGTAGCAGACAGAAGGTTAATACAACAGTCTCAAAGAGAGGAAGAGAAGCAAAGATTTAAATGTCATTAGAAACAACTGCATGAGTCTCAAAAGAAAGGAGGATAAGAGAGCCTTAGAGAATGACAGGAGGGCTGCGTCATGTCAAAGGGCCTGGCCTTGGGTGGATCATGGTGACACGCTTGGATTATTATGATTTGAGATTTCTAGGGTGAGAATAAGACGCCGAAGCTCCATAGGGGCCACGGCTAGGAACAGGAGTTTGTTTTTCCACCACTTCTACATACTGTTCTCTAAAGTTTCTCTGTTAACCATCATCCTTGCAATCAGTAATGAGTCCCTGTTCCCACAAATGGGTTTATTTAGGATCTCTGCTTTTTCCTTTTCTCTCCTATCTATATTTTGGTCATTTCACTGCTTGTGAGGATGGAGGAAGGCACATTGAGGAGGCAAAATTCAAGTTAACTATTCTTACCCCTTGCTGATCGAGCTAGACAGAAATATGTCCTGGGACTAGCTGGAATCTGAGAGCTAAAGGATGATCTGATCTTAACAGTGATTTTAAGTATGTCTGGAGTCAGATTCCCTCCGCAGTTGCTCAACAACTGTCTCCCCGCTTCCGCCTCAAACACTCTGGTAAACTCCATATCTAAAGACTGGGGCCTGTCAGCAAATCTCAGAGAAAGCCCGGCCCATCAGTAATGCCACTAGAAGACTGGCTGGAGGAAGAGCCCTGGGAATCAAGCCCCATGGCTACAGAGGATCTATGAATGGACCCTGACAGGTGTGGCAACACTGTTCAACCACTCCTGCTTTACGATACACCTAAGCCAGAGTCCTTGTCAGAAGGACCAGGATCAAAGCTTTTAAGCTTTGAGTGATCAAAAGTATATATATGTTCAGCACAGCAAAGGGGAAAAAAAAAAAAAAAAAGCTAGAGAGGCACACAATTGCCTACGAGCACTGATGAAAGGTACAGGGGCTCACAACTTTGCCAACAGTTATAATTTATATCAGGATTATGCACAAGAGTCATGATTCTGACATTACACAAATCTTACCTATCTGTGTTAAACTGACAATGTCTGCAGTACAAACAGAACATACAAGTTTGTCTTTTCTAGGGAATTTAGGGCCGCCCAAAGGGGAAGTAAAGATGAATGCTCTTTGTTTACCCGCAGAAGGCACATTTAGGCATTGTGAATACAGGCTTTCATCCTCTGACCTTGGCAAGTGAGGCCAAGGTCTTTCTGGCTCGTTTAACCCCTGTCCTCTTAGCAGATACTCCCCACCAGCAGACCAATTAACTGTGGCTTCTGACTGGGGGCTCCTTTCTGAGAACTGGGTCAGAGGTCACTAAAAATTACCAAAAACAAAACAACAAAAAGTAACCCACGACACTGGTTACTGTGGCCCAGGAATCAATAGGAAAGAACGACTTAGGATTTCCCACGGAAATATCTGCGGCCACCTAGAGGACAGGTAGGTAATGAACCATTAGAACGGGTCGCTGCAGGTAGTATGCGATCTGGTCTGGTGAGGAGGTGGAAATGGTACAGTTGTAGCCCTGCCTAAGGCAGACAAAAGAAAACGGTCAGGATGACCTCCTAGGCTTCCAAGAGCTCTGAGACAGTGTGTGCTTATGCAAAAATTAGTATGCTACTCCACTCACTCTGCAACCTTTCCAGCCTGGAACTATAATTCAGGGACACATTATCATGTGGAGAAAGGGACCTTGGGATGTATTACTGACATCAAAGAACAATTTCAGAACCTTGTTTATGAGCTCAAACCCAGAGCTATTAAGACCTACTCAGACGTGCATGGAAGGCTGCTGCCTCTGCCCCGCCCACAAGGAAGGGGCACCAGCGCCACGTCAGGCCTGAAATATGGGATGGGGCTCTTTAGGAACTTCTACTTCAGGGAGCTGTTTTGACCATGACCTACTCTTCCTTAGCTGGAGATGTCCTCAACTCACAGATTCTAAGTCCTCAGTGTGGCTATGTCTTTCCTTCCTGGAAAGCCTGCGGCTCACAGAGACCCGCGTCATGCTCTGGTCTTGCTGGCAGCAGGACGACTTCGACACTACTAAGAACACCTTGGCAACAGCAGTGCTCTGCTCTGCTCAATGATGCTAAAATGCTTCCTTTCACACAATGTTCTGTTCACTGTGCTATTCATGGACAGCCTGATGGGCCTGGGGCAGAAATGCTGTATTAAGCCATTTCCTTGAGTCAGCTTTGCCAGAATCCTAGGAAAGGCAGCTTGCGGTTCAGTATACGGAACTCTAAGGAGAAGTTTCCCTCTCTTCTCCCCCCATTTTCAGAGAACAACAACAACAAAACTATGTTCCAGGGATTTAGGAGTCAGGCTCTAGGACAAGGGGAGGAAGGAGGGGGAAGAAACACGACACAGAAAGCAGAAGCAACAGCGAGGGAGAGCTCCAAAAAGGTACTCACCTCTCTTCCGGGTCCCAGGATGCATTGTACTGTTCAGGTATGTGACTGCGCTCTTCTTACGCTTTGAGGATTGAAGAAGGAAAGGTAACTAGCTGAATAGCATGGTTCCTACCAATACCGGTATAAGCTATGGCCGCGCACAGCACGCCTGCCAACATGCCAGCGAGTGAGTGCGAGTCACCCAAGGTCTCAGGGCTAATGGGCTTTAGTATATCTACTTGGCTCTGAGAGAATAGAATATTCCAGAGAGGTCTGCCTCTACTTCGGATGACAGCTGTGTTTAAGCCACGATGAGTTAAATTTTTAAGGTAGGTTTGTATTTCCTCCAACTTAGGGAAAAAACGAAGGGGAAAGCAGTGAATGATATAAATGAAACAGCATGATTGGCCCGAGAAAAACCCATCACTTCACAAAGCTGGCCAAGTATAATCAGGGTACTGTTCTTCAGCAGGTTTTTCAGATGGGAGAAGATGGAAAAAATCATAAATAAAACTAGAACAGAGAGGGGAGGGCCAAGTTCCGGCCAGGAATACCTCCGGCTCAAAGACGGCTCCGCTGTACACTGGATTTGCCGTCGTTCTTCTTTTTCGCTCTTGCCTCTTGCTTTGGATTTCTTGGGAAAGCAAAAGGTTTGAATTAGAAGGGAGGTATAGAGAACCTCAAAAACTGAACTTCATTGTTTATCTTTTGGTTTTCCCATGACAAATGAGAAACGGGGGCACATCTCTCTTGTGTCACCGCAGTCTGAGCAGAGGCAAGCACACTGCTGGGAACAAAGGCGTGGGACCATCTATTCTCACCTCTCAGAAAGCAAGACCATGCTGTCCCACAGGGTGGCTCTCTGTGACCCAGAGCTGAACAGCAGATTACACTTATAAACAAACAAGCTGTCCTTGCCTACTTTTAGTTCACTGGAATATAGGTGTGGGTGAACTCTATCCACAAACCTAGACTGACCATAGTTCACCATTCTTGAGTTAGATAACTAGGACAGGTGTAGCTTTGTAACTTCTTAAGATTTGGATAACCCAGAGTGATTGAAAAACACAAAGATTTGTCAGAGGGGCATCTGATACTTCGTGCTGTCAGGGGAAAAAAGAGTTCTTCTAAAGGGAACAGCAGTCGGATTAATACAGGCAGCTGGGGCGTCTCCCTTGGACAGCAGTGTGGATGACAACAGGGAGGGGAGGGGTGAAGTTAGAGGAAAGGCAAGTTTGACTCCAAAGGAAAGAAAGTCCACACTAGCTGATCATACACTACTGGTGTTCCAGTGTTCTACGTTCTAACAATAAATTCAACACCATTTCCAAGAACAAAGCTCTGGGCCACAAGCAAGGCAGCACCATATCTTCTCTTACCTTCTAGATGGTCATGTGTTACCAATCCTAGAGACACCATGAAGGCAAGTTTCTGTGCCAGAGAAACAAGAATGTACTTCAGTTTGGGTTCTCACAAAGCCAACTGCATGTTCCTAGTTAGACTCCTCGGCAAAGCCAGCCCAATGGGCTGGTCACGTGAAGGAAGGAGGCCAGGTTCAGAAGACCAAAGAACAGACACCTTCCAGAGTCACTGTGGAGGCTTTCTGGTCTCAAAGGGATCACAAAAGAAGGACTGTGGCTTGCATCTTCTACTTTCTCAATGACAGAAATCAGCATCTTTAAGTGCCCTAGTTTTTTTTTTTTGTTTTTCCAGAAAAATCCTCTGACAGGGAAGAGAATTTCATACTCAGAAAACATGTAGAGGTTACAACAAAGAGCCTCCCATACAACAAGCTCCAAGTTCTAAGTACTTCACTTGTCATAGCAGGCCAGGTTTCTTACATTTTTACTACCAATGACTGGACAATGCTAGCTCAAAGCTGAATGAGTTTTAGGAACAACAGCTGATGGTTCTGCTTAATACTATGGTTTTAAAATCAAATATGGACCCAAAAATTATGGAGGAATCCCTCTTTGGAGACCACTTAGGGCTCCATCAGAAGTTCCACTGATTAGAAAACTGAATCCCAAAGCTGGGACATTAGATGCTTAGAGTTGGAGAGAGCAACAAACTGATTCCTATTTTGCTCAGCAGTCACATGTGGTCTGAAAAGTATGTTTTCATTTGCACGTGGCTGCTAAATATGCCAAACAACAGATCACCAACTTATCTCACTGATTATTATCAAAAAAGAATAGCATCAACTGTTAGGACATAGTCCTGTGGAATTGTATCACCGTTTGGTCTTTAAAAATCCTGACAGCTTACCCTCAACATTCAATACCACGGTATTTTGGCCTGAAGTGAGAGATTCAAGCTGTTTAAGATACTGAGTATTTTAGGAAGAAACAGTCCCTGAACAAGCCACTTAAGAAAACAGAAGTGTTCTTTACTGGTATGCTCAGAGTTCTGAAGAAATGTTTTTATTTTATTTCTTATTTCAAAAACTTAGGTGGGAGCCTATCCCCCGACCACCAGCATACTTCGGTAAGGAAAAGCACTCTTAGACCTGCTGCCCATTTTCCACATTGCACGTTGAAATGGCATACACTCAGTGATTGCCAATGAACTACATTCCTGCTTTTCACTATTCTTCACAACCTGATCAAGATAAGAAGGCTGTCTACCAGCTGTTCTCTGTAGAGCAGCGTGTGGTTTGACATCCAGATGCACCTTCTTTTAATCAAGTGGCAGTACTCCTCTTGGGTAGTCACAAACAACTCATCTTTGCCAGTCTACTTTGAGCTCACCAAAAAAAAAAAAAAAGAAAAGAAAAGAAAAGAAAAGAAAAAAGTAAAAAAATCTCTCCTCTGGTACAGATTTCCAGTGATAAAGAGAATAAAAAGTTGTCAAGAACTTCTGCCTCATGTATGCATCACACGTGTACCAAAAACTAATTTATTCTCTTTTAGGCAGTGATTCTGTCCAATTCGAAGGTGAATTATCTACCACTCTACATGGTAGTGGTGCTCGCTTGCCCACACTGGGCTACCAATATAAGATATCCTTTTCCTTTGGTAATTTTGTGGATAAGTTCGTAAGTTCTTCAGCAATTTGCATCACTAGTACTTCTTTCTAGTTCAAGTTTTGGTCCCTTCTTCACAGATAACTTAAAAATAAATCCATTTCAGGGGTGCCTGGGTGGGTCAGTCATTAAGCGTCTACCTTCGGCTCAGGTCATGATCCCAGAATTGAGCCCCGGTTCAGGCTCCCTGCTCTGCGGGAAGCCTGCTTCTCCCTCTCCCACTCCCCCTGCTTGTGTTCCCTCTCTTGCTGTGTCTCTTTCTGTCAAATAAATAAATAAAATCTTAAAAAAAAAAAAGAAAGAAAGAAAGAAAGAAATGAAACTAATATAACAGTGTATGTTAACCAACTGGAATTATAATAAAAACTTTAAAAATATATTTAAAAAACAAATCCATTTCATATCAGAATTATAATTTATACTTGTTTTAGAAAAACCTGATCTGGCTTAACTTAATAAATCATCTCTTAAAAAAAAAAGACATTAAGTTTTGATGGCTTCATGCCACTATTTGACATGGTTTCATTAAAAAGAATGCACAGAGGACAGAAGGAAATAGATTGCTGGTCTAATAAAATCCAACTATCAGATTTTTATCATCATATTACCTGTCCACATTTTTCTTTCAGAGCTGCTTATCCATGAGCCAAACTAAAAAATTCTCTCGTCTAAGGGGACACACAAATTTACATTGTGTATTGTACCAGTCCTGCTGGCTATGTAAGTTTGTAACTCTATCCTAAGTTATAGTACAGATGTTACTATTTTCATCCCTACTTTTATGCTTCAATGAATAACTTTTGGGCTACTGATTCATTTGGGATTTGGGAATCTGGTGCAATACAATGGTAGAAACAAAAATGCACATATAACAACTATAATCAATAACATAAATAGACCTTAGCCGAGTGAACTGGATGGACCTCTTAGAAATGTTGACTGAGACAAAATATAATTATCATGAGGGAAATTTATCATTAATCTTACATTTCAAGTTTGTAAGTTGCATGAAATGCCTGTATGCCAGTTCATGGACACTCCAGACCATACTCTTAATCTGCCTTAGGCCAAATTGATTTGGCAATACATTACTGAATAGTATGGAAGTACAAGAAATGGAAAACCAAGTGACTTAGACAGCAAGTGTCCCTCCTCGTTCGTTGAGAATAAGTCACGTCTCATGACTGAACCATGCCTTTGGAGGGCTGAGCCTACCTGAGGGTTCTCCTCCCGTTTTGGTTTGGGTGCAGCAGGTGGAGTGATGGTACGGCTCTCTGTTTGTTTCTCATCTGTTTCTGTGTGGGATTTAATTGTCTAGGGAAGGAAAATTAAATGAAAATTCAGAATGCATTTTTTATTCAAAAAAATGAAAACACAGTTTCACTGTAGCCAAAAGAAAAAAAAGAATATTCTCAAATTGGAAACATATTAATAAAGGAGGTAATATGGATTACACTTTGGAAGGGGAAAAATAAGATGTACGGCCCCAGTTGAAATAATTAAATTGTATAACTAGAGTAGATATGAAGACAGAGTAGATATGTTGTAGATATAACTACAACAGTCTAAATCTAGACAAAAAGAAAAATCCACAGTTTAGTTCCAATGTATAAAAATGAGTATAGGCTGCTCTGATTTCACTGTATATTAGGATATAGGAACAGTTTTCCAGTTTTCTTATTACATGTGGGTCAAACTCCAGTCCATAGCATGCTTAAGATCTGAATGTAAAAAAAAAAAAATCTTACATACACTTTGTCCTATTTCCAATTCCAATCATAACCTAAGAGAAGATGCAGAACTACCCTCGCTTGGGATATTTAACACCTGCCTGTATCATTCATTAGAGGAGAGATGCACTTGCCAAGGAAAGGTCATCTTGCAAGAGGCTGACCCTCTGATTACCCCCAACCTTGTCTTCCAGATGCATCCATTCAAACAGAAGAACATCAGTAGCATTATCATTTTTAAGCACAAATGGCAGCTAGCAAATTGGTAGACTGGGCTTGCATTACTATTCTTATTATGACTCAATGGCTTATTCATTTTATGAACCCTTCTGTAAATACTGAAATGATATCAGAACAGTGGATATAAAACTGCGAACATGAACCTAATTTACTTTTTCAAATTAAAAAAAAATGTGGATGCTAATTGTCTTTCTGTATGGCAGCAAGGAACAAAATAAACGAGAATGAAACTGATCACTCATGAGGAAGAAGCTTCGGTCCTGTAAGCAGGACAATCAAAAGTTTTCAAAAATCATTATGTTGTGAAATATGCAACCAGATCTGAAAGACAAATACGATCACAAAGATCTTTCACTTTCTTTCCTAGCCACTTCCGTATTCTCCTTCTGCTTCTCATATTATTACTTTCGGAGAATGTCAGCGTCTGCCTTATCAATACTGAGGCACAAGTGCTGCCTGATATTCTATTTTTCATCACTTTCCTGTCCTATTTCCTCCTCTATATGATAAACTACTTGAAAGCAGGCATTATTCTACACAGGTTTGCAGTCCTCTGTGCCTAGTACCATCCCTTCTACAAGAATCACTCACTTCACCTCTCACATACATTTTTTAACCTAAAAGGACACATTTCTTCATAAAACAAACCACTGAACATACTACAAGGGGACACAATGGGGAAGCAGTTTATAGTGTCATCTTTAAGGCCCTGGGTGTCCAGAAAGCTTATTTTCATGGCTTTCTGAGTGAGGAAGGGCAGGGGTCTAAGGGAGGGGGGATAAGAGGTCAACTGCAAGGGTCTGCTGCTCCTCCGAGGCTATGTGAGGTTCCTTAGGGTCTCTTGGTTCCATCTTGAGGGCTGAGGAACACACATAGTGGTAATGCCTCTGGGGAAGGACAAACCAATTCCTCTCCACTAAGAAATTATCCAGGGTTCAGATTTTCTCTCTCACTCAAAAGGAGTGCAATTATCTGAGGGTTGGATAAAGATCACAAAAAGCACCCAAAAATAAATAAATAAAACAATCAAAACACCGGGGAGATCTCTTTCTCTCATGGAGCTGTTGCTCCGGGGGAAACCAGGCCATGCTGTGAGAAGCACTATGCAGAGGTCTGTGTGGTGAGGAATCGTACCTCCTCCGCCAGCAGCCAGAGTGAATGGAGTCTGCCGACAGCCATACAACTGAGTTTGGAAGTGAATTATCCAGTTCCAGCTGAGCCTTGAGAGGAGGTGAGCCCTGGCCAACTTGTCTGAATGCAAACTTGGGAGGGATGCTGAGCCAGAAGCACCTAGCTAGGATACAAGCGGATTCCTGACCCTCACAAGCTAAATGGGATAATAAATACTTGTTGTTTTAAGCTGCTTAAAACAAATGCAAAACTTTAGGGTTGGGGGAGTGACAGAAATGGCAGAACAGGGAGCTCTAAGAATTAGTTCTTCCACTGGAGCAATCATTAAGCTGGCAAAAACAGAATCAACTTTTTAGAATTCTGGAATCTAATAAAAACCTTATAGTAACCAGGGGGACACTCAGTGAAGAAAGAGGCTGGTAAATTTCCCTAAGAAAGCATTTTTCCTTACCTACATACAAACCCCATTGCACAGCTTTGGGGCTGAGGCTTTGGGGACAGCACCCTGTGTTCCTAGTGTGGCTTGCTGGTGCTATAGGATCCAACATGGACCTTGTTCTCAAAGCTTGTTGTGCACTTTGACCTGTTTGGGGGGGTTCCCTGAGGACTGGCAAGCCTGACCTTTGTTTTGCCCATCTTAGGCTAAAAGTGCCTTTTGGGGTGGCATCTGATGAAAGCATCTAAGGCCATGCTACCCAATCACCTGGTGTAAGGGATGGTGGATGGAGTATACGGCAGACAGACCCAAAGGCCTGGGAAGAAGGAGGCTGAGGAGGAAGATTCTCTTAATAGTAAGGGCTTTGAAGGGGTATCACGTATACTGGGGAATCCAGAGTGCACTGCATATTCCCAGGGCTAGATGTGTGCTCAGATGAGAGAACCCTAGGCTTATACCTCTGGCTGATCTCTGAATTCTGTCCAAGAAAGAGGTGAAGGCTAAGACAGAGTTAGAGACAGCCTGGCTTAGCATTGAAGAAGTAAGTACTCCTGTTCAGAGTCAATCTGTAAAGATAGGAAAGTTTCTTTTTAAATTTAGTTGTTGTTGTTATTTTCATCATCATCATTATTTGGTCTTTTTGGCTCCAGTTGTTTAAGGAAATCTGTCAGGTCACGAGTTGACCGAAGACAACATAACAGAGAATTTAGAGACTATCCATGATAAGAAATACAGTTGGAAAAGGCACTAAACAATCAATAACAATCAATAACAGCAAAATCTGTGGTGGGAGGAGAATCTAATTTCCAGAATTATCCCACTGGAATTTCAAGATGAACAGTTTAACAAAAAATTGGAAGGCATACAAAGAAACAGGAAAGTATGGTCCATTTGGAGGAAAAAAAAGAAATCAAGAGAAACTGGCCTTAAGGAAACCTAGACTCTCAGACTCTCTAGAGGAAGACTATCTTAAATATTCTCAAAGAAATAACAGAAATCATGGACAAAGAACTGAAAGAAACCAAGGGAACAATTTCCCAGCAAAAACAGACGATCAATAAAAGAGACAGAAATTACTGAAAAGAACCAAACAGAAACACTGGAGCTGAAAAGTATAAAAGCTTAAATGAAAAATTCACTAGAAGGATTCAGGCAAAAGAAAGAATCAGTGAACTCAAGACAGGACAACTGAAATTATCCAGTTTGAGGGACAGAAAGGAAAAACATGAAGAAAAATAAACAGAGCCTAAGGGCCCTGTGGGGCATTATCAATACATGCATTATGGACTCCCATGGGGAGAGCAGAGACAGAGAGAAGCAGAAATAATATTTGAAGGAATAACTGCTCAAAACTTCCCAAATTTGATTAAAGACAGGAATCTACACATCCAAGAAGCTCACTGACATCCATATAGAATAAACTAAAAAAGATTCATGGTCTGGGGGAAGATGGCAGAGTAGAAGGACCCAGAGCTCTCCCTGTCCCTACATTTACAACTAGGTATCAACCATACCCAAGTCAATAAACCAGAGAGCAATCAGAAGACTGGCAGGACAAACTCCATAACTAAATATACAGAAGAAGCAGGATCTGAAAGGTTAGGAAATTCCGAAAGGTGGATGGAGGCTGCCTGCAGATGGGAGAGAGCTGTGTGCATGGAGATGGCAGAGCAATGTGCCCTCACACCAGGGAGCTCAACTGGGGTTAAGACTGAGCCCCATAATGTTTGGCTTCAAAAATGGGGCTGGGGGCACCTGGGTGGCTCAGTGGGTTAAAGCCTCTGCCTTCGGCTCAGGTCATGATCTCAGAGTTCTGGGATTGAGCCCCAAATCGGGCTCTCTGCTCAGCGGGGAGCCTGCTTCCCCCTCTCTCTCTACCTGCCTCTCTGCCTACATGTCATCTCTCTCTCTCTGTCAAATAAATAAATAAAATCTTTAAAAAAAAAAAATGGGGCTGAATTCCGTACATTTTTTAAACCAGTGGGACTTGGAGGCTGGAACTTTAAAAGTCAGCTGACTCAGCACTGAGCAAGCCAGGAAGGTGAGTGATAGCTGGGTCAACACCCTTAAAGGGATAGCAACCTGAGCCAACAGGCAACATAAAAATGGCAATTTGCACAACACTGGGGTCAAATGGGAGACAGATCCATTCATACTGATGTTGTAGCATGTTGGGGGACTTCTCTAAAAACAAAGGAGCTAGCAGGTGCCATCTTCCACCTTCCCCATCCTTCCTCTAAGCATAAACCTGCAGGAGACAGTGCTGCACAGATGCTTGCTACCAAACCAGCTCGCAGGGCACCACACCCACAAGTTCTCTAGAGGACCAGCTAGCCTCAGCCTTGGGCTCACAGTAGATTCTGTTAGTGTGCATGCCTGGTCCAGCCACTGCATGCAGCGTGCGTCCTGTGGTCCCTTAGTTCTGCACCAGACCCAGCCACACTTAGCCCACTCCACTGGCCACCCACAGCACTTCAGGAAACTCATCATAGGACGAGTGGCCCAGGGCAAGTTGTGCTACCCCCACACTCAAAAGTTCCCCAGTGGGCACGACCCCTCAGAGCTAGCCTGCCTGGATCCCAGGAACACCACAGAAAGCAAGCACAGCCCCAAAGAGGCAGAGAGTCAGGGCAGATGACTCCACTGAAAGGAAATGTGATTCAGGCTCAAGAGCAGGGCAAAAGCAATACCTAGGATACTCTCCCGAAGTGCCAGTCTCCGGGAACAGGAGACACTGCACTGCAGGGCACTCCAGGAACTCTTCTTCATAAAGTCACTACTTGCAAGAAAAGAAGAAACAGTGGACTTTCTTAACACACAGAAACAGACACACGGGGGCAGACAAAAGGAGATGACAGATATTTATCCATCCCAGATGAAAGAACAGGACAAGGCCAGAGCCTGAGATCTAAGTAAAACAGATATAAGTAACATGGCTGATAGAGAATTTAAAGCATAAGGATACACAATGGATTTGATAAAAGAGCGGAATACATGAGTGAGACCCTTAACACAGGGATAAGGAATAATATAGCAGAGATAAAGGGCTCAATAAATGAAATGAGAAATGTGTTTGATAGGATAATAACAGGATGGAAGAAGCAGAGGAATAAATTAGTGATCTATAACACAGAGCAATGGAAAGTAATCAAGGTGAACAAAAGAAACAAAAAAAGAATTATACAAAATGAGAATATGCTTATGGAACTCAGTGACTCCATCAAATATAATAATCTGTATTATAGGAGTCCCAGAAAAAGAAGAGAAAGAGAAAAGGAGGCAGAAAATGTATTAGAAGAAAAAATATTTGCAAACCTTCTTAATCTGGGGAAGGAAACAGATATCCAGATCCAGGAGGCAGAGAACTCCCATCAAAGTCAACAAAAGCAGACCCACACTAAGGTATACTGTATTTAAACTGGCAAAATATAGTGACAAGGAAAAAAATTTAAAAATAGCAAGACAAAAAGAAGTCAGTAACTTATGCGGGAAAACTCATAAGTCTAGCAAGAGATTTTCAACGGAAACTTTGCAAGCCGGGGGGGGGGGTGGCATGATATATTCAAAGTGCTGAATGGCAAAAATCTGCAGTTAAGAATACTCTATCCTGCAAGACTACCATTCAGAATAGAAGGAGATAAAGACTTCCCCAGACAAACAAAAACTAAAGGAGTTCATGACCCTAAACCAGCCCTGTAAGAAATATTAAAGGGGACTCTTCAAGTGGAAGGGAGAGACCAAAAGTGACAGTATAGAGACAGGAAATGCAAAAGCAGTAAAAGTGAATATTTCTGTAAAAGAAGTCAAGGAACTCACACACACAAAAGGATATAAAATATACCATATACATAAAACATGGAGGGGGAGAAGAAAAGAATGGGTTCAAACTTGAACAATCTTCAACTTAATATACAGACTACTGGGCGCCTGGGTGGCTCAGTGGGTTAAGCCGCTGCCTTCGGCTCAGGTCATGATCTCAGGGTCCTGGGATCGAGTCCCGCATCGGGCTCTCTGCTCAGCAGGGAGCCTGCTTCCCTCTCTCTCTGCCTGCCTCTCCGTCTACTTGTGATTTCTCTCTGTCAAAATAAAAAAATAAAAAATCTTTAAAAAAAAAAAAAATACAGACTACTATATGCGTAAGATGTTATATACAAACCTAATGGTAACCATGTATCAAAAACCACAATAAATATGCAAAGAAAAAAGAAAAAGAAATCCAAATATATCACTAAAGAAAATCAGCAAAACAAAGACAAGAGGGGATCAGAGAAAATTCTCAGAAAAAAACACAAAACAAGGGATACAGTGGCAATTAAAATACAGCAATAATTACTTTGTACATAAATGGACAAAAGTGTCCAATCAAAGACATAGGGTGAGAGGGTGGATTAAAAAAAAACTAAGACCCATCTGTATGCTATATACCAGACACTCATTTTAGACCTAAAGACACCTACAGATTGAAAATGAGGTCATGGAGAAATACCTATCAAAAGAAAGCCAGAGTAGCAATACTTATATCATAAAAAAAGACTTTAAAGATTTATTTGAGAGGGAAAGTGAGAGAGTGTGTGACTGTGCACATGTGGTGGAAGGGCAGAGGGAGAGGGAAAGAGAGAATCCTAAGCAGGTTTCACATCCAGTGCCGTACCTGATGTGGGGCTCAGTCTCACAATCCTGAGATCATAACCTGAGCTAAAACCAAGAATTGGATGCTTACCTTACTGAGCCACCGGTGCCCCAGATAAAAGACTTTAAAACAAAGTCTGTAATAAGAGACAAAGAAGGACACATATAATAATAAAGGGGACAATCCAACAAGAAGATAGAACAACTGTAAATACTTATGTACCCAACACAGGAGCGCCCCAATACATAAAACAGTGTGTAACAAACATAAATGAACTAATCAATAATAATACAACAGTCATAGGGGACTTTAACATGTCACTTACATTGATGGGCAGATCATCCAAACAGAAAATCAACAAGGAAACAGTGGCTTTGAACAACACACTGGAACAGATGGATTCAATAGATAGATTCAGAACATTTCACCCTAAAACAGTAGAACACACATTTTTTTCAAGTGCACACAAATCTTTCTCCAGAACAGATCACATATTAGCCTACAACACAAGCCTCAACAAATTCAAGAAGACTGAAGTCATACCATGCACCTTTTCTGACCACAGTGCTAAGAAATTAAAAGTCAGCCGCAATCTGGAAAGACCACAAAATCATGGAGATTAAATAACATGCTACTAAACGATGAATGGGTCAACCAGGAACTAAAGGAAGAAACAAAAAAGGACATGGAAAGCAATTAAAATGAAAACATAACATTCTAAAACCTCTGGGATGCAGCAAAGTGGTTCTAAGAGGGAAGAATATAGCAATACAGGCCTACCTCAAGGAGTAAGAAAAATCTCAAATAAACAACTATGCTTAAACACCAAAAGGAGCTAGAAAAAGAGAGCAAACAAAACCTAAAATCAGCAGAAGGAAGGAATAATAAAGACAGAGCAGAAATAAGTGATAAAGAAAAGAGCAGAAATAAGCGATATAGAAACTAAAATAACAATTGAACAGATCAGAATAGAACAATAGAACAGAACAGAGTTGGTTCTTTGGGAGGGGGCTGGGGGGAAGCAAGCCAGACTTATCAAGAAAAAAAAGAGAAAGGGCCCAAATAAGTGAAATCATGAATGGAAGAAGAGAAGTAACTACCCAAATCAAAGAAATACAAACAATTATAAGAGAATATTATGAAAAACTATATGCCAACATACTGGACAATCTGGAAGTAATAAATTCCTAGAAACATATAAATTACAAAAAGTGAAACAGGAAGAAACAGAAAACTTGAACAGACCAATAAATATCAAAGAAACCGAATCAGTAATGAAAAAACTTCCAATAAACAAAAATCTAGGACCAGATGGCTTCACAGGCAAATTCTATCAAACTTTAAAGAAGAGTTAATACCTCTTCTTCTCAAAATAGTCCAAAACATAGAAAAGGAAGGAAAACTTCCAAATTCATTCAATGAGGCTGGCATTCTCCTGATACCAAAACTGAATAAAGACACCACTTAAAAAGAGAACTAAAGGCCAGTATCTGTGATGAACATGAATGCAAAAATCCTCAACAAAATACTAGGAAACCAATTTCAATAATACACTTAAAAAAATCATTCACCACCATGACTAGTGGGACTTATTCCTGACTTGCAAGGGTGGTTCAATATTCACAAATCAATTAATGTGATACATCATATCAGTGAGAAAGGATAAGAAACATATGATCATTTTGATAGACACAGAAAAAGCATTTGACAAAGTACAACAACATCCATTCACAATAAAAACCCTCAACAAAGTAGGCTTAGAGAGAACATACCTCAACATAATAAAGGCCACATATAAAAAACCCACAGCTAACACCATCCTCAATGGAGAAAAACTGAGAGCTTTTCTCCTAGGGTCAGGAACAAGATAAGGATGTCTACTCTCACCACTTTTACTCAACATTATACTGGAAGCCCTAGCCACATCAATCAGACAACACAAAGAAAAGTCATTCAAATGGGTAGGGAAAAAGAGAAACTTTCACTATTTGCAAAAGACGTATCTGCTAAAGGGTTAGTAGCCAAGATACATAAAGAATTTACAAAACTCAACATCCAAACACCAAATAATCCAATTTTAAAATGGGCAGAAGACGTAAACAGACATTTTGCCAAAGATGACATCCAGACAGTCAAGAGATACATGAAAAGATGTTCATCATTACTTATCATCAGGGAAACACAAATCAAAACTACAATGAGATATCGCTTCACACCTGTCAGAATGGCTAATATCAGAAATGCAAGGAACAAGTGTTGATGAGGATGGGGAGAAAAAGGAATATTCTTGCACTATTGGTGGGAATGCAAACTGGTACAGCCACTCTGGAAAACAATATGGAGTTTCCTCAGAAAGTTAAAAACAGAGCTACCCTATGATCCAGCAATCTCATTGCTGGGTATTTACCCAAAAAACACAAAAACAAAAATTCAAAGGGATACATGCACCCCTCTGTTGGATGAATGGATAAAGAAGTGTGGTTTATATATATACAATGGAATATTATTCAGCCACAAAAAAGAACAATATCTTGCCATTTTCGATGACATGGATGGATCTAGAGAATATAACGCTAAATAAAACAAGTCCGAGAAAGACAAATACCATATGCCTTCACTCATATGTGGCATTTAAGAAACAAAACAAATGAGCAAAGGGGGAAAAAAAAAAAGAGAGAAAGACAAATGAAGAAATAAACTCTTAATTTTAGCAAATAAACTGATGGTTACCAGAGGGCAGAGTGGTGGGGGATGAGTTAAATAGGTGAAGGGGATTAAGAACTGTACTTGTGATGAGCATCAGGTGGTGTGTGGAACTGCTAAATCACTATTTTGTACTCCTAAAACTAATATAACACTGTATGGTAACTAACAGAAATTAAAATAAAAACTTAAAAAATAATAAAATAGGGGAACTTGGGTCGGTCAGTTGGTTAAGCATCTGTGTTAGGTTCAGGTCATGATCCCAAGGGTCTTGGGATTGAGCCCCACATCAAGCTCTCTGCTCAGTGGGGGGTCTGCTTCTCCCTCTCCCTCTGCTCCTCCCCACCACACTTGTGCACTCTCATTTTCTCAAATAAATCAATAAAATCTTTAAATAATAATAAACTTATAATTTAAAAAAATCTGTGTTGCCAAAAAAAAAAAAAGAAATTGAAAATAAATAAATGAGATCCACAGTGAGACACTGTAGTCACACTGTCAAAAGCTAAGGCAAAGAGAGAATCTTTTTTATTTTTTAGATTTTTATTTATTTATTTGACAGAGAGAGGTCACAAGTAGGCAGAGCAGCAGGCAGAGAGAGAGGGGGAAGCAGGCTCCCTGCTGAGCAGAGAGCCCAATGCGGGGCTCCATCCCAGAACCCTGAGATCATGACCTGATCCAAAGGCAGAGGCTTAACTCACTGAGCCACCCAGGTGCCCTGCAAAGAGAAAAATCTTAAAAGCAGCAAGACATGCCTCTCTGCCTACTTGTAATCTCTGTCAAATAAATAAATAAAATCTCTTAAAAAAAAAAAAAAGGCAGCAAGACATAAGTGATATATTACATAGAAGAGGTCCTCAATATGGTTAGCAGCCAACCTCTTCCCAGAGACCAGAGACCAGAGGTAGCAGGATTATATATTAAAAGTGCTGAGAGAAAATCACTATCAACCAAGAATGCTATATCCTGCAAAAAGCCAAGGAAGTTCATTGCTAGTAGATCTGACCTAAAAGGAATGCTGAAGGGAGTTCTTCAGGCTGAAATAAAAAGACACCAGATAGTAACTTAAAGCCATACAAAGAAATAAGAATTACAGTAAAGGAAACTACACAGGTAAAAGTAGAATCCAATATTATTGTATCTTTGATTTCTAACTTCTCTTTTGTTTCCTACGGGATTTAAGAAAGAAATACATAAATCTATATTAGTGAGCATATAATGTATAGAGAGATAATTTGTGACAATAACAACGTAAAGTGGGGGCAGAGCTGTATAGGAACAATGTTTTTGTATATTATTAAAGCTGAGCTGGTATCAATTCAGTTGTTAAAAATTTATGAATGTTAACTGTAATCCCCATGGTAACCACTAAGAAAATAACTGAAATATATACAGAAAAGGAAATGAGGGCATCAAAAGTGTGCACTAGAAAGAAAAACCAAACATAACAGAAGGCAGTATTAGAGAAACCAAGAACAAAGAAGACATAAGACATGCAGAAAACAAACAACAAAATGGCTTAAGTCCTTTGTTATCAGCAATCACTTTAAATGTAACTGGGTTAAACCCACCAATTAAAAGACAGAGAGTGACAGAATGGATAAAAAAAAAAAAAGATCTGAAATATACACAGTCTACAATAGATTCATCTTGGAGCCAAAGATACAAACAGGTTGAAAGTCAAAGAATGAAAAAAGATACTCCATGCAAATAGTAACCAAAAGAGTCCAGGGACGGCTCTACTAGTATCAGACAAAACTCACTTTGAGTCAAGAATTGTTACAGGAGACAAGGAAGGTCATTATACATTGATAAAAGGGTAATTCATGAAGAAGATAAGACAATTTTAAATATATATGCTCCAAACAACAGATTCTCACATATATGAAGCAAAAATTGACAGAACTGAATGAAGAAATAAAATTTTTATAATAATAATTGGAGACTTTAATGCTTCGCTTTAAAGAATGGAAAGAACATGTAGATAAAAGATCAGTAAGGAGGGGTGACGGGGTGTCTCAGTCAGTTAAGCAACTAACTTCAGCTCAGGTCATGATTTCAGGGTCCTGCGACTGAGCCCTGCAATGGGCTCCCTCTGCTCAGTGGGGAGTCTGCTTCTCCCTCTCTCTCTACTCCTCCTCCCCCAACTCTCCTCCTGCTCTCTCTCAAATAATTAAATAAATAAAATCTTTATTAAAAAAAAAGATCAGGGGCGCTTGGGTGGCTCAGTCGTTAAGCATCTGCCTTCTGCTCAGGTCATGATCCCAGGGTTCGAGCCCCGCATTGGGCTCCCTGCTCTGCAGGATGCCTGTTTTCCCCTCTCCCACTCCCTCTGCTTGTGTTCCCTCTCTCGCAGTCTGTCAAATAAATAAAATCTTTAAAAAAAAAAAAAAAAAGATCAGTAAGGAAACAGAGGACTTGAACAACACTATAAACCAACTAGATCTAACAGACATATAAAGAAGAGTTTATTCAACAACAATAGAACATACATTCTCAAGTAAATATGAACATTCTCTAGGTCAGATCATGTTTTAGGCCACAAAACAAATCCTAACAAATATTAAAATACTTAAATAATACAAAGTACCTTCTCTGACCACGACATAAAGAAGCTACAAATCAGTGATAAAGGAAAACTGGAAAACTTAATATATGTGGAACCTAAACAACACACTTTTTTTTTTTTTTAAAGATTTTATTTATTTATTTGACAGAAAGAGATCACCAAGTAGGCAGAGAGGCGGGCGGAGAGAGGGGGAAGCAAGCTCCTGCTGAGCAGAGAGCCCGATGTGGGGCTCGATACCAGGACCCTGAGATCGTAACCTGAGCCGAAGGCAGAAACTTAACCCACTGAGCCTTAAACAACACACTCTTGAACAACCAATGGGTCAAAGAAGAAACAGCCAGAGAATTTGGGAAATACTTTAAGAGGAATACAAATGAAAACTCAATATACCAAAACTGATGTGATGTAGTAAAAGTAGTACTCAGGAGGAAATTTGTAGCTCTAACAGTTTACCTTAAAAAATAAGAAAGATCTCAAGTCAATAACCTCACTTTAAACCTTAAGGAACTAGAAAAACTTTTAAGAAAATAGAAAAAGGAGAACTTAAACCCAAAGCTAGCAGAACAAAGAAAATAATAAAAGTTACAGTAGAAATAAATGAAACGGAGAACAGAAAAACAACAGAATTAATGAAACCAAAAGTTGATTCTTCAAAAAGATAACAAAATTGAGAAGGCTTTAGCTGGACACTCTAAGGAAAAAAAAAGAGACAAGACACAAATCATAAAAATCACAAGTAGAAGTGGGGACATTAGTACCAATCTTATAGAAATAAAAAGGACTAGAGGAGAGTACACTGAAGAATTACCAACAAATTAAATAATATAGGTGTAATGGGCAAATTGTTACAAACACACAAATTACCAAAACTGACTCAAGAAGAAATGGAGAATCTCAACAGACTTGTAACAGGTAAACAAACTGAAACAGTAATTAAAATCCTCCCCCAAAAGTCCAGAATCAGACAGCTTCACTGATGAATTCTATCACATATTTAAAGAATTAACACTTCCTAACTTGTTCTATGAAGCCAGTATTACCTTGAAACCAAAGTCAAAGACATCCCCAAAATAGAAAGCACAGACCAGTGTCCCTTATACAGTGAAAAAAAACTTAATAAAATACTAGCAAGCTGAATCTCACAGCATATTAAAAGGATGATACAGGGGCACCTGGGTGGCACACACGGTTGAATGCCCAACTCTTGGTTTCTGTTCCAGTCATGACCTCGGAGTCGGAGTCAGTCGTGAGATCAAGCATCATGTAGGGCTTTGTACTCAGCATGGAGTCTGCTTGGTATTCTTTCCTTCTTCTTCCCCGCTTTGCTTCACCTCAGCACTCCCCCTCCCCTGCATTTGCACTTTCTCTACAAAGTAAATAAAATCTTAAAAAAATAAAAGGATGATATACCATGACAAAGTAGAACTTACCCCAGGAATGAAAGGAATATAATAGATCACATTAATAAATGAGGGCAAACCACCCCCCAACACATGACCATCTCAATGCAGAAAAAACAACTTAACACTCATTCATGATAAAACACTCAGAAAGCTAGGAATAGAAGGAAACTTCCTCAACTTTCTAAAGGGCATTAATGAGAAACCATAGTTAACATCATACTCAATGGCAAAAGACTGAAAGCTTTTCCTCTGAGATTGGGAACAAGAGAAGTATGCCACTTCCATCAGTGCTACTCAACGCTATGGTGGAAGTTCTAGCCACAGCAATTAGGCAAAAGATGTAAGAGGCATCCAAATTGGGAAGGACAACGTAAACCTATCTCTATTTGCAAAGGACATGATCTTACATATAGAGATTCCAAAGAGTCCACAAACAATTATTAGAGCTAAT
This sequence comes from Mustela erminea, assembly GCF_009829155.1. Lineage (NCBI taxonomy): Eukaryota > Metazoa > Chordata > Mammalia > Carnivora > Mustelidae > Mustela > Mustela erminea. Next base: position 95,599,789 of record NC_045622.1, read on the forward strand.
AAGAAACTCTGCAAAGTTGCAAGGTACAATATGAACACAAAAATCAGCTGTACTGCTATATAACAGTAACAAACAACTGTAATAGGAAATTAAGAAAACAGTTACATTTATAATAGCATCCCAAAGAATAAAATACCTAGGAATACATTTAACTAAGGGGATAAAAGACTGTGTACTGCAAACTATAAACCACTGCTTAAAGAAATAAAGAAAACCTAAGTGAATGGAAAGAAGAACTGGAAGACTTAATATTGTTAATAATGCTATGCAAAGCAACCTACAGATTCAATATAATTTCTATTAAAATTCCAACGGCCTTTTTTTGGCAGAAGAATTGAAGAAAAAACCAATTTTCATATTCACGTAGGAATTGAAGGAACCATGAATAGCCAAAACAATGTTGAAAAAGAAAAACATTGGAGGACCCACACTTCCCAATTTAAAAACTTACTACAAAATTACAGTAAGAGGTAAGAGAGTTTGGTTGGTACTGGTGCAATGACAGATCTACAGACCAACAGAACAGGATTGAGAGTCCAGAAATAAATCCACACATCAATGGCCAACTGGTTTTCAATAATGGTGCCATGATCATTCAAATGGGAAATGTCTCTTCAACAAATAGTGACAAAAGAAATGGATAACCACATGCAAAAGAATGAAATTAGGCCCTTATCTAATATTCTATACAAAAATTAAGTCAAAATGAACTACTAACCTAAATAGTAAAAGCTAAAACCATACAACTTCTTTTTTTTTTTTTTAAGATTTTTATTTATTTATTTGACAGACAGAGATCACAAGTAGGCAGAGAGGCAGGCAGAGAGAGAGGAAGGGAAGCAGGCTCCCTGCTGAGCAGAGACTCCCCGATGCGGGGCTTGATCCCAGAACCTTGGGATTTTGACCTGAGCCGAAGGCAGAGGCTTCAACCCACTGAGCCACCCAGGTGCCCCAAAACCATACAACTTCTTAGAAGAAAAATTAGGGGTAAATCTTCATTTTCTTAGATGTGACCATGGATTCCTAGATGTGACACAAAAACCACAAGCAACAAAAGGAAAAGATAAACTGGACTTCATCAAAGTTAAAAAGTTTTGAGTATCAAAGGACACTACCCATAAAATAAGGAAAATACAGGCTTCCAAGAAAAAAAAAAAGTGAAAAGATAACCTATAGAATGGGAGAAAAATACCTGCAAATCTGATATGAATCTAATACTCAGATTATACAAAAAACCCTTATAACTCAACAACAAAAAGACAACCCAATATAGAAACTGGCAAAGAACTATTTCTCTAAAGAAGATATACAAATGGCCAACAAGCACAAGATGTCCAACAATTTTAATCATTAATGAAATACAAATCAAAACCACAATGCAATACCACTTCATACCCACTAGGGTGGCTATAGTTTTTAAAAAGAGAAAATAGTAAGTATTACCAAGGATGCAGAGAAAACGGCATGCTAATACATTGCTGGTGGGAATGGAAAAGGATTCAGCTGCTTTGGAAACAGTGTGGCAGTTCCTCCAAAAGTTAAACCCAGAACCATTACATGGTCCAGCAATTCCACTTAGGTATAGACCCCCAAAGAATGGAAAACAGATACTCGAATATTTGTACATGAATTCTCATAGCAGTACTATTCCCAATAGCCAAAAGGTAGACATAAACCAAAGGTCCATCAATGGATGAATGGATAAACAAGTTGTGGTATATACATACAGTGGACTCTTATTCAACTGTTAAAAAGAAATGAAGTACTGATACATGTTATGATATAGAGGAATCTGGAAAATAGTATGCTAAGTAAAAGAAGCCAGCCATGAAAGATAACACATTACATGATTCCATCTGTATGGAATATCAGAATAGGTAAATCTATAGACACAAAAAGCAGAGAGAGGAGCAAATGGAGTAATTACTTAAGAGATCCTGGGTTTTATCTTGGAGTAATGAAAATGTTTTGGAACTAGACAGAGGTTGTGGTTGCACAACACTGTAAATGTACTAAATGCCAGTGAATTCTTCATTTCAACACGGTTAATTTTACATGGTATGAATATCACCCGAGTGAAACAATAACTGGGAAACAAACAAACCCCAAAAAGCTAAAATCAGACATTAAAACCATTTACCCAGAGGTAAAGCTGTCCTGCAATGTTATTTTTTGCCTACATGGTGTTTAAACAGTTATCAGTATTTTTAAAAGTAGGCAATTTCTCAAAATATCTGGATTTCTGCCCTTTCTTAAAGGCAAAGTTTCCATATAATTAAAAAAAAAAGTTGGCTACTGTCAAGAAGTAATTGCTTTCTTGAGACGGCTTATATTAACTTTCCAGCTTATCAGTCTCTTCTACCTTCTATGGTCTTCCTGACACCAAGGCCAAATTGTCAGTTTTATCATGCTTGTTTCAAAGAGAAATTAAGAATAGGGGCGCCTGGGTGGCTCAGTGGGTTAAAGCCTCTGCCTTCAGCTCAGGTCATGATCCCAGGGTCCTGGGATCGAGTCCTGCATCAGGCTCCCTACTCAGCGGGGAGCCTGCTTCCTCCTCTCTCTCTCTGCCTCTGCCTACTTGTGATCTCTGTCAAATAAATAAATAAAATCTTAAAAAAAAAAAAAAGGTTTAAAAAAAATAATAAAAGTGGGACATCTCTTGTACTCATGCTCCCATCGAAAACTGAAAAATAAAAAGTCCACGTGTTTACTTCCAGCGTGCTTTACTTATTTATATTTACTGCTTTGCACCCATGACTATTTGAATTTAGAAATCCTGTTCTTTTTGGTATGATAAAGATAGAAATCAAACACTCTTAACAGGATTAGAAAAACTAAGTTAACCAGTTATACCCTGAATGCCAAATTCACCTTCTGAAACTTGGCTGCAGGAATAATCAAAGTTAGCCACTTGCAAAAAAATAAATGTCCAAGGGGCATTAAGTGACTGCCTTCCACTCAGGTCCTGATCTCAGGGTCCTGGGATCGAGCCCCGTACCAGGCTCCCTGCTCAGTGGGGAGCCTGCTTCTCCCTCTCCTATTCCCCCTGATTGTGTTCCCTCTCTTGCTGTGTCTCTGTCAAATAAATAAATAAAACCTTGAAAAAAAAATAAAAAGAATAAACGTCCAAATAGTTTCATCAATCAAGGTTAAATAAATTTGGATGGAAGGTAAAGCAAAATCCATCCCTGGTCACTTGGTCTCCCTTCCCTGCTAGAACACCAGTGTTGACATGAAAGGTGAAGAGTCAGCAGCGCATGTTTCCTAAGAGGGAAGACTGGGATTTGAGGATAATACATCAGATAATACTCTCATCTTGGAAGCACTCCTTTTTTAGAGGATTGAGTATAAGTTCCTATGCAAGATATATATAGAAGTAGGGAAATGGGTGGCAATCTGGCAGTTTCTCCCAACGAACCCAAGACTTTTTTTCAGTAGCTTACCTTGGGGACGTACAAAGAGGTCTTTGGTGCAAGGGAAGGGTGCAGTGGATAAAATACAAACATAGTTCCTAGGAACTAACTACATCAGTCTAATAGACTTTAAATGCTTTATTTTAGTTCCGTGCATCAATAGCAGGTGTTTAGCCCCATTTCACAGAGTGCTGGACAGACAGGGACATAAAAGGCAGTGGTATTGGGGATGTAAGTTTGCCTGGCTCCATGTTTCTGCCAAAAACGTTTCTAGCCTCAAAGCTCTTTAAACTCTAGCACTCATTTTCTCAGAGCCACCATGTGATGTGGCCTCTAATAAGGGTAAGACAAGGGAGCTCTTCTCTGGGGTGGATAAGGAGTTGGTAATGCCTGATGGGGAAGGAGACGTGAGACGATGTTGTTATTACTGACACTGCCTTCTTTTTCTGTGCCAAGGTGGGAGGCCTTTGAAACCACACAACTTGCCATGCTTCCTTCCCTCGAGGCACAGCCTCCATCTGTACCTGTTCTAAATGCACTGCACACTGAGTCTGTGAGGGTTTAGCCTTGATTTAACCACCCTTGTATTCAGGCATCATGTTTAGCATAGCAGCTGGCTCCTAATCAATACATTTCTATTAAATGCATGTTATTACCGTAAAGGAAACAGAAAGGGACCCATGTAACCTGGTCACACAGAGAAGGCTGGACACAAGTTTTGATAACTCTATGAACAGACTGCGAGTAATACTTCTGTGGCTACAATATTTATATTGCTTCACTCTTAGGCCATCTATGAGATCTCCTAATCTCTATAAATGTGATATTGGAAATGAGACACAGAAAAGAAGGACAGCAGAAAGCTCATAAGTCAGAGGATTCTGAGAATGGAGTCTGGTCTAAAGCATACCCCTGCTGACGGGGCTTAGTAACCTGCAAGCCCATCAGGCCAGAAGGTCTGCTAAACTAACAGAGCAATGACCGGATTCCTCCATTAGATCAACAAGAAGAGAGACCATGCAATTTACTGCTAGGAAAGAAATTCTTTTTAAAATTTTTGAGAAAACCTGGGTACCTTTTTATGGTATTATAATTAAAATTAAAAGCTCTATGAACATGTAAGGCCAGAACCTACAAAAGATATTCAAGATCCAATATGGAAAAAAAGCAAGTTACAAAATATTTATTGTTTAATTTTGGTTTTTGCTTTAAAAATGTTAGTAGGTGCACAGAAAATAAGTGAAGGAATCTAATCGGAACTGTTTATACTGTTTATATGTGTCAGGGGTTAGAATTATGGGAGAAGTTTACTCTTTCCATAGATCATGAGGTGGATGCATTTTGTTCATTATATCTTTCCATAATGTTTGAGTTTTCTTTCATTAGGAGTATTTATTATCTTAGATGTACTTAGGAAAATGAGAAATGTAAAAATAAAATGAAACTGAAAAAATAGGTCTCCTAAAAGTATCTTTTCCAAAAAAGAGGTCAGAGGAAAATATGATTTGGTAATCTAAAAGAGAGTTTTGAAACCGCATTCTTTGGAACTCTAAGGCTCTTCACCAGCTCTCTGAAAGCCAGCAAGGACACGAGGCAACTGATCTCCAAACACGCCCCTACCCAAACTACCCAGCTTGAGCATTTCGCTTTCATATTTTAATAATGAAGTTCTGCTGATACTAAGTTTGAAAATTTAGGATGTAAAACATACGTAACTAATTTATTTCTAACTGTTCCTCAAAGCACTTTCTGGGGTTTGAGTAGGCTCCCCGGGAAAAGATATCTGTTTTCCCTTGTGTTTTCTGAGCATGAGGTTTTAGTACCAGCTTTTTAGTGCAAGGTCTGCTGCATTTATGAGCTGTCTGGGTAGAAAGCCGGGTGCTCTATGCATAAGGATCCTCTGTTCAAGAAGGCCAAGGCAGCAGGAAGCCTCTAATTCCTACCATCTGGCCAGCCTCTCTGAATCATGGTCAGCCATCCAGAAGCTGAAGATTCAGGATCACCAGAGACTATTTTCAGAAGAATGAGAACTCAAGCCTGAGCAATTAGAAATAGGTCAATGACTTTTTAAAGCAACTTTCTTGAAAGAGGATGCTTTTCTTTGCAAAATTCATTCTCGCCACTGGTCTTTCTTTAAATAGAATATGGTGACTGCCTATAAATCCTTTTTCTTGTTTTTAGAAGTCTTCTATCACAGAGCCCTTAAGTATTTTTGGAGGTTACTTGTATTTCCATAGCCTTGTGTTTTTGAGAGAAAATCTGATTTTAGAAATATACATGAGAGACTTCAATATTTAAGCTAAAATGGCTGTATTCTCTAGAGTTTAAAAAAAAAAAGCTTTTTAGAAATTTTAATTTTTTCATTTGGTTCTTCATTTTCTGTAATAACCAGGGGAAATCTGTCAAATGAAATCCCTTTCCCTGTTTTGTTTACTCTTCCTGACTTTCACAGTCATATCCTCATCTGGATTCTTATTGGGTCAAAACTAATATGCCATTTTCTGTGTATTATACCTCTGTGCTTCGCGAGAGCAGCAGAAACCCATCTGTGAATATCTGCTCAGAACCAGCAGGGGGCGCTCACTCCCACAGGAATCTGAATCCATCTGTAAGGGGATGGTGGGAAAAGCAACCTAACTTTCTTCAGTAAGACTGGCCCTTTCGCACTGCGGATAAATGATCACATGATGAGCAACAGGTTACCGACAATGGTGCTGAGATAAAGCATTCTTGAGAGAATGTATTTAGAGACAGCCCAGCCTCAAAGGCAAGGCTACTCCTGCCCAAAGCAGATGCATACTCTGCCTGTACCTGTTTTTCAAGGCTTGGCTTGCTAAGCTGTACAGTCTGAGGTCCAGCGAGTCTGGTCCCTGGAGTAGCTATCACAATGCTGGTGAGCTGGGCCATGGGGAACGTTTTGGCTATGGTTGCAGTCTGCCCATTGACGACACGGACGGGGTGGATGGAATTCTGGGAGGTAGGGAGGGTCGTGGGGGTGAACTTGGTCAGCATGACGGGCCTCTGGATAAGTTGAGGAGCTGCAAGCATGGGAGGAGGTGCTGGGGCAATAGGAATGTTATTCTGAGCCACAGGCTTGGGTCGAACCTATGGGGAAAGAGAGGATAATATTACTTAAAGAAATTTCTCAAGTCTTGTAAGTTTAAGACATTGCCAGGTCTTTCACACTTTATATGTGAAATGGTATTTAGTGCCAATATTTATTAATATTCATGCTGGTGGTATTAATTCTACAGCTATCAGGATATATAATCTAACAACAGACTCATCAGCTCTTAAGAGGGTCCAAATGTTACCCTACCATGTGGTTTTTCTGAATCCAGACCTTAGGTCCCTCTCCCATACCATGATGGCTCTTCAGATTGAGGTCAAATGCCTAATCCAGAGACTGATCGCACTCAGGATTTGTGCCCAATGTGGTAATAATGCTGCCACTGGTCTTATTCCACATTCTCAATTTCTTCATGTTCGTGGCTTCATTCAGTGTGATTCTAACTCCCTGTTCTTGGCTGCTCCTCTAAGTCGCCTTTGTGGGCTTCCTCTTCCTCTGCCCAATCGGAAATGTATTTCTCAGAGTTTTGTCGTGGAACCTCTTCTTCCCAATCTCCTCACTCTTCCTGCAAATTCTCACCCATCCCATGGATTCAATTACCATCTATTGTACTGAAGACATTCATACTTGGTATCTCGGGAACAGACATTTCCTGAACTTCAGAATCACATACTCAACTGCCTGTCATATATCTCTACTTGGAAGTCTTCCAAGAAATTAAAAATCAACATGTCTAGGGGCTCCAGGCAGGCTCAGTCAGTGGAACATGAAACTCCTGATCTTGGGGTTGTGAGTTTGAGCCCCATGATGGGTGTAGAGAGATTGCTTAGAAATAACATCTTTAAAAACCATGACAACAAAAAATCATTATGTCTCAAACTCACCTATTTCTTCCTCTGACCCTCTCCTTCCTCCTATTATCATCCCCTCAATAAATAAATAAACTTCAGAACCATTCTTGATGCTTTCTACTCCACCTCTACTTCCTAAATCCCTCTCAAATATGGCTACATTCTATGCTCATCCTGCCATCACTCTACCTTATGTTTAGTTTACTAGAACAGTGACAAAGAATTATGATTAAAAACAGGAGGTTAGCCTTGCTTGGGTTCAAATCCTGGTTCCTACCTCTTACTAGCCGGCTAACCTCAGGTAACATAACCTGATTTAAGCCAGCATTTTTCAAACTTTCTGTACAGTGACCCTGTGGGCAAAATCTTTTCCCCTGATGCATGAAACTTTGACCTGCAGTTAACTCTCCAGCTCTGTTCCCCTGGAAACCTGATTAAGGGTAAGAATGTCAACTATGTTACCAGGCAACATTGCTTATGGTAAAAATGATCCCTTACTGCTAAACTGAATCTGAACGGGGAGAATTAAAAATACTTGATGGGACACCATGCTTTGGGCTTCATGAAGTGGGGTTACTTTTGTAACTGAGCGTGTCCCCATGTGTGGGGACCTTGAAAGCCATGGCTATGGAATTGTTAGAAGATACACTGGCTCCTGCATGGCATAAGCCTTCTATGCCAGGATGGCTCTCCTACCGTCTAGATCAAGATCTCATCCCCCTGCACCTGAGCTATCACTGGACAGCTGCAGAGACTGCCAATCAGGCTGACAAAAAATGTCTGATGCTGTCTTGCTGGTAAGCTGTGGCTTCTGTATTGTATTGTTCCAAGTAGACTGGTACCATGTGTGGGCCAGTCTCACGAATCTGAATATTTAGCTGAACTTAAGATGACCATGTGGTGGCTGCGGCAGACACACAGTAGGGAATACATTTCTTCTTTTTTTTTTTTTAAAGGGAATACATTTCTTACTGTAACCAGTACTTGCATATAGACATAGACCTCTATCGCTATAAAACAAAAACTTGATGAGACATTACATATGCGCTATGTACTCTTAATATTTCATATTCTGTTTTGTTCATTTTATTTAAGAACCCTGGTCACGATCCATTAGATTGATTTCACATAGCCTACTAATGGGTCATGACCCTCTGTCTGGAAAACATGGACTAAGCCCTAGGTTCCCTACCTAAAAAAAAATAGTAATACCTACTTCCACAGGGCTGTTGTGGGGATTAAAACAGATAACCCACAGAAAGTGCCTCGCACAGTAAACAGTACACAGCAGCAGTCTTTAAACATTCGCTATTACTGTTGATGTCCTAACTATTCTTCTTGCCCACAATCTCGATCATCTCTAATCTATTTTCCACACAATGACAAAAGGGAATTTAAAAAAAAAAAAAGAAAAGAAAAGAAAAAAAACTCACCATTTCAGGTATTTGTTTGAAGTGTTTTCATAGATCCCTGTTGTTTCTGGGATAAGGCCCAAATTCCTACATAGTCTAGAAGGCTCCATAAGCTCTGGCACAATGGGCTTCTCCAGCCTCACCTCTTCCCCTAGCCTGAGTCGGCTATGTGGCCCACCATGGTCAGCTATACCAAATTGCCTTTTGGTTCCTTAGGCTTACATGTATCTCTCCATACTGGATTTGCATATATGCTCTACCCTCTGCCTGGGACACTTATTCTTCCTCCAAAACTCTGTTGGGCTAATTTTACTAGGATTTTAGGGCTCAGACTGAATGTCAACTCTTCTAGGAAACTTTCTAGAATACTCTTAAGAATGAGATGGGGGTTCCCCCCATATGTGGTCAGACTACCTTGTACTTCCCATAATGGACACTGTGATTGCCTGTACATAGATCTGAAGCTCTCTGAGGGCAGAGAACGGTCTATCTTAAAAACTGGCTTTTCTGATACCCAAGGATCTACCGGATAAATGACTGAAATCACTTTATCTTGTGTTCTCAATGCCCAAACCTACTGCACAGGCAATTTGGAAGTCACCTATGTCCACTGATCACAAAATTCCTTTCTCTTCTCTCTTTGCCTGCAACATGGGCCTCAGATGGGAACTCCTAGGATTTCTACTTGGCAAGTCAAGTCCCCTCAAAACCCAGACTAGGGCAATCCTGACATCCTGCCATGAGAATGAGTTCAGTCCAATTGCTAAAAGAATTCTCCCAGGGCAATACGCGCAAACAGAGCTGCCTAGGTCTAGGTAGAAAGCTTCCTGTGTACCACCCTAGTCCAAGCTTCTATAGGCAAGGCTTTGTGTTTAAAAATGATACTAAATGCCATTACTTTCCAGAGCAAAACTAAATTTCTCTGGTTTCCACTGGTTAGTTTGCCTTTTGTTTCCTTCATGGCGGGGGTGGGGAGTAGTGATGGCATTCCTTCCCCACTGGCAGGCAGGTTTGGCTAAACTTCCAGTAAGTTAACATTATAAGGTTTAAAATGGTACCTTAAATTCTCCCTTTCTTCACATCCCCCTGCTACTACCTTTGGTCACTGCTAAGAAACCCCAGTGATCAAATAAGCTTCTTCCCAGTATAGAAATCATCATCTAGAACCTTTAGCTAACTAAGTAAGATCTGAACAAAGCTGAGCTGATACACACACTTCATGTGACTCAGAGAGGGCCCATGAGGACTTCTGTCTCACCTAACCCATCACTGGGCTTGTCACTGCTTTACTCACCTGTGGAAGAAAGTTTGGACGTGGAGTGAGTCGAGGAGGGGGTATAAACTGTGGTACTTTGATGGGCTGAGGAGGTGTTGCCTGAACCTGCTAAAAAACGGGAAAAATAAATAAACCACAGAGAACAACAGTTGTTCAATATCAAAGCTAGGCGTTCTTAAAGTATTTTTAGCATCACTATTCCCTGTATCAGACAATATATTCTAAAAATTTTCACTGTAGAATTAACCATCTGAATTAAGACTTCCTGAAGAAAACTTTTTCACTCTCCCACCTGCACATTTTACCCTACAGAAGTGAACCAACTGCATTTCTGTGTCCTTACATGCCTAAAGTAAAACACAGCAGGCTTGGCAATCTTAGACAATTTCCTCTGACATTCAAGAACTCTTGCACGTACATATTTTAAAAGTCAAGACTGGATCCAAAGTAAAATCAAACTTGCTGCCTGGCCAAATGGGCTTTTTCCTAATATGAGCTTTATCTAGCACTGGATGGCTTTATTCCTGTAGAGAAGTCTCTAATTCTCAGCATTTGACTGAGATAACTGGTCACTTCTCTCAAGATTCCCAGTAAATGCTGAAGCTTCACTTTATTGCTATCTAGTTTACTCATCACTGGTCATCATCCAAAAGCCACCAAGAGCTCTTAGCTGCAATTTTAAGAATAGACTTTAAAACCACAATTTGGTTATATTTTCCCCAAGCTTCAGAGGGCATCAATTTCTAAATGATTTCACCCTAGAATCTCATGAACAGTTTTTGCTCAAGTAATTCTTCAAGGGATGTTTTTTTTCCCCCTGATAGACCTTGGACACGGACACTGTTAATTTGTGAGTTTCTTGAATATTTTTAAGTGCCTCAGCTTGTTCTAGTACTTCCTAGGTGCAGCCAGTTTCAAGGGATAGTGAACGAAAGGAGTTCAGCGGGGAGTTTTCCCCAAATCGGTAATACAGAACCAGAGAATCTGTAAGTACTCAAGTTTCACAGGCAGGTCTGTGAACAGGATGGAGAGAGCAACGTGCAACAGTGTTCATGCCCTTATGAAGGACACGCCTCCCTAAGTCAAGTCAGACTTCGACTGCAGATAACACACTGTATGGATCTGGGTCCTCGGTGTCAAGGGACACTTGTACAGTTATTTGAGCAGATAGTAGGAATGCCATATTCCCTTGTCAGCCCCAAAGGAAAACTTGGTATGGCTGAATGATGGAGACTAAAAAAATCCAGCAGGAGCATAAAATGGATATACTCTACAAATGCATATCCTGAACCCTCTCATGTGGCCACACATGAGTAGCAGCTGCTGGCTTACCAGAGTGACTGTGTTTTTTGCCACAATTTGGACAGCCTCTGCCCCAGGCCCAGTGACCTTACTAGACGTCTGGAGGTTGACTGGTGTGTTCTGCACATCAGTGCTGAGCACAGCCTTCTGACTGTTGATGGCGGTCACCATAGCAATGGTAGGTCTCTGGCCCACAACAGAGGCAGGCATGGTCGCAGTTGCTGCTTTCAAGACGAGAGGTAGTGTCTTTGTGGTAATCATAGAAGCTGTAGTTACAGTCTTCTAGGAGACATGGAGAACAGATATTAGGACACTGAAGTGTGACCCCACTAAACAATATGCTGCTAATCCCCAGAAGAAAACAAAGCAATGATTCTTATAATCAAGTTTCTCAATATAACAGTATTTCTTTTGTTTACATACAGCACACTTCTTACTGTAGAGAAAGATAATCTCTAGCTTGTGCCAGAGTTTTCAAACTTAGCTTTAAGTTCATAGTCATAACTGCAGATAGATATGGGCACAGGATTTTCAACAATGAATGGGGTGGGTTTACAGGTATAGAATGTAAGTATACCTATTTATCTACTTTTTTTTTATTCTTTGCTTGCTCTCAATTTAAACTCTGCAGAGGTTGCAAATCAATGGGGTACACAACATCTCTATTTTTAATTGCTACAACCTCATCGATATGAAGCCATCATATAATTCTGGTTATCTGCCTCCTGTGACACAAAAGCTGGGATGAAAGGACAGTGTCTTTTCATTCTTTTGAGTGTCCCCCTAGAGAGGAGGAAGGGAAACTCACATGAGGATTAGCACAATTGTTGCCTCAGAGGCAGTAAATCCCAAACTCTAGATAATAAAACCCATTAACCACCTAGTATAGTAAATACCAGCTCTTGATACCAAAGGGCTGAGAGTCACTAACTACAATCTTTTCTCTGGAGAGCTGCTGTAGAAGCAATCAAAGATACAGTGAAACATGACAAAGTGGAAACAAACACCTGTGTTTCAAAAAGCCTTACAGATAAGGGGTGCCTGGGGTGGCTCAGCTGGTTAAACATCTGACTCTTGGTTTTGGCTCAGGTCATGATCTAGGAGTCATATGTTGAGCCCCGTGTCAGGCTTGGCAAGGGATGTGGAGCCTGCTTGAGATTCTCTCTCTCCCTCTCCCACTGGCCCCTCGCCACTGCTTAGGAAAATAAAAATAAAAAAGCCTTATGGTTGAGAGGACAAACAGAGGTAACAGGACTTGCTCCTCCACTAGTGCTGAAGCTCTGCAGCTGTAGTTTCTAGACTTCTTACTGAAGTAGGTAAAGGGAACAGTTACAAAACAAGAAAATGCAAACAACCTTATTACATGGCACACGCACCTATCCAGTGCCGTTACTCACTCAAGATCCTCGAGATCCAACCGTTTCAGGAACACAGAAGTGCAACCAGAACAGGCCAGTTCTGATTTTGGTACTACTCCACCTTCTTCTTCTTACTCTATACTGGCACTGTCCAGTTTGGTAGCTCCCAGCCACACGTGGCCATTTCAATCCAAATTAATTAAAACAAAATAAAATTAAAACATTTAAAACATCAGTTCCTCAGCCACACTGTCCACATTTCAAGTGTTCAAAAGCCACTTGTGGCTAGTGGCTACCAAACCAGACAGTGATTTCCAACACTGCAGGAAGTTCTACTGGACAGCACTGATCTAGACCAGTGAAAAGGACCCCACTCTCCCTGAAACAGATCTGGACAAATCCCCTCGTGCGTTTCTAGTTCAGTGACTATGTCAGTACTTGTGTACTAAGTTGGGTTTTGGGGGGTGGGAGGGCGGTAATTCTTTACTTCCATCTTCTGCCTGAAATACACACATACATCATCTAATCTTTTAGTATCTTTACTTCCTTTCAATGAAAACAATTAGCAATCTGGCCTCATCTATCCCACTGCAACCTACAAGCAATCTTTATTAATGCTTGTAACGAAAATCACCCATATCTTTGTTTCCTCTTCTCTAATCAACAAAACAGGCATGTCTCATTCTCCTTGCCAGTGCCTCCTCAAATGTGAAATGGGAGTAAAAGGAGACCACTGGTATTTATTTGGGTGGCGGGGTGGGGGTTCATCTACTATTAATGCAAGATGAAAACCAAATAAAAGCTAAATGCTGTTTATCATTAGAAACATTACATTAGTGTAGAAGAAAGGACCGACTTTACATTGCCAGTTATTTGTAGTAAGTGTTTTTAACCCAGTGTGACATTAGCCTATCTTTCAGTTTAAGACATTGAAATACAAAAACCTTTTCAAATGGTGAGCAAGTCACACCAGATGGCATTCAATCTTGGTGCCAACACAGGTTATGGAAGCAAAATCTCTCATCAGCAGAACTCACTGACATGGATTTTAAAAAGCAATTGTGCATGCTGTTACTGCTTTGAAAGAGGTCATGTACTTTTGTTTGAAACATTGTTGGTTCAGGTAAATTACTATCAATATTTTGAATCACCCTAAACCAATTATTCTAAAAAAAGTCAGTGAAACCTCCAACTCACCTGAATTACATACTTACCATTAACCGTAACACTTAAAAACACCCTTAAAACCTAACAAGTCTGTTGACATCTTAGGTTAGCATCTTATTCCCCTTTATAAATATATAGTTATGGCTAATTTCACAACATGTACTCCAGCATCTATACAATTCACTGTATGTAAAGGTGTAGTACTGTCTAGTACTATATTCACTGATGAAAACTTTTTGGAAAATACATCAGCTAACCACTTATTCACACCAGGCATAACAGAGGTATTGCTTAAATTCTTCCCTCTGGTCTGGTGCTTATTCTAAGTGCTTGGGGATATAAACCAAACTCTTGGGAGTGTTAGAGTTTAGATGACAAAAAGAATCTACAATTTTGAAATCCAAACCTAACGACAACCTCTGACTTGTTTGGCAGGAAGGAGAGAAGACACGGGAGAGGAAAGGTATCCAATAACAAAGAAAATGATGTTTCTGGAAGCTGTGAGTAGTCCCTGGCTGGTTGATGCTGTCCAATTGTGACCGGCTTCCAGATAAGTGAGCAGTTTCCCCACAGCGTCATGAAGAGGTTCTTTAAGTTTGACAAAATCTAAACTGCACCAATGAGAGTTCTGCATGTATTAATGCAGAAATACATGGCATAAAACACTAAAAATCATTTTATTTATTTTTTTGGCCAAGTTATTGTAGTTTACCGGCAAAGCATGCGGTGTTGATTTAAAACAGACTGCAGTGAACAAATTGGAACGGCCAGGGGTTATTACTACGGGCGCTAGTGAACTTCCATCCCTAGTTTAGGCTATTTTCATTTAATTTTGAATGGCAAGTAACTGTTGCGCACTCACATGACTACAAATAGAACCAACCCACTCCTCTTTTGGTCCATTAGGATTTATTTTCTATTTGGTTTCATTAACTGTTGCTTCATTACATTTGTATTCCATCATTAAAAAGGACACGACTGGGAATGTGAGTTGAAGGGTAGACCTGCATTCAACTCTACTGTCTTTCATTCTTTTTCTGTGAATTGAAAAAATTTCAAAATCTACCTACAGGGATGAATTTGAGTTAACCAAGTAAAGGGGACCGGTCCCCCCACTCCCCATGCCTTGGTCCCTGCTAGCCACTTGACTCAGAATAAAAAACATTCTCTGCCAAGCACCTCCTGTTTGCCTGTGCTGACTGCTACTTAATATTCTTTTCCAAACTTAGATATTTAACATATGCCATATACAACTTCTCAGTTGTCCTTGACCTCATGGACTTTTAAGGACTCCCTTTGCCTAAAACTAACAGTTCTGCCATACACTGGAGGGCTTCTCCAAGCTAGCTTCTTTCTACCTCTCTGGCTTTATCTCCCTTCGCCATTATTGCCCAGAATCCACACCTGAGCCACATCAGTCTCTGCTATTCCTGGGACACACATTTACTTTTGGTCACATAATTGTCTACATCTGTGATGCTCCTCCCTTCTGCTCTATCGCTAAAATCTCACTGATCTGTCCACATCCTGCTCAAGTGTCACCTCGTCCATGAAGCACCTCTGATCTCTCCAGTTAAAATTTACTCTTCACAAGTACTTTCATTTTATTCTCTTTGTTAGCTGTTTACACTGTCCTCTTTTCTAAATTTTTAATATTCTTGTTTTTTAATCCACCTTCTTCATTGCCGAGCACAGTGTCTGTATATAATAGCGACCCAATAAAAATTTACAGGATGAATGAAATTGATGATAATATAGCAGATTCTAGGCAGGGACCGTGACCACCTCTTTGTATACCAGAATCTAGCACACGGAAAACACCCAATAAATACTGATTGAAAGTTTATTGTAAAGACAGAAACTAAAAACTTAGAGGGTCTTTTGGCTTTTAAAATTATACATCTGCATTTAACAGAACACAATAGAACAGAACGAGCTTAGATAAATCAATTAAATATATGGTAGGTGAGCTACCAGGTGGACAGCTGCCACACAACACTGTTTGGGGGCCAGCCCTTCGCCCCTTACTATCACTCACCATCCCACAGCAGCACAGAACTCAGACTACTAGGAGGGAAGAGCTATTGTAAGTATTATATAAGTATTTCCTCTGATTTGTGGGACACCGAATGTTACTTGAACAGAAAGTGTCCATGGGTTAAGAGAGAAAACGCCTACATACCAGGAAACAATGAATTCTACCACACTCTTTCCCTGTAGACACTTTCTGATGAAACTGTACTTTGCAAAGAGAACAAACTAATCAACTCCAACAAAAGTAATCTGATAAGCAATCCTTCAGAAGAAATAGAAGTCCTGGTCAGGGGGTTTTAAAACAGTTTGAATGCTTCATTTTCAAAGAGCCCCGGAGTGGAGATTATGGTAAAATTTATGCTCCAGCTATCTGATTTACAACAGGAATTACTCTTTTTCCTACATTGGCAGCGTTTTCTATAATGTTGGTATTTCATTTTTTGGTACTGTACAGTAGTACAGAAGAGCCATGAATGGACAAAGGTTTTCACCAGAATACCTGGGTTCACATCTTGGCTCTACCACACATACTATCTATATGATTTTAGATAATTACTTCATCTCTCTGTGTCTTGGTTTTCTTTTCTAAACAATAACAACAACAAGAACAATAATAATATCTTCCTTATTAGGGTTGTGGTAAGGACTGTGTATGTTACATATGTAAAGTACTCAGGAGAGTAGCAGTTTACAGTAACCTCGATTAAATGTCAACTATCTTTACTAATCTTTAGTATTTTTTACAAGTAATATATTCCTCACTTGAAAAGTGTTCTATGTGAACCAGCCCAATGTCCATAAACAGTGATTAATCAAGCAAACTATAATCTTTTTCTCTATGTATACAGTGAAGACCTGGTACTGGTGCATAAAGGGTGCCCATGCTTGCATTTCAGAAGATCCCAACGTCTTTGAAATCATGTGCAAAAATGAGTGTTACTAGGTGTGAATGTATACTGTTCTGGAGAGAGGATCCACAGCTTTCACCAAAGTCTTAAAGGGGTCATGATCCCTAAGAATCAAGAACCACTGCTCAACCATCCCATCTTAAAAGGTATGCTCACATTACAGGCAGGTGTGTGGAGATCAAGCCTGAATAGTTTGCGTGTGTGTGTGTGTGTGTTCCAATACCACTTTATTTATGGATGTTGAAAATGGACTTTCATATAATTTTCATGCGAAATAATACAAATACTATGAAATACCTTTAACCATTAAAAATGTCAAAAACATTTGCTTGGAATAGTTTTCCTAATTGAACATTATCCTCAAATATGTCCTTTTTGTGTATTTTGCCTTACTGTCCTTATATGCTAGTTTAAACGCCCCTTTCAGCAAAAACATCTGCACAGCTACACCAAGTTAGAATGTTATCAAACCTCCAGTTCTTAGTTCTAGTTTGGACCTGTAGCTTCCATTTCAGATTTCCTTCAATATATTGGAACAAATTCATATCTCTGAATAATGGAAACACATCACCCTTCTTCTGAATGCCTTTCTACCTGGTTCACCTCCACACCTAACTGCTAAGAGTTCCAGCAAAACGATTTCAATGGAGGCGGAGTCACACAGACTTTTAGAACAGGTGCAAAGAAATACTTCCAGAAATGCAAAATAAGACCTTAGTTCTTAAGACCTTAGTTCTAACACAGAGAAGTGATTTTTCTTTGTCACCAACTACCTTTCCCCTCTTCTTTGGACAGGTGGGAAATCATTTGACTTTTACTCCTCAGTAATACCGTTTCCTTCTGCCAGGGAATTTCAAGGGATTTTTTTACCCCAGTGTATAGTATAAAAAAGTAACCACAATAACTTTTGTCTAGGGTTAGCTGAGCTTAGTACTGAAAGGGGCCCTAGCTCTACCTGCCTGAAAATAAACCAGCCTAGCGCAGGAAGCCGGCAGGGCTTCCGCCACACTTTTACCTGGGAAGCGGTCAGGCTGGGAGAGGGTGCAGCCGACTGGGCGTGGTGGTGGTGGTACTGCTGCGGCTGCTGGAGCTGCTGGAAGGGTTGCTGCTGTGCTGTTTGTAGTTTGTTTTCAGACTGTGGCAATGGCTGTATTTGGAACTTGTCTGGTTGTTCTTGCTTCACTATCAGGTTCTTCCGTAGCTGTTCAACTACCCTTTTCTACCCCATGGAGACAAAAAGAAAGACCATGTATCAGAGTATTGTCCTGTCAGCTGTGACGCGTGCAGCTACACACCTCTGACATCGTTCTGTGACCAGCTTCACCTAAAACTTGTGACGTCTAAAATTTACAGATGTGACACAGGAGGAGAAACCAACAGCATAGGAAACATTTTATAGCTCAAGGGAGACAGAGCCACACAGAGGAGAAGAGAAGATAATGGACTTCACACAGCAGAGCTCACATTTCTGGACCATCATTAGCCTGGTGTGCTCAGCTGGAAGGGCAATACCGTGTGGCCACTAACACCGGACTCTGGAGACACAGACTTACATTTTGCTACTTACCAGCTCTCTGATGTTCATCAAGCTACTTAACCTATCTGTGTCTCAATTTCCTGTTCTGTAAAATGAGGTGATTAACAATATCCTTGGGGTTCTTATGAGGACCCGACAGGCTGCTGGGTGTAAAGTACTCACAACTGTGATGGGCACATTGCTGGTGGTTTTACTTTTAGTATCTGGTAACACAGACATCGGCCATACTAATTTTTGTTATTCAAACAAACATCACGTATCGGTCTCAAACATTAAATAGACTCTTAAACAGAGAAACCCTGATCTCAGATATATGCCATACAAAGAATACTCATTCTAAATGACTCAACTGTGAAACTCATGAGCAGGACCTCTTTGCTGGGATAGGATCTGCAGAAATGTGTACATTTGTTTAGGCAAAGGAGGGACTTAGTTACATGGGATAAAAATTAAAAAACTGGAGTTTCTTGAATTTCTACATCTTATCCAAATCCAAGAAAAATATGTATTTTGATACTTTCATTACTATATTTCAAAAGAACATAAGCTCCATGAGGGCAAGGACCTATTTTGTCCACGATTATACTCGGGGCTAGAACTATGTAGCTTAGTAAATGTCTCCTCACAGGATGTGAAAAGTGATGGGTACCGGAGACCAGCAAATGACTCAGGGAACATGTCCTATAAAACCACTGGGGGCCAGACTGGGGCTGCCTCTCTGGGCCTAATGGCTGGAAGCAAGTGTAAGCAGCACTCTTCATATACTTTCAACTGAGCTCACCAGCTGAGGTTTGTTATTTCTGATAAAATAGACTGCCATTTTCCAATACAGATCACGAATGAAGAAAAATAAGTAAATGAAGATCTTTAAATAAAGGGTTAAGTGACACCATATGGCCAGGTTGACTTCAAATTCCCCTTATTTTTATTTTTATTTTTTTAAGAATTTTTTTTTAAAGATTTTATTTACTTATTTGACAGAGAGAGAGATCACACGTAGGCAGAGAGAGGCAGAGAGAGGCAGAGAGAGGAAGGGAAGCAGGCTCCCCGCCTAGCAGAGAGCCCGATGTGGGGCTCGATCCCAGGACCCTGGGATCATGACCTGAGCTGAAGGCAGAGGCTTTAACCCACTGAGCTACCCAGGTGCCCCTCAAATTCCCCTTATGATGCTAACCAACTTCATTGCACATATCCTCTAAAGAACCCAAACTTATAAGGTTACTTGCTTAACATATTTGAGCATTAAAATATTTATAAAATGGATTTTTAAGAACTTTTAAGTCAATACAAAATATATTATTGAGAGAATTTTTTTGTATTTTTATTGATTCTTTTTAGGCAATGAAAATATCATATAAAGGCCAATATGGGGGGGTCTGCTAAACTTTATATTCTGTCTTCACTGCCTCTTTGAGTAGTTAAATTTCACAAAGAAAAGAAAAAAGGATGCAGAGTCCAAAGTCTCTGCAGAAACCATCTGTAGAATAATAAAAATGCAAATTAATAAAAATATCAAATTCTTATAAAAAATTAACTTAAGTCTTCAAAATCCTATTTCTCAAGTATAAAAAGATAGAGTAATTGAATTGATACAGTTTAGGAGAAGGGCAAGAAGTGGCAGTGGTGCTACAGATAATTTTGAGTATCACAGATAGATTTTATTGCGTGGTGACTTCCAGAACATTAAGACATTTAACAATTAAATCATTACTTTAAAATCATTGCTCTCAGTCCCCCTCCTTAACATAAAACCAGCACTAAACAAACATAGTAACGACTAGCTGAAGTGTAGCATCGGTACACCACAAAAGGGACGCCAAGAACCTCTACAAAAAACCCCAGCTCAAATCGAGGGGAGGAGAGAAACCATGAGGAAATAATAGAACACAAATGTGACACCTGCCAAAAAATAAACTTTGAACAAAAAACAGCACAAAAATGAAGTAATTACCCTACCAGGCACAAAAGGAAAAGATATTTTTCCCCTCTACAGCCATCCCTGGGACATACAGCATGCTCTCCTACTTAACTGCCTAACTGGGGTAAACTGGAAGCAAGAGACAAAGCTAAGAACCCACTCCCAGCGTCGTGTACAACAGAAGGGAACAGTAGGGGAAAGAACGAGGAAGGGATGCAGGCTAGAGTACTCTGCAGCCATATGGCCAGAACGAGGTGACGGCCAATCAGAACCAGAATCAGCGAAGTGGGAGTCAGTGAGTCACACTGCATTCACAACTGTTCCTCCCCCGGGGCCTGAAACAAAGCCTGTGGAACCCTTGGGGAGGCACAGGGATCAAAATACTTGCAAACTTACATTAGTCTTTGAGGGAAGGAAAAAGAAGTGGGGGAAGAGAAGAAAGCTGTGTAGATGGGACATGGGTCAGATCATATGCTGGGTACAATTTTCTTTGAAAGAAGGCTCTGGTATGTTTCAGAGTGCAGCTCAGAAATGCATTGTCCCTGCCCTCCTTTCTCTGTTCCCATTAGAAGAACGCTAAGCTTGCAGTTGTGCATGTCTATTCAAATTTTTTAAAAAATGAAGGTCTGAGGGAAGCACTGATGCCTCCTGTCACTTAAATTTATCACTGCGAAATAAGTCAAGCAGAGAAAGACAACTATCATATGATCTCCCTGATATGAGGAAGTGGTGATGCAACATGGGAGCTTAAGTGCCTAGGAGAAGAATAAATAAGAATAAACAAGATGGGATTGGGAGGGAGACAAACCATAAGTGACTCTTAATCTCACAAAACAAACTGAGGGTTGCTGGGGGGAGGGGGTTTGGGAGAAGGGGGTGGGATTATGGACATTGGGGAGGGTATGTGCTTTGGTGAGTGATGTGAAGTGTGTAAACCTGGTGATTCACAGACCTGTACCCCTGGGGATAAAAATATATGTTTATAAAAAATAAAAAATTAAAAAAAAAAATTTATCACTGCGTCTTGAAAACCGACGACCTGAAGTTAGGCGAGGTCTGAGGCAGAGGCATGCCTTAGCCAGCGGGCTGGTAAGGGAGGTGCCCTATGCTTTAGTGGGCTTTCCTAAGTTCCACAACCCAGACTTGTTCTAGAGCTTAGTCCTGCAGCTCCGGCAAACACACCAGTCACTTTAACTCCAGCAAGTACCTGATCTGGATCAGTACCAGTTATGGGCAGAAAAGACTACAGCTATCAAATTTCATAAATTTTAGCTATGTGCTATCAAGCAAAGTTCTTAAGGATCCTCTCACTTCCACAGGAAGTGAGCCTCTACTTTTATTATTATATGTTTTAAACAAAGAAATCATGACTTCTGCTGGTCCTTAATGAAGGTTATACAAAGTAAACAATTTGGCGTTTTTAATGTTATTCACGTATACAGGAGACCTTGAAATGTAGCTAACTATTTTGGAACATTAACCTGAAGCTTTGAGAAGAGGGCTAAGTGTCACAAACTGGCCATTTGTCACTGACTAATAAGTTAATGAAAGTTAAAAAGAGAAGGGGGTGGGGAAAGAAGGAGATGAGAAAGGAAACGCTGTAAAGGATGAAGGTAGGAGGGAGGGAGAAGAAGCCAGTAATGTATCACCTTCTTTCCTTAATATATTTCCTATAAGAATGGGCCAAAGGGTCTGGTGTCCAGAATGGCTAGCTAGTACTGCCCCCTCCAATCAATCCATCTGTCAAGAACTGCTCCATAAACCCCATGTAATTCCAAGCCTCGGAACCCCTTGACATTCCCATCACTAGGTTTTATCAGGGCTTCTTCAGGAAGAAGAGTTCACAGGCCTGTAACACTTCAAGTCACAGTTTCTGAGACAGGTAGTCACAGTGATCAATATTGTGACATTCAGCGATACTATCAACGTGTTCACACGACAGCAAGACAGATCCCAAAGAAAATACAGAAGTTTATAGGTATGACTCAACAGAAAATCGGGTTCATTCTTCAGTTATGTAAGTCGATCACAACAAGTTCCATGGCACTGGTCAATACAGAAGGGAGATGGAGAGATGGCAGGACCCCCCCCCCCATGAAGCCCCCACTTTATTTCCAGCAAATTCTCAAGAAGCTTTTAAAAATCTTCTCTCAGGGGCTCCTAGGTGACTCAGTAAGTTAAGCGTCTGCCTTCAGCTCAGGTCATGATCCCAAGGTCCTGGGATCAAGTCCCATATCCGGCTCCCTGCTCAGCAGGGAACCTGCTTGTCCCTCTCCCTCTGCCTGCCACTCCCGCTGTGTGTGCGCTCTCTCGCTCTCCCTCAGTCAAATAAATAAAATCTTTAAAAAAAAATCTCTCAAAAGGAGCTCCAGGTACCAGCCCTTGCCCTCCATAACTACATGTCAGCGATCCAGTCAGTTGCTCCACTTACTTGTGTTACATTCTACATTACCTGTTTTATATAAATTATGATAGGGCAACACCCACACAGACATCTTCTTACATGGTACTGCCTTAAAAATTCATCCTTTGTCCCCTCCATCAATCAATCATACAATCTGAAAATAGAACCCATACCCTTCATGCCAGAGACCAAAAAAGACTTGTAACTTTTCACAAATCCAGAAAGTCAAGAACAAATCTTACCTACCTTCCTATGTAAAATGCAGTGAAAAATTTTTCCAGGTCTTCAGACTCACCAATAGCTCAAATGAAACCAGCGATACTAAATTTTGGTGTGCAGAGAAACTAACATGGAGAAATTTAGATTTGTTGAAGTCAAAATTTACTCAGAGATGGGGAAAAAAAAAACTTTCTACTATCTGACTGAAGTTCAACCACTGCATTTATAAGCAATACCAATATTCTTTAACACTGAAGACACAGGAAGGAGATAAGGTAACAGTCTTCAGAATGCTACTACATAATTATCCTCTAAAGAATAGGGCATATGTTACTGTCATAAAATTAGTCACAAAAGTAAATCGGGAGGGGGCACTTGGTTGGCTCAGTGGGTTAAAGCCTCTGCCTTCGGCTCAGGTCATGATCCCAGGGTCCTAGGATCGAGCCCCGCATCAGGCTCTCTGCTCAGCAGGGAGCCTGCTGCTTCCTCTCTCTCTCTCTGCCTACTTGTGATCTCTATCAAATAAATAAATAAAATCTTTTTAAAAAAATTAAATCCTGGGTAAAAGGTATGCGTTATTAAAAGGAAAGAGAAAAATGAGGGAAATTTCTACCATTTTATGAATAAGAACACAAAGAAAAGACAATAAATTCAAAATCAGCCCCTTTCTAATGCAGTAAGTAAAATTCAAGGGAAGAACATACACTAAAGGTATTAGAGAGAACGTTCTAGGTAAGACACACAGGACAGAATTCTGACAGAGAGGAAGGAAGAGGAATACTGGCGGCAGCAGGTATAAAAATAGACTTAGCTAAAAATAACTGCATTTTATTTGTTTTGTAAGGCACTAGAAAAGTTTTCCCCAAACTCTCTGATACTCAGTTTCACGGTTAGAATTAGGCAAATAGATTCTAACCTATAAAGCCTCTAAAAAAGGGATATGCCCTTTGAACATACCACCTGTTTGACAGAAGCACTACCTACAACCCCCTCACCTTAGACACAGAACCGGTTACTGTCTACTAATGAGGACCTGCTTGATCTTAGAGAGCTGCCAATGCGGATGCTGTTTTAGAGCTCTGCAGAGCGCCATGGAATTTGTACAGTACAATATAAATAAATTGAGGACAGCAGCAGGTGGAATTACCAGAGTTGTTTTTTTTGTTTTTTTTTTTTTAATAAAGTTCAACATTCTCCACATGCATGCTTAACAGATGGTGGAAAACACACATGTATGTCATGGTACTGATTTTTGGCTTACTTTTTTAATTAAAAATACATTTGTTGGGGTTTACTCTTCCTTCAAAACACACACGCACACACATATACACAACAATATTGAAATCAATAGGTTTCACATCCCATCTCCACAGGAAATTAGACCTTTTATTCATATCAATGGGATTATATTCCATGTCCATAGGGGATTAGAGCCTTTATGTGATGCCCTGATTGAAATGTGGTTTACATTTTTCTTACTTAGTTCATTCATGCTCTAACAGATAAACTCCTTATGCAGGACTATGAAAGACTGCTAAGATTGCTGTAGTCAGACTCTACCTAAACCTAGGGACCCTTCTAAGAACCTGGGAACTGCCTTTATTTGCATCCAACAAGAAAGAGTGTAGCTGTTGAACTCAAGAGAGATATGTCCCTGGAGCACTACGGTTCTCCAGGATGTAACATACTCAAATGGAAGGGCGAAATAGTATAAAAGCAGAGAGAGACCAAAAAAGAAAAAAAAAAAAAAAAGAGCACTGCATGCTGGGGATGGTGGTTGTAAGATATTTCTCTACAATAAAAAACAAAGGAAAGCAAAATCAGAACCCATTTGGCTTATAATTAAGATTTCTATGTTTGGGGCGCCTGGATGGCTCAGTGGGTTAAGACTCTGCCTTCAGCTCAGGTCATGATCTCAGGGTCCTGAGATGGAGCCCTGCCTGGGGCTCTCGGCTCAGCAGGGAGCCTGCTTCCCCCATGCCCCTGCCTGCCTTTCTGCCTACTTGTAATCTCTGTCAAATAAACAAAATCTTTAAAAAATTTTTTCTATATTTCTCTGAAGCACTAAGCTATACTGTCCTGCCTATTTCAGAAAAATATTGAGGATCAACTGTATTAATGGTAGGGAGTGCTTTAAAAAACTGTTGAGGGCAATGTGAAATTAAGGCATGATAACCAATGAGTAATACAATGTGTCTAGGAGGATTTTTTATTTTTTTAAGATTTTATTTGTTTATTTGACAGGCAGAGATCACAAGTAGGCAGAGAGGCAGGCAGAGAGAGAGGAGGAAGCAGGCCCCCTGCTGAGCAGAGAGCCCGATGCTTGGTTGGATCCCAGGACCCTGGGGTCATGACCTGAGCCCAAGGCAGAGGCTTTAACCCACTGAGCCACCCAGGCGCCCCACTAGGAGGAATTTTTAACTGAAAGCAACAGCTACTTAAATGTGACTTTTACTTTCAATGTCAATTATATTTCAATGGCTTGATTTTTAACATCTAGTCAAATATTTTTGTGTTAGTTTTTTTTAGCAGGAGTCACCAAAACAATGTACAGGATTAAGAAAGAGAATGCTACCTGTTGCCTTTTTGTCTCAAAAGTCAAACACATTAGAGAATATTTCCCTGTATAGAAATCTAGGTATGGCCCAGGTTTCCTATACCTCTACAGCGGTTCAGGGCCATATTCTGAATGCATAAAATAGATGTCCAATTTAAATGCAACCTGACCCAGCAAACACCCTAGATATAGTAATGAGAACAGCAGGAAAAAAACATAAGAACCATTTATAATCTGTACAATTTAGCTGCTTGCTAATATAAAAAAGTGCCTGAATCTTTGTGTTTGTACCACAATGAGATATGACACGGAGGCTATTAATTTGTAAATTAAGCTCCAGTTCATCAAAATGCATGCCCCTCTGTAACTATCTGTTACAGACCTGCACACACCATGAGCTTGTCATTCATCATTCCATGGCTCTATTCCACAACTTAAAAGGCAGCATTGCCTTGTTAATGTCAGAGCTGTCCCATACACTACAGAAATCCTCTCTTTGCTCTGTCCTGAAGCTGCTGTGCTTGGTTTTCCTCACAAAAGAATTATGACTGGAGGTTGCTGTGCAGTAGCTGTCCCTGACAAGTTGGATATGAAAATACAATTTAAGCACAGTAATGATCCTAAAACAGGAGGAGGAAAAAGGGGAAACAAAACCAAAAACCTCTGTCATTTTGTGGGATACTGCTCAGATAAAAGATGGTGTTGCCTACTCCCAAACCTTAGGTACAATAAGAGAGAACGTAAGAAGTCCTCTTTTCACAGAAACACAGGACAGAATAAGATGCTGGAAGAGGTAAATATAATAGACAACCAAATTCTATGCGGAATGGATGTACTAGGACACAAATCAATCATGTCTAAAGGCGAGGATCTTTTTAACAATCCTTAATTCTGCAGTTTTATCTTAAAAGAGAGAAAAAGACAGACAACAGTATTAGAACAATATACTATGTCAGGCTGGATACATCAAGTAGAAAATATTCTATGATGAAATGCAGTATTTTCCTTGCATGTGGAAAAAAAAGTAAGTCTTACAAATCACTAAACACTGACATTTTGAATTGGGAAGTATCTTAACAAAAGAACATCCTGAACAACACTCTTGATGTCTAAAAACGTAATTGTTATCATCTGCCATCACAGCATAAACACATGGATTTTAGAAAGCTTCCAAAGCTACCCAATGAGTGTCTCTTAATTTCACAAAGTATTTGCTATTTGGGTAGTTAATTTATCACCAAATATTTGTTACAATCACTTAAAGAGAAAAATGAACAGTGTTACAAATTTGCTTTCTGACAAGACCCCACATAAAACAACACTGAGGAAGCAATTCCATCACCTACGTAGGCTGCCAAGATGAGAGATGGGGAACTTCAAGGGACTGGATCTTCCAAGACACGTGACAAAAGATGATTTGCACTACTCTGTGTTTAGTCTGAGTTTTCTGCATCAGAGACAGAAGAAACTTGAACTCATCTTTCAGAATTTCAGAGCGGGTTTGCTTTTCTGTTTTAACTTGTCAGTACTAGAAATTTTATTAAAGAGAGCTAGAGATTCAGCAATATAGAAGAAAAGCATGAATAACCTCCTAATGAATAAAAAGCATTTGGTTAAAAATTTAAGTATTTTATTAAATCTTAAGTGTGAAGGAAAACATTTTTCACAGGCTATGAAAACCATTAAATCCAATCCATGAATCTCTATATGGATATTTAGTTTTCTCTCTCTCTCTCTCGCTCTCTCTCGCTCTCTCTCTCTCTCTCTCTCTCTCTCTCACACACACACGCACACACACACTCTGAGGTTTAGAAAAGATGGCATGGCTGCAGTAAAGATGATGTGTTGTTTTTATATCTTTTTTCAGTATACTTCTTGGTACTAAATGGAGCTCACGCTTTTCACCTCTACTGTTCTCCAGTTTCCACATCCAACAAAATTACTGAGGTGCAGGGTCAGAAGAGAGGACACTGTACTCGATGTAGGATCAGTCCCTTGACTTTTAAAATTAGACTTTATTTTTTAGAGCAGCTACAAATTCATAGTAAAGTTGAGTAGAGAGTACAGATACCCTTCTCCCTCCCTATCAACATCCCCATCAGAACAGTACACTTGTTAAAACTGATACACCTGTACTGAACACCTCATTATCACCCAAAAACCAGGATTTACTGCACTAGGATTTACTCCCCATGATGTATATTCTATGCATTTCGACCAATGTACAAGGACATATGCCCACCACTGTAGCATATGGGACACTTTAATTACCCCAAAACCCCTCTGTGCTCTATTCGTCCCTCCCTCCCACCAACCCCTGGCAACCACTGGCCATTTTACTGTCTCCATAATTTTGCTTTTTCCAGAATGCCATATTGTTGAAGTCATGTAGCAGAGAGCCTTTTCAGATTGGTTTCTTTCACTTAGTAATATGCATCTAAAGTTTCTTCTTGTCTTTTCATGGTTTAATAGCTCATTCTTTAAGCACTGAATAATATTCCATTGTCCAGATGGGCCACAGCAGTTTCTTGACTTTTAGATATAGTCTAATATGGCACTGGTGAGTTCTAAATGGTCACAACAGAAACAACAACCATCTTATTGGATAGACACTGCCTGCCAGGTAGGACACACTGAGACCCTAGAGCATCTGCGTAACTTGACCTAAGTCTCAAGCCAGGGGTAGAGTCAGACTTAATTAACACTTCTAGTTCCTCATATCTAATTCCATATCCACCCCTTTTCCCCCTGCCCCAATTATTCTACCTGCTGGTAAGGACTAAGAGCCCTCACATCTATATACTACGTAATATAACAAGCCACAAAAGCACCGCATAAAAAATCTCGAGATACATATCTCTTACATGTATCACCCACTTTTAGGAAAAATAAGTAGAGAGGTAGTATTATGCAGCAAAAATAATACAAAGAGTCCAAAAAATCTGGGTTCTGGTCTCATATTTGTCACTAAGTCATATCTGTGACCTCAGGTAAGTTATTTACCTATTCTTGGGCTCAGTTTCTCTCAGTCTCTAACATTCTCTTCTGCTTAAAATTCTATGAATCTCTGAATGGCAAGAATACAATCTCTTGAGCTATACTTCTTATAAGTGCTATACACAGAAAACTAATGGTCATAATGATGATCTTGACACACACTACAAAGAAACTAAATCATTAAAAAATGTTTCATTCTGAGATTGAAAACTCACTGTCAGGTAATGTACAAAAATGAAGCGTGCCAACTAAGAGATAATAAGCAGTGATGGGGACTAAGGTCAACTCGAGAGGGAGGGCCCGTCTGAAGGCACTGATGGAAGAGCTGCTTTCAACGCTGTGAGGCAAACAAAATCTCTCCGCCAGTTAGATTAGGCCCAGGGGCTACCAGTCTTCAATCCCTAGACAATAATTACAACCAGTGAACTGTAGTTACTAGGAGAGAAATCAGCCATTACTTAGAAAAATTTTCAACAATAGGAGGTGAGTCAAAAAGGATTTCAGATAACCAGAAAATTAAAATGGCTTCCTGGTTAATTAAAATTTACCACTGTGAAAGGGCTGGGATGTGACTTTCATGAGAAAAGGTACAGACATACAATGCCAAGTAATCAACGGGCACTGAGAAAAATGTGGTTAAGATAAAATATCTGGAAGATAGGAGAGAGACAAACAACTACATACAAAATATACAAGAATGACAAAATTAATAATAATGTGTCCTAGAAATGTGCTGACTTTTTCAAAATAGCTTAAAATACCTCACAGATAATTTAATCCCCTCCCCGTCATGTTGCACTGACATAAGAATGAACTGGAATCAGTTTATCTACCACTGAACTGTGGCTGTCTCTAGGGCTGGAGAAAGCAGCTGCTTAACAGCCGCATTGTAGAGGTCAGAAAAATGAAAACTGCCTTGTTGAAGCCGTCCAGGGAATTACAGTAAGCAAAATGTGATCATCAAACTTGGAATCCAACCAGAACACTAGAAACACCTCCTGCCATTTAACTGGTTCTCGTTTTTGAGTACTAAGAGTTTTCAAAATCATTTAATTTACATGATTAAGAAAAAAGGAATTCATGTTACAAAGATATGGATTACTTAATAAATTTTCAAGAATTCTACTTTCTGAACGAACCCTAGATGAAAAATGATGGTCCTGCTTTCCACAAATTTCTTAATGATGTGATATTTTCAGCTTAAGTAGTCATTCGTACATGTACCTAGTACTTTACACTTGTAAATTTTCATGCCCTCTTAGCAAAGAAGGTCTTCACAGCCATGCTGGGTGGATTAGAGCAAGTGTCATTGATTCAGACAGGGAAACTGAGGCATGCGGTAACCCATGGCCAATGAACAGTTACCTAATAGTAAAAGAGGCACTAGAAAATGGGATCCTTATCCTCTGGAAACTAGTTTGAATGAAGCTCTGTTCACTGAACAAAGAGCTGGAGCTCATTTGTCTGAGCCAACACTTCTGGGGCTGACAGGAGGTTGGGTGATATCCAAGTGGACTGACTGAATGTAGAATATACTGGTGTGGGGAGATGAGCCAAGGGGGAGAGATGTCCTTTGCTGGACATCAGTGTCTAGATACAGTAAACTGCCAGGAAACAATGACAGGCTGTTGAAAGCCAAGGAAGTAAGCTGTGCAACAAACTGGTGGGGCCAAGCAGGAGAGAAGCCAGAGGATACAGTCAGGGTTGGAAATGTGACAGCCAGAGGTGAGGCATGGACAGCTCAAGAGATCGGACTGGAGCAAACCACACTGATGATGCCCACTCTGTGGCACGTTTCCTATAAACTGCTCTGAGCACTTGAAATGCCTAGGAATGTTCTTAAAAGGGATGAGGCAGGGCTGGATGACTTGCTCCAAAATGCCAGAGACTATATTCTGTCATCAGAGATACTCTCTCTGGCAGCTGAGCAGGGATACACGCTGAAGCCAAACCAGCAAGAACGATATGCGTCTTCATCTATGAAGTGTGATGGACAATGTTAAGATTCTATTGCTAACCTTCTACCTCGAGCCAAAACTTCAATTCTGTAACAACGACTTCAATTTAATAAGTGGAATGGATGCTGGCAACATTTAAGCTGGTAAAATGTTGGGATTCCAGTGGGTTTTTTAAGGAGTATATTATCACAGGAAACTTTACATATCAGCCACTAATACAAAGCTGGATTTAAAATTTTTACTCACTAACAGATTTATCCTCCTCCCATAAAAACCATACAGCTATTTTGCTTTTGAAAGAGAGCACAGATGATCAAAACCCATATGCAAAGGGGATGGGGAAATAACATTATAAACCACACAGAGAGGTTTTAAAACCAGCCTCCCCACTTGTAGAGCTGCTACGAGGAAGCCTGGCTGCTCCTCCCCTGCCCAACATGAAAGACCAAGGCTCAGTCAATAAGCAGGCTGTGTGAATGACACAGCCATCACTTCTGCTGAGTCTCCATAGCCCTAATGGATGCGGTGCTGCATTTACTTATCTCAGTAGGCAGCACAGCCTTGCCAAGAGTGGCTGCGTTTCAGACTTGGTAAGAACAAGGTGGCGGGGGTTTCGTTGTTGCTGCATGGTTCTGCAACACCTTATTTCAACTCTCTGCTGAGCTGGCAAAAGCACTACTAAATCAACCCAGCCCCACAATCCAGCTCTGCTTACCCTTCAGCCATTCCAGTAACAGGACAACTTTGCAACATTCACGAACAATGTGATACACTAGGAACACAGATTCGTCTCGTCATCACACCCTTTGAATGTCTCCTTCGTCCTTCTCTGTCCTTGTCTCTCCCAGCTGCAATTTTCCTTACTAAATATTTCCTGTGATATTTTCAACTGAAGGACGTAAGGATCGAACCCCATCTTGAGCCTGCAGAAATGTGCGTAATCTTTATGCTACTTGTAGATCCTGGGAGAAAGACCTGTTGGGTGGTATTTGAGCTTCCTACAGTCCACCTCTGTCTAGGTGCTGAGAATGAGGAGAGGGGACCGTTTTCATCCCCTTTAAAAGAACCCAGTTGAGGGGCGCCTGGGTGGCTCGGTGGCTTAAAGCCTCTGCCCTCGGCTCAGGTCATGATCCCAGGGTCCTGGGATGGAGTCCCGCATTGGGCTCTCTGCTTGGCGGGGAGCCTGGTTCCCCCTCTCTCTCTGCCTGCCTCTCTGCCTATTTGTGATCTCTGTCAAATAAATAAATAAAATCATAAAAAAAAATTAAAGAACCCAGTTGATTTAAGGATGGCTGTGAGGGCAGGTAAGATGGACCTTCTTGGAGAAAGCAAGGATATTTGTCATCTGGTGGATACAGTGGAATGGAACTACTGGTGTGCAGGCTGTCAGCCCCGCCACCAATCAGAGGGGAGAGAGCATATTTAGGAAAAGAAAATGGAACAAATTGACTAGAAAAGAAGGAGTGACACGGAAGTACAACATCTAACACACAGCTCTTCTTGGTGGTTGAAGGTACTCCTTTCCCAACTGAGACACCCTGTAACGGGAAGGGATCATTCCTACGCAGGGATGCATACCTATACTTCACAGGGTGTTTGTTTGTGTGACAGTTATACCGCCATAATTTTAGATAGTTAAACCTCTGCTCCGGGGTTTATAAAGGATCAGAGCACTTGTCACTCTTGGTGCAGGTAGAGTGAGATAGAGTGGTTGAGCAGTTCATTTTTCTTTATAATTACACTCCATTAACCTTCCACATGAGAGCTCCCCTGTGCTTTCATACCAGCAGCACCAACTGGCTGCATTTGATAAGGCTCTACAGAGTCTGCAAGACCAGCTCATGCAACAAAAGGCACACTTTAATACTGCAGACTTAAGCAGAAGCTCAACGCGGCCCCATAGCCCCTCACTGGCACACATACTCAGCTCAATTATACGTGTGTAGACAAAAACAAACTGAAAACGTAAAGCTTGCAACGAGCAAATATATGATGGGAACTCATTTAAACCAGAAGTGATCTGAAAATCTTCTGATAATCTTTATAATAATAAAACCCCAAGTTTATTATTATTTTTCTAACCTTTGATAATGTGGTATCCTATAAGAAATGTACTTGGAATTCTCAAGCTTACAGGGTGAGAAAATTACAGGGTGATCTATATTACAATTAGATCACACTGGTGTCTACAAGCTGCATGTTGTGAAGGTAATTTACTTGCTGAAGTATCTCTCCTTACCTATCTCTCAATAACTCATTAAAAAAAAAATAGTTAAGAACTAGCACTGAGTCTATCTCTACCCTTCTTGACTGTGGCCACATAAATGATTTCCCTTTTTGAAAGAGAAAGAGACCTATTCCATTAATAATGTATTCTCCCGAAGTTTTAATGCAGCACCCGGAACACTACTTTCCATATGCACAGAGGTAGATTAGTGCTTTTTCTACCCTGAGCAAAGGCTAGGTGTTACATGCTTGAGCAGATAAAACGAAAGCCAAGTTGGGAAGTATGTGCTAGCACAATTAATCTTGAATAGGATCCCAATTATTTGGGAAACAAAAGGAAGCTATATTTATACCTCTGCCTTAACTAATGGCATTCACAGTCCTCACACATCTCAGAATAAGGTTTCCGTCATGCTAGTTTGAGTTTCTGGGCACATCTCCTAACCACAGTGACCCAAGGAAGGTCAACAGGTATCCTGGTAATGCTACCCACTACCACCTCACTTTCTTTGGCAAATGTATATACTGAAGATGTTGGTCTATGACACGTGTAACCTGACAGGGAGCTGAAGCATAGGAACTCAAGTGGTACAGTATTTCCTTCATCAAATATTATATTTAAAACACTGTTCTAGAGCTATAAAACTACAGCAAAATCTTGTTTTTGAGAATTAATGAAATGCTTAGTACTTCTGAAAGTGTTTGGCAGAGAAATGATTGTTTACATTTACATTTTGAAAATGGATGATTAGATCTGGGAATTCTACTATACTCTTCCTTTTTTCTATGCCCTATGCATGAAACGGAAAGATTTTTTCCATTAATATTTTTTCTTTTGCTTAATACTACTACAAATTTACATTACTATGTGTTTTTATCATACTTCCTACCATGCTATCCTTTTCAAAATTGTTTTTCTTAACCTAAATATCAGTTCTAGGCTTCCAATTAAATAGTTCATAATTCTTTAAAATCTAATACCAATAATAAAATTTTAATATTTTCTTGCTGCATGTTACATGCTGCAGCATTTAGCATAAGGACGTTGAAAGACTACATGCCAAAAGATAAAACCAACCTATCCCTAAGGCAGCGGCTCCTGAAAATAGTTTTCCAATGTCCAGATCCGGGTGACACTCAGATTTCCCCTCTGCATAATCATGCATATTTTTCATTTCCCAATGAATAGAATTTCATTCACTAAGTACTTGTTCTTCAGTTTTAAAGAGTGGCAGACAAATTAAAATTACACTCTCTCTAACCATGTTAAGAATCAGGCAAAAGCCAATCTAGCCGCTCAGGACCTGTCGCTCTGACTTGTCCCTGGGCCGTCTGTTTATGTGAGCCGCGTGGCTCACAGTGCCCATCAACCTGCTGCTGTGCAGAGCAGCCTCACACTGCAAACTCATTCTGCAGTTTCAACCTCCCTCACCAGCAATAGGTCCTCTTACCGGAATCTGAAACTACCACTTCAATCAACTAGAGTCAGACCTTATTCTACCGCTCTGGTACAAAAAAAATGATACACCATAGGCCCACATGCAAACAGGTCATCTCTGAACGTTGGGCTGGAGAGGAAGGTGGCAGCATATTTCTGCTCCTATCAAAACATTTTAGTACCATCAGCAGCAGTCAGCCTGCTACTCAGAATATACATGCACTACTGTGGGAAGAGGCTAAAAAGATTGCTCAATCCCAGAGGACAAGGGCATGAACTATAAATACAAACCATTCTGGCCTTCCTTGTTTTAAAGACTGGTGACTTATTCATAGATGGGTTTCCATCTGTGTGATTAGCACACAAATTTAAAGCAGCATTAGAAAAGGTTCTTGGAACATCCTCTGAAATTTGTTTGCTGTTTTGCATGTACTTTGCTAATCACTCTCTCATCTTAGATTTGAAAGGATGTTAAGGTCATTAATAGAAGGGAGAACAGGTCTGAAGACAGTATTTACTGAACATACCTACAGAGTATATAAGCTGTTGCACAAGCTGTTGTGGTTATAACATTAGAAAGTTAAATTTTTTGGGCGCCTGGGTGGCTCAGTGGGTTAAGCCGCTGCCTTCGGCTCAGGTCATGATCTCAGGGTCCTGGGATCGAGTCCCGCATCGGCCTCTCTGCTCAGCGGGGAGCCTGCTTCCTCCTCTCTCTCTGCCTGCCTCTCTGCCTACTTGTGATCTCTCTCTGTCAAATAAATAAATAAAATCTTAAAAAAAAAAAAAAAAAAAAAAAGAAAGTTAAATTTTTTAAGAGGTTTATATAGCTATTTTAGGAAATAGAAGATACATATGCAAAAGAATTATAACATTTCCTATGGAGTATTAATAAGCAAAATTACTGGAAGATTTTTTTAAAAAATAAGTAAACAGAGAGTGAGCAATAGAGAAATGAAGCCACCATAGAGGACAAGATCAAACCTGGGAGAGTGTCCTTTTTTTTTTTTTTTAGAGTTTCTGTTGTTCCATATCTTTTTTTTTTTTTTTTTTAAGATTTTTAAAAATTTATTTGATAGAGAGAGAGACAGCAAGAGAGGAAACACAAGCACGGGGGAGTGGGGGAGGGTGAAGCAGGCTTCCTGCTGAGCAGGGACCCCAATGCGGGGTTCGATCCCAGAACCCCGGGATCATGACCTGAGCTGAAGGTAGACGCTTAACCAACTGAGCCACACAGGCGCCCTCCAAGAGTGTACATTTTGAACGATGCTAAATCCAAGGAAATTTTGGAGGGAGCAAAATAATTAAAAACAGGCTATCAATAATAATGAAAAATTATTACTTTGGAGAAATGGGGTAAGGCAAATTTAGAAGCTAGTGATTGATTACAGGGTCCTGAATATTATGATAAAGAAATATGTACCCAATGAAAGACATATATACTTCCACTGGGCTTTACTCTTTACATTTCAGAAGACTGTTCTTTGAGAATCAAAAGTAGAATTAATCTATCTTGTTTCTAACACATGTACTTGAAAAATGCATGTCTATTTTTAGAAAGGAAAATTTAAAATCTATCTGTAGAGGACTTGAAAAATATATAATTTAACAGGAGCTGAAGAGCTTCCAGACTAGTGTTTAGAGGAGGAACTGTGCAGAAATGCACCTATGAACAGGTCAAAAGAAAGCAAGTATTACATTGCTTATTAGCAGCAACCAAAGCAGAGGGATGAGAGAGAGATTGACACCTACACTAGAATTTCTGTCTCTTAGTGGGTAAGAAATTCATCACATTGCATTTTGTTCAAGGTCCTACTCTCTCCACTGTACACAAACATCTTAGCTTTTCTCCTGAAGATGAGTCACAGTCGTGGTGAATAGAAATGCTTGTCCTGTTCCCCTGTGCTAAGGCAAAGTCACAACCTTCTGCAAGCCTGGTGGCAATATGACATTTACCAAACAACCAGCAACATCTCTAGTCTTTTTTTTTTTTAAA
Source organism: Mustela erminea (assembly GCF_009829155.1). Classification (NCBI taxonomy): domain Eukaryota; kingdom Metazoa; phylum Chordata; class Mammalia; order Carnivora; family Mustelidae; genus Mustela; species Mustela erminea. The sequence continues at coordinate 95,635,827 of NC_045622.1, forward strand.
CAGATACTGATAAATGAAAATAGTGATCAAGGAAAGATTCTAATTTTAAATTGACTGTAAAGTTGAGGTTAGCATGTTAACCCTCTCATCTGCTTGATGCTTGCAAAAAAAAAAAACCAACAACAACAAAAAAATGGCACCATCAAATCATGAGTGAAGATAGCAGACTTGAAAGAAGAAAGCAACATGTTTAGCGAGAAGAAACTGCTACCTCATTTCCCACGCTTTGCTATGAAAACAAATTATTCACTTCTACACTACATGCCAAGGAATATAGTGTTACTTGGAAACTGCATTCTCCTACCTTTAGGGAGGACAGCAGTGAAACCCTACCTTTACTTATACTCTCCTAGGAGTTTGCTGGGTCTGTCTCATCAACAGATGAGAATACTCATAGCAATTTTTTTTTTTAAGAATTTATTTATTTATTTATTTATTTATTTTAAAGATGGAGAGAGTAAGAAGGAGAGAGAGAGAACAGGAGGAGGGACAGAGAGAGGGCTAGGGACAAGCAGACCCCAGAAGTGCCAAGCCCGATGGGGGGCTCGAATCTACAACCCCAAGATCATGACCCAAGCCGAAATTAAGAGTTCGACACTCAACTGACTGAGCCACTCCACCCTAACAATACTCATATAACACTTCCGAATTCAATGCTACAAATGACCACTAGCTGAGATGTGGGACTAAAGGTACGAAAGTACGCAATTATCAAAAATTAAGCTAACAGTTGAATTGTAGATATTCTAACGTTTTCCTTTTGAAAGCAAGTAGACGTAAAACTGACCAAAAACGTACCCAGTGCAATTGTAGTTATTTTAATCCAATCCTTCTGAAACACTCCTACTAGGGTAAAAGCTTGTATGTCAGTTTGTCATTATTTGTTTCACAGTCAAAGATCACTATCTGTGTCATTTTCTAAATCCAAAGCCTATGTTAAAATAAGAATTTGACACTCTAAACTCTGAGTAATGCCACACCAACAGTTCAACATATCTTTAGCCATCAAACCCAGATATTCTGCTAACGAAAGTGAAATCACACACCAGAACTTATTAACACAGCTGTTTGTTTAGGAGCAGAAACATCATAGAAGTCATGTACTGCTCTGAAAGAGAAGCTGAAGGGAACGCAGAAGTTGAAAACCCATCAAAGGCAAGGATTCTGTGACAACCCAGGTGGTGAAAGCGGGGCTCTATGATATTTTAGAAACGGGTCCAATGACGGGCCCTTAGACTTGCCATTTCAACAAATTTCTAGTCTAACAAATTCCTGCCATATACTTCACCAAAGGGCCTCTAGGTTCTAATGAGAAAAAAACCACATTCACCTGACCTGAGAAATAAACAAGACTAAGGATGAAAGCCACAGTTGTGGTGACTAATCCACGCTTCCGCCACGTGTCCCACAGCTTCAACAGACCAGCTAATAACACAGAGAAGAAAACAAAAACATTGCTAGCCAACACTGCATTTTTGTGTAAGAAAAGAGCAGGAAGAGGATTAACTGCATTCTTTCCCCCACTGATGCTTACATTAAAAAAATTCCATTAGTATCTTGCCAGATTTTCAAGAGAAAAGCTGCGCATCAGAGTTAACTGGTACGATAGGCCATGGGAGAATAAAACCAATAAGAAACCTTTCTGTTCTGCACTTCACAGGGCTGTCACTCGTACTAGAAAAACGTCACTTTGAAGCCCTGTTTGCATTCCATTTTTAACTAGAGGGAAGAGGATGGAGGTCTTTGGTTTCTATGACAACCCAGATGGGCCATAATACACGATACTTACAAATGTTCAATTGCAGGGATGCCAAATCAAATTAAGGCAGAGTTAGCACTACTTCATAAAAACTAGATGGGGGAGAAAACAAAATACTTATGGCAAAATGATGCCATTTCTAGAAGTGGTTCTGAAAGATTTCATGAGCAAATATAAAGAAAAGAGTGACTATTTTTAGTAAAAACAAATAAAACAGTAAAACTAATATATAAAAATAAAGCTCCAATTTACATGAGTAAATGTTTTCATTAAATTTGACTACTGGAAAATTACTACCACACTTAATGTAAAAAAAAAAATCCCTCTCAAATAACATGAATTTCATTAGTGATTTAAATCATTACAATCTGGCACACTGGCTGGGTTTTAATGGCGAGCTGAGCTCCTTTGAGCGACTTTTTCCTTTGCTCCATCCTCAAGATTTGTTTCTATATTTGGCGTTTATAACTAGAGTACTTAGTCCTCAAAATAATTATGAAATGGCTAATGTTTCAGAAAGGAACTAATTTGTAACTTGTACTTACTACAACTTGTGAAATTTATTAACTTTCCAACAGAATGCAAGAGTAATCTACCGTATGTCTTACCATTTATAAATTATGCTCTGCTTAAGAACAATCCCCAGCAAACACTCCTGACTTTTAAAGCACTATTTTGAAGAAAGGTATATTCACATGTGATCCTCTTCATCTGAGGGGGAAAATAAAATGTTTTATTATTTAAACCTTATAAAAGAATGTAGTTAGGGGCGCCTCGGTGGCTCAGTGGGTTAAGCCTCTGCTTTCAGCTCAGGTCATGATCCCAGCATCCTAAGATCGAGCGCATTGGGCTCTCTGCTCAGCAGAGAGCCTGCTTCCCTTCCTCTCTCTGCCTGCCTCTCCGCCTACTTGTGATCTCTGTCAAATAAATTAAAAAATAAAATAAAATCTAAAGAAAAAAAAAAAGAATGGATTTAGATCATGAATCTTACCAGTGGGGAGAAGGGTATCACTCACCCTTTTAGATCATAATGAAGAACTATGAAGCGTGCCCTCCAAAGTGTTACATGTGCATGAACACATATCCAGGTTTTGCACATATTTCAGGGAATTTAAAGCCCTACCCTGAATGTCCTCCACAGAGCTCCTAGTTCTCATCCTGGTTCAGGTCCCTTCTTCCCAAAAGCCAGAATTCCATACTTGTAATAATGGAAGTCCCCCAAACAAAAAACCTTAACATTCTCAACATTAAGTAGATTGATGGTAACTTTTGACTTAAAAACCCAGGTCAAATTAATTAAAAATGAATTAGTTTAGTAAATATGTATCTACTGCAGAAATTTTACTAAAGCTTCAACACTAGGCATTTCAACTCTTTAGGATTTGCACCATCAGGTAAGTTTGTTTTTGTGACTTTATTCTTCCCCCAAATGGCATAAAACCACGTGAAGATTATTTTGAGAGATTCCGAGATAGGAGTTTGTAAAAACAGGGCCAGAATAATTTCCTTGGTTGAACGTTTTTGTAACTCAGATGTTTCTTGTTTTGAAAAGAAGATCTGTATAGAAAGAGTTCCACTTGAACAAGAACAGCCTGGAACGCACTGTACCTGTACCACTGTGCAAGGGAAGAGCTTGTGCTGAAGGCTAACAACTGTACAAACCAGGATGCTAGATGCCCTTTCACCCCATCCATGCGACTCTAATCTTCACTCAGCCTCTCTTCAGGATCAGTTTCCTCTGTTACAAAACGAGGATAACATACCTCTCCACCCTGACTGCGCTCCAAGAGAGAAGAGAAAATCTTTCATAAAATTAGTGTTGTAAAGGATTCGGTATTCCTAGTCCTCATAATGACACTAAATAATAAACCGATGGCCGAAAGGTGCTGATGAACTTGATTTTTAAAACACCATAAAGCTGCCCTGTCGCCCTTTATCACGATGATGCGTTCATGAAGGGCAGGGCGAGGAAAGGCTGCAGTTCTCACTAGGATGATGACTAGTACTTACAGAAGATTAAAAATAAGAATGATATATTGTGTAGAACAGAAGCAAAGATGGAAGAATAAGCATGGCCCAGCACACCATGGAGCACACGGTATTTAAATTGGGAGATACTGGCCAGGGCTCTCATGCAGGCCCACACAAGTCCCTTCAAAAGCTTCATTAGACTCTGGATATTTGCCCTTCATCAATTGCTTCCTATGCCAGGATTTCCTTTTTGAGTGTTGCAACCTAATACTCCTCACCCAGGCAACCACAAGCCTGTTCTGGAAAGGTTCCCTATTTCAGAAGCCTCGGTGCTATTTCCATTTGGAAATACATCTTTATGAAAATATGTATCATTCCCAGAACTAAAATGCTTAGATATATTAAGTTTCAGCTGTAAGTGGTATTTTTAGAAAAGTGGTAATTTCAGAATCTCTGCTTCAAAATTACAGAGTTGGTTTCTTTTTTTAATGGAGTCACAAAGTAGAAAATTAAAAAGACATACCAACGATCAAAGTCCTCCCCTCCCTTTTTCTTAACCTGTTTCACTTAAATTTTTAAAGATTTATTTTCCTCAAATTCTTAAAATCGCCAAATTATTTATATGGTAAGAAATTTCATCAGATTTTATCTTCATAAAGATCAAATAGCTCAACGCAAAAGAGACCTTAACAACAGTCAATGTCCTCGGAAATGGGTCTGACTTTGTGGGCGGTGCCACTGTATATAAGACATTCAACCTGAGATGCCTCAGACACGGCAAAAAATTTCTGTTTTTGACTGAGGAAAAGGATTTCACTTTTAATAGGCAAGAAATAAGAAATCAATTTAATAGTATATGTCAAACTGTACTTCAATAAAAAGAAAAAAAGAAGAGACACTGGGGAGGAGGGGCAGAGGAGAAAGTAATCCTTGTTTTAAGATTATTTTAAAAGCTACTTAAAACATGTACTGGATGATATTTCATAAACCAGAATATTTGGTCCATGGCTATAATAGAATATCCTATATATATATATTTTTCAACATAACAGTTTTAAAGAATTGTGCTCATCTGACCTCTTATCCAACAGAAACTCATTTTCCTTCACATTGGTTTGCAGGGCACAGAAGTATTTATCTTGTTACAGTACTTAAGTTCTACGAGTGGGTGAGGACTGTATCCTGCCAGGACGGGAGACCGTCCATTACACTGTCTCCTCAAGACGAAGGGACTTACCACCCAGAGATCTGTTTGTAAAACAGAGTTAATGTCTCCTGAAAAAACGACCTCTCCCTCTCTTTCACTATTCTCTGACATCTGCATACACTCAAAATTTCTTTTTCTTTCCTATGTCTACTTCCAAAAAAGAAACACAGGCAAGTAGGTAACCTCAAGTGCTATGCAACAGTGTTTACTTTGCCCCTTTACAATAGGATTTCCTCTGTCATCAGAAACTTCTCTGAATATGGAAAATGAGCTTATGCAGTTAAATTTTAATACATGTCTGTATGACATGCATAAGTACAAATATGTGCATAAGGTATGATTAGAAAGAAATGAGCTTATTTTCATAAGTCACAAAAAAATCAGTCACAAAATAGTTATGCCTTGTTTATACTACATTCCTAAGATAACCTTAAGCTGTTGCTGTTTTTGGTTAAAGCTTTCTCAGATCCTAAGAAAAAGCAAAATCCTCATTCAAGATATTAATTTGCCTAATGGACACCAAATACTCAGACCTTCCTGTTCTGACTTATAAAACAGGTCCTTTTGACTGTACTGGCAAAAGACCTCGATTGTTCTCAGCTTTTTATTACAACCAGTGAATGAAACTATCGGCAGTCTTTTTAACTAAGAAACCTGAACTGCCTCACACTGGAATAGTTAAATAAACATTAAGGGAACCATCAGCACCAACCACTTACTCCCCATGGGCTATGAATAAAATAATAATATTTGTAGCACAATTAAGCCTCTAAGGCTCAAGACAGATCATCCCATCAATTCTGAAACAATTTTACTCTAGCTGTATGAATCTGATCATAAAAAAAAAAAATCACTTCTAATGAAATGTGGAATGACTTTTTTGCATGTGAAATATATTAATCATTTCTTTAAAAAAATTTCACTTCGGAACTCTTAACAAGAGAAAGAAATAAAGCATAAATAAAATAGCTTAATAATTTAGAGCCTACAAATGACTGTGGTAGAGCACAATTTTTAAACTTTGAAAATGGACTAGTATGTAGCATTAAACGGTCTTTATAGATAATAAATAATTCAAATTCAGACAAGAAAGAATTAAAGAATTGGGATGTTCATTCTATTTTGCATTTATGACTAAAGAAACAGAATAACTTACAAATGGATCACTGTTGATCCAATTCCTATAAATAAGAACCAAATGATTTTAAAACTAAATCTGTTATAAACTATGAGCTTTAAGAAGTAACAGCTTCCTATTTTCAATTGTTTTCCAATGTCTCCAGAAGCCCAAACAAGAAGTAATGATAACAGGGTAATAAACTATGAGAAAAGAGTAAGTTCAGAATCTTTCAGCTAGATATACAATTAGGGCAAAGGCTAAGTCAAGGATAGAATTAACAAGCACCTAACAAAATATTGTAGATTACAGTTTTTTTTTTAAAAGCTTGAATAATCTGCTCTCAGCCTTCCCATCTGCCTAGTATTTCCAAATAACCTCCACTAATCACTCTATGTAAATAGCAAGGAGTCTAAGAATGTACCACTACATTCAACCACTAAAGATACAATCAGCTTAACCACAGAGGAGGGTGGCTGCCTCAGGGAGAGGATGGAGTTATCACTTAATGAATTAACGCCATCTAGTGGGATCAGTGAGATTTCAACTGAATCTAGTTTACTCCAGGTTACTACAATCTACTCAACTGGTCCAATGTCTTGTTTTAAATGATATATGCACTTCTACTGATAAGTGTACTAACTTGAATGCTTACTATTAGGATGTAGTAAATTTTTCTATCATAAAAATGGCACAGAAGTATTTTAAGATGAGCAATCCTCACTTAGAAGGGAGTAATATTTCTATTCTTCAAAGGCACAGAATATTAATCAATATGTACTAATAATTTATATTTTCAAAGATCTCACAAAAATGCAAAGTCAAATACAAAACAACATCCAGTCAATAAAAATTAAAAAAAATAATACCTATTATTTATCTAATAGGTTTATTTAAAATTATTTATTTAGTTTTAATCTATTTAAAGCTATTTTGCAATGTTGTTCTACAGAAGATTCTCTGTTACAAAAACACTTTAATCTGGAGTGACTAATCAAAACAGTGATTTTTTCTTATGACTATGATGTGAGTGTCTCATCTACCAATACTAGCTCATTGTATATTTACTATGTGCCCAGAAACATGTCAAGTGATGAGACCCAGTTCTAAGAGACGAGACCTAGCCTTTCAAGGAGCCTAGCAGAGCTCTGAAGCCAGGAATTGGTGGCACCTTGCAGAAGATACTTATAACACCTACTTTTTACTGTAGTTTTACTGTTAATTTTCCTCACATTAAAAATCAACTGCTACGGGCGCCTGGGTGGCTCAGTGGGTTAAGCCACTGCCTTCGGCTCAGGTCATGATCTCAGGGTCCTGGGATGGAGTCCTGCATCGGGCTCTCTGCTCAGCAGGGAGCCTGCTTCCTCCCCTCTCTCTCTCTGCCTGCCTCTCTGCCTACTTGTGATCTCTCTCTGTCAAGTAAATAAATAAAATCTTTAAAAAAAAAATCAACTGCTACCATGAATATTAAAATCCATCATAATTTTGAGTTAGTTACACAATTTAAACCAAAATATTGATAAGAAAAAAAGATGTGGACTCTTCCCATAACCTAACGATGAAAATAATCTTTAATTTCCACATGTGATTTATTTTTATAATTACAAATCTCAGGATAATGGGCTTCTCCACTTTGCTCCTCTGTGGAACGTCAGACTCTCTCATAAGGCACGGGCCCTGGTACAGTGATCAGTACTGCTATGTCATTTACCTGCTTCTACTTCTTCCTCTGCACTTCTTGGGAGTACCACACTCTGGGTAAGAACATATAGGAACTTCAACTGTTCACTGTTCTTCGACTCATGAGGAGGAAGGAATTAATGTAAAGTGAAGTTCAGGAAAGTAACCTGCAAACTATTCTATCTTCCAAGTGGAAATGTTAACTTTTTAAGACTTTGGCATCTTCCCCTGCACTGCGTATTTGCTTACACATCTCTCCCTTATACTCTACCAGGTCAACATCCGACTAATAACATGTAACAATGCTTGGACGATGATTCAGTCAAATTTAGCAATAGGTGTGGGCTCTTCAGGACATGGAAATTCTTCCTTGTATGTGTGTGTCTGTGTCTGCATGTGTGTCCTTACTAAAGAAACTAGAGAGTGGAGTTCCATATTGTAAAGCATACCTGGGCCACTACGAATCTTACATGGCCGTGTTCTGAACAGATGAGCTGAATTTAATCTAAACTCCTCTCTTCCTTTCCTGAAGGGAGTCAGGAAATGGGTGATATATCCCATCTTGACCCAGATTTCCTTCACTAGACAAATGTCAATGGCCTAAAAGATACTCCAGGGTTCAAAGGCAGAAGATGGGGAAAGAGCCTCCTCTTGACTGGTAAGTTTGACTGTCATATCAAGTCAAGGAAAACAAACAGTAAGAGATGATGAAAATGGGGCTGGGTTTAGAGTATGAAAACCTCATCCTGCTGGACAGTTATACCTCTCCGAGCTCCAGTGTATCTACTCGTAAAATGAAAATATGAATAATAACAGTAATAACATAGTGTATATTTCTTACATAAATATATCTAAAATATATCTGAATTTAAGTGAACAAATGTGAACACAAACTCAAAAATGCTATTTGCAGCCTAATAATCTAATCTACCTTATCCGCTCTCATCCCACCACTGATCTGACCCATATTTTCCCTCCATCTTAATTAGATCCTTCGATAAAATCCGTCTCTTCCCAGCTCAGTGAACTTAAACAAACTGGCTCCCACTTTGGAAAACAGTATGGAGATTCCTTAAGAATTAAAAATAGAGCTACCCTATGACCCTGCAATTGCCATTTTGAAGCTTTTGTTGATGATGGTTCCTGGGCCCAAATATCCTTTCTTCCATTCCTCTGTTCTGTTTGTCCATCCACCCTTAAGGATTCTGGTAAGTCCCACCGCCTCCATAAAACTTTCCTTCACTCTTCCTGCCTAGAATGATCTGTGGAAGCCTATTTCACCAAATGTCTGAATCATACAACTTAACATATAAGCATATAACAGTAATAGTAGCTGAAAACAGGTATAGACTGCTTACTCGAAGGCACAATTCTAAGCCCATTAACTATGTATTATATAATTTAATTTGCAAAGCGACTCTTATAAGATAGTACTATTAGTATCTCATTTTACAGATGTACTGAAGTACAGTACTTATGTACTGTACTGAAGTACAGGAAAGTTAAGCAACTTCCCAGGTTCCAAAGGCAGTAAGTGGCAGAGCCAGAAAGCAGGATTCTAACTCTGGGCAGACCGGTTCTAGAGCCCATACTCTTATCCAACATACAGTACGGATTCTCATTAAATGTTTTAAATGCATGCATTTGTCTTCTGACCCAGAATGCATGAGCCCTTACGATAAGGGCATTTCATCTAGTGTTAACTCTTCTACCACCTCGCCTTTTCCTGAGTTTTACAATTTGGTACTCAGGGTTTCTTTGAAAGTAGAGATGGACCACCAGTCACTATAATCTGGGGAAAGAAGTTCAGCTTTACAATGAGCCATTTCAGACTTCAGCATTTTCTTTTAAATAAATATCTCAATTTGGTCAGCTTCCAGTAAGAGATCATTCCTACTTCTAGTCCAGAATCAAAAAATCTAGAAATGTCTAAGAAACATTCATTTGGTCACTTAACAATAGATTACTTTCTAAGATGGCAAAAAATACAGCTGGTCTGAGAGTTAGTTGCAGGAATAAGACTAATCTTTTAGAACAAAAACTAACGCTTTCTCCAGATTTATGCCCATTTCCACAAAGCAGACTCTGGAGTATGTGTAAGGAAAATTAATAATGGAGATTTAATAATTCAGTGATTAAGTCATCTGGAAACAGGTATAGTACCAGTCCCAGATACACAGTTATTTTAAAAATGTCGGCATCCTGTAAATAAAACTGACATTACAGTTTACAAAGCCTTTTCTTTTAAGTACATGTTATTTGTACCTCACAAAAATCCTAGGAAGCTACTTATTTTAAAGAAGACTAAAGTGAAGCTCAAAGAGATATAATGATTTGTCCAAAATTACACTGCTACGTGACAGGAACAGGACTCAAATCTTTGTTTTCTGACTCTAATGCCTACATTCCCTTCTGCTTTACAACAGTGCTGGGAATAGTGGTGTGGATAACTCAAAATTAAATTATATTTGACTTTCGAGTATGTTTTTTTGAGTCTCATCTTTTGGTAATTTATAATAACTGCAAGTCAGCAATAATCGGAAAACAAAAATAAAAATACTCTTGGCTCCGGAAGAAACAAAAGCAGATTTCCTAAGCCAGTGCGCAAAGGCTTGGCCCATAGAATTAGAGAATAAGAAGTCAAAATAAATTTATGTTCGTACCTCTATTTACCTTTTATTTTGGAAGATTTCTGTCCCGCTCCCCTAACTAACTTCCCACCCTAACCCAGTGGATGCTGGGGGACGGGGTGGGTAATAATGATTAGCTGATTTGTAAGGCTGACTTGCTGGGTGCACTGGAGTGATAAAAGTAACCAGAAAGTGCACAGGATCTCTCTTCACTGGCTTCTTCCCCTCCAACTATAAATAAGCATAAGTCTCTTCTGTATAAAAACTCTGTCTGTCTCTCTCTCTCTCAGTCTGCTGTTCATTCTCCTTCTCTTTCCTGAAGGGTGAAATGAAGTGTGCAATCAGCAGAATACCTAAAAAAAATTGGCACCTGCTAAATTATAGTTCTCTTTCCCCTTCATCACTAAATTTCTTTTTTGTTGCTTTTTAAGTATTAATTTTATTAGGAAATCATGTGATAGCTGTATTAGATTATGTAATCAATTTGAAAGCCAGGTGGCCTGAGGATATCAATTAAAATATGGGTTTTTTTCATTCATTTAACAAAATTTAAGCAACTTCGATAAATTTCTTAATGGAGTTATTGGGCGCTTTGAACTTCCCACTGGAGTTAGAGCTCCTTGAGGACAAGAATGGACTGTTTTAACTGGTCACTTCACTGTTCACCCTAGCTAAGTGATAGGGTATTCAATAAGCATTCAATAAACCAATTGTTGAAATAAGAAGACTGGAGATCTCTAAGATCTCTTCTGGCTCTTGAAGTCTAGTATTTCATGACATCTCTCACTTGGTACTAAACATTGCTTTTCATTTCTAAATTCATGAAAGAGTTTTGGCTGAGATCCTTTTTCTTCTCTGACTTCTGCAGAATAGAGATGTTATTTCAGGCAATGTCTTTAGCTAACAAAATTTCCCCAAAGAAAAAAATGTGGATGTCCATGAGTCTGGCAGAGGGGAGCTAAAACTCCCCTCTAAAAACTGCTCTAAAAAGCAGTTTTTACTGACTGATTGACTTCAAAAATGAAGCAATTACTATTAATTCTTGCCTTCTTTTCACTTTAAAGCTGTATATGCAATCCATCAAAACAGAAAGACCAAAAGCTTCTTTAGCGTAACACTAATTTTTTATTTTTAAAAAGATTTTATTATTTATTTATTACTTGAGAGAAAGAAAGAGAGCGCATGCATGCACACACGAGCAGGGGGAAGGGCAGAGGGAGGAGAGAGAGAATTCCAAACCAACTCCATGCACAGCACAGAGGCCAAGGTGGGCCTCGATCTCAGGACCCCGAGGATTATGACCTGAGCCGAAATCAAGAGTTGAGTGCTTAAGCGAGCCATCCCCTAAGAGTAACATTAATTTTTAAACTTCATGCACAAAAATTAGAAGCAAAGTGCTCACTCTAGGGCCCTCACTCTGTGTAGACTTCCAGACTATCAGCCAATCATGGCTTCAGTACCTTCTATGCATATGCATCTTGGGACCCATGGTAAACTATCCATTATGTTCTCCCCTGCAACCGCCTCTTCCTTTTAACCCCGACAATGCTTACTCCTGAGCTGCTCATCACTACGGGGGGCTGAGTTCACACTATCTTTACCCCTACCTTCAATTCACCCTTATGCAATCATCTACCAATTTCCCTCAAACACTATCTCTTGTCTTTTTTGACCTCTCTGTGAGGCTGCACCACTGACCATGCTCTTCCTGGAACCCTCTGTTCATCTGTCATTATTGTCTTAATTCTCTTTCCCATGGCACTGAAAGTTCCTTCAAGTTTAGATCTTATACTCAGGTGCTTTTCAGGTTTCTAGCCCAGACTCTTCTTCCCTCTCTATCTTTATCCACTGGGTAACTACAGTCAGTCTCAATGCTGCAATTATTTCCATGGAACAATGGAAGACCACATACCTTGGAAAGAATTCTGGCCTGTATGACTAGTTGGCTTCAGGCAAGTTAATTAACTTCAGTCTCAGTTTACTCACCTCTTCAATGGGAATAACAGTATGTACTTGAGAGGGCAGCTGTGATGATTAAATGACATAACGCTACATAAAACACCTACCGCAGTGCCTGGGGCATAGTTTAGGTCAAAAAATCTGTCTTTAGCTCTGGCCTCTCTTGGAACCCCCTTCTAATCATATGACAGACACTTCTAGCCTAATGCCTCACTAACACCTCAAATTTGGCTTGCTCAAGATGAAGCACATCATTGTTTTTCCCATCTTAATAACCCCCTAAGAGCTCAAGCTGGAAATCATAGGCATCGTCACACCATCCTCCCCCTTACTCTTTACATCTAATTAGTTCCTGCACGGTTTTGTACTTCTGTCCTACTACTGTAATTCAGGCTTCTCTCTTTTTTTTTAAAAAAAAGATTTTTATTTATTTGACACACAGATATCACGAATATGCAGAGAGGCAGGCAGAGAGAGAGGGGGCAGCAGGCTCCCCCCGCAAGCAAAGAGTCTGATGCGGGGCTTGATCCCAGGACCCCAGGATCATGACCTGACCCGAAGGCAGAGGTTTTAACCCACTGAGCCACCCAAGGGCCCCTAATTAAGGGCTCTTAATAGGACAGTTTATAACATCTTCCTAACTGGTATCTTTCCCATCTAAAAGCAGATAGATCCCTTTGCTGGTAGAACAGCCTTTCTCAAAAAGGGGATCTCACTATGTCATTTCTCTGCTTAAAATTTTCCATGTCTTCTCCCTAGTAACTATGGAATAAAGCCTAAACTCCTAGATGAGGCATTAAAGGCCTCATCTCCCACTATATCCATTCCTTCAACTATTCTGAATTATTCTCTATTTCTAGAACCTGAAATGTTTTTTCTTGCCTCTGCACCTTTGCTTAAATTACTCCCTCCCTTCCATCCAGCGCCTCTCCTACTTGTCTAAATCTCACCCATTCTTGAAGACCCAAAACAAATACCACTTTTTACATACGTCCTTCCCTAATCCCCTACTCAGGATTAAGATCTCCTTTCTCTGTATCTGCAGAATACCCTGCTTATAACTCTATGATGGTATGTATCATGATCTATTTTATCCTTCAATTTGTAGTTTAAACATCTGTCTCCTCTATGTTGTCGTGCTTTGAGAACAAGAGAGTCTAAGTCTTACTCATTTTTTTGCAGTCCATTGCTTGGAAGTTGGTAGCTCTCACAGATGTTTGTTAAACTGAAGAGAGCAATTATATGATTCTATCATCTACAGTGCAGACCTACAGCACTTAAAAAAGTAACTAAACAGACACTATCCCAACCAACAATCATGAATGATAACGGCAAATGGACATGATGTGCCCTGCTGTGAAGAAGGCACAATGTACTCTAAGCAAAAAAAAAAAAAAAAAAAAAATTAACGTGGATTTTATCATGAAGAAACAACCAGATAAAACTGCAAGGCATTCAGCATTGCCACTGTCCTAGACTCTACAAAAATGTCAACAAATGAAACATTCCCATCCATCCCCCCCACCTCCTGCCCCCAAAAAGGCCATAAAACTGTTGTAGGTTAAATATCAAAGAGAAATGGCAATCAAATGCAATGTGTGATCCTTGATTGGCCTGGTTTAAAAATAAAAAAGCTTTTAGAGAACATAATGGTTGCCTACTAGGGAACTATAAGTACAAGATTAGAGCTACCCAAAAGTATAGTCCATGACCCACGCTCACCAGTAAGCTGTTATTGATACATGTTGCAGTTAAGTATAAAAACAGAGAGTAAACATTTGTAAACTTGTACAGAAATGTGACAAGTAATTTTAATGTCTGTTAAACATAATAAGATAAACCTAATAAGATATGCCATTTTTAAAGTTTCTTTTCTCGAGTAACTCATCTTACCATATTTTACAAAAGTATAAACAATGGATTGGAAAAAATTTTTTTAAAGTAGGCTCCATGCCCAACATGGGGCTTGAACTCACGACTGAGGACCCATGAGCCCCTAAGTGTTATACTGTGGCTATGTTGGAGATAAATGCTGGAGTATTTACTTAGGGTTGAAATCTCATGATGCCTACAAAAATCACCAAAAATAAAATTAAATAGATATGTAGAGAAAAAAATAAACTAAAATTTCAATTCATGAAAATGTATACTTGTTGACTTTTGTAGGATACATTTGCTATCTTCTCATAGCTCCAGTATAGTGAAAATGAGATTATTTTAGCAAAACTCAGAATGAGTAAAGATACAGAAGATATCAGAATATACTAAAAGGTAACAAGAGTGCAGAACACTCCTTACTGACAGTCCTTGGATGTGCTCTTTTCTTGCCTGTGAGTGTGGACAGAGGAGACTGTCTACCTGTAGTGGAGGGGCTCCATGAAGCTATTTGGTAAGCTAAAATTCCTGACAATGAAGAACTCTAGATTTGCTCTTAAAAACAAACAAAACAGGGGCACCTGTGGCTTAGTGGTTAAGCCTCTGCCTTTGGCTCGGGTCATGATCTCAGGGTCCTCCGATCAAGCCCCCCTGGGGCTCTCTGCCCAGTGGGGAGCCTGCTTTCCCCTCTCTCTCTGTCTGCTGCTCTGCCTACTAGTGATCTCTATCTCTCTGTCAAATAAACAAATAAAATCTTAAAAAAAAAAAAAACCCAAACAAAACAAAGAAACAAAAACCAGTAAAGAGATTACTATCTTTTTTCACTATAACGTTTTCTTCCTAATTTCTATAAAATTAACAAAACTTAAATCAAAATTCCAATGGTAATAAATATGTAGACTGATAGGAAAAACTAACCTTTTCCTTAAAAATTAGGCAGCATTCAATAGAAAAGACCATCAGACAGCAAGGTACTGCCCAAACTGAATGTTATTATTATACTTTTCCTTTTCAATTTTGTAATCTCAACTGGTACAAAAAGGAAAATTTTCTACTTTGATTAGCTAAATTAATTACTCTACTGTAAGGGTTAAAAAAATGTGTCCTATGCCTCAAAAGCTCCTTTTTAATAAAAGCATTGAAATGTACTTCCCCAGAATGCCCTCATGATCTGATGGTTGGGCATCCTCAGGGTCTGGGCTCAAGCTCATCATCACCTTCAGAAGAACACATACTATTACCATTTAGTCTCTGATGGACCAGTTGGGAAATCTATGGGGGGGGGGGTGCAGAAAGAATCTTCCTAAAATTGAAAGAAAATTGTCTGAGGACTTCATCTCTTGTCAATTCAGAGAAAACAGCTATCCCAAAATAGCTGTCTGTGCATAATTTAATTTATGTGTCCATTCAAATGCCTTTAAAATTCACTAGCCTATTTGACTCATTTTCTTATGGAAGGGATTCCATACAATTACAAGAATATATCACATGACTTGGCAATAGACAATTTGGCAAATATGGACAAAATCCTGAAATGGATGCCAAATTATATTAGAAAAAGAAAACGGACAACAATTGATGCTTGTAGGGGAAAAAATGATGCTGTACTGAGGATGACTGCAGGTAGGAGCAGATGGCAATAACCCATTTAATGGCACTGCTTACTGCATACCCTGACACGCTCTCACAGATGCACATCACCAATTTCTAAAATAACATCTCAGAGCAATGCAGCCCAGTGCAAGACTTCTTATGACAAAATCAATGTATCATCACTGTAAGCAGCAAGAACACACAAATCATGTAAGAAGCTAAAATTGTACTTAAAGACAAACTGAGTTGGTCAAAAATAAGGCAAGAAAAAGAAAGAATTAAAATAACCCCTTCCCATTCTGGAAACTTAGTCTACTTGGGTGTTTTGTTTTGTTTTTGTTTTTAATTTGGAGCCTTTGAAACTCACATACTCTATTTTCCAACTTTTGTGGATGCTAACTTCTCAGTTATCGGTTTTTTTGCTTTATCTTCTTTGAAGAGGAAAAGAAAAATCTGCTTTTTAATGCTTTCTAGGAGATAGGAGAAAAGGCTGTCAGCTTTTGAACTTGGCAGTAAAAGCACTTTTTGAAGAGTTTGGGCTCTGGGTTTTAAATGAACTCATATCAAAATGAAGCATCACATCAAATCAATCTTAATTTTTTTCATTTGAGATCTAGATTAGCCTAGAAGCTAAGTTTTATGGGTAAATATGCATGCCATGCCAAAAAATAAGATGGCCTTTATATACTAAGTAGGATCAAACCTGACCCACATGGCACCTGTATATGGCCAATCCAAAGTCTGCCTAATGTAGGGATCAGAGGGATTTAGTTAAAGATACTCTGCCATACTTCTGAATAAATTCTGGAGTCAGTATTACAAAGTATCACGTTCTTACTGATGTTCTAAATTGCATTCAATCCACTCGAAACAATTTTTTTCAAGACCTCTATGCTTTGCTTTTGAATTCACTTATGAGGCAGTTAGACTACATTCTAGTCTTAGCAATGAAACTGAGTCCCATCATTTTGTTTGGATTTGACTGGCTCCTTTGTTTTTGTATTTCTGTTTGAGAGTTAAACAGCAGCTACGCTCTAGAAAGGAGAGCACAACACTGAATATGGAACCAAACATGAGTTATCCTTCCAAGGCAGAAAAGGACCACGTAACCTTAAGCAGAAAAAGACCATGAAACCCAGCATGCACCTGACTTTCAGAGTTCCTGATAATGTTTGCTCTCATGTCATAGACTCTTGCCCTTCAAGAGCAGATCAGCGTTTTCAAAATTTTAACTCCCTTTTTTTGGCCATCAGTTTGAAAACATGGCTTTCCATGAATGACAGGAACTTAGGCCAATTCCAAAAAGCAAAGAGACTCTAGTGAAAGCAGGTTTTCCATTACTCCCACTTTATTTATCCTGGCTATTCACTACCAGTAAATGGGCA
The DNA here is from genome assembly GCF_009829155.1 of Mustela erminea. Lineage (NCBI taxonomy): Eukaryota > Metazoa > Chordata > Mammalia > Carnivora > Mustelidae > Mustela > Mustela erminea. Next base: position 95,653,003 of record NC_045622.1, read on the forward strand.
ACTGTGCCCCTCAAAAATACTCTCATTGGCAAAAGGATTACTTTTTCTTGGATCTGGTCCCTGTTTTGTGGCATCAGTGGAGTCATTTCCTAATGTCTTCTTTTGTTCCCTGTTGACATTCTCAGACATGGCATTTCATTCACACATACTGCATCTGCAGAGTAAGATCCTGTGACATGTTTGGGGACAATTCTAGAATTCCCTTAAGTGGCTGCTGATATCCTGCAGCAAACCAATTTTTCATTAGAACTGCCACCAAGGAACAGGAGAGCTGGCTCTGACACTGTTTGATTGGTCTTCATGCAGCAGCAGGAAGGAAGCACCTTGTGCATAAGCAGTGGGCGAGTCTCCTGGGCCATGTGTATTACTGTCATGTCTTTTAAAGCAGATCCTCAACACAACTGGCTCCCACTTTCACTCTTTCTGCTCCCCACGTTTCTGACACTGTCTGATGATCTAGAATATAAAATAATAATCTCTTTGGTCCTATTTACCTCCAGAAGTTATGAAATTTCTAATCTGATCAGGACTCCCAGCTCCCTATATCTTAAGCTGTCTCTTCGGACCTGCATCAAGTGTACAGACTTCAAATTCAAAGGTAACTTGTCTTGAATGCTGATGTGCCAAACCCATGATAATCATAATCAAAAAAGATTATCCCTAAACTAAGCACTTCAAATACATGGAAGGAACCATTAGACTTCTGAAATACCTTCACCAAATTTTTAACAACTAACAAGCATACACCACCACTTCCATCAGTGTTGTGAGTCTGTGAATGGTGTCACACTGGGCCACGCATCACAGAAGGTGCCACAGAAAATAGCCAAAGATAGAGACTCTTATCTTCCTAGAGCTCACATTTCAAGAATTCCTCAGGAGGAGCAGAATAACTCCCTTGGCCAGAAAAAAAAAACAAAAAACAAAAAAAAACCCACCAGCACAAGAAGAGAAAATGCAGGCATCACACTAAGTGGGAACAGAAAAGACCTGTGTGTGCATGTGGTGTGTCCCAGAGCAACAGAGACAATGGGAAGTCAATGTTATCATCTTTAAAGAGACACAAATGTCATAAGGAGAGAAACAAATGAAAGAATGGCATAAAAGAAGTAAAAGTTCATCATACACATATGACTCTGCCATGTTTTCATTGCACAATAAAAGTGCATTCTGTTAGTTTCCACTACAGTTGAGCTAGGCTGAGTATCACAAAAATAACGAGAGAAAAGATTAGAAAATAAAGAGAGGAAAAGTTAAAAGAATTTGTATCATTTGGTCTGGGAAAGAAAAAAGTGATGTAGAAGGGCCCCTGTGTAAAGGTAAGTGTGGACAGTTGCCCAGCCTTCCGTGAGGCCAGGCTAGGGGCTGGCAGAGGGGCTGATCCTCGTGTCCCTCCCACTCTGAACAGTGTGGTAGTATGTCCTGCACAAGGCTATTCCGCACGGAGCCAGAGGACCCAGGAAGAAGGGATTTAGCCAATATGTCAGAAACGAGACTAACATTTGGGAAGTGCCAAAATCCATTTCCAAAAACAGGTGAGGAAACTAAGAAGGAAGACTGCTGGTGCTCTCTCTCTCTCTCAAGGGTTAGGTCAGCATTCCCAAACTGGGTAATGAGGAAGAGTGGTGTCCCCTGAGGTATGAGAAGGTGAGTTCCTGGAAAAGAGTTTGCTAAATACCAAGTTAAAAGCAGTTTAACAACTGATTACAGAATACCAGAATTTTCAATGGATAATGTCTCTTAAGAATTTCTGAGAGGCAGAGAATATAGAACATTTCTTTAAATTTCCTAATTACATAATGCTTTTTGCATGGAAAACCTTTTAACACGGTTATAACGTTAATGTTCCAAGGAACACAGTTTGGGAAATGCTGATTTAGGTACAACTGAATGTGAAAGCAAGGAAAGGACGAGGTGCTCTCTGAGAGTATCTCCCAACTTTATGATTTTATATATTTCGGCCCAAGTGGAATGCTGATTGCTTTCTTTTCTTCCTTCGCATTTATGCCGTGATCCAGGCATAAACCTACCTCCCATTAAATTATTATCTCCTCTGGTTCTCCTAATTCTCCTACTTATTCCTCTACACTATCAGAACCTTCCCCCCCTTCCTCCTATCTCCTTTTTCTTATTAGTAGACCTCTTTCTCCCATAAAAGTGCTTTCTACTTATTAATAAAGCAACATCACTTTTCTTCCATTAAAAAATGTTTGTCATTGCTTTTCACTTAATATTAAATACCTCTCTGATGTAGCCATCTAAGTTCAGAATCTCCTCTATTTTTTTACTCTCCACTTTAATTTATGTGGATAAGATGTGGGGATGTCTCTCAGCCTGGACCTGCTGCTCTGATGATTCTCTAATTTCCCTGTTCTCTGCATCATGACTCCCCACACCTCCAGGCTGGTCTATAAAGCCACCATCTCTTATGATTGAACACCCATCCTTTCCAGTAAATAATTCCTCACAGGAAGCTGTTCAAGATGAACATTAGGCTGTGCTGTTCCATTCTTGCTTTTTAATCCTGTCACTGTTAGATACCACTCATCAACTATGCAGTGGTGTTCTAGACACTTTATGGAAATAAGTATACATTGCCTACACACAGGAGTTTTCTCTGAAAGACAGAACACTGATGTGGGTATACGCTGAAGGAGAAGAATTTTCTCTCAGGCACACATACACAGTTTATTTTTTAAAACTTTCTCCATCTCACAATAAAGTCAATATTATACCACAGACTGAAAAAAAGGAGGAGTTTTGATGGTTTATCACCACTAAGTTTCTTCTTTGTCTAAACTTACTGTGTCCCTTTCACTCAGACATGACCAACTCACAGGTGAACATTATAGGTGGCCCTTAGGTAAAAGTCAATTATTGCTATTAACAAAAATATCCCTTTTATTCCTGTTTTAGCACTAACTCTATAATTTCCATAATAGGTTAAGTTAGTAGTAATATTCTCCTCCTAATAAGACAACAATAAAACTCTAACCATTTACAGTTCTGAGTTACAAAAATCCTTTTACCTGAGAAGAAGTAATCGATTCTCTGGTAATCTGAGGACATTCTGATTTCATTAATTATGTGTTTCATACAATCTCAATTTTTTCTTTAAAATTTTCATTTTGACCTAATTTCTGACTTACAAAAGTTATAAGAATGGCCCGGAGTTCCTGTACACCTTTCACCCAGACTTCCAAGATATTAACTGCCATATTTGTTTTATTCCCTTCTCTCTCTTCATACATACGCGCGTGCACACACACACACGCGCGCACGCACGCACGCATTTTTCCCCTGAGCCATTTTCGAGTAAGCTGCAAACATGATATGTCTTTACTACTGTTTTGCTAATAAAAAAACAAGATGGATTCAAAGACAGATGTGTGATGTAGCAAGTACAGGTAATGGGTATATGACCCAACAGATGTTCATTATAAACTTCTTCCAACTTTATTTTACGTTTGAAATCTTTTCATAGTAAAATGTAAGGGGAAAAATATCAGAAAATCAATGATACAATACTATTACCCACAGACCTTATTCAAAAGTAGATTTTGCCAATGTCCCAATAATGTCTTTTAAGCCAAAGAAAATCCCAGATGATGCCTTGTTACTTATTTAAATGTGTCCTGTCTTATCTATTTCTCTGATGGGGCATCAGAGGAAGTCAGCTTTCTGATAATTCATGATTATGTGAGCAAACTGGACTAAGGATAAACCAAAATCTCAGAATATCCAAAATTCCTTTATATTTGGCTTTTAAATCATCAGTGCTTTGGGGGTCAGCTGTAACTCTATAATTGTGTTTTGACGGAGTTTTGTTTTGTTTTTAAAGATTTTATTTATTTATTTGATAGGCAGAGATCACAAGTATGCAGAGAGGCAGGCAGAGAGATGGAGATGAAGGCTCCCTGCCAAGCAGAGAGCCCGATGCAGGGCTCAATCCCAGGACCCTGGGATCATGACTTGAGCGAGAGGCAGAGGATTAACCCACTGAACCACCCAGGCGCCCCTTAACGGAGTTTTAAAATTAAAATTCCATTAGAATGTTCTTAAACACCCAAGCTCTGTGGCATAGGAAGTGTTTCTGTAGTAGAGTATGCCTCAGGGAAAAGTGCCCTGGGTAGAAAATTCAGTTGCAGACAGTCTGTAATGTAGATAGCACAGGTACCTGAAAGCTGACAGTACATGTACTTAAGAATGCCATTCCAACACCTTACAATCCTTTGCAGAACAGTGTCAAGGTTATTTTTATTAATATACCACATTTGGGCCTTTATTTATTTGTTTGTTTTTAAAGATTTTATTTATTGTTTGACAGACAGAGATCACAAGTAGGCAGAGAGACAGACAGAGAGGGTGGGGGGAAGCAGGCTCCCTGCCGAGCAGAGAGCCTGATATGGGGCTCCATCCCAGGGTCTTGGTATCAAGACCTGAGCCCAAGGCAGAGGCTTTAACCCACTGAGCCACCCAGAAGCCCCCATTTGGGCCTTTTAAAATAAAACCTGAGGACGAGTACGGAGGAGGACCTTCCCCCCTCTCAGAATAAAAACAGGGAAAAATCTTTAGCTACCTCTTCTATACCCTGCTTGTCCTCAAATAAGTTTATGTGGTAAACTGTCTCCATACTAAATGGCTGACTGCCTTTTATAATCTGAATTAGAAAATGCAAAAAAAAAAAATCCTTTAAAGTCAAACAGTGGAATTAACATATGAGCAGAGCTCCTGTGGGCATTTAAATCCGTAATTAAAAAACCTGAGACGCGTTGGCTTGGCAATCGTTATTGTCTAACGTGCACAGATAGCCAAAAGGTACTGAAATGCGACATTCTGTCCCACATGACTCACTCACTCAGCAGAGGCAGCCTCATGAAGAATGCTGAGAAGGCCTTACATCTTTAAATGCCTCGCCCACCAAAGGTCTCTCCCCCAGCACTGATAAATGCCCAAGAGAGAGGGAGAGACCGCTGAGGGTCTGGCACTCAGAAAATCTGCTTTTGCTAGCATGCTCCATTTCTGTGCAGGAAAAGAAAAATTAAAAGTCTGAGAGTAGGAACACACGCACATATGCACGCAAATCATCATTCCTATCTGATGTGTGAGAGCACAGCACAGAGCACAGCAATCTAGCTACGAGCCTCCCAGATTATAAATAGGCTGCCAATCCAAGCAGCAGCTGCCTCACATCGCTCTGCTTTTTCTCCCTGATTTTATTGTATTTCAAAGATGATGCACCGATTTCTACAAGTTTTCTCTGCGCTAACAGGTACAACATGCACAGGCCAAGAAAATTTGTTTTTAAGATTATTCACATCAAATGATATTCCATGCTAATCTGCCATTGTTTACCTTATTTATACATGTGTAAGAGGTTTAACAGGTTTGCAGTCCTGCATTTTCTGTTATAAATTAGGCCCTCAGTATTACAATTCCGCACTCAATCGCAGTCAACCAAGAAATTGCCTTTATAAAGGCAACTGAGCACCCTGCCCTTTCTAGGCTTGGAAAACAGAACTACCTACACCTGAATGCAGACGCTTGCACAGGAAACACACAAAATACAATGCAATTTGATGAAGTCTTGAATGCATACAACTCTTTCAAGATGAAGCAAACCAATCAACTAAATGTACTGCTTAAGATCTTTAAAATACCCAAGTGCTAAAGACATTCCCAATTCATCTTCCATCACGTATGGAAGCTATGAGGAGACACCTTTTGTTCCCAGATGGAAAAGCTACCTTCTCAAAAATCAGTATTCAGGGGACACCTTTTAAAAAATGATTCCTATCTTCTCTTTATCCTGCTTTCAGCATATAATTCACATTGGAAAGATACTTAATAAGCAAAGTGGTCAATATATTACTTTCTTGTTTGTAGTAAGTACATTAAGAAATTTTATTTGGCTACCAAAGAAACATCAACCCCTATCCATAACAGACCCTAATATTACGCCGAGGGAAAGCAGCCTAAACTATCATTTTCTTTGTCAATAAGGAATTCAGTTCACTTCAGCCTAATAACACAAAGAGGATAACGTTTACTACAGCTGGAATTATTTAATAGGCTGGTAGTTAATTCTCTAGATACTTGAGTTGGGAATCTCCGGGGACAATTTTTTTCTTTTAAAAAGGTTACAACCTTTTTAGGTTATAAAAAGGGTTATAACCCAAAAAAAAAAGGAGGGGGAGTTTATAACAAAAAAGGATTTGAAAATGCTGTCTTGTCCAAAACCTAAACTTGTGTTCTTAATTTTCAAGAAAACTTAACTTTCCAGCATTTGTTTGGTGTCAGGATGCAAAATTATTTCAATTTTCAAGTACATGCACACACAGTTGTCCCTGACCTTTTAACTGGAATGTCTTCGTTCTTTTGGAACAATCTCACATTAATTTCCACAAAAATTATAACACAGCACACAACAAAATAGTAACAGTTGAGTGCTGAGCCTGTAGGCAATTTTTGCTTTGCTGAATTAGTTGAAGGTTTACAATAAAAATACATTGTTTTGGGGGTGGTCTGGATGGCTCAGTCAGGATCCAACTCTTGATTTCAGCTCAGATCATGGTCTTGGGGCTGTGAGATCGAGCCTTGCATCAGGCTCTGTCCTGGGCATGGAGCCTGCTTGAGATTCTTTCTCTCCCCCTTTCTCTCTTTTTTTACTCTCTCTCTCTCTCGTTTTCATAATCAGAATAGTAATTACATTATTTACTTTAGGTAAAAAAATGTTTTTCCCTCCATATACTTGAAGGCTTCCTGTAAAGCTAACGTCTGTATGTTAAAATACTTTCTTTACACTTTAAGAGCTTATATCTTTCAAAGGTCTTTTTTTTTTTTTTTAAGATTTTATTTATTTATTTATTTATTTATTTGTTAGAGAGAGTGTGGGAGAACACAAGCAGGCAGAGCGGCAGGCAGAGGCAGAGAGAGAAGCAGGCTCCCCACTGAGCAAGGAGCCCGATGCGGGACTCGATCCCAGGACCCTGGGATCATGACCTGAGCCGAAGGCAGCGGCTTAACCAACTGAGCCACCCAGGTGTCCCTCAAAGGTCTTTTAAATTTGTCACCAGCTTCAAGTGTGTACTACTACAGCCCTGAAGGACACACGAACAGAGGAGGACTGCAGACTGTTAGATGCACTTTCAATCCTACTGGATCTCCAAACTGAACCAAAGTCCAATCTGATGTGACCATGGTTTATTAATCTGAAACTTAACCTTTCAAAACAAAATGCAGCTCCTAAAGGAGTGGTGTCTGCCATGACAGACTAAACTTTAGGGAAATCAAAGAGTTAACTCAAGAAGTTAATGTTAACCCCTCGTCCTATAATCTTCAACAAATTTTTTGCAATGTTCTGAGATTCTCTTTCACTGATTAATTCTACTTGATACTTACTGAGTTTCACAAAGTCTAGCAATTACTTGAGTTGAATTTTTCCTCACATAATAGGTTCCCAAAACAATATTCTATTCTATTTAGACGCCCAACTAAGTAACTGTTCTGAAAACAGACTGTTTTTGTCCTACAGTTCCCTTTGAGTTTAAGGTTCAAAAAGTTCTTCACTGTCTTCATTGTGAAAAATATAACCTAAAAATCGAGCAGTAAGTTCCATGTCATTTTCAGTAGCGTACCCGGAATAAAAACAACAAATCACTACTGGGATGGTTTTTTAGTTAAAAGTATTTCAACTTTACTCACCTTCCCTATTCTGCAGTCACACAGTAAAAATAACAAAGGCATATAAGAAAATAGGAATTTGAATCCCTAAATTGGGAGGGGGAGGCAGATAAAATACTCTTTATTTATGAAAGTGTTTTTTAAAAAGACTCTTAGGATGGTGTTTTATAACTTGATTTGGTAATTATCCTTCTCACTGAAATTTGTTCTCAAAACTGAAATGTAGTGCGCTACCCCTTCTGCTGCAGGAAGAAAGCCTGACATACACAACTAATACAGGCGATTGTTACTCATTACTTTGGATAAAGAATCAACTACTAAAACACAGAGCAAACTGCTGACTGTATCTGGAGAACATCTTGCTACTACATTAAAAGCTATTGCAGGTTAAGAATCCCAGCCTCTGAAAAGAACTATCCAGAGAATACGAGCAAGCTACATTTTGGTTTCTATTCTCTCTTTTTTTTAACTTCTCTGGCTTCTTCAAGTTAAATGACCAAAAATTAGTCTTCTCTCCATAAGCTTTCTTGTTTCAATAAAGAATGCTTCTTTCATTATAAGAGGACACTGCACAGTCTTCTATGCTAATTATATGATTTGCCCAGATTTTAAACATTTGTCTAGCATTATAATCATGAGATTCTTCTTTGAACCAAAGAGTGGAGACTAAACTCTGATTTCAATACTAGCACTTAAAAAAAATAATAATCTGAAAAAAAAAAAATCAAACAATGGGGAGAATACTCTTTTTATTTCAGCCCAAAATGTTATCAATAGCTACTTTTCATTAGTCTACTCTCCAGATGTTACTAAAATTTAACTTTTAAACAAGCCTGGACACAAAACTCAAAAGATCTTTCAACCCTAAAATACATTCTTCTTTTAAAGAAACTTGGGGCACCTGGGTGGCTCAGTGGGTTAAAGCCTCTGCCTCAGCTTAGGTCATGATCTCAGGGTCCTGGGATTGATCCCCCAACATCGGGCTCTCTGATCAGCAGGGAGCCTGCTTCCCCCTCTCTCTCTGCCTGCCTTTCTGCCTACTTGTGATCTCTCTCTCTGTTAAATAAATAAATAAAATCTTTAAAAAATAAATAAATAAAAGTAAACAACTGCATCATAAACATAATAAACCAATTTTTCACTAAATCTCAAATTTGCCTTCAAGTAATATTTTATGCTCTCATTGAACTATTTTCACTTGCATTTTTTACACCTGAAATTCTCAGATTTTGAATATTGCACACATGTGTGTATGTGTGTGTGTTTTTGTTAGCAATTTCTACTACTCTGGGGTGGAAAGGGAGGAATGACCAGAGAAAGAACGGCAGCATCTATCCATATTAGCTCACAAGTAAATAAATGTCTTAAATAGCAAATAATGCAGAACCACAGGAGCTAGAGACTATTCCAGTGAGTGAAATTCCACAAGAAACTGATGTATAAGGGAGCACTTAAACCAAGTGCTCGTGTGCCATACACTGTTAGCTTCCCAAGCTCAAAGTCCCAGAATCATCTCATTCTTCCTTCACTGCCTCGTGGCCCAGTTTTAATCAATTCCTAATCCTGCTGATTCTTGTTCCGTATCAGCAGTATTGTTCATTCCAACCTTTCCTTCTATACCTCTTGCCCCTTACTTATTGTGTCAGAAATGATTTCCTTACCCCTAAACTGTAGTAATATGATTCTAACTATACTTTTGCACCCCATTTCTGCCTTTACATAGACAGCTCCCAAATTGATTTCAGATTGATTATATCACTTCCTTGGATTAAAAAAAAAAAAAAAGCAAGAATCATAGACTATTACAGTTGGAAGGGGCCCTGGTAGTCCCTGAAACCATGTGCTGAGAGAGAGGGGGAAGGGAAGGTAATGGAGCTGAAGCCTAGAAACAGGAACCCAAAGGCAGTCCACAGGACCCATTGAGGTAGTCTGGCAGGATTTAACCTAATTGTTCATGCAGACTACACAAGTTCATTATTTTTCTAAGGAGTTTATAATAAACATGCATAACCAGGCACTATACATTTTAAATTGTTTAGTTAGCAGATTCTTTTTTCTTTAGATTAATAGACCCTCGGAGGCAGTTCAAATCCAAAGGGTTTGGCTGGGATGCTTCCTCTAGTTTTGTCTGTAAGACCTACTAGTGTCTGGAAAAGAAAGCAATAATCTTATTTTTCACCCCCCAGAGACTTTATTAACACCATACTCAAAAGCTGAAATTATCCTTAAGTATTCCGGAGTGAAACTTCTCAGACACTATGGAAATGGGATGAGACACAAATGCTTGATTAACATTGGCAGTACCATTATAGGTCCAAGGTCTTAAATTGGATTGGGTCACACAGTTACACAATTTTTCCCAGTGCACATTTTTTCTCTCCTCTTCCACACCAAAATGAGAATCATAGTTCTACCGGCTCATAGTCTAAATCAAAGTCACAACTTTAATGTTAAATGCTGCTTTAAAAAGAAAACTGTCCTACACCAAAACTATTAGGAGTAATAAATGAATTCAGCAAAATTATAGGATACAAAATTAATATACAGAAATCTGTTATATTTCTATTTACTACTAATAATAAAGTAGCAGAAAGAGAAATTAAAACGACAATTCTATTTATAATTGTACCAAAGTGAATAAAATAACCTAGGAATAAACTTAACAAAGAAGGTGAAAGAACTGTATATCTGAAAACTTATAAAAACACTGATGAAAGAAATTGAAGACAATACAAACGAAGGGAAATATATACCATGCTCATGGACTAGAACATTTAATATTGTTAAAGTGCTCTTCTAACCAAAGCAAACTACAGACTCAAGGCAATCCCTATCAAAAAGTCAACAGTATTTTTCACGAAACTAGAACAAATAACCCTAACATTTACATAGAACCACAAAAGACCCCAAATGGCCAAAGCGATCTTGAGAAAGAACAAAGCTGAAGGTATCACAATCCCAGGTTTCAAGATACACTAGACAAAGCTATAATAATCAGATCAGCATGGTACTGGCACAAAACAAAAACACAGATCAATGAACAGAATAGAGAGTGCAAAAATAAACCTGCACTTATATGGTCAATTAACCTACAACAAGGAGGCAAGAATATATAATGGGGAAAAGACAGTCTATTCCATAAATGGTGCTGGGAAAACTGGACAGCTACATATAAGAGCAAAACTGAACCAACTTTCTTACACCACACAAAAATAAACTCAAAATGGATTAAAAACCTAAATATGAGACCTGAAAAACCATAAAACTTCTAGAAGAAAACATAGCCAATAATGTCCTTGATATCAGCCTTGGCAACATTTTTCTAGCTAAGTCTTCTCAAGCAAGGGAAACAAAAGCAAAGACAAAATACTGGGACTACACCAAAATAAAAAAGCTTTTGCACAGCGAAAGAAACCATCAACAAAAACAACAAGGCAACCTACTGAATGGGTTTTGTGCAATGAATATTTGCAAATGAAATATATGCAAATGAAATATCTAACACGGAATTAATATCCAAAATATATAAAGAACTTATACCACTTAATGCCAAAACAAATCTGATTTTAAAATGGCAAGGGCACCTGCGTGGCTCAGTTGGTTAAGCGCCCAACTCTTGATTTTGTCTCAGGTCTCGATCTCAGGGTTGTAACACTGAGCCCTGCACTGGGCTCCATGCTGGGCGCTGAGCCTGCTTAAGATTCTCTCTCTCCCTTGCTCTCCGCCCCACTCCCACCTCTCTCTCCCCTCCTCCTAAAAAAAATTTTTTAGAAGTAAATAAAAATAAGAAGAGATAGAGCTGTCTCTATCTCAATTAAAAAAAAAAAGGGGCAGAAGATCTGAATAGACGTACTCCCAAGAGAGACATACAAGTACACATGAAAAGATGTTCAACATCACTAATGATCAGGGAAATACAAATCAAAACCACAGTGAGATATGACCCTACATCTGTCAGAATGGCTAGAAACAAAAGGACAAGAGGGACACCTGGGGGCTCAGTTGGCTATGTCTGACTCTTGGTTTCTGCTCAGGTCATGATCTCATGGGTTATGAGAATGAACCTCATGTGGGGCTCCACGCTCAGTGGGGAGTCTGCCTGAAGATTCTCTTCCTCTGCCCCTGGCCCCCATTCACATGACCACACCCATTCTAAGATAAAAACATTTTTTAAAAAGGACAAGAAATAGCCAATAACCAGTGTTGGCAAGGATGTGGAGAAAAAGGAACCTTCGTGTATTATGGGTGGGAATGTGAATCAGTGCAGCCACTGTGGAAAACAGTGTCGACCTTTCTCAAAACACCACACGATCCAGTAATTTCACTACTGGGTATTTACCCAAAGAAAATGAAAACACTAATTTCAAAAAATATATGCACTCATATGTTTACTGCAGCATTACTTAAAATAGGCAACATATAGATGTGGCATATATATATATATATATATATATATATATATATATAATGGAATATTAGTCAGCCACAAAAATAATGAGATCTTGCCATTTGTGATAATATGGATGGACCTAGAGGGTATAATGCTAAGTGAAATAAGTCAGACAAAGAAGACAAATACCATATGATTTCACTCATATGTGGAATTTAAGAAACAAAACAAATGAACGACAAAAAACAGACTCAAATACAGAGAACTGATGGTTACCAGAGGGAAAGGGGGTTGGAGGATAGGCAAAATGGGGAAAAGGGAGAAGGAGGTACAGGCTTCCAGTTATGGAATGGATAAGTCACAGGAATGAGAGGTATACCAGAGGGAATAAATAGTCAATGGAACATATACAATTGTCCAATCACTATGTTGCACACCTGAAACTAATATAATACTGTGTGTCAGCTACAACTAAAAAACAATTTTTTTAAAAAAGAAAGAAAAGTGTCTTTACCTATGAATTTTTCAAAAGGAAAGGCATCAAAGTTTGACTTAAGTAAGTCTAGAGCAATATCCAGTGACCTTAGAATCCTACTACACAAAATGATGCCAATCTCATAAGACAATGGGGAGATAAACTTTGATTTCCTATTAATAAATATAATAAATTCCACTTGGAATTTTTTTTTAATTTAAAATATTGTACAATTATCCAACTGCCTCTGAGATAAACACTGGGGTTTTATTCTTTCTGATGTTTTTCTAATTTTTTAAAAGATTTTATTTATTAATTTGACAGAGAGAGACATAGAGAAGGAACACAAGCAGGGGGAGTGGGAGAAGGAGAAGCAGGCTTCCCGCCAAGTCAATACATGTATCATCTACTTCTTAACAACTACACTCATGAATACACTACTTTAACTAATCCCATACAATGAATGTTTTCAATTTTCCACTAGACTTTTTTAAAGATTTTTTTTATTTGAGAAAGAATGCATGCATGAGTTGGGGGAGGGGCAGAAGGAGAGGGAGAAGGAGAGGAGGACGCACTGCTGAACATGGACCCCGACTCAGGGCTTGATCCCAAGACCCCAAGATGATGACCTGAGCTGAAGCACACCCTTAACCGACTGAGCCACCCAGGTACCCCTACACAATTATTTTAAAAAGATATAATGAATATCCTTATAAGTATACTTTTATTCATTAATGCATCTCTCCTAAGAATAAATTCTTAGAAGTTAAGTTGCTGGGTTAAAGAATAATCCAATTTAGAACTTGTATTCCTATTCCAAAACTGTTCTCTAGAGAGGCTGTGAATTATCATTGATAGCGTGTCAACTGCCTACTAGTTTATCCCTGACAAGTACATGGACTTGACAACTGTAGAAATTTTTTTTACGATTTTATTTATTTATTTGACAGAGAAAGAGTACAAACAGGGGGTGCAGCAGAGGGAGAGGGAGAAGCAGGCCCCCCACTGGACAGGGAGCCCGATATGGGGCTCAATCCAAGGACCCTGCGATTACGACCCAGGCCAAAGGCAGATGCTCAACCAACTAAGACACCCAAGCGCCCCTGGAAATTTTTTTTAGAAGGTTTTACTTATTTATTTATTTATTCATTTGAGAAAGCAAGCCAGCAAAAGAAAGCATGAGCTGGGGGGGGCATGGAGAGGAAGCAGGCTCCCCACCAAGCAGGGAGCTCGATGCAGGACTCCATCCCGGGACCCCAGGATCATGACCCAAGCTGAAGGCAGACGCCCAACAGACTGAGCCACCCAGGTGCGCTATAATTTTCGAAATTTTTACCAGTTTGATAAGCAAAAAAAAAATTTCATTATTGTACTAATTTATAATTTTTTGATTAGTGAAATTGATATTTACTGGCCATTGAGGAGTTTAATATGGCCAATGATTTAGGAGTGTAAGTACATGTGTGTATGTATGAACATATATCTATGTGTAGCACATACATATATCTCTAAGAAATAAGCTATTATCCACATCCTTGCATCCGTGTGAGCCCTTCTCTGATTGCATTCCTCTCCTTCTGCCCAAGAGTTGGCTAATATTCTGAACTATTTTTTATCATTCTTTTTTTTCTTTATAACTTCACCATTTATGTAACTATCCATAAACAATGTTTTATTAATTTTGTTCTTTTTTTTTTTTAAGATTTTATTTATTTATTTGACAGAGAGAGCACACACAAATAGGCAAAGAGGCAGGCACAGACAGAGGGGGAAGCAGGCTTCCTGCTGGGCAGAGAGCCTGATGCGGGGCTCGATCCCAGGACCCTGAGATCATGACCTGAGCCGAAGGCAGTCCCTTAACCAACTGAGCCACCCAGGCGCCCCTATTAGTTTTTTTTTTTTTTTTTTAAGATTTTATTTAGTTATTTGAGATAGAGAGAAAGAGAGAGAGGAGAGAGGGCACACAAGCAGGGGGAGGGGCAGGAGGAGAAAGAGAAGCAGACTTCCCATTGAGCAGAAAGCCAGATGCGAGGCTTGGTGCCAGGACCCTGAGATCATGAGCTAAGTCAAAGGCAGAAGCTTAACCAACTGAGCCACCCAGGAGCCAGGTTTTATTAGTTTTTATGCATTCCTCCATGACTTGTATTTCTTTTATGCCCAATATTATGAAATCCCCCACACTGATACATTTATCTGTATGCCAATTTTTTTAAAAGATTTTCTTTATTTATTACAAAGACAGAGAGAGACCACAAGTAGGAAGAGCGGCAGGCAGAGGGAGAAGGAGAAGCAGACTCCCCACTGAGTGAGAAGCCTGAGGTGGGACTCGATCCCCCCTGAGGTGGGACTGAGATCATGACCTAAGCGAAAGGCAGTAGCTTAACCAACTGAGTGACCCAGGCACCCTGCCATTCATTTTTTTAAAAGAAGCATACTATTCCACAGTAGGAGTTCACTACAATTTATCTATCTTGTCAAAGGACATTTAAATGGGTTCCATTTCTGTTTGTGTCATGTTATGTTATTATTAACAATGCTGCTATGAATATTGTCTCTACCAACACACTGTCCAATACAGTGCCCACTAGCCACATATGGCTACTGAGCACTTGAAATGTGGCTATTCCCAATTGAGATGTGTTATAAATGTAAAAATATAAACACGAGATTTCAAAGGAACATAAAACTTCTCTGGTAACTTTTAATACTGACAACATGTTGAAATGCTAGTATTTTAGATGTATTTTTATCTAAATAAAACAGTTAATAAAATATAATTAAAATTACTACATATAATTACAATTAACTTCATCTGCTCACTCTTTGATCATATAGTTACTAGAAAATTTTAAATTACATATGTGGCTTCTGTTCTAGCTCTATTGGACAGTGCTGCACTAGAGTATACATCTAGGAGGAGAACTTTTGGGTCATAATGTATGCTTATCTTTCAATTTGGTAGAAAATACAAAAGTAGTCAAGCCATTTCACATTTCACATTTCACATTTCACATTTCCCCCAACAGTATACACAGTTTCTTGTTGCTCTACTCTTGCCAACAGTTGTTGTTGTTGTTGTTGGATATTACAATTTTTGCCAATCTGGCAGAAGCTAAATTTTGGCTTAGTTTTGGAATCTCATTTCCTTAAATACTAATAAGGTTGATGAAGTTTCATATTTGTTCATTGATGTTTCCTTCTCTGTGACATACACTAAAATTTTCACTTCTTTTGTGAACTGTCAAGTCCACTGCCTCCTTTTCCCTTGGGATCTCATCTTTTTCTTAGACATTCCTAAGAACTCTTCATATGAAGACTAAACGCCTTCTGTCAGACATGTTGATAATATTTTTCTTGGGTTTTTTTTATTGTTGTTCTTGCAATTTTGTTTTACTGCTTTTTTCCCTTAAGGAAGGTTTGTCTTCTTTTTTTTCCCTTATGTTAAGTCTTTTAAGTGTAGTTTCTGGTCTTCTCACCATACTAAAGAAGGTATTTTATATCTAAGATTTTTTCTTAAAATAATAAAACTCGGTTTTCTTCTAATATTTTTCTAATTTTATATTTTATCTTGAATCCACTTTATTTTTACTTAAAGTCAATTAAGATATAGCATATTAATTTCTGATGTAAAGTTCGTGATTAATCCACTTTAAATGTGTTTTTTGAGTATGATGTGAAGTAAGAGCAGACAAAAATGACACTGACTCATCAACTGTTCACAAGTCCCTCCGTGGCTATGGCTGTGCTACCCACCTCCCTGTCTTAAGGAAGCTTTCTTCTCACCGTTGTCCTCCCCACCATGTGCACATGCGCACACCCACAAGCACCCACAGAAACCAACAGGAGCTTATACTACTCTGTCTCCTTGGACACAGCAGTTGCTCTAAGCCTTAGATGAGGATGGTGGGCAAACATGGGACTCCAGGCACACATATCAAAGTACCTCCTCAGAGATTTTCAACATGGAGGTAAAGGTGGAGAGCACTTCTCTTCACAAAGTGACAATTCTGAGCCTGAAAACCACTGCAGGTTACATTCTCTGCCACACAGTGTACAGTAGAGAGAAAATGATGCTGAGAACATAAGATGTAAGAGAAAGAATATTTTAGCAGCTTTCAAGTCTGTGAGGACTGAAGAAGTTTGCTGCGTCTTGCATTCCTGAAGCTTTAGTAGTTCTTCTATTCCTTCTATTCAGAGCTACCTTAAAATTCTTTCAAGAAATCCTCTTTTTGGTCTCAGCTAATTTGAGTTGAGTTTGAAATCTGCAATCAAAACAAGTTCTGACCAATGTAGGAATCTCACGTGATATTCTTCCTAAAGTGGAGAGCCAACTGTTCTAACACCATTTATTAAATAATCCATCTTCCTCTATCTCATTAAATTCCAATTTATATGAAAGCTTCATTTTTGAGTTTGTTTTGTTCTGCTGATCTGTTCGTTTTTGCCAGCATCACACTGTTTCACTTATTATAACTTTCTAGTATGTTTTTCTCTCTAGCAACTAATTTGTTCACTACACATACTTGCTGAATATATTACATTGTGCTAGACACAGAGAATACCCCCTTGAATAAAGAGAGGATGTCCTGACTCTCATGGAGTTTAAAACTTAAAAGCAAGGCGCACCTGGGTGGTTCAGTGGGTTAAAGCCTCTGCCTTCGGCTCAGGTCCTGGGATTGAGCCCCACATTGGGCTATCTACTCGCAGGGAGCCTGCTTCCTCCTCTCTCTCTCTGCCTGCCTCTTTGCCTACTTGTGATCTCTGTCTGTCAAATAAAAAAATAAAATCTTAAAAAAAAAAACTTAAAAGCAAGAAAAGTGTTTGCTTAAAAGCAAGAATAGTGACATTAAAATATAATGAACGTTAGGTTAAAAGGAATAGGATGTAGTAGGTAAAAATCCAACAGTTGGACCTAGCCTGATCTAGAGGTCAAGGAAGGCCTCCAGGAGAATGTGGTTTTCACACTGAGACTTAAAAGATGCATATGGGTTCACCAAGGTGGGGAGAACTGTGACTCAGGAGGGAGAATAGTAATTCAAAAACACAGAGATGCCCCAAAATGGCTGCTGTTTGAAATGAAGGAGAGAAAGAGCGGAATGAAGAGAGGCTGAAAAAAGGAAATGAGTATCATGCAGGTTTTCATGTCATTCTGGGATTCTGTACTTGGCCCTGAGAGCAAAGCAAAGACACTGAGGCATCTTAAGCTACGATTCTGATTTGCATGTTTGAAGACTCACTCTAACTACAGTAATTGGAAAGGATGAAGACTGGAAGCAAGGAGAGCCACAAAAAGGCTCTTTTAATGAGCAAGGCAAGAGATGATGGCATGGACTAAAGCAATGATTATGGAAAGGTGACTAAATTTTGGAGAGGTGTGAAAGAGAACAACCAAGGATGCCTTTCAGAGTCAAAACTGACATTATAGTTTAAAGGCTTTATTATTACAGCAGACAGTGGTAACATTTACAATAAGGAACATCAAGGAAAACAGCTGAAGATAATGAGTTCAAGTTTGGGACATACACTGAATTTGACAAGTCTATGGGACATTCCAGTGAAGTTGTTCAGTAGCAGCTGGATTACAGGTCTGGGCCAGAAATGTAGCATTCCCTGTCTTTTCCAAAGCTTCCCTGGCTATATTTGGGTGAACTTTAGAATCAATCTGTCACAGTCCCCAAAATATCCATTGGAATTTTGAATGGAAGAATACTAAATTTACAGATTTCAGGAGAATTAACTTCTTTAAAAAAAAAAAATCACTGAATCTTTCCAACCTGAACGAAGGTGTAGATTTTCATTTATTCAAATTCCTTTACATCTCAAAGTAAAAATAAAAGTACACGCATTATACATTTCTTGTTAAATTTATTTCTGTGTTTTAAAAGATTTCTTGCTTTTGTGGCTAAATAATTTTTCCCATTATTATTTTCTCACAGGATACTGCTGATATAAAGGAAAGTTCTTGGTTTTTTTTTTTTTTTTTGATTTTATTTATTTATTTGACAGACAGAGATCACAAGTAGGCAGAGAAGCAGGCAGAGAGAGAGGAAGGGAAGCAGGCCCTCTGCTGAGCAGAGAGCCCAATGTGGGACTCGATCCCAGGACCTTGAGATCATAACCTGAGCTGAAGGCAGCGGCTTAACCCACTGAGCCACCCAGGCGCCCAAGTTCTTGGTTTTTTATTTTACCTTGTATATGGCCACCATACTATTATTACTTATAATAACATACACTGATTTCCCTGGCTTCTCTATGTAGATAATTACGTCATCTGTAAATAATGACAATTTATGTCTACTGTTCCAGTAGGGTTTTTCATTTCCTTTTCCTATGTTGTTGTATTATCTAGAATATCCAGAATAATCTTCTCTTTTTCCTTGGTCAGTATCATTATTAGTTTGTTAATTCTGTTCACCTATTTCAAAGAATCAACTTTGTTCACTGATTCTTTAATTCTCACTGATTTGGTAAGAGTGCATCCAACCAAAATTTTTCAGAAACAAAATTTCTCAGAAAGGCTATTCTGAGAAAAGTCTTTCTTTTACCCCCCTACTGCCATGATTCCTTTCCTAAACATACAGTTCTAGTATCACAATCCTGTTCTCTCAGAATTCTATGAGTTTCCACTATCTTCTGGCATTTAGACCCATTGATGAAAAATGTCACATTAATCTCTCATTCCTTCACAAGTAACTTTTTTGGTTGTTGTTATTAGCCACTGAGAAGTCTGGGTGATTTTTCTCCTTATTTAAGAACTTCAAATTTTTAGCAATAAGATGATCTTTTCTCCCCCCAAATAATCTTGCCTGATGCCAAGAGCTTTATCCCAAGATCTGAGGCTTTTTTTTTTTTTCCAGCTCAGTAATTTTTTCTTCTGTAATTTCTTTGATCATTGCTTTTCTTTTGAAACTCCTATCATATAGATATTAAATCTCTTCAATCTAATCTCCATATTTTTTAATATTTTCCATCTCTTTAACTCTTTACTGTTATACAATTTCTTAATTTTCTCCTAATTTGCTAATTTATCTTCTTGCAGAATCCATTTTGTTATTCACTATCTCTACTTAGTTTACTTTTGAATATTCCTGTTTATTTCATTCTTTCAAGAACTATTTATTGAGTACCTACCATGTGTCAGACACCATTCTAGGCTTTGGAAGGAGGTAAAGGGGTTAGCTGTATGACTATACAAGGCACTTACCAGGTGGAGAGACTGGTCATTATAAAACCTGAAGGTTGGGAGCAGCCCCAACACATTCAAGGAAGAGCAAAGAGCCCCATGTGGCCGGCTAGAGAAGAATAGGAAATGAGGACAGGCCCTGAGGTCTTACTGGCCACTGTAAGGACTTAACTTTTTATCCAGGGGGTAAGAAGGATAGCCTGTTTTTGTTTTACCAATGAAATAATATTCTCTCAAACCTCACTGAAAACACTAATGAAAAATTAAAAAACTTATGTCCCATTTTCTTGCATTAGCTATCTTAGTAGGAGTGGGGTGGGGAATCTGTTTTGATTTGATGGCTCAGGTTCATTCCCCCACTTTCAAACTGCTGATTTTCTTCATATAACTGGTCATTTTTTCTTATCTGCTTATACTTCCAAATTAAGTCTTAACTAAAATCAACACATTTCTGGCAATTAAAGTCCAAAAGACTTTGTCCTAGGCAAAATGAATGTGGGGAAGTCTGAGAACAGACAAGTACAAGGCCCATCTTCAAGGAAGCAGTTCACCACAAATTTTATGATCATACTCTCAGGAAGCATGCATGGTTAGCATGGAGAGCTCTAACTTAAATCTAGAGACCTATAAATGCTAATCCCCACACTCTTCATATGAGTCAACATCTTAAAAATCAGGATAGGTATAGGCTCAACTGTAGATCTCAAACACTGAATTCAGTTCTGTATTTCACGCCAACCTTCTCAGTAGTAAAGACAAAAGGTCAATATTATAAAGAGCAAACTAAAATTACAGATCACTATCAAGATCTCAGTTAAAACTGCACAATCCGCAGCTTTCTAGAGTCCTTGACTAAAGTCAGAGAAAATAATTTTAAAATTTTCCTGTGATTAAAAATATCTGCATGAATGAAAAATACCGAGTGCTTATCAATCTGTTTCCTTTTCTGCAGCTTTGCAAGACTTTCAAGCAACATATCTATGAAAAAAAAAAAAAACCCTCAAATAAGTTTACTATTATTTGATATGAACAGTATTTTTTTTTTTTAAGAGATTAGGTCTTTTTTAGGCCTAAAGCACATGTAACTGAAAATGTTCCAGTAGGAGAATTTAACCTTCCAAGTCTTTTTGTGCTGGCTTCTGAGTATGAACTCTGCCAGATATAACAGGGTTACTAGATGTGGTTTCTTCTGAACAACCTCTGGCAGTAATCCCAAGTGACTTTTCACTCGACTCTTGTATTTTAGTGGGTAGAACATAAAACAAATCACATAGGAAACAGAATTTCATTAAACACAGTGGTCCCACCTCAGTGGAAGAATGGAGGCAGGGTGGGGTGATGGTGGAGGGAAAGACCTACACTACAGAGTGATAATACTACTTACAAACAAAGAAAAATACTGTTACATAAAGTGTTTTTTTATGGATTCTTTAATCCCAAAATAACTTACCAATCTATAAGTAGAAGAGACAATGCCTGAACAGTGATTTTTAAACACTAGGGAGAAGTGGGGGCGTGGGGCTTTATAGCCTTGTCCAATCTCAGATGACTTTGAGAGTAAAATAGTTGGATTACTCATTGTGGTACAGAAAATTAGGGTTTAGCAACTAACACAATCTAGTGTGTGGAGATAAGAATATATGCTAAAGGACTGCATGAAGAGGTCCTGCTGGTAACAAATACTTGCTTACAGTTCAGTCCTAAAGTATCTTTAACAAAACTGTATACCACGCTGGGGAGTGGAAGGTTCTGTATATGTTCAAGTTTAAACACCGCCGCAGTTTTTCCTTTTAGCTCTGATGCTCTCTCGTGCATTGATTATTTAAATAGTAAAAACCCAAGAATAGCTAGCTCCCCCTTTCCTCTTTCGTTAAATATAAATCTATTCACCCTTAGAACTACGCTGACAGAGCTTGTAGGGTGCTACACACAAATACACAAGCGCACACATGCATGCACACACCCATTCACAAGGCTAAGGTTTTTGATGCAGCCAGAGTAAGGATTTCCCAGGCTGGTTCCACCTTTTGTCAGTGTACTAGATTTGAACATGACTATACACAGTAAATGGGTCATTCTTGCTGACTTTTCATGGTGAAGATAATACAGTGAGCACTAGATACACGAACTTATTTCTCTCTCTCCCCTTTAAAACATGTACAAAAATCCAACCTCCTTATTCTCCCTCTTTGCTCCATCTTTCCTCACTCACCCTCCACTAACACAGTTTCAAATACAAAAGCAGAACTGGTCATATGTTTAAAAACTGAATTCTCTCGACACACACAAATCCTTTTTAGAATACACAGTAAAACTCACTAAAAAAGGAAAAAAAAAACGGTCAGGAGGATGGAAAAGACAAGTTGGTAACAAATGAGACCTTAGAAACATCCGGGACATATAGCGAAAGTACTATGTTGACAATGACTTGAATGTTATGGTTATTTCTTTTGAGCAATACCATTTTTGCTGCACACTACTAAACACACTGAAAACTGATTATTTTTTAGTCATCTGGGTCAAATTTATCTTGGAAATATCAACCAAGGGGTTAATCTGAAAGCTAGAAGTCTCTTTTCCTTGGTTCCAATTATAGGCAGGCCAAGATCACCTGCTTCTTTCAGGGGAAGTGTGATCTACTTAGTGAAGCATGCATGTCAGGATTCCAAAGGTACAGGTTCTGCCCCATTTGCTGCTTTATAAGCATACCTAACACATGAAGACCCAGATTTAAAATAAATTAGGAAGCACTTCTTGTTTTTATTTTTATGAACTTTTATTTTGTAAAATTTCATACATACAGAAAAATTCAAAGAATAATACAATGATCCCTTCAATAAGCCAAATATCTATATATCCTTCTGCTTTCCTTCAAATCATGATTTTAATCCTTAATATACTTCAGTAGTAGGCATCTCTATTACAGAAAGCTTCTGTGCCTAACAGTAAGGATGTACTCTGGAATTCTTTAACTTTCTACACTAAGAGATCTCTGAGAACAGGATTCGCCTAATTTATTTTTCAAGTCCTAGAAGTCTGTTTATTAAAAATAGCAATTTCCCCTCCTACATTTAATATGTTTTGAGATTTACAAAACAATCTTCTGGAACACAATTAATGTCTATGGAAGGTAATAATTCCTCAGAATTACCAGTTCAATAATAGTTTGGTATTTTTCAGGATGGCAGGCAACTAAATGTAACCGTATCATTTTGATAAAAGCAAACACATCTTGGACCTGTGGAAGAGTCACATGACCGACCATATTCCTCAACAGGGCATATTTCAGATTTTGAGAGATACCTGAACCAAACTTTTAAGTAATGATCTAAGCAAGTCTTCAGCCATTTTAAAGTGGGAGTCAGAATTTGACAATGATCAAAAAGATCCTAGAAGAAGCCAATATTAGTCTGTGTGATCAGCACAATTCTAAGAGAATCCATCACCACCTAAGCTGCTCTAGGGTACAGTATAGAACAGGCCATGGATACATTGTAAGAGTGGAATGAAACCATCAACTCATTTTTGCAAATCCTGGGGAACTGAAGGAGGAGACTGGTGAAATATGTAACATTTTTCCTGACCAAGTAATTTGGACTCTCTCAATTTCGCCCATGTCCTATGACTAAGAAGACACGGTAATCAGGATCTCAAAGATCTCTCTCCTTCTAGTACCTCCTATTATTCTAACCCTCCCTTTCTCATTCTGTGTCCCGCCCTTCCCTTCCATAAAAGATATTTACATTTTTAACTCTGTGAGGAAAAATAGAACATTCATTTTTAAAATGCTATTTGGGTCACTTAGACGTAATAAACTCAAATCAATATAAAGTATACCTTATATGACCATTAAGTTGAAATAAATGACATAGGAGTAAGATTCAAAAACCTACCAATGATCTCATTTTATCCAAAGACTTCTTTTGGAAGCTATCATATTTAAATAGAGAAAACAAATGTATGCAATTGTGGAATTTATTCTGAAATACTGTGCATCTGAAGACAGGCTACTACTGTTTACTTACATCATCACCTTTATCATTCATCTACACATAAAAGGTTTTTCTCAAATTAATCCTTTCTGGTTAACATATTAAACTCTACATCTAGAAAAGCAAACAGAAAGGCAAATGAAGACCCTATCATAGTCTATTAGCTATTAATATCTGCAATGCTCTCTCCTTCCAGTGGCCTAGTGAAGCCTTGGCCCCTGAAGTGATAAAGATGAGCTCTGCCAAGCTATTCCCCAGCTCTAAGGCAGTATTAACACGTTACAAAGTGCCAAAAGGGCCATTAAAAAAAAAAAGTGACCCACTTTTAGAAGTCAGCAGCTTTTCCTTCTGGTGAAGTATGAATATTTAAATCAGGCAGACAAGTCAAGGAGCAAAGATTCCATCCTGAATGCAATGTGTGCATCCCAGCTCAGAGCTGAAAGGATCCCGCTGTCATACCCCAACATGGAAATGAATGCTCACTTATGACTCCAGAAGGGCAGTTTTCTAATCATTTTACTGCCTTTCAGACTTCAAGTTCCAGATTTGGATGTGAGGGAAGAAAACAGTAAAAGATGGATCACAGCAACTCCTTTAAATTATACAGTTAATGATTTATATCAGGCATGATATAATTTAATTTGTAGTAAATCAAGCAAACTGATGAAAGGTTAGGTTTGTGGTTATAACAGCTGTAAATTTGTTTTTACCTTCATGATATAGTAACAATGCATTAGAGGAGTACTCCATTCGAGAAGATGGTAAACCCATCATAATAAAATTGACTAAAATCAAGTTTCAACCTAAGCACTACTGTTTAAATGAGATAAATAATAGCAACTATCAATACAACACAAGATACAGGAAAACGAACTGGAAAATAAATCAACCTGCTATTCAAAAGCCTACCTCCATTACAGCAATAGGGTTTCTTTGGCTTTACTGAGAATACATTATTAAATGAAATGTACCTTTAATAAGTGGAAAAATCACCATCAGAAACTTCATATTAAAGTAAAAGATATAATTGGAAATTTTAGGGTCATCTGTTCCTACTCGAATCTAAAATTAAAATTTACACAAAAACTCCCAGCCTTTATACCGGGCCTCCTGGACTACTACCCCCCCACCCTCACCACCCCCACTTGGATCTCATATTTATCTTTCAAACAAACAGTTTTTCTAAGTAACAGCCTATGCCACTTATCATAAGTAAATGTAGGATTTCTCTTATTCCTTCAGGCAACCCCAGATCAGGAAGCAATGTTATAAATCAATTTTGCTTCTGCAACAGCTATCCAAACTCTTTTTAAACATTAAACCTGTCCTTTCACTCACAAATATTTTCATTTGTAAACAACAACAGGCCAAGATTTCACAACTAGGAACAAAATTCCTTTTAAGGAAGAAAACCCTGCTCTCTTAACTATAGACATTACTTCTTTCTACAAGATAGAGAATTGATTTCGTTCCCTGACTATGTTGTTTTAGCAACACAAGCAAGCAAAAAAAGCAAACAGGCCAACGAAACCTTATTTCCTCCAAATACAAACTCATTCCAGCCCTGAAATGCTCAAGTATTTGTAGGCGCTAATCAAAGCTCACAAGGCAGGTACTGATCAAAGCTTTCTAAGCAAGTCTCCATGCAGGCAGGGGACAGTGTAGTCAATTAAAGCCTTCTAGTACCAGGACCTTTCATAACATTCAGTCTCAACTTGGTTTGTTTATTTCCCACAACTTACGAAAAATTTTTAGGATGCAGCAAAGGTATTATGCTTCCTCTTACATACCATGTTCATTGCTCTATCTTTGCCTCGGTTCACAGGATTCCCCTGACTTAGAATGCCTCCATTTTCTCTGCCTTTCTGGATTCAAGTCCCACCTGGGTTCCCAAGCCTTCCCTGCCCTCTCTCCTCTCATTATCTATACTACATACTGACTTTTTTTTATGCAGTGTCCTGTTCTGCCATGTGTGTTTATTCCTTTCTTCCTACTAAGGATCACTTAGTAGATATTAACACAAAGGAAGGGCTGAAAAAATATTTCCTAGTTGATGGATTTTTATATAAATATACACAGTTAAAATTCGCGGTGGGGAGTCAGGATGGGTGGAGAAAAAAACAGAGAGAGTGCCTGATATGTTTTTAAGACTCCACTATTACCCCGGCTTGATTACTTGCTATATTTTACCCAAGTTAAGCAAGCTAGGAATTAGAAAAAATTTATTCAGAGCTTCTTAAATAAGCATTTTAGGTCTTAGTAAACAGAATCACAAGAAAGAGCCAAAGCACTACAAAGTATTTCAAAAAAGAATAGTTAGAAATCAAGATTCTCTCTCTGCACATTCAGTTAATGAAAAAGGGCAGGGCCCCAACTTCAAACCACTCTCCTCTTACGTGACTTGCCTGATCCTTTTATGCTGCAGAGAATGTGGCAGCCACACGTCTTGGGAAGAAGACTCTGGTCAAGGTTTACCTTCTTGGAATGTGGTCACCACAGAAATGAGGACAAATTCCTCTGCAGGCTGGACTCAGTGGTCCATGAGTACACCACTGACTCTGTTTTCTTGCTCCAAGAGATAAAGTACCATATTAAAACTCAATATATTTGGGAAAGAAAAGATAAAAACACAAAAAGGTCCTGTCTTATCTTCAGAAATGCAATTCTAAGCTTTGTGAGCTCTGGCATTCAGCTTAGCCAGACTACCAAGCTTATTTAAAAGCTGAAGGCTTTACCCCAACTTCATCTTTTGCTATTTTCAGGGTTTGTTTCCACGAATGCGCCTGAGCTTGTGTACATGTGCTTCTCACACATCAGTGAACAGGGGCAGCAGAAACCCAGGTCCACAGCAGGAGGTTTAATTAACTGTACACAGGACAGTGCCAACAGTACTGGGGCCAACTCCCCTGGGGTAGCACACCAACAAGGCTAATATGCAAGGGAAATCCACTTCTGGGCTGAGGGGGAAGTATATTCCCATCAAGTAGGCGATTGGTACAACAAAAAACAAATAACCGAAAACCAACCAACCAAACAAACACACCCAAACCCAAAAACCTTGCCAGGACAGTCTCGGCAAGAGCTGTGTTCAGCTTCTCTGAACACAAGGAAAGAGTTTAGTGTTTTCTAGTGGATGGCTCAGGTTTACTCTGCTTTCTAGCAGGTTATTAGAAGCCATTCCAAGGCAGTCTCATACATGCCATTCTAATCATCCTACCCATTCCCCTCATATATATTCTGTCAGAAGGGCTGGTAATGGAATTAAGCCATAAGACCAAAAACCAATATTAGACGACGATGGCAGTGGTGAAGATCAAGTTTGTAATCCAGATGGTAAATGAGCTTTCTACATGTAAACACACTGTAAAACTCAACGACTTGGAAGGAAGTCTGCCTTCACTCTGTGAAGAGTGTGTGGACAAATGAGGGTAGTTTTCAAAGACTCATCAAGGATTTCTCCTGTCTACACAGCAGGACACACAGTTGGCACTGCTCCCCATAGTGAATGCTGAAGTCAAAAGTGTATTTCAGGACTTCTGAACTGTTTTCTAGTCTAGATCAAGGATGACACAGATCAAAATAAACAGCTTTATCCTCAATAAAGTTTAAGCTGATCTACAGTGATTCAGGAGGGCTATCCAAGCATTTTTTTCAGATTTAACAAGTGACAAACTCATAGAGAATAAATGTAATTGACCAAATAAATATCACTAGGGGCAAATAAATGAGCTATCGGTATAGTACCAACCCAGCCTGAGATAAAGGCTTCAGGCAAGTTACTTCACCTCTCTGTGTTCTCACTCCTCTCGCACCAGTTCCCCATGTAACTCACAGAGATGTCGGAAGGATTAATTTGATAATGTCCGTAAAGTGCTTTGAGCTCCTTAGAGAAAAGTGATACAAGCGGTTATTATTACATCCCACTGAGGTTGTGAGGTTGTACAACATTAAAAAAAGATAAAAACAACTCTTTGATAGTTTATTATGGAGAATTTTTATAGCCTGACAAGATAGTTTATAATCATTTTTTATTAGTCTTTATTATATGCCTGGGAGATAGGAAACATTCCTAGCTCCCTCTTCTACATAAAGAAATCAAGACAGTGACTTTTGAGATAGGAGGCATTCTTATCTCCATTTTCCAGATATGGAAAGCAAGACAGGAAGGTGAGTGGCTTTTTCAGTCACGTTCAAGAGGTGAGAGGGTTAAGCATAATTAAGAATCTTGAAAACATCAAGGGTCACCACTGCATTCTTTGAAACTCTGACATTGCTCGGACAAGAGTGCACTAACTAGGACTCTGAAAGCCCAAGATTAAATACTTGCTCTACCGTTTACTAGTTGTATAATCTTGAAAGAAGTGAGTTTTTCTTTACGTGTGTCACGTTCCTCTGCACAGTGGGGTTCAGTGAGGGTCAAATCACATAAAGTATGGAACTATGGGCAAGCAGTGACACGTGGTACAAATAAGTTATTACCTTTACTACATCTCAATATTCTTGAGAATATGGGTTCTCCTAACCTCTGCGACTTTAGGACAGATAATTCCATGCCCTCAGACTAAATGAAATATGTGGCAATAATTTTTAAAAGAGCTTTACTGAGATATAATTCACACACCATACAATTCACCCATTTAAAGTACACAGTTCAATGGCTTTTAGCATATTCACAGACTTGCGCAACCATCACCACAATTTTAGAACATTTCAGCACCCCAAAAAGAAACTCCAAACACATTAGCAGCCACTCCCCATTCCCACCACCCTCTCTCACTCACACTCTCTCTCTTCTCTCTCTCTCTCTCTCTCTCTCACACACACACACACACACACACTCTTCTCTCCACCCTAGGAGCCATTAATCTTTCTGTCTCTATAGATTTGTATATTCTAGACATTTAATCTAAGTGGAATCATAAAATATGTGGCCTTCTGTGACTGACTTCTTTCACTTAGCACAACGCTTTCTGGATTCACCCATGCGGTAGCATGTATCGGCACTTCATTCCTTTTACTGCCTACCAATAGTCCATCGTATGGGTATACCACATGTTATTTAACCATCTATCAGTCAATGGTTGTTTCCACTCTGGGGCTATCATGAATAATGTCGCTATGAAGATTTGTGTAGAAGTTTGGTTTATGTTTTTGCTTCTCTTGAATATATACCTAGGCTTTAAATTGCTGAGTCATGTGGTAACACTATGGTCTAAGGTTCTGAGGAACCGCCAGGCTGTTTTCTGAAGTGGTGGCACCATTATAACATCCCCACCAGCAGGGCCCAAGGAGTAGGGAAGTGAAGGGGACCACAGCAGGGAGACCGTGAACTGGTTGGTGCCTGCTCAGGGAGGGAGCAGCTAAACCAGCTCTGCACAGTGACAATTTGTGTTACTGACAACAGAGATGAAAATGCTTCACACCAAGTTTTATAAGGAAGAAAACTGGCTGCTGGGGCATTTTCCTCCTTTTCTCCCTCCTTGCCTAGGCCCAGGCAAAGGCCAAGAGGACATAAGCAGCTTTTACACACAGACTAGTGCTCCTCCCATCTCTAATAGGAAGTCATACAGAACTTGCAGAACCAGGCTTTAAGAAGCTCAGATCCAGGTGGTAAGATAATGTTGCCCTTTTGAGTCTCCCGAATTGGTACCCAAAATTTATGAAATTCGGTATGCCAGGCCCTCACCATTCCCTTCAGTGCACCAGGCTGAGCCCAGCCCAAATACATACGTTCAACATAGGTCAAGCACATGCTAGCTCCAACCAGTGTACTCCTGTACAGTGGCATCTGCAAGCCAAACAGAACTGGTAGAGGGAAACAGATGGCTTCTAAAAGGGGAAGAGAAGAAAAACAGAAGGTCAGGTAGAAAAGGGTGGGGGAAAGAAGGAACTGGAAAGAGGATAAGAGAAAGGAGAAGCATATTTTCTGGTTTTGCTCTTCCCACCTGTCACAGCACTCTCCTTGCTGGTTGCCAGCATGCTCCCTTGCAAACACAGCTGCAAGTGACAAAGAGCAGCTACTGTCCTACTCAGGGGGTCCCTTCCATGTTCCATACTGTAAACTGTACTGAAATGCCAACTGCTTATAAGAAAGGGAATTACACACCCATTAAAGCTTCGAGTAGCAAACTGCTGCCTATAGCCAAAAAATTAGCATCAAGACCCACAGGTTCCCTGCAAAATAACATAAGACTACCCCCAAAAAACATTAAAAAGAAACAGAATCAAAAGATTAAGTGCTTTAAAATGTGGCTTATTTTAATTTTGTAGTTTTGTCAGACCTATGATTAACTCAACGTAAGATCGTATTCTGTCATGTATTTCACATTGTCACCACATGTTCTGTATGCTGTGGGGCTCTGCACTTTTACAATTAAAAGAAAATTAGCAAGTCAGCTCCCAGCAGAGTTAGGGACTGCCACTAGAGATTGCCAATGAAGGGAAATGCTTAACACCAAATTTTAGAGAGATACTGGCGGGGCATTTTTCTCTCTTTCTCCCCAACTTTCTGAGGCCTAAACCAAAGCCAAGGCAAAGGGACTAT
Organism: Mustela erminea; assembly: GCF_009829155.1. Taxonomy (NCBI): domain Eukaryota; kingdom Metazoa; phylum Chordata; class Mammalia; order Carnivora; family Mustelidae; genus Mustela; species Mustela erminea. The sequence continues at coordinate 95,683,270 of NC_045622.1, forward strand.
AAGCAGCTTTTTACACACAGACTAATGTTGCCAGCAGAGTTCCAGTGGCCTTGCTCACGGCAGGAGAAGGCGTAGTGACTAATACCGCTGGGTCTTGTTGAAGAAAAGTGGCTGGTTTCCTTTGATCAACTGAGTGGTGTGCTGATCAGTGTGATTTCCCTGTTCTGCTGACTGTGAGCACGTTGGGGAGAGCAGGCGAGCTGGCTTCTGAGAGGCCCATGCAGGGAAGCAAATTCCACCGCTGCCGAATCACAGAGAGCAACAAGAAATAAAAGAGGGCTGAACTGGAAGTAGACACCTTAATTCTGCCAGCATGTTACTTACTGATACAGGATCTCTGGGAGGGCAATGAAGTAGGTGCTTCTAAAACTCTAATTCATCAACTGCAGCACTAGACATAACTGTTCCACACAATGTTCAAGACCAGAGTCCAAGCTCCTGAAACCATCATTTCAAAAAGTTTTAATCACTTCATCTTGATGGGGGAGAGAAAAAAAATGGGATTAGGGAACAGGACCTCATCAGCATGGGCAGCTCTTGGCACTCGAGACAAAGGAAGGGTGTCTAGCCCCTGAGTGTGTGTGTCTAAGACCAGAGCAGCAGCCCCCTCTCTTCTATCTGCCAGAGAAGAGTTGTTGGATTAACACAAATTAATCTGCTTGAATGCTATTCAGATTTTTTCCTTAGCAAACCGCAAAACTGACTTAAAGTTAAATATAGCAGTCTCCTAGTTCTCTGCTCCATTCAGTCATTCAGTTCTTACTGAGAAACACTTCTGTTATCTCAAGTTTCATCAGCAGATTGTACTTCTTCCTAGGGAACAACAGCAAAAAGTAGTTTTCTAAAAGCATAGTTAGTCTCTGAGGTAAAATACACCATCTATTTAAATGACTTCTTCCCAAAAAAGGATAACTTTCCATCTCTAAAGTTTTAATTCTTGATAAATGGAGTCTGTGACTTCTTACACTAGATTCTCATCATTGCTGCCTTAGAGTAAATAGTCAATTGCAAATTGAGCAAATTGCTTTGGCTATCCTAGTACCAGAAATGAAATGGATTAGGTCAGCAGGTGGCATGTCATTTCAGTGCTGCCTGGGGGCCCAAAATACAGTTAGGTCATTTTTATTCTGGTGACAGCAGGAATGAAAACCAGAGCATTTAACATTAACTCCCGCCTCTATTCTCATAGCCATCTTGGGCACAGAAGAGTTTACAGAAGCCCATAAGCCTCCATCTCCAGCATCTAGGCTGCGTCTAGAGCCTCCAGAGACAGCCAAGTTGAAGCTGCCCAAGGATATCTGGGACTGGATACTCTGACTTTGGTCCTCAGAGACACAAAGTTTCCTGTCCACACAAGCAAAGTGAGTTCTCTTTAACCACTTTAAACATGCTGGTGTGCAATTCCATTCTGTAGTACTTTTCCCTGAAGGAAGAGAATAGCCATTATACCTCTACTCAAGAGGGTGAGGAAACCTTCCAGTCCTTGCTCTGCAGGCAAGGAGAACTGGAGAAAGGTGTGGACACAAGCCAAGAAACAGAAACAAAAAAAGAATGATGGGAGGGAAGACAGGCAGGAGAAGACAGGCTGAACTCGGAGAAAAATCCTTCTGTCCAGAAATCGAGGCCTCCTGCACTGCTAGAACACTCAATCCAATAACAGCTCTTCTGTCAAGTCTCCATTCCCCCTATATATTTCAGGTTAGTAGCAGAATTAAAAAACTAAGGTAATCTTCAGAAGTTTCTTCCTATGAAAGAGTCAGAATGAGATCAGATTATTTAACAGTACCTGGATTCTTAAGATGCTGTGAGGTGATAATACTCAACTTGCCAGAAGGAAGGAAAATGGATTTTGATATTAAACAATTTACAAATCTCAAAATTATATGCCCCATCTTTAGACAATTACATATTTTTAAAAGATTTTATTTATTCATGAGAGACAGAGAGAGAGAGGCAGAGGGAGAAGCAGACTCCCCAAGGAGCAGGGAGCCTGATGCGGGACTCGATCCCAGGACCCTGACACCATGACCTGAACCGAAGGCAGATGCTTAACCATCTGAGCCACCCAGGCACCCCAAGACAACTATACTTTTGTGATTGTATTTTTCTTACCATTTTTAATAGTAATAAAATAGAAAATAACATCAACTCAAGAATCAGAAATCTAGGCTCAGTAACTTATCAGTCATTTTTTGTCTCCCCCGTACCTTTTTAGAGATCTTCTCTCTCCCTGCTCTCAGTAGATGAAGTTCATCCAGACATGACCTCAATCCTGCTTCAGGGGTGGCATGTGACCCAGGTTTGGTCAATGAGACAATTCTAGACCCCTGGTCAAACTGAAGGATGACTGGTACAGGGACTGAAAATCATGTCCACGTCTGTGCTGGTAGTTCCAGAGAAAAAGAAAGCTTTCTCTCTTCGTTGGGGTTGACAAAATGGTAGGCTGTGAACCAGGGATGCCAGAGGAAACCACTGCTGCTACAAGACAGCCCAGATGCAAGGGCAGCTGAAAGGAGGAGAACTGTTCCAAACAGAGTGGGAGCCCCAAATCCAGCCATGTCTGAAACCAGCTACGCCCCTAAACTTACTAGCTACGTAAGCCAATAGATTCTCTTTTTTGCATAACAACTTAGAGTTGAATTTCTATCATTTGAAACCAAGAGTTCTCACATTACTAAACCAGCCAAATAACCTTGGACAAATCATTCAATCTCATTGTATACCAGTTTTCTCAACTCTAAAGGGGGAGGCACACAAAACGAAACAAAAACCATGTTTACCTTGCAGAATTGAAAACTGCTAAGTACTACACAGGAGGCACTGATGTTTTAACTAAAACAGAAGGTAGAGATAGACGGAATAAGATATTCAAGGGGCTAAATTGCTCTGAGCTGCAAGTGCTGATAAGATAACATTCCACTTCTATTAGTTTTCTCATCATTTGCCCTGGCGGGGCCTGCAGAATCTTTATCAAACCTGTTAATCACCTAGTAAATCTTTAAGTATTTTCCCTTTGACTTTCAGTTAACAAGACTTTCCCACCTTCCTGGACATTTATGACCAAACTACCTAAGTAGCTTACCATGATGGATAAGCAAAGGGATCACAGAAAAGGAAAATAAACAGTACCATCTTCAAGGGTGTGTGTGTGTGTGTGTGTGTGTGTGTGTGTGTGTGTGTGTGTGTGTGTGTGTCGCATCCATGCTGGGAGAGGAGGTAAAGGAATAATCCTCACATGAAGGCAAATCAGGGATGAAAAGGAGCTACCCCTACACAAGATGCAAATCTAAGTCCGTCAACGAATGTGCCAAACCACCCCCTTCCCCAAAGCCCTGGTATTCTAAGAGCAGAACTGAACTCTTTAAGATGAGTATTTTATTAGTTTTTATTAGAAAATTAGAATTTTCAAGTCAGAATTCATAATTAAATGTAAGTGTGTTTTGGAATTTGTTAGAGTGTTCTGATAAATGCTTGTTTGCACAGAACACTAGGTCACCTCCCTCATGAATAACGGAATTAAAAACTTCTGTAAAAATGTACATGGTCTATAACACGTCAATAGGAAAGAAGGATTATTAGTAAAACAAATATCCAAAAGTAAAAGTACTAATGTCTAGTCCTCTTTTGAGTGATGTAAGTGGGAAGATAAACCAACAACAATAACAAATAGCACAACTACATTTTGTAACTGTACTTGCAAGAGCAAGGAAGAAAAGTAATGAATGTACTACACCTCCAACTTCCAAAGCTTCTGGGCCTAAAGATTAAGCATGAATGAAATCATTCTTAAGAGGAGGTTTTATTTCAAGGTATTTTCAGTACCTTTGACATCAATTAGCTTTTTCATTATACATAAAATTATAACTACATGCTAACGCCTGGTAAAAAGAACCCCATGGCTCAGCATTTCCTAACCTTAATCAGTGTTTCATGTGAGCTGAACACTTAATATTTTAAAGCAAATAAGAGATATGATGCTTTTCTTCAGGTTTCTAACTCACCAAAATGCTTCTGAAAGCCAAAATACATTGGTAAACGTTGTACACTTCCAACTATAGAGAAGAGTCAAAAGACAATTTCCGTCAACTCATCTTTCTTAAAAATTTTTCTCCAAAAGGAAAAACTGATAGCCAGAGTATTAATATAATCGTTATTCTGACAAACAACATTATGTAAAGTTTCTTCTTCAGCAAGATTCAAACAACAAACCAACACCATATAGATTAGTTCCCAGATGACTTAGGAATAAAAGTGCTGTGTCAAACTGGCTTGGGGTTATCAGATTTAGTTGGGACAGTATCAAACAACTTTCACTAAATTCCACTTGCTTTTTACTAAATTCAACTTGATGTATGTCTTTGTATGTATGGGCTCCACTTCCAGAGAATCTAACTTACCTGGTCTAATATGGGGTCTGGATGCAGCATTTGTCAAATGTACTTCAGGTTATTCTAGGGTACAAGCCAGCCCTGAGAACCACTAGTCAACAGACAGATGTGGGTCTGGCCTTCAATACATAGACTAGGTTTTCTTTTGATAACTATTCTATAATTGTTGAGAAAATCATTACTATTTAAATCACTATACTTTCACGAACATGCCTGTAGAAGATAAGATCCTTAAAAAGAGAAATCCCTACCAGCCTTGTTCAGCACTGAAGCCAAGTGGAATGCCTGGCACATAAATAGTTGCTCCATAAATATCTGTGAATGAATGAATTAAAAACTAAAAAGTACACTTCAGCTTTAGTAGCTTGAAGCAATACACCACAGACTGTCTTAAATCAATAATGACCAGGTCAGGATCAGTTAAAAAAAAGGTGGGGGCGGGTCACCAAAATCTGTAAACCATATAAATTTGTATGTGTACTGAACATCCATTTGCTAATGTTCTAAGACAGGACCAGGCCTTTTGTTCGTGTGGATCTATACCTTAAAGAATGTCAAAATGTCTCTCAAAAGTTATAACCATAATGCATCCTCTACCATTTCCACTTGTGACTTTTTTTTCTTTGGAGATTCAAGTTTTTATTTAAATTCCAGTTAGTGGGATACACAGTATAATAATTAGTTTCAGGAGTAGAATTTAGTGATTCATCATTTACATCCAACACCCAGTGCTGTCACAAGTGCCCTCCTTAGTGCCCATCACCTCTTCCACCCATCCCTCCACCCACTACCCTTCTGGTAATCATCAGTTTGTTCTTTCTAGTTAAGAGTCCATTTTACGGTTTGCCTTTCTCTCTACCCTCCATGTTCATTTGTTTCTTAAATTCCACATATGAGTGAAACCATATGGTATTTGTCTTTCTCCGGCTGACTTATTTCACATAGCATGATACTCTCTAGTTCCATCCGCATCAATGCAAATGCAAAGATTTCATTCTTTTTGATGACTGAGTAATATTCCATTGAATGTAAGTACCAGAACTTCTTCATTCATTCATCAACCGATGGACATTTGGGGCTCTCTACACAATTTGGCTATTGTTGATGGTGCTGCTAGAAACACTGGGGTGCATGTACTCCTTCAAATCAGTATTTTTTTATCCTTTAGGTAAATACCTAGTAATACAATTGCTGGATCACGGGTAGTTCTATTTTTAACGTTTTGAGGAACCTCCCAACTGTTGTCCAGAGTGGCTGCATCAGTTTGCATTCCCACCAAGGCCACCTGTGACTTTTATGGTGAGAATTTAAGACACTTTGAAGCAATTTGAATGTAGGATCCTTCTGGAATTAAAAATTTATCCCATTCTTTTACAGTTGTCTTATCTGAAGGTAATTGGGCAGCCATTTTGTACTAACTCACCTTTATCAGCTCTTCCCAAAGATTTAACTTGGTTTTCATGGGAACAACTTGTTTTTTCATAAGTCACTGGTTTATGTAACAGTTCAATTACATAATTACAACAACAAGAACAAGTGGCATGAACGGGCTTGGGAACAAACACAACTCGCTCTTGATAAGCATTCTACAGCTGATGGGAGATGTATGTGAGCACCTCAGACAGCAACCTACTGGCCACAGGCATTCAGAGGGACTGACAAGTGACAGTTAAGCCAATAGTCAGTTAAGACTTTTCTCTGCACAGAGCTTTTACTGTTATACAAACGCTAGCCACAGGTTTCTTCCCACTGATCTCCCCAAATCCCTAGAGCAATCAGTTCATCCCTTCACTAGCAGAGCATCTGAAGTGAGATGCACTGAAAAGTAGCACCTGGTCTGCATACTGCACCATCAGAGAGTCATCCGGTATAGAGGCAGCAGGAGTCATGGAATCTCTTAATACAAACACCTTCATGACATCCAGACTCTCTAACTCAGATGGAAGGCATATATGAGTTAACAACTAGGGGATCCATCTAAAATATAAGAGGAGGGGCGCCTGGGTGGCTCAGTGGGTTAAAGCCTCTGCCTTCAGCTCAAGTCATGATCCCAGGGTCCTGGGATCGAGCCCCGCATCGGGCTCTCTGCTCAGTGGAGAGCCTGCTTCTGCCCCTCTCTCTCTCTACCTGCCTCTCAGCCTACTTGTGATCTCTGTCAAATAAATAAATAAAATCTTTTAAAAAAAATAAATAAATAAAAATAAAATAGAAGAGGAAATGAGCCTAAAATCAGAATGTTTAAAATGCTCAACATATTATTTCACTGAGAGTGTTTGTAATAAAAGCCTCAAAAGGATATAGACAAGTAGAATAGGTCTGTTTAGCTCATTCAGAATCAGCTCCCATTCGGCAGGTGTCTCAAATGAGGACATTCTGGCAACAAAGAACTGCTGCCACCAGGAGGCTCTACAATGTACCTTTTATTGAAAGCCTTAAAATTTAAAATATTCTTGCTTCTCTACAGCTAATGTGATACCTTTTCAAATACACAAGTTTTCCACAGAAAGTTGTTTTTAGTAGAGTTATAGAATTTCTACTCCCTACTTCCAGGTAATAAAGTCTCAGATTTTGAATTTTATCTTAGAAGAAGAAAACAGAACTATTAAAATGTTTTTAGAGTAGGCAGCAGTTTTGTTTTTATTTCAGCCTTTCCCAACAAAGCTGATAACTCCAACCTTATTCCATGGGACATCTGGTGGAAGACTCCAAAAGCAAAATAGACTTTGCATTTTCATTGGCTTGGACTGTGTGGGCCAGCATCCATAACAAATTAATTCAAATTATTTCTAGGTTAAATATGGAAGTGGTGACAATGGCAAAAGGAGGACTTTTACTTTAAGGATCTGTAAACCTTGACGGTTTTCAAATTAGTCTCAGCTAGTATCATACTCAAGATTTCAAAACAAGGAACTAGATTTTTGAAAAAAGGTCCTTGCTAACATATTTTTTAAAAAGATGGTGAATAAATTTGTCAACAATGTTCTATTTCTAGGAATCTAAATTTGTTCAAGATGGACATGTCATTTCTACTGTCTATGAAACATTTTTTAGCCTCTGTGTTTGTTTTACCACAAGAGCTCTCCCAATCAATGAATCAGGAATTGGCTGTAAACATGTAATGTAGATTTCATAGATGCTCCTGTTTAAAAGACCTTTAGATAGGGAGACTTAGATTAGCTACAGAATCTCTGTACTTCATGCTAGTAAACAAACCATGTGCTATCCCTACCCCTCAGGGCTCAGTTCCATAAAAGTTACATTACTTACAAGCACAAATAGTTTAGTCTTTTTGCTGAGCTGATGGGCTTTTTACTTATCCATTTTTAAAAAGCTAATCAAGTACCACATCTTATAAAGATAACTGATTTTCTTTGCTTTAAACAAAGTAAAAAAAAAAAAAAATCAAGATGGATAAAGTGTTGGAAAAAACCTCCGAATGGTAGGACCAAAAATAAATAAAAATATTATTGGTATTAATCTGTTTTGGTTTACATAAAAGCCATAACTAAGTATTTTTCCTGAGTTCATACTGTACTTGATTAAAGGAAACAGCCAGAATACTTCTGTTCAACAGATCATGTCCAGAGGGCTATTAATGCTTGACACCTTTTGTTTCCCATCTTAGAACAAATAACCAGTTATTGTATCACTGAACAATTCACACAGCTATAATCTTTGAGAGTCTCCAAGTTTTCCAGGACAGGGTTTCCTATCATTTTTAGAATAGCCTTTCACAACCAAGATTCCTCGTTTGAACCAAAGAACACAAAACCTTATTTTAGGGACTATTTTCTCAATTACCACAAGTACAGTACAAAACTTGTATCATTCTAGATGCACTGAAATATTAACTCAATACACATAATAGATGCCAAGAGCATAGGGTTTACTTCTCACATCAAACCCAGTCTTGTTTAGAAACTGGAGAAAAGGATGAAATTACTTGAATTACATCGGAAAACTTAACACTTTTTGTTCTCCATGTTTTGTTTTCTAAATAGAGGAAAAAAAGAAAAAATTGGCGCCTCTTTAAAAATGTCAAATATAATATGGCTCAAGCTGAAATAAGGAAAACCCACTAACACTCTTAATTCCAACAGCAGCAAGGGGTCTCACAAGTGTGAACAGTCCGTAGGCTGTTCTAGACCTTGCCCAGCTCACTAAAGGAGGTCTGCCCCATCCTAACTGCAATCAGGTCTCATGAGAAGGCACTACCCACTAACTCTGAGGAAATCCAACTCAGAGCACAAAAACATAAAAATATGATTCTTAGGGGAATTTTCCCTCTAAAACTCCAGGCTCACACAGCACATTTTCAAGTTTCTTACTCGGTGACTTAGCTGCTAGCCTGACTGATAGGTAGAAATCACTATCTTTAAAAAGGTCTAACCTGTTTTGTTTTGTTTTTAAGATTTTATTTATTTATTTGAAGAGAGAGAGAGAGATAATGAGAGAGGGAACACAAGGGAACGCAAGCAGGGGAGTAGGAGAGGGAGAAGCTGGCTTCCCACAGAGCAGGGAGCCTGAGCCCAGAACCCTGGGATCCTGACCAGAGCCGAAGGCAGGCGCTTAACTAACGACTGAGCCACCCAGGCGCCCCCTAAGGGTCTAATCTGTTTTTGAAGGAAATTCCAAACACACCACTTTTTCTACTTTGCAGAGGTTTTCCTTTCAGTTAATTTTCCACTAGGAGAAGAACTCTAGTCCTGCAACATCTTACCTATAAGAAATTCTAGTTCAATATAAAGGATCACACTTAAATCTGCAGAGAACGGAAACTGAATAGCCTGAATGCCTCCCTGCACTCAGTCACCGTCCTCCCACAGGGGTGAGGGGAGGAGGAAGGTTAACTTAAAATTCTAAGATGTCAAGTATCAGAACCTCACAACTTCCAATCACTTAGAAAAAAAAAATGAATGGATATATCCAACAAAGGAAACATTATGGGTGTTTCCTTTTTATACAATGCTTAATTGTATTATACTCTTGGTAAAATGAAATCTGATTAAGAGTTTAAAAAGGCTATTTTGAAGATCAGTTCAAAGCATGTCAAACTTGTCACAGATGACTAAAAGAACGGCCTTGACTTAGTCTTGTTGGACCGATATATTCTCAGCATCTAAGAGGATACCTGGCATATGAAACATATTCAATAAATATTTGCCAAATCAATTAATTGTGAAAGCTTCTCTTTACATGCAAGGCAGAAGTCCATCCAGCACGTTAAAGAGCTTATTCTTTAAGAAAATGACCTTAAAAATGGGCATAATCTTTCCAGAGAGCAAGCAGGTAATATACAAGGCTTCGGAAACTTCTGGGGATATGGGCCTAATCGAGCTCCCTTTCTTTGAGAGGTACTCCCTGACCTAGCCACGTCTGTACTGGAGACATGGGCCCCTGGCCAAAGCTAACTGGACCAGGACTAGATACCTGGTCCAACGAGGCTCAGTACATTCCCTTTCCAAAAACCAGGAATGAAAAGCCAGCAAGTCTGGGATAGTGACTTGAACAGAGAAGACATAAACTTAGGAACTGTACAGTACCCAGAAGATTTCTGTCTGTCAAGCGTATACACAAAAGCTGAGAAAGAGGGGAAATGAAGCAGATGCAGAGAAAGACAAAGAGAGACAAGAGACAGCAACTCTCCAGTGCTAGTCCCCAAAGCTGCTCTTGGGGTCCTGAGTTGTTCTAACGGTTCCAATAAATTCTCCTTTATGCTTAAGCCAGTTTGAGGCAGATTCCTCTACACAGAAGAAAGTTTTCACAAAGACAATAAAAAAAAAAAAAAACCAAACATAAAAAGCATTTATCTTCTCCTGATCCTGTCATTTTTCACTTCCAAGAAAGAACCAAAATTATGTGCGAATATTTATGTTCCAGGATATATACTGCAAAGCTAGACATGAAACAGGAGAGAACTGAGAACAATATAAATGTCTAAAAAGAGTGAACTGGATAAATAAACCCTATACAGGTGTCCGCCACCTTCCAAAAGTTCAAGTTATCCCACTTCGCTGTCCCAGAAGACCTACATTATTACCCATTTTCACTAAATGAGACAAATCCAAAGGGAAAAAGCCATTACTGTATAAACACAGGTCTTTCATAAAAGCAAGATGGTGAAATGCAAACTTTTGGAAAGTGGGGGGATATGCCTCACTTTATGCCATCATTTTGGCTTATGAAAGGTTTCACAGGGAAGCTCTATTTTCAAATAGCAGAGAAAACCTGTCCCATATCATAGGATACCATCAAGCTACTCAAAATTAATATTCTTGATGAATACTTTAAAATGTAAAGAAATGCACAAAACACGTTAAAAAATAGGTATTTCAAAAACAATAAGCACAATGCCAATTTTATTTTTAATACAAATATACAGCACAGAAAAAAGAAAAGGATCTAAAATATGGAAGTGAGATCAAAGTGAAATTTGATTTTTCTCCCTTGCTGAATTTTCCAAGTGAACATTCATGACTTTTCTAAAAATGAAAAAAAATAAAGTTTTAAGAAATGATAGACTACAACCCCCAGCCAAAATCTGAGTCTCCTTTTATAGCTATGGCATGTGCATATACACACACACACAATTATACTATTAACAAATGTTTTTATTTAAAAATTAACTTGGGGCGCCTGGGTGGCTCAGTGGGTTAAGCCGCTGCCTTCGGCTCAGGACATGATCTCAGAGTCCTGGGATCGAGTCCCGCATCGGGCTCTCTGCTCAGCAGAGAGCCTGCTTCCCTCTCTCTCTCTCTCTGGCTGCCTCTCCATCTACTTGTGATTTCTCTCTGTCAAATTAATAAATAAAATCTTTAAAGAAAAAAAAATAAATAAAAAAATAAAAATTAACTCATTGATATCAAACATAAGAGACTATTTTTGAGTAGGTGGATTTGAGGAGGAAGGTCCTCATTCCAGCTGAGGTGAAAAAGAAAGATGACCTCCCAGGCATTATTTATAACTGAGTAAAAATTCAGAGAAACAGAGCTTTAGAAATCAAGCTGCCCTGAAACAAAAGCAGAAAGAATAAAAAAAGTCAAGGAAATGGGTACACTAGGCCTCCTTGTGATCTAGCTTTGTCTTATTTACACACTTCCCAATGCTCTCCCTCTCACTTGACAATCTAATAGGTTCTCAACTCGTATGATCCATCCACCCCTTTAAATAAATGTAAATCACTTGTTTTTCCTTGATGTTATTTGAAATTCCAAAACAGTGGGAGCCACATGGCTTGGATTCATAGAGGGCTCTACATACTTACTGGCTCTGTGACCTTGGGTAAGTTGACTCAACCTCTCCTGCATAAAATGGGGATAACAGTATGTATCTCCTAGGGTTACTGTGATGATTTAAAAATTGAATTAGTAGAGTCAATGCACCCAGAAAAGTGTCCGGCAAATATTAAGTGCTGTGTAACTGTACCATTACTAATACTATAATACTGAGCATTAAAAGGAAAACAATAGGGCAAAGTGCTTTGTTTTCAAATCATATAAGCTTGCCTTTTAATCTTCATCTGACAGAACCACAGCTCTAGCAATCCTAACTACTTGTAGTTCCTGAATATGCTTTCCTATTCCTATTCTGACACCTTTGCACATACTGTTCTTTCTGCCTGGGAGGCCTCTGTCTACCTAGCAAACTGCTCCTCACCCTTCCATACTCAACTCTAGCCATCAGCTCACTTGCGAAGGCTTCCATAAGTTATTCTCACTGAGACAATCTCCTCTCTGGGTACCATGTATATTCTGACCTCAAATTTACTCTAATTGTTTTCATGTTCATATTCCCTACAAAAGCCTAAGCTCGGCAACCAGAGGCTCTAGATACACATTTGTTGGAACTTAAGTAATTCAGGGAGTACTCATTCACTCAACAAATATTTACTGACAGCCAATAAATACATCAATGAACAAAACAAGTAAAAATCCCTGGCCTCATGGAGTTGAGAGTTTCCGAGCTGAGTATGGTACCAGAAGGTATCAGTTTAAGGGCAGAAGAGACATAATATCTCATGGGGCTACACTTAAGAGTAATAGGCATTTGTTATGTTTTATATTATTATAATTATCAGGGCCTACATCTTCTCTCCATCCAGAAGAGAAGTGCAACCGAAGGACACATTCATCTCTCTGGCAGACTGCGAAGGAATGTCTTACCCAACTGTAGAGCTCCATGTGGCTTGTACTAAGAAAAGTGAAAAGGGAGAATTAGAGTGGCCCAAGCAGAGCCCCTAGCACAGTCTGGGGATGGACAGAAGGTCAAACACTTAGTCAGCAGGTAATGTGCTTCAGGAGTCCAGGATACCCCACAAAGACTCAACATCCTATCTAATGCTAAGTCCAGACTTTCATTCTTCTATCTAATTTTTTAAACCAAAGTAATATATTCAAAATAGCTTTAAAAGCTAGTAGTACAAGGCTTATAATACAAACCCTCTCCAGACATCTAGTTGTTTCTCTCAGGAAACTACTGGCAAGTCTTTTAGAGATTTCTTCAGGTATTTATCTTCTTATTTTAAAATACATGCTCATTGTGATCTCCCAATTTTTCGATTTAATCATTACCTCCTGAGTTCTTACCACAGATAACTGAAATTTAGTTCTTATACTACCTTCTCTTATTTCGTCCCCTACTACCATTACAGTAATACCACAATTTTTAGTTAAATCCATATTTAAAGTCTGTATTATTAGAATCATGTAAAAAACATTAATCGGTGAGATAATTAGTTACAGTAATTATACTTTTCTTATACATTTTGTTGTTCCTGGAATTAAAAATGCCTTGTTTTGTTATTTGCCTAGTTTTCTACATTCCTGTCATTAGTTCTTCCCCATACTCTCCAAAGAAGGTATAAAATCTCTCTGAATGATGGCTCAAAACACATCACATCACAGAGTAAGTCAGTCTATTTTCTTCCCTTGGTTACATCTTTCCTAGATCCTCTATCCTCTTGTCCAAACTAAACTGGTTGGCCTCTAAACCTGTTGTACAACAGCCATCTGGGTTTTTCCTTCATCAAACGGGATTTTCTTCATCTCTCTTTTGTATTGGATTCCCCATTTTCTGGATCCATGTCTTCATCTCTACTGGTTCATTTTCTTATTTTAATGGAGAACATCCTCCAGTAGCTTCCTCAAAAAGAATGCATGGGAGGTAAGTCTTGTGACCTTGTATGTCTGCAATGTTTCTGTCCTATCCTCAGACTTTTTTTTTTTTTTTAAGATTTTATTTATTCATTTGGCAGAGAGAGAGATCATGAGCAGGGGGAGCAGAAGGTAGAGGGAGGGAGAAGCAGGCTCCCCACTAAGCAAGGAGCCTTGACATGGGGCTTGATCCCATCATCCTGAAATCATGACCTGAGCTGAAGGCAGACGCTTAACCAACAGAGCCACCCAGGCGGCCCTCTACCTTCAGACTTGATCAAGAGTTGGACTGGGAACAGAATTTCAAATTGCAAATTGCTTTTCTGAATTTCAAAAACATCATTCCCCATCCTAGCTTCCTGTGCTGTTGCTGCTGCTGCTGACAAGTCTGATGCCATCTGATTCCCAATCCTTGTTTGCAACTGTTTTTCCCTCTGAGGAAGCTTAATATCTCTTTTTCCTGTTTTTCTGAAGTTTTGCAATGATGTGCCGCTCAGTATGGGCGTGTGGGTCTTTCTTCATTTGCAGTGTTTGGTACTCAGTAAATTCTGTTCATCTGGAATATATGAGACATCTGAAAAATTTCCTTATATTAGTTACTGGATGATTTTCTCCCTCTCCATCTTCAGTTCTCTTGTCTTAGAATTTCTATTAGTCAGGCAGCAGACCTCTGGTGTGATCCTCTAAAATTTTTCTCTCTTCCATCACTGATCACTTCACCCTTCCCTGTATTAAGAGATTATTCCAATCTCATTTTCAAAACCTTTTTTTGTTTTCAAGAATCCTTTTTGTTTTCTATTTGTTCTCTTATTCTATTATCCTGGTCTTGCTCCACAGATGCAATACCTTCTCTTTGAGGATCTAAAGTTATAGTTATTTTGAATTGTCCCATATGATGTTCTTGGTCTGTTTTGATTTTCATTTTAGTGCCTTCCCTTATATATCTTGAGATTGTTGGCTGTTATGTTCATATTTAGGAATGAAGGAGTATGGAGCAACTAAAACTCTCATACACTGTTGGTAGGAATGTAAATGGTATACATTTTGGCAGTTTCATTAAAGTTAAAAATATACTTACCATACCACCCAACCACAAGTAGGTATTTAACTAAGAGAAATGAAAGAATATCTCCACACAATGGCTTACATATGAATGTTCATAGTAGTTTTCTATCTAATAGCTGGAAACCAGAAACAATTCGAAGAGTAGATCCTGGATAAACCTATTTATTAAAATTCTAAAATCTGTAAACTTAATCTATAGTGACAAAAAGCCGACCAATGTTTGCCTGGGGACAAGACTGGGGGCTGAGAGGAAGGGAGAGATTACCAAGGAACACAAGGAAACTTTTAGAGGTGACAGATATGTTCATTATCTTGACTTGATAGTTTCAACCCAACAAAAATTAAACCTTTTTAAAAATGTGAGTTTCATATTAGTTATACCTTAATAAATCTAGAAAAGAGAAGGAGAATGGAAACAAGAAGGAGAGAGAAAGTATCCAAAATAAAAGAGACTTTTAGAAAATGAGGTACTAAAAATCAGTAGAAAACCACACGGCTGGCCTATATGTAAGAGAGTCTTCTCATTATTTGGTATAAACCCTATTCTCAGTGTGGCACTCCCTCCTGCCCTAGACCATTATACTGTGCTTAATATCTAAGTCAAGTGTCCCCCTGGTTAAATTTCTCTAGGGCAATGGCTGACAAACTTTTTCTATAAACAGCCTATAAACAGGTCTTTGCTACAACTGCTCAATTCTGCCATTATAGCACAAAAGCAGCCATAGACAGGATGTAAATGAAAGACATGGTTGTGTTCCAGTAACTTTATTTACAAAAACAGGCAGTAAGCCAGATTTGGCCCAGGTGCAGGCCATAGTTTGCCAGTCCCTGCTCTAGAGAATCATATTAGTCTTTCCATCTTTGGGGAACTAATCAATTTCTCTTCAGAAGTGATGGCTATAAAATGCTTTATACCTAAAGAAGATAATTAAGCAAGTAAGATGGGAAACTGAAAATCTAAAAAGAGTTATATGTAATCTTATCAGCTATTAGCAGCAAGGGCAATACTTCTGATAGTTTGCAAAAACTGTTTCATCTGATGAACTGGTATCTAGGACAAACAGAAATCAGAGCAGGAAAAGTACACCTTCAGAAGTTTTTGTGACAAGTGTTTACAAGTGGCTTCCAGCTCTTATTTTTGCCTTTAGTTGGGGATTTTAAGATATGAATAATACTCTGGGAGATTTCACTCCAGATTATTTTTCATTTAAGTTTAACTGATACACAATGTAACACGTAGTTTCAGGTATTCAAAATAGTGAGTTAACAAGTCTGTATGTTATTCTGTGCTCACCACCAATGTAGCTACAATCTGTCACCATACGACACTATTACAATACTGTTGAATATATTCCCCTGCGTTCTCATGTTTTATCCCTGGGACTTATTAACTAGAAGCCTATACCTCCCACTCCCCTTCACCAGTTTTGGCCATGCCCCACTCCCCTTCTCCTCTGGCAAGCATCAGTTTGCTCTCTGTATTTATGGCTCTGTTTTTAGATTCCACATGTAAGTGAAATCACGTTATTCGTCTTTCTCTGTTTCACTTAGCATTATACTCTCTAGTCTATCCATTGTCACAAGATCTCATCCTTTTTTATGGCCAAGTAATACCCGTGCATGCGTTTGTATGTTCTACCCACTCCTTTGTCAATGGACACTTGGGTTGCTTCCATATTTTGCCTATTGTAAATAATGCTGCAATAATCACAGAGGTGCTCATATCTTTTTGGATTAGTGCTTTTGTTTTCGTTGGGCAACTACCCAATAGTGGAATTACTGGATTACACGACATTTTTATTTTTAATTTTTTGAGGAATTTCCATACTGTTTTTCACAGTGGCTGTACCAACTTACATCCCTACCGACAGTACATGAAAGTTCTTTTTACTCTACATCCTATCCAACGCTTACTTCTCATCTTTTTTATTCTAGCCATGGTGACAGATATCAGGTGATATCTCATTTTGGTTCTCATTTACCTTTCCCTGATGGTTAGGGATGTGGAATCTCCTTTCAATTGTCTGATGGCCATCTGCATGTCTTTAGGAAAATGGCTATTCAGGTTCTCTGTCCATTTCTTAATGGGATTTTTCGAGTTTTTTGGTGTTGAGTTGTATAAATTCTTTACATACTTGGAATATTAAAGCCTTATCAGATATATCATTTGCAAGTATCTTCTCCCATTCGTTAGGCTGCCTTTTTGTTTCGTTGATGGTCTCCTTTGCTGTGCAGAAGCTTTTTATTTCAGTGTTGTCCCAATAGTTTACTTTCACTTTTGTTTCCCTTGCCTGATGTCACTCCAGATTATTTTAAAAATCAAATAAACATTCCATGAAAAAGGTGAACTGTGAAATAATACATTTAAAAAAAAATAAAGTAAGGTTGTTATCTCATTCTTAATTAAAAGGTCAATTAACTTACACTTCTATAAATTTGTCTCAAATTCATGACTAATTGCACACAACAAATCTCAAATTCTTTCAGTGAACACACTCCCCAATTTACTAAATCCTTTTCCTTTGGCATTATAACTTTTCAGGGTAAGTTTATCTGTGCTTCTTTACTCCAGAGGAATAGGAGTGCTAATTTCTTTTCCATGTACTATATTAGATGACAGAAAGGACTAGATAAAATGAGATCAGCAATAATCATTCACTGCTCATAAAAGAACTAAGTTCAGAATTGATCTCTATCTTTAGTTTTCTTTTTGGTCAAAATGATATAATCTGTTCTAGCAAAAGGTGAAAGGTTTTTTAAAAGGTAACAAATTAAACACATTAGTTGGAGATTTCTAGGGCCTCATCTTTCAGAGCAAAGGAAAGTTTGGTGCTTAACTGACAGAAACTAATAATTACTCTGGTCATTTTCAGACAGAGCTAGTCGGAAAGAAGTTAGTCAATCCATACTGATTTACACAAACATTTGCTTCCTGAACTTGGAGTAAATCAACTTTGGGGAACATGTCTTCTGTGAAGATAATTTTACAGGGCAGCCTCTCCAACCAGCTACCATGTGAAGACAACAGCCCAAGAGTAAACTCCTTTTTCCTGTCTGGTTTTCTCACCTTTCTCTGTTGGGAAAAAGAAATGCAAGAATCTGTGATCTGGCCTGTCTATTATAATGTTCAACAATTATAAAAACTGAAATCCATAAATATCACCAGGTTTTGATAAACTCTGATATTCTTAAACAATGTAGGTGTGAAAGTATTGTTAACAAAGGGACATCAAGGCTGCTATGCTTCAAAGGCATGGAATATTAATATTAATAACAATGGTGACAATATAGCTTATAAACAAATATTTTAAATATCAAACAATTTTAAAAATAATTCATAGCTCACATTTGAAATAAATTACATTATTTTCTATAATAGATTTACCTCCTTATAATATGTTACTTTGGCAATATATTATAGTAAAATCTTTTTTATAGTAAAATTATTTCTGCATTCCTTGCCCTAAAGCAGGTTGCTAGTTTAGGATGGCAAAGGGAGACTTTTCTAAAACCAGTAACAAGCACTAATGGATATTTTAACTGTATAGTATTTCAGGATTCACACATCTTCAAATATACATTATAATTAATTTACATTAGTAGAGAAAACTGTTATAGTCATAGATGGAGACAGACACTGTTCATTGCTTTTTCAACATCCATTATTCTCTATTCCTTCTGCTTCCTATGCTAACAAAAACCAATTTTGTTTGGGTGTCTAGCCTCCAAATGTTTGAGAGGCAAATCCTCAGCTCCAGAACCTAAATCAGTCTTGGATCCACTCTTCTTGCCGGTGACTACTTTAAGCATTGGCATGTGACAAAAATGGTCAATGAGATGCAAAGTCTGTTGAGGGCCTCTAACTAAGGTTTTCCCTGCTCTTAAAAAGAGACATTTAAGAATAACTGGTCTTTTTTTTTTTTTTTTTTGCCCCAGAATGTTCATGCGTAAGGATATAAAGCCTGGAGTTACAGCAATGACCATGAGCAATGTTTGCTGACATGCTGATGGTGGCAGAGCAGATGGATGACTAGAACTTGGGTTCTGATGGTGCTGCTGAACCAGACAACTCCAGTAACTCATTAGGTGAATAAGTCCACTTATTGTTTTAGTCACTTTTAGTTAGCCTTTCAGTTACATACAGCTAAAAGCATCTGAACTGGTCATTTTAATGCCCATATTATAGATGAGGAAACCAGTTCAGAGAAATTCAATAGATATAAAGGCCAGTCATGATTAGAACCTCTTGCTTTTCTTTAACAAATGTTTAAATATCACTTTGAGTGAAGCACTAGGTATACACCAGGTTTTAGGTGTGATGAGGACACAATTCTTAGTGTCCTCCTTAGTGTCCTTAGTGTTCTTAGTGTCCTTCTTACATACCAACAAATAGTAAAATCAATACGATAGAGAGAAACAGAGCAAGGAACTACCAATTCACAAGAGAAAGCATTTAGCTAAGCCAAAAGATGTCAGGGATGAATATATCAGAGATAACAAACTTTTTTCTTGAGTGATTTAAAATTTTAAAAGATAACTTCCTATGACTCTTGTATTTCAAAATAAACATTTTTTTAAAACTTCCCAAGAAACAGATGTAATCTTATAAAAATAATGTTGAATAAAATAAGAAAGACAGAAAAAAAACATACTCTACATGATTCCATATGTAGGCAAAATTAATCTATGCTGTTAGAAGTCACAATAGTGGTTTCTCTGGTGGAAGGGAACTGGAATGAAATAAAGAAAGCCCAAAAACTTTGTGTAGTAAATATCTGATACTGACATGGGTGCTAGTTACCCAGGTGTTCCAGCTTGCAAAAATATATCTGAACTATATATACATACACATAAATATAAACACATATATATGTAGTTTTCTATATCTATACTATACTTCACTAGTTTAAAAAACTAATACGCTCCTTATAAAAAAATACAGATAATAAAGAGTATAAAAAGTTAAAAGCACCAGCTTCCTTGGTCACCTCTCTGGAATCCCACATTTCTAAGAAATCACTATTAACAGTTCCATGCAAATAATTCTAAATAGTCTAGAACTTTTCGCACATCTTTTCTTTTCTTTTCTTTTCTTTTCTTTTCTTTTCTTTTCTTTTCTTTTCTTTTCTTTCCTTCCTTCCTTCCTTCCTTCCTTTCTTTTTCTTTCTTTCTTTCTTTTTAAAGATTCTATTCATTTAGCTGGCCACAGGGCTCAATCCCAGGTCCCTGGGATCATGACTGGAGCAGAAGGCAGATGCTTAACTGACTGAGCCACCCATGCACCCTCCACATATTTTCAAGTGTAAATAACCATGAACGCATATACACAAATTTTTTTAATATTTTGTATTTTAAATAAATCATACTGTAATGTTTTACAATTTGATATTTTTATCTTCCATTCATCTTCCTACTCGGGTAAGTACTTCATAATATGCATGTATTGTTAACTCTTGTGTATTACTTGCTAATGCACACGGATACATTTGCAGTTGTTTTCCACTTTTCATATGTGGCTATTTCTGTACTGTACTGTCCTGTAAATGAGCCTGTGGGTCAAACCTTTGCTTACATTAGGTTTAAGTACTAAACAAAGAAGATAAGAAAGAACATTCCAGGTCGAAGAAACGATAGAGCATAATAAAGAAAATGTAAGTATGTGTCAAGTCTGGAGGACAAGATGTGTATGGTTTCAATGGAGAAGCTCATGGGTAAGATAATGAGGCCACCATAAGGAGTCTGGATTTCTTCCTAGACTCTAAGGCAAAGGGAGCTACTGAAGAGTCATAAGCAGGAAAGCCAACCTAAAAAGGTTGTATTTTACATCTTCCTTTTAAAAGTGAAAGGTTAGATGATAAAGACAGGACTGGATGCAAGGGGCTGCCATGTAAATGGAGTAAGGGAGCACTGGCAATGTTAAAGAGCTTGAATAAACAGGACTTTGCAATTATGGATAAGAGACTGAGAGAGAGACAAAAGGACCATGACGACTTCCACTTTTTGCTTGGCCACTAGATAAATGGAATGTCATTAACCAAAAAGGGAAAGAAGTAGAATCTGAAGGGGGTGGATTTGGGGTTCTATCTGGAGAATATGGAGCCCTGGGACATCCAATAGGCTGAAGCGGAAAATGCACATCTGTCTAGAGTTTGGAGAGAGAGGGGAAGAAGAAATAAAGGTTTAGAGGTCACTGGCACTCAGTGGTGGTTTGAGGTTGTATGCTACCCATGGAGGGGGGGAGAACAAGATGAAAAGGAAGACAAGGATGAAACACCACAGAATATTAATTTTTAAAGGGCAGGGTAAGGAAGAAGTGGCTGAGAAGAAAAGTGAGTAGGTGCATTTGAAGTGGTCAAAGAACTAAGAAAGGAAGTTTCTTGGTTTTCTGAAGAAGAAAACCTTAAGAAGGAAATGGTCATTAACCTGAAATGCTACAGTTAGTTCAAGTAAAATGAAGTTAAAAAAAAAAAAGGGGGCGCCTGGGTGGCTCAGTGGTTAAGCCGCTGCCTTCGGCTCAGGTCATGATCTCAGGGTCCTGGGATCGAGTCCCGCATCGGGCTCTCTGCTCAGCAGGGAGCCTGCTTCCTCCTCTCTCTCTCTCTCTGCCTGCCTCTCTGCCTACTTGTGATTTCTCTCTGTCAAATAAATAAATAAAATCTTTAAAAAAAAAAAAAAGTATTTTAGATTTGGTAGTTATGTTACTAGAAGTTTCAGTGAGTTCACTAGAGCAGAATGAAGATGGAAACTGACTGCAGTGAGTTGATAATGGGCTACAAGGTAAGGCAAAAGTAACATCAAATAGAGACTAAGCCAAGATTAAGCTTTTTAAGAAGTTTAATCATGAAGTGACACAAAGACAGGGCAATGGCAGAAAGAAATTAAGAAAAATAAATTCTTGTTATTTAAAAGATAAAAGAAATGTAAGCATGTTTTATAAAGTCAGGAGAACCCAAAGAAGAAGGTACAACAGACAAAAATAAGTGACGTAGCAACACCACAGAGGAGACTGTTTCTAGATACATCACATTTCCAGACTGCTGGCCTGGCTCATTTACTGTTTTATACTACTTCACATCATAGAAGTTTTCCTTTTCTGAAACTAAGAGAAAGCTGCTCTGAATTGAAACAGTAAAAATGTTATTGAACATTCTTAAAACATTCAAGTAGGAAGCAACATTGAGAATATTTTTTCTCCAAAAAAAAAAAAAAAAGGAAACTGAAACTGAAAGGAAAATCTTTGAATGGGAAAATGCCTGAGCATGGACATGATAGGCCACCTTACTAGACTACTAGCTTCTTGAAAGCCTAATGAATTAATATATTTGAAAACACTTGCTATATATCTACTATGCTAGGCTTGAGGGGTACCAATATGAGGAAGACACATTCTCTATCCTCAAGAATCTCACAAATAATTACAACACAGTGCAATGAAAACAAATAAGAGAGGTGGGCACAAATACCATGAGTACACAGAAAAGGGATACCTATCTAGCTTTGCCTGCAGAGTAGAAAGAAGTCAAGGAAAACTTTCTAGAGGATCTTGCTTACACTGGATCTTCAAAGGATAAGTAGGAATTTACCAGGTAAAAAGGAAAGAGAATTCATGCATAGAGAACAGCATATGCAAAGGCACAGAGAACTGAGTGAGACCAGTATAAAGAGATGACACCAGGGAACTTCTGGGATACGTAAGGCAGGGAAGGATGCAAGAGAGTCAATCAAGAATGAGCTGCTAAAAGCATCAGTGCTAATGAGTTTGAACATCTTGAAGGTGATGACCAGTCACAGGAAAATAACACTCCAAGATTTTCTTTTCTTTTTTTATTATAATCCCAATGTAGTTAACATTCAGTGTTATTATTAGTTTCAGGTATACAATATATTGATTCAACACTTCTACCACCCAGTAGTCATCAAGATAAGTGTACTCTTAATCGCCTTTACCTATTTCACCCAACACCCTTTCCATCTCACCTCTGGTAACCATCTGTTCATTATAATTAAGAGTCTGTTTCTTGGTTTATCTCTTTCCCCTCTTTATTTGTTTCCTTTCTTAAATTCCATACATGAGTGAAATCATAAAGTATTTATTATTCTCTGACTGCCTTATTTCACATATAATTACTCTGTGACTGCCTTATTTCGCATATCATAGCACTTTACTCTTTGATCATCCATGTTACGGCAAATAACAAGATTTTGTTCTTTTTATGACTGAATAATATTCCATTGTGTATGTATACCACATCTTTATCCATCCATCTATTGATGAACATGGGTCGCTTCCATAATTTGGCTAAATAATGCTGCAGAAACCACGGGGGTGCATATATCCCCTTGAATTACTGTTTTCATATTCTTGGGTAAATACTCAGCAGTGAGATTACTGGATTGTAGGGTACTTCTATTTTTAATTTTTTTGAAGAACCTTTATACTGTCTTCCCCAGTGGCTGCACCAGTTTGCAGTCCCACCAACAATGCACAAGGGTTCCTTTTTCTCCACATCCTCAGCAACACTTGTTTCTTGAGTTTTTGATTTTAGACATTCAGAAAGATGTAAGCTGCTATATCTCATTGTGATTCTGATTTGCCTTCCCCTGATGATGAGTGATGTGGAGCATCTTTTCATGTGTCTATTGGCATCTTTGGAGAAATGACTGTCTATGTCTTCTGCTCTTTCTTAATTGGATTATTTGCTTTTTAGTGTTGAGTTTTATAAGTTCTTTTTTTTTTTAAAGATTTTTTTTTTAAATTTGTTAATTTGACAGAGAGAAATCACAAGTAGATGGAGAGGCAGCCAGAGAGAGAGAGAGAGGGAAGCAGGCTCTCTGCCCAGCAGAGAGCCCGATGCGGGACTCGATCCCAGGACTCTGAGATCATGACCTGAGCTGCAGGCAGCGGCCCAACCCACTGAGCCACCCAGGCGCCCAATTGGCTACTAACCCTTTACTGGATATGCCATTTGCAACATTTTCATTCTTTTCACCCTCCAGGGACCTAGTACCATACCGTCCACTATAGAAAACTCACAATAAATGTATGTGGAATAAACAGAAGAGTCAGAATCTTAGAACAATAAAGACATTTGAAAAAACACAGATCCCAGGCAGAAGGGAATACATTGAAGGGAAGAGACTACTTGAAAGCACAAAGTAATTTAATAATGAAGTCAAAAGTTCTACTGGCTAAGGCCCCATGAAATAAGCATTTGTTGTGCACACCATCAACCAGTCAGTCAAAAGTTAAGATTAATGTTCTCCAAAGAGTCAAAGTGAAGAGTCCCTAAATACAGAGCTTGAAAAAAGTTCCACAACCTTAGACTTTGTCCAGATTTTCATTGCTTGATGCAAATGTTATTCAATAAGTAAGAAATAAACATAGAAAGAAAACAAAATACAGGGTGCCTGGGTGGCTCAGTGGGTTAAGCCGCTGCCTTCGGCTCAGGTCATGATCTCAGGGTCCTGGGATCGAGTCCCGCATCGGGCTCTCTGCTCAGCAGGGAGCCTGCTTCCCTCTCTCTCTCTCTGCCTGCCTCTCTGCCTGCGTCTGTCTACTGTGATCTCTCTCTGTCAAATAAATAAATAAAATCTTTAAAAAAAAAAAAAAGAAAAGAAAGAAAACAAAATACAATAGATCCCAGTAGTTCAGTGTCAAGACATGTAACATCCAATGATGAACATTAAGAATTTCAAACTGAACTGAAAAAGTCATTCCACGGGGCACCTGGGGGGCTCAGTCAATTAAGCATCTGACTTAATTTTGGCTCAGGTCATGATCTCACAACTGTGGGATCCACACTGTGCTGGGAGTCGAGCCTGCTTAAGATTCTCTTTGCCCGTTCCTGCTCCCTCCCCCCTGCTTTGTCTCTCTTCCTCTCAAAAAAGAATAAAATAAAAATAAAAATTCATTTCATTTGACAGCATCAAAAATAAATGATTAGAATGAACTAAAAAGATTGCCCCAACCTACTACGAGAAGCAGAATTGCTGCATTTGGCAAAAACCACCACCCTACTTGATTCCCTCCACCACACTCAAGTAAAATATCCTACAATAACATGGCATACATTATTAAAATATGAGTTACTTCATCAAGCTTCTTTGTCAATCTTTGATTAGTTAGGTACAACTACTGGCAATAGCAACAAATGTACTCCAAGAATAAAGGATATAAAAAGAAAAAACAGAGTAAGAAGCTGATCCCCTGTGTACACAAGAGGAAGTAAACTCAACAAACAACTGGACCAATGGTGTCCCATAAATACTGTGCAGGAGGGATGAACTTGACTGAATCCTAGGGAACTCCTAAGCTCTGGA
The DNA here is from genome assembly GCF_009829155.1 of Mustela erminea. Classification (NCBI taxonomy): domain Eukaryota; kingdom Metazoa; phylum Chordata; class Mammalia; order Carnivora; family Mustelidae; genus Mustela; species Mustela erminea. The sequence continues at coordinate 95,708,195 of NC_045622.1, forward strand.
CAAAGATGAGGTCAAATTCCCACTATAATTTAAGAATCTCTAATAAAATAACAATCTTAAATTCTAATGTGATGAGCCAATCACACTAGTTTGGTTCTGAATGAAAAAGGGACACATTCTACAGTCACCAGCATCAGAGGCTGGAGATAATCATCTATCAGGTTACCATTATTAGACTACAAGAACTAATTTACTTACTTGACTCCAATGCAATGAAGCTAAAGGTAATGTAATTATTGTGCCTAATGTCCTATTTCAAAAAAATATTTGATAAAGGTCCACAGAATAGTTTAAGAATATAATTTACCAAATAAAACGGAACAAAGAATATAGTGATCTGGATTCTAGTCTCAAATCAAATACGGATTAATTTATATATATAACCATGGCTAAGTCAAAACAGTCCACATCCCAGTTTATTTATTACAGTGATGTACTTACTCATGACTGCATTAAATGTTCTAAGTTCTTAAAAAAAGTAGTACTTGGGGGAAAAAAAGTAGTACTTGACCGGTAGGATGAAGGTGTTCCATATGAGATGAAGTTAACCACTATGACTAAAGCTAACCTATTCCATTGAAATAGAACTTACCTCCAAAAACATTCAGTGCACTCAATAGATATATATACATGATAGATACATATACAATGATATACCTTCATTAACTCCTAAAAGGCATTATTCAAACATCCCATAAACAAGGAAACAGATATATTAAATTATTAACTCAAAATCTATGAAAAAGTCTATTTCAGGAACAGAATCAAACTCCAGTTTCCCCTCCCCCAACCACAGTCCCTTTTTCACGTCACCTACTTAGCTTAAATAATGTTGTTCTATGCATCAGAAACATAATTAGTTATGACAGGAACAGAAACTTCTCTCTCAAAGGCTTCAAATCCATTTTAGTAAGATATGTTCAAATTTAAAATGAGAATGGCTTCATAAATGGCAACTATTTATTAAACCCAGAAAGTATTTCATCTTATATTAGGTTAAGCAATCTATAAGGAATAGAGACTGTAATTTTTAAACATAGAGTCAGAAAAGCAAAGCAGTAGCAAAGGCCAAAGACTATGAAGGTGTCTCTCTAAAAAGGAATAAGAAAAATAGGATAAAGGGTAAAAGGAAAATAAAACCTAAAACTGAAATGTTTCTAAGTATTCTAAGTTTCTAAGTATTCTAAAGAATACTATGGAATATCTGTACCATGGACAAGTGGCTTGAAAAATAAACCGCCAGTTAAGCATCAGATACCTATTAACTCATCTTCCACATTAGCGAAATGCTTTTTTCCTCCCACAGGGTACCTCCTGGGAAAAACTAGGTACTGTCATATTTGCTGTTAATCTGATACAGCATTTTCTGGAGGCTATTTGGAAATAAGTAGTAAAAAATATGTTTTTATAAAAAATATATATACTTAAGTTCTTTCAAGAAAAAGAACTTAGGGTAAATACCCAATAGTGCAATTGCTGGGTCATAGGGCAGTTCTATTTTCAACATTTTGAGGAACCTCCATGCTGTTTTCCAGAGTGGCTGCACCAGCTTGCATTCCCACCAACAGTGTAGGAGAGTTCCCCTTTCTCCGCATCCTCGCCAGCCATCTGTCATTTCCTGACTTGTTGATTTTAGCCATTCTGACTGGTGTGAGGTGATATCTCATTGTGGTTTTGATTTGTATTTCCCTGATGCCGAGTGATATGGAGCACTTTTTCATGTGTCTGTTGGCCATCTGGATGTCTTCTTTGCAGAAATGTCTGTTCATGTCCTCTGCCCATTTCTTGATTGGATTATTTGTTCTTTGGGTGTTGAGTTTGCTAAGTTCTTTATAGATTCTGGACACTAGTCCTTTATCTGATATGTCGTTTGCAAATATCTTCTCCCATTCTGTCAGTTGTCTTTTGATTTTGTTAACTGTTTCCTTTGCTGTGCAAAAGCTTTTGATCTTGATGAAATCCCAATAGTTCATTTTTGCCCTTGCTTCCCTTGCCTTTGGCGTTGTTCCTAGGAAGATATTGCTGCGGCTGAGGTCGAAGAGGTTGCTGCCTGTGTTCTCCTCAAGGATTTTGATGGATTCCTTTCGCACATTGAGGTCCTTTATCCATTTTGAGTCTATTTTTGTGTGTGGTGTAAGGAAATGGGTATTTACCCTAAAGATACAAACGTAGTGATCCAAAGGGGCACGTGCACCCGAATGTTTATAGCAGCAATGTCCACAATAGCCAAACTATGGAAAGAACCTAGATGTCCATCAACAGATGAATGGATCAAGAAGATGTGGTATATATACACAATGGAATACTATGCAGCCATCAAAAGAAATGAAATCTTGCCATTTGCGACAACATGGATGGAACTAGAGCGTATCATGCTTAGCGAAATAAGTCAAGCAGAGAAAGACAACTATCATATGGTGATGCAACATGGGGGCTTAAGTGGGTAGGAGAAGAATAAATGAAACAAGATGGGATTGGGAGGGAGACAAACCATAAGTGACTCTTAATCTCACAAAACAAACTGAGGGTTGCTGGGGGGAGGGGGTTTGGGAGAAGGGGGTGGGATTATGGACACTGGGGAGGGTATGTGCTTTGGTGAGTGCTGTGAAGTGTGTAAACCTGGTGATTCACAGACCTGTACCCCTGGGGATAAAAACATATGTTTATAAAAAATAAAAAATTAAAAAAATTAAAAATTAAAAAAAAAAAAAAGAAAAAGAACTTAAATTCTTTTATACTAACTTTAACCAAGTAAGGTAGATGGATTATTGTTTTCAATTCTTTATATTCTGTTATAAAATTATTATCCACACCCTTTGTCATGTAACTTTGCAGGGCTTGGCCACATGATTTGTTTCGGCTAGTGAGATTTTAAAAGACTTGATGCCAGCAGAGACTTAAAAATGTATTTTGGTCTGCTTCTGGTATTCTGGTGAAACGGGTATGCCCCAGGTTGTTGCTGCCTCTTCGTGGCAGGCCTCCAAGTGAACAGGTACAGAGCAGAGCTGGCAGGACCAGCCAACCCACAAACTCAAGAAGATGTGTCTAGCCTAGATCAGGAAAACTCAAGGTGATATACAGATCCAGTGAGAAAATAAATGTTGTAAGCTACTCAATACAACACTGGTTTGTTATGCAGAACTATTACAGCAATGGCCGACCAATACATCCAGTAATCTCACACCTAAGAATGTATCCTAAGGCAATCAGAGACAAATTCACACACGCATTTCTACCATAGCAGTATTTGTAACAGCAAAAAACTGGAAACATCCTATTATCAAATATTAGAGGAATAACCAAATTATAATCTATAGCCAGACCACTAAGTATTTGAACCTACAAAAATCGTAGTTTTAAAAAACACTCAAAAATGTTAGATGTTCATAATAATTTCAGTTTAAAAAAGCATCAAATGCAAGATGACTGTTTTAAAAAACTATCTAACCTCTATTCTGACAAGCAAAAGACCACACATCATGCCAAAATGAGGAGGAAGGGGTGCAAAATAAGAATGAACCCTATTAAAGAAATTAATAGTTGCTTCTATACTTCAGTATTAGTAGTATTTAAAATAGATGGATTCTCTGAATAGAGTGGTTCATATACCATGAGGAGAATGTCACTGGATATTTAAATGCTAACTCTCTGTAGAACAGACAAAAGTTTGGTGTTAAAAATTTTTTAAAATAATGTTTCTTGTCTATTCCTGGTTATAAAAAGGCAACATATTTACTGTAGAGATTAAAGCAAACATACATTAAGACCATAAAGAAAAAATAAACCACCTGTAAATTCATCACCTTCCAATACTCCATAGTGACACTGTTTCTATTATGTATTTACATGCCTACATACATACATACATAAAACACAGTCAAAAGTGGGATTATAATGCATATGAAGCTGCATGTACTTTTTCACTTGCTTTATCAAGAGCACATCCTCTATCATTAAAATTTTTTTGAAATCATGATTTTTTAATGGCTCCATACCATGTAATTGGTTTAACCAATCAAGTCTGGGGATTTCCTGAGTTAAAACTGTCAACCACAAATTAAAGCCCTGTGGGCCAAGGAGCTGATTTCAAAATATGCAATAGGGAGTTTATTCAAAAATCTCAAGTTACAGTTTGAAAACACTGGAACCTTCTAACCAAGAATTCAATGAAATTCACTGAGTTTTAGCCATGAAAGATGCTCACTAAAGACCATATTTTCCCAAATGGAGCATAACATTTCATAATTAGTCTTGAGGAAGAAACTGATTAAGTACCAAAGATTGAGGTAGTAATAACAAATAAGAATAAGTGCCTACTGTAAGAATTAATGACTATCCACAATGTTTGTTTTTTTAATAAAGCAAAAAAAGAGCATGTGTGCATCTATTACTTGTATAAATTTTTAAGTGGCTATAGAAAAAATGACAATAGAAAAGTGAACATAGTATAAAAGGAATAGAAACAAATAATGATAATGGTTAGTAGCTGTTAATTCTGGAATATGACATTCTTTGTACTTTGCTGAATTTAGCATTTTTCTCACAACCAAAAAAATTAATGTTAAATTAAAATATCTGTCATGTGAGTAAGGTAATTCAGATTTTAGTAATGAAAGTAAAAGGAAAATCAGTGTTTTGCCAGAGGCTAAGTAGATCTTTTGAGAAGGAAAAACAAAATGCTAGGCATTCCGCATTAGGTGTTTGTTGTAAAAGAAAACTATTTCAAACTGAATTATCAATGTTTTATGTTGGAAATAAGTCTGAGGAAGGCCCAGCTTCTGAACTTTACAGCTGTGCTTTATTCAAGTACTAGTCTACCTAAAAATGATATATTTCATGTTCTATCAAAAGGTTGTTTTAACAGTTAAGAAAATATTTTTAAAGTTGCAAGATTGCATTTCAGTTTCTGATTCCGTTTCTCTTTACTTTCTTTACTTTGTATACCTAAGGTTTTCCTGATGGCAGCCCCATTTTTTAAAATTCTAGCTTCTAAAATTCAAACTTAGTTCAGATGACAGTTTACCACTTGATGAAATGTCTAACTGAACATAAACGTAAATGGTTACAATTTTCTATTAACTGAGGTCCCTAGTTTAAAAAAAAAGAAATTAAAGAAAAAGTTATAGAAATAAACTAAATCTTCACATCAGTTCCCACAAACAAAAATTTCAAATAAATGTAAATTTTTTCAATTGCCCCATTTTCCCCAAATGAAGCTTAGATTGTCTTAACTTTGTGACAGCATCCCCCACCCCTACTCCACTAATCAGTTCTCACCTTCTTTCCTGGCTGCAACACGTGAATTTTTCAGCAAAAGTGACTCATTCATTGGCATCTTGTCAAACTAACCCTGAAACTATAAGGAGGCTCAACGCTAACAGAATTCTAAAGCTAGAACACTTTCACTAACACACATCATTTTGACTTTAGAGACTGAATCACTTTCAGAGCCAAATACATACTAACGAACTCTGTTTATATTTTTTCTTACAAATTGTTCTCTACCACGCTATCTCCTCCCAATTTTAGTTTGGCAATTCCCTAATCTAAAATATCTCCTGTCTCTAGAGAAGACAAGGGGGGTACGCAGAAGCATAAGAACAGGAACAGGGAGAAAAAAAGCTGTTGTTCACTCAGCTTGGAAAAAGATTCTGTTCTGAACAATTAACAACTCATATCCATTCCACATAGTTCTCAAAATTTATTTCTCCTCTTAGTTAAGTGAAAACAAAATAGAAAACACAATACAAACACAATCAGAAATCTCCAGGGATACATTTCTCTCATTACTATTATTTCACTAAACAAAAGTTAAAAAAAAAAAAAAAAGAAAAGAAAATCAATTATTGAGAACTGTTTACTCAAAAATCTTCAATAAGCTGTCACTAGCAGGAATTATGAATTGAAAATCACCTTATGCTTTTGGTTTGCACGTTCACCTACACCAAGACAGAAAACTCCTTTCAACCAGAGGGAGAGTGGTGGGGAAGGAACAGGAAACAAATGCTTTGTCAGATTACCATAGACATTTACTAAGAGCTCTATCAATTGTCACACTCCACCTGGTGGCAGGAGCTGCGTGAATTGGCGAAGTAGAGGTCATTATACAAGAAATTCCAAAGAAAACTTTGCAGATGTCCTTGGAAAAAAAGCAAGATGCTCTTCTCTTGCTCGATATAGATTTATTTATATAGAGCAAGGTGCCACCAAAGTTTCTTCATGTAATAGGTCACTATCTAATAAAGAATAACATAAAGGTATGACAATAATCAGAATGAGAGACCTACATTTACAGCAATTTATTTACAACCATTTTCTCCACGGTAAGTTACATGTCATCTCAAGCCTTTAAAACAGGTTAACAAGACACATCCAGCAACCACAAGATTCTCTATCACATACTCCCACTAACTTTCTTTACCTCTTTCCCCTATGGGTAAACTATAGAGTTTAATTAACATAGTTAACAGCAGCCTGCCACATTGCTTTTAGGTATCTGCCAGGAACATATACCCATGGGATACTCTAGACACTGATTTCAACCAAAAATAAAAATAGATAAACAGAGCTCAAACAAAATTAAAACTGAGTCTGGCTGCCCACACTTATTTTCACACATGAGGAAAAATAGCAGTTCTCCTAGAAGCCTCGAGCAGACATATCTTTAGAACACAATGTTAAAAATATGCCCCCTCCCCCTTTTTTCCCTACCTGTTTCTCACTCAAAGCTGTGATTTTGGCTTGGAGTTCATGAAGCTGTTTCTTTAAATCAGCATTCTGATTGGAAAGAAAAAATATCTGTGAGAAAGATATTTCATTTGTTAACAGAATAGTAGCAAGAAGACTTTATGCATACTGTATTACAAATGATGAAGCAATCTTAAGCATTTAGCCAATCAAATTTGTCATGCATTAAATATTATCACCACCTAATGCACAGATCCTAAATGTAGCTCCTAACACTGGAACAGGAGCAGTTCCTTCGCAATTGTTTCAAATTACAAGAAGTTTTATATCTTAGCATCTTGTACTGTAAGAGTATTCCTTCCTATTGAAACATTTTATTCTTTATAGAAAGTATCAGTTGACAAAAAACCTCAAGCTCCACTAATCAGACAAAAGCAGGAAAATGGAAGTTATAAGTATGCATACACTGCATACTTAAAGGCATTATCAATAACAATAAGAGTTTTTCTCTACTTGCCCTCTCTCTTATTTAGTAGAGTACATTTGTTATTTTAGCCTAGATTTGAAATGCTGTCAGTGCTGCAACCGCCTTAACACTACATCATTCAAATTAACACACTGACTACCAGGGTATTTTCTCAGTTCTAAAATTCTAGGAATCAAAAAAGAATACTATTTTAGATGAGATACACTGAGTGTGCTTGCTTTTTACTCAAGTGGGGAAAAAATCCAAAATTAAAATTTTCAAATGCTTAATGCAGCAGGACAGTCTACTAACAGACTGAACACCATTCCAATAAAAGACTACTTTTTCTTCATTGTTTCACATGCATTTCTTTTGATTCCCCCTGCTTGGTGTTCTGCCAGAGGTGGGGCACACATCCTCCCCCTCATGTTTACTCTACATTGTCTTTTTTATACTTGATATAAGGCTTCACTAATGAGATCAGTCACAATGCTATCCAACAACTTACTGCCCCTTCAGATTCTTTTGAGTTAAGATTACTCTGTTACATGACCACCAGCTCTATCAGAAATGCTAAAATTTTCTAATATTTCAGTTGCTGACAATGTAGGTTACCATATTACATATGAAAGAGTCTATTAATCTAAGGTCTACTGCCTCTTGGTTCCCTAAATCTAATTTAAATTTTAATACACTTTAAAAAATAAATAAAAATGGAAAAGCTTCTCAAAGAAGCAGGACTGTCAAACAGGAGTTAAATGTGGGCCATAATGCCAGCCCTCAGAATCCATGGATTATGTTAACACACACTAGTTAGGCCACTGGGTGCTAAGTTTTTGGAGAAATGAATATATTTCCCATTTCCAAAAATATCAATCTGCTTCAGTACCATTCTTTAATCCTGGAATTTATTTTCTTAACTTTACAACGGGGAATGTATGGTATGTTTAACAGCCATATATATATTTGTGTGTGTGTATAACACACACACACACACACACACACACACACACACACACACACAAATGGTCCTAAATGTTCTGTTAAAAGATTTATGGGTAAACAAATCCTGAAAGTCTGATAAATATTCTCCAAACTTGTGACCCACTGCCTAATGGCTACAAAAGAGACACTACCTGAACAATAAATGTAATCATCAAAGGCAAAATAACTTTTTAGGAAGATTTCTCTTCAGGGATAGAGAAAAATATGTCTAAGTCAAAAACTCTTATGAGAATTTAAAGAGAAAATAACATTTGCTAGGTTATCATACAAGGTACTTTTAAACCCTCTTTAAGAGCCCTAAGATAATTTTTAAAAATTTCTTTAAAAATTATTCTGAAATTATTTAATCATAGTGGAATTAAGTATTTAAATGTTCTGTACTGTACCTGTACTATATAAGCTATGAGAATGTAAGAATTGTTCTGGGTCATATACAATAATTTGGAGAATACAAAGTCTCAAAAGCTGACTCTAAATAAGCAGGTTTATGGAAGTGAAATGCAAACCATATGAAGAATATTAACTCAGTTTTTCCCCCCAAATACTCAAAGAAATGAACATAAAAGCAAAATAACAGAAACAAAGATAAAATGATAGCTACACTATAACAGATTGACTAGATTTTTCTAAACACTTGTAACATGAAGACTAATGTGCTAAAAACAATTGCTGCTAGAGAGGAGATAGTTTCTAAAACTTAAGTCCTGGTCTGTATTTTAGCATCTTATAGTTATTTTTAATTATTTTAATTTAAAAATTAAATGAATAAAAGTAGTACTTTACCTGTGGATCCTGCTTCATTTGAGCGACCAGTTTCTAGTAATAAAGAGAGAAAAGGAGCCATCAGTCTTATATATTAATCCACTATGGCTAATTGGACTTGGCCCCCAAAATCTAAAATTTTAAGTTTCCCAGAAAAAAACAAGCAACACATAATCGGAACAGACCAAAAGCCATATATGAGCCATAAAAAAGGTTACTGAGACACTCTTCTTAATATATACATATATATATATACACCAAACTACCACTTTGTGTTTGAAATTAAAAGCTCCTGCATTTTAATAAATCTGGAGATGGGGTGCGGGATGGGGGCTTTTAAAAAGCAATTTAAACAAGCTGGATGCTCCAAAAGCCAAACATCCCTTTAAAATGTTGTCATTGTTTAGAGTCCCAAAAAGCCTGGAAAGAAGCTGCTCCTCTAACAAAAAAGGTCTGTTTGTATACAGCAAGCTACAGATCTGGCAAGTCTGTTGGTTTGGTTCTCACCACAAAAGGAGGCTAATATCAGCTGCGGACTTTGCCACTGTCTTCTCTTGGGGGGGGGGGGGGGACGCCGTGGAGCTGTGATGCTCAGTATTTGAGAGTAAGGAAGTGAAGGAGCAACAACACAAACTCTACCTACCTGGGCTCCTCTGGGAAGGAGAGTGCTACCAGAATACTCAAAAAGAAAGACATTTACTTGGGAAAGCAGAAGTCCAAATAAAAGAAAAAGAAAGAAAAATGGACATCTTCTGACCTAATCCAACTTCTAAGAGCATCATTGCCCAAAAATAACAATAACCAGGACAGAAAAATTTGAAGGACAAAAAAATATCAGAAAGCTGATTCCTAAAAGTTATCTGGGAATAAGCTGTCCCCCAAGTAAATTTTTCATGTAACTAAAAAATCTGTCCCTCTCTTTGAGTGTCAAGGTACTTTAAAAGTTTTTACTCATAATATTTCTAAAATACATACTTATCTGTCCTTATCTTAAAGAGAAAAAAAGTCAGCTTTGACAGATACTTAGAGGCATGATTACATCAGTTAATATACTATTCTATAAACACTGTACCAGGTCCTTAAAACAAAGACCCCAAACTGCTATGATTTAAAGATTTCTCATTGTCTGCATTTTAGTTTTTCGATCTATTTCTTAATGCCAAGGAGTTAGCTAGGAAATCTTGTTACTATTATTAGTCTCCTCCAATAGCCCCAGAACCCCAACTCAAATCTGTGGCTTCTGATCTGCTGTGTGATATGCACAGTGAACTAGTTCTAAGATGAGCAAACAGGTTGTAATAGCTTAAGAAACGCCCCTTGAGTAAAATGTATACTCTTCAGTGAATGACTTCTGATATTTACTGTAGTTGGTCAGGAGCCTTACTTCAGGTGCTAAGATGCATTCTGGATAGCTGAGGTTGCCAACCACATAACTTCTATACATACAAGGTACATGTTATTATGTTCTACTTCATATGTGACAGTAGTTAAGTCTTCTATATCTGGCCTTAATCTACAAAACAGTAACAACACACATTCTAAGAACTCAGTGACAATGAACACACTTTATACATATATATTTTTCACCAGTGCAGCCTAAAGATTAGCCTCATTTTTCAATGAAAAATATCCTTAGTTTTCTTTTTTAATTTAGTTACTAGAGAGTTGGCTACTACACTAAAGTTGCCTTTTTTTTTTTTTAAGATCTTTATTTATTTGAGAAAGAGAGAGAGAGAGAGCATGCATATGAGCAGGGAGGAGGGGTAGAGGGGTTCAATCCCAAGACCTCAAGATCATGGCCTGAGATGAAGGCAGATGCTTAACCAACTGAGCCAACCAGGGGCCCCTAAAAGTTGCTTTTTTAACCCATTGAGCCACCCAGGCACCCTAAAGTTGCTTTTTTAAAGCCAAAAAACATTTTCTTCCATGACACTGGAACTTAAAAACTGATAACCACTCTAATCCTCCACTCCTGGAGGAAATAAAGAAACCAACTTTTCTATCTATAAGTACTCAAGCTGCAATTTAGACAATCAGAGGCAGGACAGGAGAAGAAGCTAGTCAACTTAACTAGACCATCCAAATCCCTCATGACTTTAAGCTGACACTATGTAATCAAAATTAAACTCCTTTATTTTGCAAGAATGCAGCAATTTTTTATGAGGATATACTTTATGCCCAGGGTCAGCGTAAGCTATAGTTCATAGAGAAATCGAGCCTACAATCTGTTTTTATTTTTATTTTATTTTATTTTTTTTTAAAGATTTTATTTATTTATTTGACAGACAGAGATCACAAGTAGGCAGAGAGGCAGGCAGAGAGAGAGGAGGAAGCAGGCTCCCTGCTGAGCGGAGAGCCCGATGCGGGGCTCGATCCCAGGACTCTGGGATCATGACCCGAGCAGAAAGCAGAGGCTTTAACCCACTGAGCCACCCAGGCGCCCCTACAATCTGTTTTTATAAATAAAGTTTTATTGGGACACAGCCACACCCATTCATTTATATATTATTTATGGCTGCTTTGTCTATACAGCAGCAGAGTAGTAGTGACAGAGACCACAAATGTCTCACAAAGTATAAAACATTTTACCATCTTTACAGAAAAAGTTTGCTAATCTCTGCTTTATACTATCCTCCATTCCATACATACTCCAAAAGTTTAAATATGGTTTCCATCAAATTTATGTAAGAATAATTAAAAAGGCAATTTCTCAAAAAAGGTGAGCTACTCATCACAGGCCATTATTATTTCACATTTACTCAACACCAACCCATACATACATTGCAACTTTCTTAGCCATCTCCTTCTCCATAAAGAATAGAAAAATATACTTCTACCACAGCAATACTTTCCTAACATGCTTCTATCCAGTAAGCTCAATTTCAGCACTAATTCCATCCTTACCTGGAAATGCAAAGGGGAGGCTTTTGCTCCCATATTTAGTCAAATGTATGATCTGGCTTCGGCCTCAGCCTAATAGCCAGAGCCTACGTTGATGTTATTTCTGGCATTCCTGAACTTTTCATGATCAGTGATCATGTAGGTTACCACATATCCAACCACAACAACAACATCAGATTTACAAACAAGGCACGTCACTTGTATTTACTACTAATACTTAGTAATTTTCCCCAGATAGGAAAGTATTCTAAATGTAATTACAATGCAAATATATGTTTTGTAAGTATATAAGTTGAAATATTATCAATCAACATAAAAATAAATGATTATTATTGCACAAACAAAATGTGTAATAATTAAGGATGAATATAAAAGCTCCTGATTTATCCTAAAAAAAAGTTGAATATATAAAGAAATAATGTAAATATTAAGAGACTAGGATAACTTTCAGAAGAACATTATATCCCTTTTGAGTCAATAAATGTAATTTTAAAAATTAAATTAGATTTTAAAAAGTAATAAACATTAAATTTTTTCATGATTACGATTTTCATAAAATTGGTACATGTGAATTAAAAATAAAGAAGCAAAATAATATTTAAGAATTCTCATTTTTGGGATGCCAGGATAGGTCAGTCGGTTAAGCATCTGCCTTCGGCTCAGGTCACAATCCCAGGGTCCTGGGATTGAGTCCCACATTGCTCTCCTTGCTCAGTGGGGAGCCCACTTCTCCCCCTGCCTGCCACTCTGCTGTGCGCCAGCTCTCTCTTGAATGCACACTCCCCCTCTCTCTCTCTGACAAATGTTTTAAAAACTGAATTCTCATTTTTAGGAGTGCCTAGGTGGTTCCATTGGTTAGGCGTCTGACTCTTTTTTTTTTTTTTTTTTTTAACATAAAGATTTTATTTATTTATTTGACAGAGAGAGAGAGAAATCACAAGTAGGCAGAGAGCCAGACTGGGGCGGGGGAAGCAGGCTTTCTGCGGAGTGGAGAGTCCAACATTGGGACTCCATCCCAGGACCCTGAGATCATGACCTGAGCTGAAGGCAGAGGCTTAACCCACTGAGCCACCCAGGTGCCCCTAGGCATCTGACTCTTAATTTCAGCTCAGTTTAGGATCTCAGGGTCATGAGATCAAACCCCATGTTGGGCTCCACCCTTGGTATGGAGCCTGCTTGGGATTCTCTCTCCCTCTCCTTTTAAAAAAAAATTCTCATTTTTAGTAATTTAGTTCAATTAAGGAGATGAGTCAAGAAAGTCTTATTTGAGACTTGTTCATATCTTGCAAGAATGAACTAAAAGCAGAATGTCAATGCTGCCATCTCCAAATTTCTTGAGAGGAGGAATATCTCCTAAAATCACATACAACTTCATTAAATATCTTTGATCCATACAAATTTCCGATTGGTTATTGTTCTCCAGAAGTTCCTTCTATGATGATGTCAGCTTTGAACGTATTATGAATTTAACTGTTGTCATTTGTCATTCAGCCAAATTAAGTATTCAATACAATTCTACATTAAAATACTTACATCTGGGAAAAAAGACAAGCTTGATTTTAAGAGTCTCATGCTCTACCGACTGAGCTAGCCGGGCACATCAAGCTTGATTTTATAAACAAATTTTTATTCTCCTCAATTAGTAACAGAACAAGGCCAAATAAAATAAAAAGTGCATAACTTATTATATACTAAATTTCTTAAAATTACCGTAAAACAAAACACACTTCACCTGGAGAAGCCCACCTGTACACAGCAACCTGTAAAACTACTGCTGAGCAAAAGTTTAACAGATCCAAAGCAGAAGCAGGGATTTCTGCATACATAGAGACTTAAAAGTGTGTGTATGCCTTTGAAGCTTTCCTGTAAGCTCTCATCCACCCTAATTCTAAGCAACTTGCAAATTTTAGTAGTTATCAAAAGCCCAAGGGGTGCTTCCAACAATTTCAGAAATTAACTTTACATTGAACTATTTAGATAAAACAAGGGAAACTTGTTCCTTTCCCCTTTCTACTTCTACATCTCAAACATTCAAAAGTAGTTAATTCATCATCATTTATCACTTTTGATTGTATGTGTATATCAGTTTATCTTGAGCCTGGGACCACATCTAGCTAATGTCTAGAAAGGGGATAGAAACACTGACATTCTGTTTACAAGATATATGGTAATGACCCAGTTATTTAAGGAGAGCTTCATTTCTGGATTAGTTATATTAAATAAGCTGTATTATGCATATAAAGTATGTTATACATATTTAATATTACTTTATTAATATTATATAAACAATTACTCCATATATTTACTTACACATTTTTAGGTTTGTTTAGCCTATGTACCTGAGGTAAATTTTAAGAATCATAATATTTGAAATTTAAACATCTGTGAAGGCAGTGAAGTTTTTGTTGGTTTTTGTTTGTTTGTTTGTTTGTTTGTTTGAGAGAGAGAGAAAGTGAGTATGAGATGGAGGCGGGAGAGCAGATGGAGAGGGAGACAGAGAATCCCAAGCCGACTCCATGCTGATCATGGAGCCCAAAAGGGGCTAGATCTCATGACCCGGAGATCATGACCTAAGCTGAAATCAAGAGCCAGAGGCTTAACAGACTGAGCCACCCAGGCACTCTGGCAGTGATGTTTTCTTTACTAAAGACCAGAATCAAGGCATAAAGCTGAGTTATGTAAAAAAACTTCAGTATAAATGGTAGTCAATTTAAACATGTCTCATTACTTAAAATATACAAGTTAATTCACATGAACAAAGTTCTTCAAATGAACCCCAAAAAAGAGTTTGTTTGTTTTTTTTTTCACACCTTTAGTCTATGAAAAAATATTTTCCGTTTTTTTCCTCTGGAAAAGGAAGTCAGGAATACTTTATTAAAATTCTTAGAAGTACTGTCAGTGAGTTTGTTATTTAGCAATAAAAGGTAAATGACATGACCCTCAGACAACTATCTGAAAGACGATTCAAAATCTTAGCCATTACTTAATAACATATCACGGAGAAACCAATAATGGAACATACCTGGTGAACCTGAATTTCCACTTTAAGAGCCTCCTGTAGAGTCTGCAACTCCATCCTCCAGCTTCTCCACTTTCTCTTATGTCTGCTAATTCTACAGTTTCTTCAGCCTCCGTTTAAAATAAACTCCTCTTCTCACTGCAGCTGTGGAGATCATAAAATGTTTTGGATCATAAAGGAAATATTCGTGTTAAATAAAAGAAATTACATTAGCTGAAAATTATCTGATGCTCTAACACAGAGCAAGAAGTTTCCCAAACAGATTTCTTTCCAAAATGAATAGTTTTGTAAGGAATTAGTACCAAATCTTTCTGGGTTTAATTCACTGAACATTCCTCCACAAAACACTTCAAGTAAGTAAGAAACGGGGGTGGGGTGGGGGTTTAATCTCGTCATGAAAACATCTAAGCATGCTTACATGCTCAGCATCATGGTACATCCTGCATTCTGAGGACACAGAGCTGAACAAGACCACTTCTTCAGATGAGCTGGGAATCTAGAGGTCAAGACTACAACCATCCAGGATGCACTGTCCTTAGAGACACACAACAACAGGGTCATACATTTTTAAACATCACACAGAGTGAAATGGAAAGTTCAGGGTCTCTCAGAGTTTAAAGAAGACTGGTGTGATTTCGTCTGGATGGATTCTTACTCTATTTTAAAAATAAAACTCAAAACAGGAAAATTCTCATATCATCTAAAGGTTTACATTTAACAAATTAATACTTTACACAGATACAATGCAATCTAACTCTGCTCTGCATAAAGTTACAATAAGCATGTTAAAAAAATAAACCTCTCATGTCTAATAGAGGTGGTGGTCTAGCAATGGATCAGACATTTCCAGCCTGACAACGAACACCATCTTCCTCACGCCTACCAGCACATCTCTTTTGGCTGTGTGTGTAACTGTGGCAATAATGTCAAAGGTCTGAACTTGTGCATGTGAGCTTTCCCATTCTTCTCTGCTCATCACCACAATTTAAATGAACTTAATGACTAATTTCTCTTTTAATTTTTTTCCTTTTTCTTGAATGTGGCCTTAGACATGATTTGAGGCAACCTCCCAAAGCAGAAGTTTGCTTTTGCCAAAATGAATTTAAACTTTACTTCTTTCCTTTCTCCTCTTTGTACCTATAAAACCTGTAGCTACAGCAGCTTTTCAGCATTCTTACAAACTGAGGAAGGGAACAATCAGGAATCTGAAAGAACCACTACTCCTTAAACCAATTCAATGAGATTCATAATCTTTTTACACTTTCCAAAAGTTATTTACCTATGGATCAAGTCCATATTCAACCTAAGTTTTCTTAAAACTTCTTTAAAACCTTCCTTAATAGTTACAATGCGATCAATAACTAGAAAATATATTCCTCTGAATATTAATTTTCATTAAATTTGCTTAATCTTGCTAGACTTAAAACATCACTGGCAATCTTTCCCCTAGGATTTATTTTTGTTATGTAATACCAACACACTCTAACTTAAAAAATAGTAAATGTCAAAAATATAAAATTCCTTCAAACATAACATCCATAGAGCTAGGAAAGGATTACTATACAATCATACTATCAACCAAAAAATTATTAACCAAAAAAAGACAGCATGTTTAGGGGAGACCATTTGCAAAAGGAGATATATTTTGATAAACTACAAAAGCAGTTTTTTAGCTACTTATTATCTTAGAAAACCTATAGAACTGTAATAAATAACTAATTATCAGAATCATGAAGTTACTAAGACCGGGGTTTTTCTTGTCATGTAAGTGTACTCTATATACAAAAGCAAATGTTAAAACTATAGCATCACTTTATTGTTATTTTTTGGTAAGATTTTGTTAAGTAATCTCTATACCCAAGGGGCAGGTTGACCTTACAACCCTGAGATTAAGAGTCACATGCTCCAATGACTGAGCCACCTAGGGCTCTCCCTTTAATTTTAAATAGTAAAATAATCTTCCTATTCGAATTTGCAACTTATATATATATATACATACACACACACACACATATATATATTAGAGTTCAACTTGAATTTGTTGAATTAGTTTTAATTTTTGCAAGGTTCTATTAGAAAACATGTCCAAAAATGATTTCTTATAATTTTTTGTCAAATTAAGAATCACCTTAAAGTTAAAGGGGTATTTTCAACAATAAAAAGGACATATTTGATTTTACTGATAGTAACACAGAACAGTATAGTTCAACTCCACATGTAAACTCTGGAAACAAAGAACAGGTTAAAAAACAGGGAGAACTTACAATATAGAACTTACAACATACAAAACAAAGGGTTAACATAATTTATACGTTACAGTGCTTACAAATTTTAAAATATGAATAAAGCAGCTCATAGAAGAATAAGAATGACCAAAAAACATGAAAAACATCCATCTTCAATAGTCATAGAAATGTAAATTTTAAGAAGACGAGTTTTGTCTATCAAACTGACAAAGATCTGTAGAAACAGGAATACTCTGAGCTGTCAAGAGTTCGGGTTGGGTGGTACTTTCATAATTTGCTACTGGTTATCTCTGGGTGGTAGCACTAAGGGTTACTTTCAGTTTTTCAGATTATTGATGTTTTGAAATTTTTTTCCACAGAAAATATCCATTTATTTTTAAATTTAAAAAAATTAGCTATAGAATGGCTAAAGTCTCAGAAAATCTGATACCGAGGAAACAAAATGTTCAGGAAAAGAAGAAGTAAAACCAAGATTTAACCTGGAGGCTCTAAATGTCAAAGAGTGCCTCGCAGGATAAGAAGCCTGTAACTCAAGTTAATGAGGAGCTGACAGCTTTTATTCCTTCATCAGATTGTTGTCTGCTTATTAGACACACAGAAAGGCACAAAATTTTATTTGGCCATGACTAAATGCCAATTATTCATTTTATTTCAAAATAATGCTGAAGGGTTAAAAAAGTTAGTGACTTGTTATAGAAAAGCTTATGAAGGATGAGAAGATTCATTTTATACCCTACTTCTTCAAAAAGTTCTCTTTCTGGATAGCAGTTTTAAGAGATTGGTCTCTACCTAAAGAAACACATTATATACATATATTTATAACTTATAAAAACAAGGCAAGCGCATGTTGAACCCGTTTAAAAATTATTTTGGGGGTTTAGAAAATTTATGCAGCTATCATATGATGACAATTTGGGGGCAGTTTATAGCATCATAGAAAAGGTTTTATTTGCTAAATTTGTAAAAACATGATTTATCGTATTTTGACCAATTCCAGTAAGTTACAACTAACAAATCAGTTGCTACAAGGTAAATATAAACAGACTCACAAAGCAGTAATAGACACACTTTACTGAGATACAAGGCCTTTTACCACCTAGCAGCTCTAAACGCTACCATCAGAGAGGGCAATTGCCTAGCTCAAAATACTAATATATGTTATCTTCAGAACTATACATGTCAAACTCTTGGGACACCTAGCGGCTTCTCACCTTCAAAGAACATAAAACCAAAAGCACAAACAAATAAAAACTTCACAAACCAACAAAACAAAAATAATAATCAAATCCCACTAAAAAAAAGACAGCTGTGATATATGGAAAGCACACTCACCATCCCCCTAAAACAAGAAAAAATGGATTCCATTTACTTGCTGTGTAACCACTCTCAGCCTCAGGGTTTTTAATTTGTTTGCTTATAAATCAGAAAAACGGGAAAAATATCATCTACTCATAAAACTGTTACGAGGTTTAAGAGATGATCTTATTCGAAAAACCCTTTGTAAACTACAAAGTTCTATGCTATTCTTAACATACTTAACTCTTTCATTCATACAAATCAACTTTCTAATAAACTTCTCAACACAGTATATTGCTGAGAAGACTGTCGGCTTCCCTATTTTCAAACTCTCTAAGGAAGGGCTTTCTAACTATTTTGCTGGGTAAAGTTGTGCTTAGAGATATGTGACCTCTAGGTCTTTCATTATGATTCTAATAATGTAGTAATGCTGTACCTCTGAATGTACTGCTAAGAAACACTGCTCTGTTCCTGTATTGGTATAAACTTTTTTTCCCATCAAAACTCAAGTTGTCCACCAACTTTCATTAACCAACAATAAGCCCATAAAACACTGTGCCCCTAGACTGAATTCCCTAAAAATGGACAGCTCAGTGGTCTATACCAAATATTAACTTGGTGTAAGACTCCAGTTGGTGTTTTGTTTTGTTTTGTTTTAATTAAGAAAACTCTACATCCAGTGTGGGGCTCAAACTCATGACCCTGAGATCAAGTCTCATGCTCTACTGACTAAGCCAGCCCGGTGCCCCAAGACTCCACTTTTGATCTATATATTATGCAGAATACTGTCTAGAGTAGGTTTAATTTTTTTAAAAAAGAAGTAGGGGGTGTCTCGCTGGCTCAGTCAGTAGAGTGTGTGAGTCCTGATCTTGGGGATATAAGTTCGAGCCCCACACTGGGTATAGAGATTACTTAAAAATAAAATTTAAGAGAAGTAGAAAGTCTTGACAGATCTATGTGTCCTTACTTGTCACATGTCAAACACTAAAATATCAGGTTTCAGTTTGCACAAAAATGCTGAGACATAAATAGTATCTTTAACTTTTAACCTAATAGTGCTAAAAATTATCACAGATGATAAAGCTCTTTAGCAGCACTTAATGAAAACTAGTATTTACTAACATGAATAAAATGACATTAAAAAAACAATACAATGTTTGTTTTCTTATTTTCATGACAGTACTTCTTTGGTGACTCTCAACATGTCAACAGAAAATACTACTGCACAAAGAACTTGGCAATCCTGATTTCAGAGGCTACCCTCCGACACTGGCAAGGTAACTATGCTCAAGTCTTGATATTAATAGCTGTTGACAAAAATCACCTCAGCTAGTGAGACTGATGTTGCCCTAACCATTAGATTAGATTTATACGCATATACATACACACACACACACACACACACACACACACACACAAAATTAGATTTATGATAATGTCTGAATGTGTTTGAAAAATCTCTCCTCTGTGTGTTGTTTTTTTGGGAAGGGGCCAGATCCTTATTTAGAAAAAGAAAAGGAATCCCTACACAGGTTACACCATCGCAACACAGCATCAAGTCAGGGATTCCCAGCAGCACCCTCTTCATCATGGTCGGCTGCATTGTCTTACATCTCTATCTACCACCAATGCTCATCCTGAAATGTAGTTTCTACCACATATCCCTGGGCCCACTCCTAGCTAATATACACATTCTTCTATTTCCTACCTTTCTTTACAGAAATCAAGCAAGTCTACTAAAATCAGCCCAACTATACCCACTAAGAATATTGCAAGTAAATTTTAAAAACTCATAGAAATTCAGAATGGAGTCTGGAGAGTAGTATATAAGAGCACAGTGACAACAAGGCAGAGATTTTAGAGTTGACTGCCACATTTACTAGAATGCTATTTAATGATAAAAAATTGTCCAGATAAGCCTGGCCAGAAACATATCAATATTTACTACACAAAGAGTAACACCAGAGGGTGTGGTCATCTTGGCATAACCAATAAGCACTTAATAGAAGTGGAAGTTACGGGAGGATAGATTTCAGATCAATTTAAGGAAGAGCTAAGGATTAGAGCTGTACGAAAAAGGAATGGGTTACCTTATGAGGTAGTGGGCTCCCTGTCATTAGAAGTATTCAAGAATGCTGCATATCATATCCCCCTCTTGGAGATTCACAATGCACATTAGCATATTAAAGGTTCTGAGAAGTCCTGCAGTAAAGAAACCTGTTTAACTTTGTTTAACGCAGCATTTCCCAAATTATTTGACCACAGAACATTTTTCCCACCCCCACCCCACCTCAATAATAGTTACTCATTTCTGAGGAACTAGAATTCCTCAGAATACATTACAGAAAATAATGAGCTACATTTTTTTTAAATGTAGTATTCAATATGTACCCGAATAACAATCTGTCAGGGATATAGGAGAAGAAACTGCCACACCGGTAAAAGTCTGGAAGAGAAAAGCCCTTAGGGTCCCCTCTCTAAGATTCTGTGATTCTATCACATCTCAAAGAAAAGGACTATAGGGTCTTGATTATTTATTTAAAAAGGTTCCATGAGAGAAAGGCAAGTAGAATAAAAATGTAGTAAAATGCAAGGTTAACTGGTTCAAATGCCTCCCTTTCATGTTCAAAGCCCAATCCCTAAAAGGTAAGAGAGACACCTCAAGGACAGTGAATTATCAAAAAGAACCCTTAACCAAATATCTACTCCAGCCACTACATTAATTAAAATTTGAGAGAGAGAATTTAAAAAACAAAAACAAGTTGCCTTGTATTAGGGAATGATCCTATTCCGGCTCTCTGGTTTAATTTTTGATTATAATACATGCTCTCCAAATAAGGTTAATATTTGTTTGATCCTTGGTCACTAGACTGCCCTGTGCGATTTCCAATCCTGAATTAGTCATTCCAAAAAAAATGATTAAAGTGTGATGATCTATAAGCTGTTAGAGTAGATACTAAAGTAGATCTTAGGAAAAAAATATGTTTGCCTATATGCCCCCACACTGCTACATTTCACTCTCTCTCTTATTTTTTCCTCTTTTAGAATTATCTAAACAACACACACTAAAAATGTAATATCAGACATGAAGCCAATCCAGCATTAAATTTAAGGATATAAATGCTTAAGAGTCCCAAATTTCAAAGTCGAGGTTCCCATAGTTACATTAACCTAGCCATTTTGCACACATACTAAGGCCATCAAATTTAACAGCATATTAAATAATATAAAACACAATAGGAACCTAAACTTTTGAAATTCCTGACTTTAGAATTTTCAGCTCTAAACACTGCATAAAGGACATTTTTGGAAAGGGGATCTTTACATTTTAACAGGTTATCGAATGTAGGAACATGCAAGCCCAGCAGTATTATTAGAAACATAAATGCATTTGAGATATAGCTATGTGAAATTAGACAAAAATTCACTTTCACTCAGTGCAAACAGTAAAGCCTCATTTCTAGGAGAGAGCTTTTTGGGGAAAAAGAAAAAAAAAATCACTGATCATTTGAATTACTACCCAACTAGCATCAGGCACATTATCCCTCCCTCGTGAAAGTACTTACCAATTTTGGGGAAACGGGCTCTCCTTCAGCTCTCTTGCTCCCTACAGCAGAAGAAGGGGAAAATGGAATTAGACTATAAACACAGACTTATGACACATTAAAAAAAGCTGAAGACTTAAAGATTTCTATCTGACTTTAAGAAGAAAAAGTAAAACATACAAAAATCTCCACAGCTTTAGCCACCACCCCACCTCAAAAAAGGGAAAAGAGGTAGTTTTCACAGCAAGGAAAAAAATTCAAAGGCAGTTAAATCTCTAATTTTCCATTTTTCACTTTACTGCAAATTTTCCAAGACAAGGAAAAGTAAGTAGTTGACAGTTTCCCTTTCCTAAGGGACGCACAAAAATAAAATGCACCTCATCTAAATAAAACACAAATATAAGCTCAATCCCCAACAAATGGTCTTCCCTGTTCATTGCTTTGTAGTAACAAATTAAGGTTACAGCACTGACCCTTAGTTTGGTCTCTTTAAAAGGCTTTTCAATTAATCTTGAAATTGACTTGTCTGATACAAGGCTTTAAAATTCACGTCTTGTATGTATCATCGTAAGTTCGATTACATGTTTCATTTACATTCTTCAAGTCTCACCACTTCAGACTGTAAGCTATGTAACACAAACATGCCTTTCTCTCTGCCACATATTTAATCAGTGATAGAGCCAGAAAGAAAATTAAGGTTTGGGGAATCTTGCTCAACATTCAATGATGATATTATCAATTGCATTTTTTAAGATTAACTAAACTCCATTAAGTTGACTTCAAAGTTAGAAGAGCCAAGTCAAGCTATACTGGTTTGTTTCAGGGTTTTTTGTTTTGGTTTTTGGTTTTTATGGGGGGGGGGGTTGTTTTTGTTTTGGGATTTTTTTTTTTTTGCTTTTGTTTGTTTTTTAAGATTTTATTTTTATGTAATCTCTGCGCCCAGCGTGGAGCTCGAACTCATGATCCTGGAAGCAAGAGTCACATGCTCTACTGACTGAGCCAGCCAGACACCCCTATATTATTTATTTTTAACTCTTCCCCACCCCAAACTTCTTTTTTTTTTTTCAAACTTCTTTTTCATTTAAAAAACATTAGGAAACAAAAATTAACTTTCTCCTAATATTTTACTATTAAATTATTCAAACTCCACGTAGCATGCTCTAAAACCTCCTTATGTTTTTAAACATAGTGTGCTTGTTGACTGATGTTACTTCAGTAGTGTTCTCATTTCAAGGGATATATTTTAAAAAATCTTCATGTCATCCAGATTATAAATTTTTATTTAATCAAGTACAGTCAGACCAAACATGCAGTAAAATAACTTAAAAGGGTCCCAGTTCAAGCAGTTAACATTCATTTCCAAAAGAAATTCAATTTGCTGTTTTATCCTGCCTTTTCTTTAGCGCAGTACCTCTGAAAGTTCTCAAGTCCATATAAATGGCTATTTTAATCACCAAGATTAGAATGACTTCCAACCAAAAAAAAAAAAATCATGCAAAGGTCCATAGAATGATGTGGTCATTAAAAAGTGGATTCTCAGGGCGCCTGTGTGGCTCAGTGGGGTAAAGCCTCTGCTTTTGGCTCAGGTCATGATCTCAAGCCCCGCTGGGCTCTCTGCTCAGTGGGAAACCTGCTTCTCCCTCTCTCTCTCCCTGCCTCTCTGCCTACTTGTGATCTCTGTCAAATAAATAAATAAAGTCTTTTTAAAAAATTATTTTTTAAAAGTGGATTCTCGGTAGGAAAAAATTGTTAACTATGTGTGGTGATGTAGGTTTACTAAACTTACTGTGGTATTCATTTTGCAATCCATACACATATCGAACATTATGCTGTACACTTAAAACTAATATAATGTCACAAGTCAGTAACACCTCAATTTTTAAAAAGTGAATTCTTAACATTACAGATAGTACCTACAGGATTCTGTACCACTCAGTACCAGGCACACAGTAAATGTTCAGTAAATATTTGTTAAATGAATGAAGTGAGTGAGTGGACCCTTAACTCTGTTGATGACTTATTTTTTCTATGAGACATTTCTTGTTAGTTTTTTCATGCTGGTGATAATTTCTTATGCATCAATCCCCCACAGCATTATTTGTTAAATGAATGACTTTGGATTAAAAACAATAGATAAGAGAGGAAGATATTGCCATTTTAAAATGTAATGAAAAGGAAAAGACTGATACATTGTACTAAATTAAGTACTTCTGTTCCTCAAAAAAACACAAGAGAATGAAAAAACAAGCCACAGAATTGGACATGACAATTCCAACACACAGAATAACAATGGTTTATAACCAGAACATAAGAAATATGTTGAAACTCAAAGTGATCAGGATAGAATTGTGATTTTTACTTTTACTTATATGGCATTTGAGAAAGTAGAGTCATATTAACTCTTGTGAAAAGTCATATTCAGTAAAAAGACACAATGGATGTACACCTTACCTCTTAGGGCATTTTCTCCAAAAATCAATAGCAGAGTCAATCCCAAATTGATTAAGAATTTTACCATATCATGAAACCATGATATCATAAAACTACTCATAAAATTGCTTGCAGGGACTGTAGATGTCACATAGGAAATCAAAGCCTGAGAGGTTAAGTGACTTCCCTGAAGGTCACAATCCAATTGGTTGTAAAGCTTGAGAAAAGCTTACAGACCCAGAGATTCCTCTGACTGAGCTGGCCTTTCCACTAGACCTCACCACCTCTTAACCAGGTGCAGGAGTAACACTTCTAAGAAACAAATTACAGTTAAATACTGGCAAAATACGTTTTGGAAAAGTCTCCATATAAAGTTTCAAAAAAAAATTATTATAAGTAAGCTATACAGGGCAGGTTTTAAAACTTGAGATCCCTCATGCCTAAGGGATACTCATGAATGGGTTTCAGAGGGGTTTGTCAACCCTACAATACTGTATGTTAAGTTCTGTATGTATAAGAATTCTGGGAAGAGGACCCCACACCTTTAACAAGATTTGCACAGAAGTTCTGATACAAAAAAAAATAAAATAAAATCATTTTTTAGACTAGTGATTTTTAAACACCATGCATCCCAACTACTAGCGTGTTTCTTCTGAAGACTGATTAATCGACTACCATTTGAAAACTGATTTTAAAAAATATTTTATTTCTATAATTTAGTAAGAGTGAGTGAGCAAAAAAAATCTATATGTAAATGTGTATTTTAACACTACCTTTATGCAAGATGTATTTAAGTCTGAAATGCAAGTTTGATTTCCTCATGTTACGGTGATTAAAAGTCCACTTAATTTCTCACATATTCTTCATACTCATAGCTGAGGCAGTTAAAAATTTTAACCATATTTGCTTAAATTTTTCAAATATAGATTTATTCTTAAAAAATGCACTCAAAACACGTAAGTTAGACTAAATGAAATTATTTTTGCTTTTAAAGGTGAATATGATCTTGCTAACATAATTTCCCATGATTTTTGCAAACTGAAGATGGTTCACCTCTCTAGAACTTCATAGGTAGCTGCTTTAATTAGAGCTGGTAAAGAAATGAATCACTCAGATTTCTAATATGGTTGTAAAATTTAAAATACCATCAATAAATCAAAGGTGATTAATAACAACGTAGGTACCTTTTGTAAAATATCTAAAACCTTTGTGTATGAAGAACATATATATTAAATAATAAACAAATTTTGCAGAAAAAAAGGTTTAACATTAGATCATGTTTTAAATTAGGCTAAAATTCATCCCACTACAAATTCAAACAATTAAGTTTATAGTCTGTGCTCAATCATAAATTTTGATAAGGGACTAGAATAGCACAGATAATTGTCATTCAAAGACACTTTAAAATGTCACCTTACGCAAAAGATTCAATCTCTTCTCTTCTACTATACCAAGCTGATACGCTAATCTTATGTACAAAATAAGTTTTACTGCTTTTTTATCTGCCCTTCCTAACTTCTAACAGAAAGCATAATAAGTTTGAAATAAATTTAAATGCAAATAAGTACTCAGAAGAAAAAGTAGAATACTGCTTAATGAAATTTAGACTTTTAGGTCCCGATCCCATAATCATCCCTGTGTCCCCCATCTCTCTTAGTCTTACACTCTCATGGACATCCCTCTAGCACTTCTCCTCTCAGTTTCAAGAACCATTAATTTTCCCCTCATTACTGGATCATTTTGTTTCTCCCACCTTTTTTTTTTTTTTTTTTTTTTTTAAGATTTTACTTTTTAAGTTATCACCATACCCAACACAGGGCTCAAACTCACAACCTCGAGATCAAGAGCTATACATTCCACCAACTGGAGGCAGCCAGGCGCCCTGTTTCTTCCATCTTCAAAAAAAAAAAAGGCCTCCCTTGCCTCCATATCCTTCTCTAGTTACTGTCTCATGTCTATGCTCCCATTTATAGAGCATTTAACCATATGACTGTCCCTAGTTCCTTCTCCCCATCCTCTACTAGACTCACTCCATTAGGGCTTTGCTCTCCTTTCATTCTTAAGATCACCAATGATGAGAAGAAACCAGCATAAGAAATACAGAACAGTGGCCAGAGAGATCTGGAGGAATGTCGGGATTGGGTGGTGTCCAGGGAGTCAGGAGAGAAAAGGGTTTCAAGAAGGAAGGAATGATCCACCGGGTGAGATGCTATTGATCAAACATGGAAGTGAGGGCTGAGACTTTTCTACTGAAGTAACATCATCTCTCAAGACCTCAAAATGTTGAACTGCGCCAGGACTCAGTTCTTGGAGCGCTTCCCATCAGGTAATCTCGCCCACTCTCATGGCTAGAAAAGGATCTATACACTGGTGACTCCCAAATTTTTATCTCCAGCTCAAACCTTTTCCCTGAATTCCAAACTCATATACACAACTGCCCACTCAACATTTGCCAAATAGGTTTCTCAAGCTCAACAAGTTCAAAAGTAAATTCTTGACACCCTATCTCCCAACCTCCTCTTCAGAGTCATCCCCACTTCAGTAAGTGGCAACTCCATCCCTTCAGGCCAAAACCTTAAAAGTCATGCTTCACTCCTCTTCTCCTCTTTTTTCCACACCCTATATCCAATCTAATAGCCAATCACCTTGCCTCCACCTTCAAAATACACAGGTTTTTTTTTTTTTTAAAGATTTTATTTATTTATTTGACAGAGATCACAAGTAGGCAGAGAGGCAGGCAGAGGGAGAGAGGGGGAAGCAGGCTCCCTGCTGAGCAGAGAGCCAATGCGGGCCTTGATCCCAGGACTCTAGGATCATGACCTGAGCTGAAGGCAGAGCCTTTAACCCACTGAGCCACCCAGGCGCCCCAAAATACATAGGTTTTGACCACTTGTGTCAACTCCACTACAGCCTCCTTGATCCAAGGCACCACCACCTTTCACTTAGATTATTACAACAGCCTCCTAACTGCCCTCCCTCTTTTCCATCTTTGTCTTGCTATAGTCTATTCTTTCAGCAGCCAGAGTACCTTTTCAAACTCCAAGACAGATCCAGTTACTCCTCTATTCAAAATCCTCCAACAGTTTCCCATAATACTCAGAAAAAAAGCTGAAGTCCTTTAAAATGGCCCCCAAGACTAAGTGATTTGGGCCTCTGCTACTCTCAGACCTCATCTCCTCCCCTCTGCCACTGCTTAATCTGCTCTAGCCATACTGACCTCTTTTTTGTACTTCAAAAACTCAAAACAAGTTCCCTTCTAAGGGCTCTTCTATTTGCTTTTCCCTCTGACTGGAACACTCTCTTCCATAAAATATCTTCATGGTTCACTCCCTCAAAGTGTTTAGGAAATCTACAGCATCTGTAAGAGAATACTAAAATAAAGACCACAGTTGTCCTCAGAATTGTTCCTCTCCCCAAACTTACTTGTTCTTTCTTATGCCAACAATACCTTTCTTACTGTCTCTCCACCTAGCCAAAGCTCAGCCAGTCATTCAAGTCCAGATAAAGATTCAGTGATAAATGGAGACCTTCCCTAACCATCTCAACTCCCAGCTCTTCCTTTCTTTGAATTCTCAGATACTTGATCATTTCTCACATTCATCTTAAAATTTAGCCATATACTGTCCCACACCATAAATTGTATGTCTTCTCTCCCTGACTATACACACACACACACACACACACACACACATACACACGAGTAGAAATAATGCCTTGCACAAGTAGTTCTCAAACTTTTATCAGGGTAAATCTAAAACTTTTAAAAAATACATAAATTCACTGGCCCTACCCTTAATAATTCTAAATTCATGATGTCTGATTTAGAGCCCAGATATCTGTATTATTTTAACACCCCCCAGAAGATTCTGATGGGTAGGGATTAGGAATCATTGCCTTACGGTCCTCTATTGCCTTCAGTACCTAGGAAAGTAGGCCTTCAAATAGCCTACAACTAAAATGGACACCCCAGAGAACAAAATCCATTCCTTCATTCCACAGGGGAACAGCAATCCAAGAAGTCTACATGACTAGCCAAAAGCTACAAAGACAGTAAGAGGCAAAGCTCAGCCTAAAATCCAGATTTACTGCTCTCAATCTAGCAATCCTTCCATTAGACCGTGCATAAATGAAAAGTTTATAAAATGACCGTGCATAAAATGAAAGTACCAAAAATCTACAATTCAGAGGTAATCACAGTAAATAGTGATTTTCTAACACTTGACCAGTGATTGCAATGTCCACACTCTAAGACAATGCACACTATGTTTGAAAATGTGAGCAACATTAGCTGATAAAACACTTTAAAGGCCAGAGAGTAATTATAGGAAGGCTTACAAATAAAAAGAATAGTTTTTACCAAGTCCTCTTGCAATATGTATAAAAACTTGTAAAATCATTTATTTTATAGTTGAGAAGTATTAGGAGAAATAAATGGAAAGAAGAAATCTTGCTTCATCATGCTATAAAGTACAAAAATCCTTTTTCAAAAGCTTCCACAGCTCACAAAGCTGTAAATGTTTTCTGAGTCTAATCATAACATAAACTTAATTACAGATCAGACTTAGTAAATCACCCCATATCCCAAGATAACTCAAACTCTTATCCTAATAATCAGCTAACCTCAGAACCAAAACTCTTGCCATCAACAACAAAAAAACAACTCAGGTATCTATAAGGCACCACAAAAGAGTTTGGGTTTATCCTGGTGTACAGGGATTTAAGCAAGTGTCTCCTATTAACACTAATGGGAGTTCTGGGTGTAAACCGTAGCACCAAGGAGGAGGATCAATGCCCAGCACTGTATCTGCAAAACCCCTTTCTACTGCACTAACTGCAACAACTGGGACTTGTTCTCTCAGAAATGGGATAATAGACCCAAATTCCTATGTCTCTAAAGCACAAAGACAATCCAAATAAAAGTCACTGAGGAAGGTCACTGGTAAACACCTGATTTTTAAAATTTACAAGAAAAAGCTAAACTAAAACAACTGACACACTGGAGAAATTTTTTAAAATAGCACCAACCAATACGTACAGAAGAAACTAGAAAATTGCTGGAGATAAAATACCTCACACAAAAATTCAACAAGATCAAGTCCATCAAATTTTTAAAAATTAGAGCACAGTAAACCCAAGTATAGCCAGGAGCTTGTCCAAAGAAACACACACACACACACAAAACAAAACAAAAACTCCTCTCCTGAAGAGCCCTAAGTACACTACAACCCTTGCTTTTAAAACACAGAAGAAAACTCCTGCTGCATTGATAGCCAGGAATAATCACAGAGTACTTCCAGACAAACGGTAACAATCACAAGCTGCCAAGGACGACCAAAACTAACTAAATAAAAATTATAGCACCTTATTGTGTTCCATACTGCCTCAGTTCTCAATATAGCACTGCTGTATTCACCAGGCTGGAAAATGAGCAGGTGCCTTTCAGGCTATAGAAAAATTAGTGAGACACACAAACACACACACACACACACACACACAATCACAAACACAAACACAAAGGGAATGATATTCTTTCACTTGAAGGGGCTTAAGAAATGCAAGGCTTCGCTGTAGGCCTAGAAACCTAAGAGTAGGCCTTACCGAAGAAATGAGGAAAAGCCAAGGTTTAGTCCAAATCCACATTCAAAGACTAAAAGAACTAACATTTATTTCAATTAAAATGCTTTGGCAACAATCTTTTTTTTTTTTTTTTTAAAAAAAGAAAGAGAAATTAAGATTTCCCTCCTTTCTAACCCCAAGAGAAAATTAGAATCTTTTCTCTCTCTACTGGTCTAGCTGCACAACACAAATAAAAAAGCACCCTGACTTAAGGCCTGAAAACTAAATATGGTTCCATAATACTCACAGTAAAAACAAAACACCAAACTATGTAGTCCAACATACTGATTCTTTATCATTGCTGCTACCATTAATGAACATTTAGCTTGTATCTGTACTTTGAAATGTCAATGAGAAATTGTAAAAGCTACAATATGCTGGGGATTTTAACTTTTGAAACAAAAACCACAAAGAAACACGAGTCTGAAGCATAAAGCCTCCATCGTGCTGATAAGTAAGTGGTCCTAAAAGTTGAAAGTGAAAGCAATATACACACACACACACAAAAAAAAGAACAAGTTTGCTTGATATTAATGCTAGCCTTTAAAACCAAAAATATGTTCTGTTACAGAAGACAGAAATCAGGGCTTCCATTAACCTTGTTTAAAAAAAAAAAAATCCCATGAGCATGGATTTTTTTCCTAAGTCTCTTCATCAGAGCAGCATGGGGTCCCATTAGGCACCCTATTTTACTTCCACCTTATAAATAACGTTAGCTATTCGCTATTTCCATGGAAACCAAGTACAGAGAAACCCACTTAAATGAATACCGGTTAAAGGAATAAGTTTTATTTTAGAAAGATTTTGCTGCTCTGGATGAACTCTACTGGGGAATACTACAAAGTCATCTTAAGTATAATTTTTAAAAATATATCTTTGGTGTAGGGGAAGCTTATTAGCGGTCCTGTTAAGTAAGTACACTCCTTGCACTAAACTAAATATGCCAAACAGCATCGTAACGTTAGAGATACCTTTTCAATGCACTTCACGGGGGTTCAGATGCACAACACCCAGTGACTATGCTTCCTCATGCACTGGGGTAGGATAATTACCCCTGTGGGTCTAATTTAAACTAATAAAAGCAAAAAATTTAGAAATATGACTACCATCACCTTGACTAGTAATGAATAGGCCCCACAACTACAGGCACATACAGCACTTACTACCCCTCAAAAGAGGAGTGAACAAGCGAGAAAACAACTTAAGTTCCTGTTCACCATTATCACGTCCGGGGATAGCAGATAGTCAAAATTCCCTCCTTAACAAACTATTTTACATGTTATAACATGTAATCCTTAGTCAGTTGGTATATACAAATAGGAAAGAGAAACAGAATATTCAAAGGAGAATATGCAGAACAAGATCTAAGAATTTCCAATTTTAAGTTGCTCTACATACTCTAGGAAACACCATTATTGGTGGTTCATATGAAAGTTGCCGATAGGCAAGTGTACATACAATAAAATATAACTAAGAAAGATAGTAAACTCAAAAAACTAATAATCATAAGTTTCTACAGACAGAAGGCACAAGAAAACTACAATCTTTCCAGCAGATGTGGTTCTCTGTTAAGTTAGTAGTGGCTCACACACCTTCAATAAGTTAACAGACAAATGAAAGCAGTATTATGGTAAAGGGTGAAAATCGGCATTGAATTTACAATGTATGAAAAGAGTTAACATTCTCACACACATTTTGAGTATATCAACAGATCTATTTGTACTGCCCGTTTTAAAAACATAAAAGTACTTTCCTTGTATGTTTCACACACTATAAACATTGGTAAAATGATAACTGGAAGTTGGTTAAGAGGTATGTGGCATTTGCTAATATTATTCACTCTGCTTTTGCATATGTTTTTAAATTTCCATAAAAAGAAGTTTTAAAAATCCTATAAAGTTAAAATTCTTGTCTCAAATATGCTACTGAATTTAAATCCAATACAGTCATTAACATTTAACCACAACTAATTTCCGTTTTACTTTACTTACCAAAACAATTCAGTTAACAATTCAAAACCACTACGAGAAATCTGGAGAGGAAATGATCTGCTATTTTGCAAATACCAATTTTTTTTTTGCAATTACCAATTAATGAAATGCAATCAATGCCTAAAAACAAGGCACAATAGCCATATTTTGTATTTTACAAAGTCAAGAAAGAAATTCTACTAGTCCTCTCATACTAAACCGGAATACTTTTAGGGTCAGCAACACCAGAATTTCCAAATTCTCTTCCAGATAGGTCCACAGGAGTACAGAGAACCATCTAATCAATTAATGCTTCCTATTTCCCTCGTCTTAGTTTAAGTAACTTCAAAGCTCCCCTTTTGACTATGCCCCTACCTCACTCCCTACCAGAAAATACAGCAATTTTTGAGGTAAAAGGTCTTTTTCTATTCTCTTCCTCAGTCCAGATATAAAATGTTTCACAAATATTCAGTTACTTCACAAGTGATTTTAAGCTATCAATTATCCAACTCCTGGCTGAGGGCCCAAAATAAGGAGGTCCACAAACTGTTAAAGCCTCAAGGTCCTGATAACAGCTCTGTTTAAAAACTAATAATTACAATGGTGTTTTGTATTGTTTTTCAGAGAGAGAGAAGAAGACAGTGGTGGCTTTGGAGGCAGTGATGCAGAGCAGACAGGATAGCATACACAGAGAAGAGACGGCAAAGAGATAGCAAAGGAGAGGGGCGAGGAAAGGCAATGGAGGGAGTATGTGCAATCGACGTGCGTCTCTCTGTGAAGCAGCTAATGTACCAAGCTGAATGAGACAGGTTCCCATATAAGTCTAGTAGGAGTTCAGCCCTGACATGAATGGCCCAACTTTTACAAATTTAAAATCAGACAGACTAATTTTCAAAATTGTACTATTCTTTAAGTCAACCTCAAAGGCCTCATAGGGCCTATTGCTAACTCCTCTATTTATTGAAATGAAATATACTTCTGAACTTTCTACAATTCCATTCACCCAAGAGAAGCAACTTTTTTGTAAGCCCTGCATAAAGAAACCTTAATACTGTGCATACACTATGCTAATTCTAAAACTACAAAGCTTCACTTATTGAGCACTCTATAAATTGTAAAGTAATATTACAATTTTTTTAAAATGAAAGAAAACTATACTGGGGTGCCTGGGTGGCTCAGTCAGTTAAGCATCCGACTCTCGGTCTCAGCTCAAGTCTTGATCTCAGGGTTTTGAGTTCAAGCCCTACGTGGAGCCTACTTAAAAAAAGAAAAAAAGAAAGAAAACTATACAGCCTGCTATAAAACTGTTTGATTTTTTTAATATATCTGTTGAGATAAAGTATAAGCATGTTATCAAAACAAACTTGCTGGAATTTCTGCTCAGAAAGCAGAAACGTTGTTTTAGGAACACAGACAAAATAAAATCTAGTAAATGCTTCTATCTACCTTCTAGGCCTTTATGAACTGGTACAGTTGGGTAAGTAAGAACAAAAAGTTAATGGAAGCTATTATTCTACTTTAACTCAAATGCTCATCCATGGTAACACATGCCATATTTACGGTATTGTGGTAAGCTACTGTAAATACATTTGCTAAACCCTAGGGAAAAAACTACGCAGATCAAAGATCAAAAAAGTTTCAGCTCCAAATTGGTAGTGAATAAATAAAATCAATTCTATGTCACACTTAATGATCATTCCCCCTCCCTCAACGACTTATTTCACTTACCAGATAGATACCTACACACACACATGCACACGTGCCCACTAATGGACATATTAAAAACTCAAATACTTTACCAAAATATCTTAAGTCTGAGATCATTGTAAGGTGGAAACTTAAAGAGTGGCTTTTTTCATAACCAACTTGTCCTCAGGCCCAGTTTCTAGGCTCAATACAGGTAACATACGACAATTAAATATAGAAAGAAAATAACAATTGCCATAAGAAAAGACCAGGCACCAGATGAGAGGAAATTTCACAAAGGCAAAATGCCCAAAATCAGAAGGCAAATAAATGATGTCCATCATTACTAGAAAGCATTTGTGTGCCTCTACAATTGTTTCCACTAGTTATTCCATTCAAGCTTGTGTTCTCAGGGTTAAGCACACACTTTGTCCTGAGCAGCTGACCCAAGGGACTGAGCAGCTGATTAGGATTTTAGACTTCTGAGTTAGAATGCCTAGTCTACTACTGACTCCATGCTAAGTGACCTACTGTAAACCACATCACTATGCTGGTACAAGAAAAGGCTTATTATATCACTAAGAGTTTTTTTAAAGTGCCCTATAATATTTTTTAAAGTCTATTAAAACTGACATATTCCCACATATTTTCTATTTCTCCCAGAGCTTTCACAAACAAGGACTCATTAGATACACTTTTCCCACCCATACCTTTTCTCACGATGACATTTCAGGGGAAAAAAACCTCCTTTCCAGCTAAGCTGTTCCATATTTACTCTTCCCCCATAAACTTTAAGAGGGACTGTAACCATAATAATGATAACAGCAGTTATTACTTATCAAGTGTCTTAAATTTCCTCATTTTATCTTCACATCAATCCCAGAAGGTTGGTGTTATCAACCCTACAACACAGATGAAGAAACTTAAGTCCAAAAGAATAGCACGGGGCTTGGTATACAGCATGTATGAGAGACATCTTTGTTGAAGGGAGCTTAAATAATTAGTCCAAGGTCACACACTCAACTGTAAGTGGTTGTACAGAGATTCCAATTGAGGGGTCAGACCACAAAGCTCAGGCTCTTTTCCCATTATGCAACATTTTTCTCAAGCCTTGAGAAGAGAAGAAAGAACTTGAGAATGAAGGTTAAGTAATACCTAACAATAGTTACCATTTATTTAGTACATACTATATGTGTCAAGAACTTACTGCAGTTTATACATTAACTTATTAATTCCTCCTAACAACCTCAGGCTATGGGTACTATTATTTTTTTAAAGATTATTTATATGTATTTTTTTTATTTGATACACTGTAAGAGATCACAAGTAGGCAGAGAGGCAGGCAGAGAGAGAGGGGGAAGCAGGCTCCCTACTGAGCAGAGAGCCCGATGTGGGACTCGATCCCAGGACCCTGAGATCATGTCCTGAGCTAAAGACAGAGGCTTAACCCACTGAGCCACCCAGGCACCCATATAGGTACTATTATTTATTCATATTTTACATAGGCAGAGGCACAGTGAAGTGATTTGACCATTACTAGAGAGCTCATAGGTGGCAAAGCCAGGACTTCAGCCCCATGCAAACTGGCTCCAGCTTCAGCACAGATACCCAACCACTGAGCTTTATTTATTGCCATGCTAAAAACTTTCCTTCACCTGGATTGTATGAAAACAAAACTTTTAACCTTTTCAACAAAACTAATGGACTGTGAGCCTTCTTGCCTTGACTAATTAAGAGAAAACTAGGGGCGCCCAGGTGGCTCAGTTGGTTAAGCGGCTGCCTTCGGCTCGGGTCATGATTCCAGGGTCCTGGGATCGAGCCCCGCATCAGGCTCTCAGCAGAGAGCCTGCTTCTCTCTCTCCCCATCTCCCTGCCACTCTGCTTACTTGTGCTCTCTCTCTAGCTGTCAAATAAACAAATAAAATATTTAAAAAAAAAAAAAAAAAGAGAAAACTAGTAGTACTCTTCTAAGCATGCCCGCCAGACTTTACAGGTGCAGAGGACCCACCCCTGGTGGGTCACTGCACTGCTCAGGAAGTGGCATACTGTAAGTCTGGTTAAGAACCCCCAGCCCATCTCTCTCCACGCTCAGAATCACATTAGCCATGCACTGCAACAAGCAGGCAATTCAGAGATGTCCCAGTGCAATCCTCTATAAAATGAACGTCAGCCTGGAAGTATCCAAGTGTGAATGGTAGTACCCTTCCAACACCCTTTCTCCTTCTTCCCAAACACCATAAAGAATACCGCAAAAGGAATGAATGAATCTAAGCTACTTAAAAATCATAACAAATGTCCAATGATAACTACAAATTTAAATGAGAAAAAAATGCAAAATTCTCATAGTTTTGTAACTTGTCCAAATTCTACATTCAAAAAAGGATGGGCCTCAAAAAAAAAAAAAGAAAAAGAAAAAAGAAAAGAAAAGAAAAGAAAAAAGCATAGGCCTCTTTGAAAGTCTCAATTCTTAGACTACCTTATTATCATAAATGTGCCTTAAAAGATGAGAGAAAAATCAATTTTTACCTCAGATTTTGAATATTTTGATACACATATTTGAAACAAAAATCATTACTGTTATAAGTTACTGGGCTTTCTACCCTAATATCTACTAGTATGATAATATATTTAATTACATAAATAAAAACAATGAGCACGGATTTATTATTTGTATGCTAACATGGAATACACCCAGAAAAATAAATACAGAAGAACAGGACTGGACCTGGAGGTACTGAGAACTTGACACAATGAGAAAAGGAACTATTGCAGCTCTCTCCATTGACATCGTAAAGTTGCCACATTTTCTGGGCTCTCTTTTGAATTAATGTGGCATCTGTTCCAAGTACAGCATGCTAACATTTTACTAAAAGATATTTTCATTCTACATTTGTATGTGGTTTGCTTTTTATTTGAACTCCTGTTTTATTTCAGTGGTCATTATTTCTTTATACCAAGTTGTCCATTTGGCATTCCTAATCTCTCTCCCCTGTGCACAGAAAGGGTGGGGAACCATCAGTTTAAAACCCTCTAACAGCAATAATTACAATATGCTTTGCATATAGATTAAATAAAGAAAATAAGCAGCACAAAGATTTTTGTAGGCTTTTTAGTATCAGGTCCTGATAAGTTAACAGCATCTGTTCCTTTCAGAAAAAGAATTCTGCTCTGAAGTACTGGGGTGGGGGGTGGAGGGAGGGAGGGGAGAAGGAGAGGAGAGAAATAAACAAATACTAAATAGAATAATTCAAGTTACAAAGTTTGGGCTTCATGAAATGATGATTTCAATAATCTGCACATCTCCAACTCTATCGAATGAGAACTGCTTTAAGACATCCTCAAAAATGCTGCAGCAACAAGCCAAATACAACCACTTGTACTTAACATGCATGCTGCATACTCCACAATGTTACGTCATATCAGGCACAGAGAAGACGCTTACCAAGCTATCCTGCGTTCTATAAACTGCCTAACAACAACAGAAAAAGGCACTGCCATCTCTATAGTGGGAGTAAGAGCTGACAGGGTAGGCTGCCTTTTCCCTTTGGTCAACTCTGAAGAAAATAAGTAAAGCTTCTATCATCTTTTAAGCTCACCTCTCTCAAGGCCTTTACTCTCAGTCTTTCAGCCTTTCACAGAAAGAAAGCCTGTTTCTTTAAAATTAAAAAGCTGCAAAAGATCACTCCAACTTAAAAGCCCCACACCTTGTGCCAACTGTCCTCCAGGTGTCCCCATGGCTGCCTCTTCCGCAGAAGAATGGCCTATCTAAAGCACTCGTCTCCAAGTGGGTGCACCCACCCCGGAGAAGAAAGGAGGACAGGGAAGGAATTACTGCAACTTCTATTTTTAAATATCACCCTTTTTCAAATTTCAACTTTTCTATATGTTTTGAAACATACATTAATTCAGAAAATTACATATAAATATACATTTACTGCTATCAGTTATTTTTTAAAGTTTGGAGACAACAGGCTAAGAATGTCAAAGGTAAAGTAACAGAGGAAAATCACGCTCTGCTATTCACTTAATTGAATTCTTGTCTCTGCCTCAGTTTGACCATCCATGACATGAACTGAGCCTCTATATACTTATAAGACTATTCTGAGAAATAATAAAATACTTTCTAGGGCATGGCCTGAGCCACACAAAATGAAAAGCACATATGAATGCTGCCAATGAGAAAACTCTTGAATTGGTGTGTTAAAACTGACTATTCTGGGGGCGCCTGGGTGGCTCAGTCAGTAAAGCATCCAACTATTGATTTGGGCTCAGGTCTTAATCTCAGGGCTGTGAGATGGGGCTCTACTCTGGACTCTCCCTCTCCCTCTGCTTCCCTAGCACCCCAACTCCCATTCCTGGGTGCCCTCCCTCTCTCTCAAATAAATAAGTAAATAAATAATTGACTATACTGTAGTTTAAATAAACTGCTATGCCCTGTCAGATCCAATTCTTGGAATTTTAAGGCCAGGCGTCAGCACTTCACTAAATATGAGTCTAAAGAAACGCTAAGGCACCTCAGACACAAGGAGTACATTCTAGGACAAGGAAGACTCTTTTTTAAAACTTCTGAAATGAAAAATTTATTACCTACGATATAAAATTTTTTAATCTAAAAATTATAAAGGTGAATTATGACTAATAGCTTTAGCAACAAGATAAAACTCTCAAAGCCAAAATCAAAAAATTACATTTAATGTAGATGATAAGGCCTTGAGGATGTCTTATTTTACACCATGCACTCAATTTTTTTTTTGTCACTTGAAAAAATGGTGGATTATCAGTATAGCATTTGGTAGTGGTTGAGTGAGTAGGGACAGGGATGGGGGTGAGGTCAGCCAACACTACTGACATAAAGATGTGAGTACGAGCACTAATTCCTATGAAGGGTATCTATCTGAATGCCGATTAAGCAGTACTTGGTTTGAGTTTCCATGAATTAAAAATTACAATTATTTTCTCAACTTTAAAATGCTATTTCAATTTGTAAATGTTGAATGAATGCCTCTAACCAACCAAGAGGAGAACCCACCGGTTTCAAAAAAAGTTATGTGAAACCATAATTGATCTCTTTATAAATAGTAGCTACCAGAATAAACTAGTAGAACTTAATTCTGAAATGATGCCTCTTAAATTACTTGCACAGGACAGAAAATGGTGTTGCCATTTTAAATTGGTTATTTTTTAAAGTTTTAAAAATAACAATGACCATCACTAAGGCATTATGCACAACTAAAAAGATCTTAAAATGCTTTCTGCCCCATAAGTAATAACCAGTCTAGAGTTTAAGTTTATAATCTTAATGTATAAATCTTACCTCTCTCCTTCCAATCTCACTCCCACTTTCCACCTGAGCTTTATTTTCAAAAACAAGTTTTTTAAATAGCCACTTGAAAAAAGTAAACTTTAAGACAGTATTATGGTATAACTCTATTTATTTTTGAAATGGATATATATAGTACATATTTAATGCACAGGAAAATTTAAAAGTAGAATGGGATGACTTTCATTTTCTACTTTATACATATCTATATGGCTAGAATTATTCAGATGCACTGCCTTTATAATATTTCTTTAAAAAAAAGAACATTTCTCATCAAACCCTCTAAAATGTTGTAGTTACATAAGAACTAATTAAAACAGCAAACGTAAAATATCTGCACTTACTTTAAAAAATGTATAAAATAGCCTATGATGCTAAAGTACCCAAATTCCAACCTTAAGAAATAGGCATCAGTCCCCACTCCGTGGTAGGCACTATGCTTCACAACTGGCATACAGTGATGAGCAAAACAGGCACTAACCCAAATGCCTTCATTTCCATCCCATTCCAATGCTTACTATTTCCAAAATACTCAATCTAACCCAACCAAAACCAGCAGGAAACAGTCTCAAGATGATACATTGTAGCTGTGGCCTTTTCAGTAAACTGAAAACTTCTTTAGAAATTCACTTTCTAGGTTTCTCGAGGAATTAAGTTTAGTACAATATTATGGACTCTTAAGAGAAGAGGCTCTGGAGTCGAACTTGAGCTTGAATGCTGGTTGTAGCATTTGCTACACCTATGTGATCCCAGGGAGGGCTTCATTTCCTTATCTCTAAAACAGGGGTATGATAGTAATAGTAAATCCTTGTAATATTGCTGAGGATTACAATTAAATGAGATACTATATACAAAAGAGTTTAACTTTATATATAATAAAGAGTAAATATAAAATCATTATTATTGTTGTTATTAAAACAACATAACTTTATGGTATAAGAACAGCTCTCAACTTGCCAAATGTTCAATTTTATATCTTTATAAATCTTTATATATTTATAGAACAAATATGTGTATTTGGGTAAGTCTGTATAATAACACATAAAAATAATTTTCAATATAAAAGCCCATAAGTGAAAACTTGCATTACCATAACAACACACCAGTACATTTATGACATTTGTGTATATTATATAGATATATACACACGCACAAACGCATCAGTGCATATTGTCACTATCTATTAAGAACTTCTCTGCTGACCATGGGCAGGGGGTATTCAGATCACCAAATATGATATGATTCTAACTCCTATATTTAAACTTTTAAAAATACCAACATTGTTAACACAATACAGAGAAATACCTTAAAATTCAGGCATTTATTAGTGACTACAAACTCAATTTATATATACTACTTTAGTCTATAAAGTGCATTCATCAGTATTATCTCATCCAGTCCTTTTAACATCACTGTGAAGCTGCCTTTCTCCACTATTCCCATCTTACCATTGCAAAAACTAATGCCCAGCAGGCTGAATTTCCCAAGAGCACACCACTAGTGACAGGACTGGTCTTAGGGCCAAGTCCTCTGACACCATCACAATTGTTTCATTTCCACTGGCCTGGGACATTTCATTAAAAAAAGACAGAAAACTGTGCTCAATACTTTAGGTGTGTCGGAGGACTCTACAGGGATTACACATGGCTGCCCAGTTTTACTCTCCTTATTTCCAACTTTAGTATATTAAGAATTACACACGTGTATAATTATAAAATGTAGATAAGGAACATTAATCCAAATCTGATCTTTCCTGCACTGACCAAATTAACACTAGAAACAATTTTACCCCTTATACTTAGTCCTTTGTATTTAACTTCTTGGTAACCACTGAGTTTATTTCATTTTAATGTTAGGTCTTAAAAAATCAAATTAACAGAAGATAAATAAAGCCACTCGTGGTGTGGCAGCATTACCGGCTCAGATCCCACAAATTTTTGACATAGCTAAAGAATCTATTCAATGTCTAAAATACAAATATTAACAAATTTCAGTTCATATTTATAAGAGAAAAAAAGGTTAGTATTATTACAGTGGGTTGGTTTGTTTTGTGAACAAGTGCTTAAATAATCACTACTAAAGGCAAAATTCTCTTAAATAAACACAGCAGCCCTCAGCAATATTATTCCAGGGACTCCACACAAGGGGAAAAGCTGGAATAGATACGGGCCAAGCAGGTAGGAAAGACACTATATCGATTCTGTATACCCTCAAACTAAGGCACATACATCACAACTTGTGCTTACATTTTTCAATATTCCCAGATGTCCCTTTCCCTTCTCAAAAAGCTAAAAGAGACCAGCCATGCAGATAAAAATATCCTACAAGTTCAAGAGCCTAAAAGAAGTTAGAGTGTCCTAAAAGAGAAAATAATGTAAAGACTTACGATTTTTTTGAACCTAACATTTTAAGTACAACCCACAGACCTGAAACTACATTTTCTCTCTGGGGCTGCTCACTGGCCTCCAATACACCAGTCCTGTTAACACTGTAAACTATGGCGATAGCTTCGTTCGTGCTTCTAAACACAGCAGAGTTTTTCAAGGTTACATACACTGGGACATGAGGAACATTTTTGCAGCATCTTATTTTCATTAATCAACTAGTTTGGGTATTTTACCAGTGCAAACATTATGAACAAAAACATTTTTATTATCTTTTGAACTTTCCAAAGTCAACCAACAGCTGTGGTACAGTGGCAATGAGTAATGAACAGGCACAGCTGAATTCTGGTCACAAAGTCTGTGACTGGCTGGTAGCTAACTACAGGCATACGTCACTTAGGGAGAAACTGAGGTGCAAAGACATCTTATGGACAGCAAAAAATTCTAAGGAACTGCCATATCATTACCATAGGCCAAAAATCTCAAGGTCTTGTCAGAACAGGCTGGGCTTCTGTTCAAATAATAATGTAAAAAGAGAGGAAAAAATGTGAGGCATGCTATTTATTTAATAACAAGAACCACTACTGCTGCTGCTGCTGCTAATTCTACACATTTACTGAGGCTTTTTTATGTGGCCGGCACTGTGCTAAGCACTTTCACAGATTTCAACAACTAATCCCTGCAACAACATTCTGATATTCACTAATAAAGTATCAGAACTTCAAAGAAAAGAAGAGAAAGAAATTTAAATTTTACAAATGAAAATACAAATTATTAAAGAAACCTTACCTTTTCCTCTACCTTTCAGATTATATCTATGAGTATTAAATTTACATGGAAACCACATTTATTTTCAGGAATTCATCTTCCATTTAAAAAACACTAAGACTCAAAACATTGACCATTATTACAAAATAATTTTTAAATAAACTCTAAATTTAAATACGGGCACTGAGTAACTGGCCCCATTCAAAGAAAAGAGAACAGCATATATATCAGGCCCTATAATAATAACCTCCTAATGCCCATATTAGCAATCTGTGTGCTGTAATTATAAAGCAATCTATAGCAGCACAGACAAAAAAAATTTACAACTGCTAAGTTTTAAATATATAAACACAAACATACATAAACATGTATCAGTTATTTTACATGTAAATCTTAAAGTAGCTGATAAAAAAACAAACTAATCCAAGGTAAACTAAAACACTAGGGTGTTTCTGAAGACTCACTTTAGAATATCAGCACCATGATAATCATAACATTAGCAATCAAATTTTACTTAGCAGAAAGTTCTTAGAGGCTTGGGAAGCTGTTTGTATAAAATGGAGTAGACAAGAGGGAAGGGTTCTCTGTGCTGTTTAAATCAACTACAGGTCCCAGCATGCAACGCTCTAATCCGGAGTTAAGCAAAAACCCGAAATGCATCCTGGGACATGTAGTAAGTAAACCACTTCACCCTATCACAGTAAGTTTTAAGAAAGTCTGAACTATTTAAGCACAGTTTCACTAGATCTTATTATCAGGGTCTAGTGAAATTCAAATCTAACCTGTTTGCTCTCTGCTCTGGCAGTTTCTTTACCACATACTGGAAAAAGTATCAATGAATATTTACATCAACATTTTCACATTAGAGAAATCTTACACAGGTTAAGCAATAAAAGAAATGCTTAAAAAGCAAGAAGATTTCATACAATTTTTAAATTATTTTTTAAAACATCATTTTTAAAGCCATTTTTTTAAAGTGTGGTTGATCAGTTTCAAAGTTCTCTATTCCCCTCCCCCAAGAAAGTTTTACCAGGTTTTCTCTTAACAGTCTTTCAAGTTATATTTTATAAATAATTTTCTTGGAGAAAATCTCATACAAAAACATTTCCCATACTCTAATAATGTCCAGTAAGAAAAACATTCTTACAGTAATAGGTACACATACCACCACCACACACACAAAAACAATTAATACTTAAGTTTCTCTTTTGTCAACTCCTTACTCAATACCTACGCCCTCCGCTCCTAAACTCTCATTTCTCTCTCTCTCTCTCTCTCTCTCACACACACACACACACGTTTCCAGAAAGAACACTTGGGGAAAAAAATATTCCCATTTCTCTCATCCAAAAGACTTTTTTTAAACTATCAATAATGTGTCCAAATAGATAACTTTGAGATGTTATTTATGTATATAGAGTTTCTACGCACACCCCTATTTTCTGCAAGACAGAGGAAGGAGGCTGGGAAAGAACTAAGTGCAATCTGCATCAGGAGGCCTAACACAGGTGGTGGGTTATTTTCAGGCAACAGCACCTTCACAAACATGCTGTG
Source organism: Mustela erminea (assembly GCF_009829155.1). NCBI lineage: Eukaryota > Metazoa > Chordata > Mammalia > Carnivora > Mustelidae > Mustela > Mustela erminea. The sequence goes on from NC_045622.1 coordinate 95,751,850, forward strand.
GAATATGGTCCAAGAAATTCCTAACAAGGAAAGATAAGCTGGCACACAAATTTAACACAATCCAGCTAAAAATCACCTGCAACACATGTTACTACATTTCACCATAAAAGTGACAGGCTACTACAGGATCTGAGACTTCATCAATACAACATACTGGCCATAAGGCCAGATAACAGTTGCCATGGTTACTATCACCCACTTTTATCAGGAAATTATTGTCATTACTCTGAAGTTTTTGATACTTATTTAAAATCTTAAAAAAACCTGTCTAGGGCTTGACTGTTAATTGAGTGAAAGAATCAACTACTGTTTGATTTGTAAGTATGCTGCTTCAGAGATGCACATGGTTAACAATACTTGGATCTGCTGCAGAAAAAAATCAATTCCTTTCTGCTGCTCCTTCTCCTCAAGTACTGACAGTTTGTATCCTCAATGCAGCCAAAACAATAAAACAAAACCCATCTTTCTGGCTTCTGTGTTTAAGTTATTTTTTGTCCCCTAGGCCCAGAGAGTCAAAATAAAGCCTAGATCACCAACCTGTTAGGCCCCATTGCCTTCCTATCTCCATATTATCGGTTCACTTTTTGTCTATTTAAAAAACCAGAAAACATTTCCATAGATGATTCCAAAATATAGAAAATAATACTTTCCTTCAACAGAGATTTTTTTTTTTTTTTAACAGGTGGAGGACTTGCAATGTACTGTAGGGAGAGAAGTTGGAGGGTTATTCAAACTGCCACACCAAGTGTCTAGTGTGAGAAAGTTGCTGTAGAATACCTAAAGGTTGACTGAACCTCACATATGATCTCTAAATGTGGTGGAAGAGTTCACCACCACCCCCAGTTTAACGCTGAACTAACAGACAAGTAATATAAAAGTTATCCCTAAAAGTCCACTTCAACATTCTCACAAAAGTTAACTCCAGAAATTTCACACACAAGAATTATAGGAAAGCCTACAAAATAGCACAGCCACATGTACATACAAACACACAAACAAAAAAACATATGCTATTTAAAAAGTAATTATCTGCAATAAATTTAAAGCAGGGTTAGCATATTACCTCCTTGAAAAACAAAACAAAACAAAAAAAACCCTCCAAGCAGCAAAAATACACACCGGGTAAAGTTAAAGTGATTAAAATATATTGCTGTGCTCCTAAAGAATACTTAAGGCCTACAAAAAAGCCCATGTATAAAAGTTCCTGAGAAGTCAACAAAAATCGTGACTATTTCCTAGCACAAATTAACATGAACGTTCAGAAAGATTTCAAGAAATCAGGTCTGAATATAGATATAAAGGAATTCTGTAAAAGGTTAGAGACCCAAAACTTTAATCCCTGCCTTTTCTCCCTTTGAATGGCTATTAAATACAAAAGCTTTCAGCAATAAAATACCAAGAACACAAAATTTAAAAGCACATTACTATAATCTTAACTTCCGTATTTCCTCAAAAAAACAACAACAAAAAAACCAAAACCAACTTTAGTCTTCAGTGTCCACAGGATGAAAAGTTAATACTACCCTGAGAGGTTTCATTTTTATTTAAACAGTTAAATGTTTTTCTCACACACAGAAACAAGTTTCTATATTTAATTTCTAATTAAAGGGGCTATTTCATAAAGAGCAGTAGCTTCTAAAATGTAAGACTGAAACTAAACCTTTTGATATGCTCATAAACACAGGGACTCCCAATTATCTGTATTTTATTTTATTTTAGTCCAAATTTGCAAGCAGAGTCTTTTTAAAAAGCCACAAATCAAGGCTCCGAGTTTTAAACTTTTGGGTTATTTTTACACAAAAATATTTCAGTGCACTCTTCTAGATTGAGTAGTCATTTCCTCATGCATCCCCCTAAAAGAGAAAAACAAAATGATATACCCACGTACCTAATACTAATACATACTGATACACATTTTCACTTTGAAACAAGCTTGAAAGCTTTACTTAGTAAGAATTTTTCAGAAAGTTAGCAGACTCCCTGAAAACAATCAAAATCTTAACTGTGACATCTGTTACTTTGTGTGTTAAGGAGAGTCTATAGAAAGATCCAGGAACTTAAATATTCACTAAAATCAACTACTATCACATCAATAAAGAAATGAAGAAAAAATTTAATGGGGGATATACATTTCATAAGATCTACAAAAAGAAAAATGATCTGTTTTTTGAATTATGAGAAACTGCCTCCACGGCATTTTTTAAACAAAGCTTCAAAACTGTAACAAAGAGCTTTTTGGTAACCATAGTAGCATTTTAAAAAAATTCATAAAGTATTGGGGGTACACTTTTTAATGTGCTCATTTCCCAAATGATGTGGAGAACGTTAACATTTTAAAGAAAGACATTTCTGTCCATGTATTAATTAGCTACCTATCTCAACATCTGCATGGTTTCTGACAATTTACAAAGAACTTTCATATGTATTATCTCATTTGATCTTACCGGAAAAAAAAAAGTACAGTATTATGCCTAGAAAACTGACAAAATTCAAAGCAGCTTCATCAAATTTTCTACACATTCCTAAGTTTCTAAAACTTTGATACAAAACTTTACAAGCACTGAAGTAGCATGATATTCCCAGGGATAAATCAATTCTCCTAACACTAACAGAGTTTCAAAGGAGCATGTGCTGTGAATGCTATGAAACTAACTTTCATCTTTATGCAGTTATTGTTAAGTGTTACTAAGGGACATCTCAGCAATGACCTATACTCACAGATATAACTTTACTTACAGTTCGAGAATCTCAGTCTTTGGAGGCCAACTCAAATACGTCAATGACACATATCTGTAAAGCTGAGTGCCTAAGAATTTATCTATTAGGATCACTGTCTATAGATGTGAGGAAAAAAACACAAGGAATTAAATTTTTTTTCCATACAGCATTTCCCTGTCCAAAATCTCATATCTCTATATCCTATCTGTATTTATATTACAGGGATGACACGAAACCATCACACCAACTTCTTTTGTTTATAGCCACTGTACACCACCTTTTCCATATCTGTTCAACTCCCCACTCACCAATACAAGACTAACTCCACATCTAAATAATTGTAACAGCACTCTGTAGCTAACTGTGGCATTCTTAAGCTACCACGATAACAAATCTACTTTGTATAATATGGTAAGCAGGTAAAAGCAATCAAAGATTTCAGTTTCAAATTGCAAACGTAATTTATTAATGGACTTTTAAATGGACTTACTTAAAATCTTTCTGGAACTTTAAGGCGTTTATCCTGTTGCTAAGTTGAAGCTAAGAGAACTGTAATAAGTAGCAAGGCCCTCAAAATTCAGAGATTGGCTTTATCTTGTTGTAGCACCTCCTGCTGGATAGCATTTAGAGTTCTTCATGTAAGCAGAAGAAGAGTATTTTCTGAGGCAGCTCCTTCCAGATGACTGAATGGGAAAAAGGATGGACCCTTCAAAGCTTAAAAGAAATAGGGCCCCGTCCATCACTTATACCTCTTAAAAAGAAAATCTGGCATAGGTAGGAGTCTTTTTAATCTATTACTATTCTGGTTCCATAAGACCTGCCTGAGTCCAAAGGGCAACATGCTTAAATAAAGCTTGCAAAATTATCTAAAAACTACCTTAAAAAGCCATCAAAAGCACTCAAGCAAAAGACTTTATTATGGCCAGCCAAGCAATGCCAGTAATATTGCAAATACCATTATGTTAGCAAAAGCAAAATTCTGACATAAAGAAAAATACCTGGAATATTTTTAACATATTAGCTGGAAGTTTGTGTTTAAAGAATTTTCTGCACTATTACTATGCTCCTTTTAAGAACAGTTGTCCATCTACAGAAGTTTTAAGTACAGAAATTTTTTTATAAACAGGAGTATAAGTGCACACAAAAATTTCCTCTTTGCCATCAAATATGTCTTGGTATCTCAATATGTAGTTTTCAGACATTTTAAATAGCCCCTAATAAGCTAGCTTTAAGCCCACAATGTAGATTCCATACACAAGTGAAGATAGAAAAAAAGAATAGAAAGAACTTACCAAACTCAAAATGAATAATAGTTTTTCCAGTAAAAATGTAGTAACAGTTTCCTACAATGCTGTGAAATCAAGTAAATCGTGAAACTTAAAAAGGGGGGGGGCTACTCTTCAAAAAAAAAAGAAAAACTGCCCTATTTATTTCTAGTGCCCAAATGTGATAAACACCAGATGTAAACAAACAACATAAACACTGAAAAGTACACTTAGATGTCTTAGCCCCAATTTCAGTCCCCTTACCAGGCCCTCAACGAAGCCAGAGATGTTGATGAGTATCCTCTTTAAAAGGAGATATTCCATTTCCCTACCCTAAAGAACCCCTATAAAGTGTGCCTATGGAAAGGCTTCCTTCCTAGAGTGCACAGCTGCTTTTGAAAAAACAAAACAAAACAAAAAAACTTTCATCAACCCAAATTAATCTGATTCTAATATTCACTTATCAATTATTAATACAGGAATGCTCTCCCATTAATGTCCCCAGCTTAAACATCTACATTCCTGACACCTACTATTAACAAAAAATGCACAGCTTGCACCCCAGCTATGGGGCAAATCTCTGAAATCCAAAACACAGCCACAAAGTTCACTGTCAAGGCCAATGCCGAGGCCCACACACGCCCGGACCTTAACTCACATTTGAAATTCTAGGAAGCCACACTTGCAGACATCATTTAAAAACAACACAATGTGGACGTGCAGAGTGAGATCCTCTACTTCAAGACCTAAACAAAGAATATTTCAACATATGCCCCGAATATGATGACACCAGATTCACCAATGAAAACAAAACCTGCCTACCATTAGCAGTCGTACCCTCATCTCAACAACTCAACTACTTAGAAATCACTCTCAGCACATCTGCACCCTACAACCGGCGTGTGGCCTTCTCCGGGGGTGCAAGCCACAGACAAAGTTGAAACGAGACATTCTTCCCCCGGTGCCCAATCTCGGTATCAACCCCTCCCCTACCAGGGCCACCTTGCTGCTACCCACCATCGCGAACGTGGTCAGGGGAAAAAAAGAAATCCTAACAGCACCGCTCAGCAGAATAAAGAGACCAAAGAGAGGATGACGAGAAGTGTTGGGAACTGCGTGCACGACGGGGCTGGACCAAACGGAAAGAGTCCCACTCCGCGCGCCCCTCCCCCCGGCGGGGGCGCGGGCGGGGGAGGGGCGGCCGCGGCCCCTCTCGGAGCCGCCTGCCGGCCTCGGCCCGCGCGGGGTCCCGGGGGCGCCCAGCGGCCGCGGACGGCGGGGGCGAGTGCGGGAGGGCCGGCCCCGGGGTGAGGGGTGCAGGCAGACTCTCCGGAATAACAAGTTGCAGAAGAAGAAGAATAAGCGGAATTTCCCCAACGCTGCTCCGGCCACCCAAGACAAATGCACCAACACACACACACACACACACACACACACACTCGGGCCCGGCAGCGTCAGCAGCCGCAGCTTTTTTTTTTTTTTTTTAAACCAGATCCCTCAGTCACCAAACAAGATGGTTTTCAAAAAAAAAAAAAAAAAAAAATTAATTAATTAATTAAATAATAATAATAAAAACTTCCCCCCGACAGCATCCCGAGGGGGGGCAGGGTGGTGAAGGGCCCGAGGCGACCATCCCCGGGCTGAGGGACAGCCGAGGGGGCGGACGAGGCTACGCGCCCCCCGCCCCCGCCCGCGGCCCCCCCTCCCCGGCCCCCCGCCGGGACAATGTGACGCCCCCTCCCCGCCACCCCCGGCGCGCCGCCTCTGTCACCCGCTTCGGCCCTGCACTCAGCGCCCAGGCTCCCGAGGCTGCTCATAAACTTACTTCCAATTTATCCTGGGGAGGGGTGGAGGGCAGAGGGAAGGAAGGGGGAGACAAGGTTTTTCCATTGTCTTTTTTTTAGGGGGGGAGGAATAGGAAGGGCACGCAGGGGGGCGCCCCGAAGGGGAAGTTATTGCTCAAATCTCAAGTTGACTGAGGGGTCCTGACGAGAACACCCCCCCTTTCCCTCCTCCCTCCCACACACCCCTCCCCTCCCCCTCCCTCCCCCCCACAACAAACTCCAAGCAGGCAGCCCCAGTTCCTCCCAGAGACAAACACCAGAGACAAGACAGAGAGACAGGGAGAAGGGGAGAGGGGGAGAGGGGGGAGGGGGGAGGGAGGGGAAATAGAGCTACTCAAGAAAAAAAAGAGGAGAGTGAGGAGAAGAGAGAATGGAAAAGCTGGGATACTGCACCCTCCTGCTGCTGGCTGGTTGTCCCCCCTGGCAGCTGGAGGCAGGAACTCTGAGCAGGAGAAGCAGGAGGAGGAGGAGGAGGGAACTCTTCTTCATGGGGAGGGAGGGAAGAAGCTGGAGCTGCTGCTGCTGCTTCTGCTGCTGCTCTGGGCCTCTCGCACTTTTTAGATATTAGTGTGTTAAGATGGTAGGTTGTTCCCTTCTCCCTCCTCCTCCTCCTCCTCTCCTCTCCTCTTCTCTCCCTCTCTCTCTCACTCACTCACTCACTCTCCCTCTCTCTCTCTCTCTCTCTCTCTCTGGGCTGTTTCTTTCCTCCTCTTCCCCAGGCAAGGGGGGGGTGGGGAGGAGGGGGTGGGGGGAGGAACTGGATCCTCCTCCTCCTCCAGGAGAGACACACACAGGCCCCGGGCCGGAATAGGGGTGGGGGGGAATCAGAGCAGCAGGAGAGAAACTGTGGGAGACAAACAAGCCCAACTCTTCATCCTCCTCCTCCTCCTCTCAGCAGCAGCAGCGAGCACCACCAGCCCATTCACCACCCGGCCCCGGGCCGCAGCACCTCCGCCGCCTCAGCCCGGGGATCCCTCCGCCCAGGCCCAGACACACTCGCCCGCGCGGGAACCCGCCGCGCGGCCCCGCCGGCCCGCCGCCGCCGCCGCCGTGCGCGCCCCCGCCGCTCCCGAGAGCCGGGCGAGAGGGACTGGGGCTGGAAAAGCGGGGACGAGGGAGGGGGGGAGAGGAGGCGCCGGGGTAGAGGGGCACGGCGGGGAGGGAGGGGGCTGCCGGGCGGAGTTGTACGGAGGCCGGCCCGGGCCCCCTCGCCTCCGCCGGCGGCTCCCGGGCTGCACGGGGGCCCCCCGGGGGCGGCGGGGCGGCGGCGGGGGGGGCGGCGGGGGCCCGCGGCGGCGCTCGGGCGGGCGGACTACTTGACGTGTCGGTGCGGCGAATTTATTTCACTTTGCCTAAGGAACGGGGTGTGCTGCGGCCCCCATTGCCTAGGGAAAAAACCCGGATGTAAAGTGAGTGAAACTAAACTAGAGTGAAGTAGGGCAGCAGCAGCCAAACTCCAGTGCAGCGGCGGCGGCGGCGGCGGTGATGGGGCTGAGCACGGAGCGGCGGCGGCCAAACTCCGGGGCCGCCGCAATGATGGGCCGGTGCAGCGCCGCAGCTCGGCTCCCATGTAGCTGCAGCCGAGGCGAGGCCGGAGCCCGCTGCGGCCCCCCCAACTCCGCGGCCCGAGCCCAACTCCCCCTCCCCCCGGGCAAGAGCTGCAAAGGGGCTCCGGAGCGGCCCCAACTCCCTCCAGTGCAACAGCAGTTTTAAGGGGGGAAAAAAGCCGCGAGGGCAGGAGCGGAGAGAAGCAATGGGGAAGCACTGCAATGGGGGAGCGTGGTCCAGGCAACAGGAGAAAGATGCAACCTCAAGTCGAATGCAACATGCAATCCCCGGCCGCCGCTCGCCCGCGCCCTCCCCTCGCCACCCCGCCCCCTTTCCAAATAACTACCCTTGAACCACTTTATTAGCCACACTTAGTCCCACAGTCGCGTCGGGGAGGGGCGGGGGACGGGGTCCTTCCCTCACCTTTATTTATTGCTGCTTTCTCCCCCCTCTCCATGTTTTTTATTCCTAAGTTCTTTTGTTCTAAGGGGGATGATGGCATTTACTTTTCTGCTTTGTGTAGCAGGGCAATCACTGGGAATCGGCCACGTATAATCCGGCGGTTTGTCATATTTTATTAGTGAAAGTATTTTATGCCTATTCTACCTCCAAGGACTGTAACATGGAGAACTGCAGGGAGGAAACACACACACACACACACACACACACACACACACATCAGAGGAATTCTTGTTTTGAGAGATTTCTTGGCGGGGAGGGGAGGGCCTCTTTTTTTTTTTTTTTTTTTTGGAGGGGGTTTATTTAGATTTTCAAATCGATAGTTTTCAACTTAAAGCTTAATGTTTTTGTATGGATCTACTACTAGATTCTAAAATAACCCCCAACCACAATCAAAGAAAAAAAGTCCAAAATCCTAGATTAAAGAAAAAAAATCCCTACTGGACAGTGATATTATCTGGTCTGTGCAGCACGCTGGACTTAGTGTTGGCCTTCGAATGTTAAATAACAATAAACCCCAACCTCAACTGAATACAAATGGGGGGTGGGGGTGGTTGTGTTTTTAAGGCTCAGCACTTTTGTAGCATCTGCCACTACGCATTTTCCAGGCATTGATTAGCCATGCAACTCCCATAGGCATGAAGTCCAGTTTTTGCAGATAAAGAGCAACAGTGGTGAGATGATTTGCCCAAAGTCAAAGTGAGTCATTGACAGAACCAGAAATAGCCTTAGACTCTTATTTGTTACTAGTCACATCTTTCCCATTAAACAGTATTTCCTCCAAGAAATAAAGAGTTATTTAAAAATAAATAGACATTCTTTACCTTGTGTATTTCCACCAGAGGTGCTTTGAGATCCTTGGGTATGAAGGTGTTTTCTTACTTCTGTGACCTGCAAAATTAAGTTTAGTTTCTCAAGAAAAACAAATTTAAGAATTTTGATTTCTTAAAGATCTAAAAAAAAAAAAAAAAAAAAAAAGTATGGGCTTTATTTTACAGGCATAGGCCATTTAGTACTCTGAGCTTTATATTTAAAAAAAAAAAAAAAAAAACCCTCACAGCAGAGAAAGTGTGTAAGAGTTTGAGAGCGAAAATGAAAATCCCTATAAATGATTCAGGAAGCCTGGATGAACTCATAATGTTGTGAAACTGAACCCATAACACAGTCAAGATGAATCACCGAAGGACAGGTTGGGTAGTAAGACCCAGCTTTGCCACCTAGAGATAACGCTAATGTATTTAAGAGATGAATTAAGGCAGGGCTTTTCAAACTGGACCAACTAGGCACTGGAACCACAGCCTAAAAATCAGCCCAGGCTGTTGAAATTTTTTCAGAGCAAGACTGCTTTAGTGTTCTTTCTGGGAAAAAAAAAAAAAACTTTAAAATGTTCCAGGATTTCACAGAAAAAAATTAGAAACTCATATCGTGCCTGAGTGTGTAAATGCCGTAGAGGAGGAGTCTGTAAACTTTTTTCTGTAGAAACCCAGATCATAAATATCTTGACTTTGTAGACTAGAGAGTCTCCACAGTGGTCATGACTTCTCAGCTCTAGGTACTTGGTAGCACAAGAACAGCCATAGACAATACGTAAACATATGAACCTGGCTGTGTTCTAATAAAGCTTTTACTTATGGGCCTTGACATTTGAATTTCGTCTACTTTTCTTGTGTCACAAAATACTCTTTTAATTTTTTCAACCATTAGAGAAAACTGAAAGCATTTTTAGCCTGCGGGCAGGGGGTGAGCAGGACTGGGCCCATGGGCTATGGCTTACCAACCCTGGCTTTAGAAGACTCAAGCTGAAAAACATTAAGATGTTTGTGTGTCAATCAAACATCACTGTCATGCGAAATCTCTTTTCAGGTATTTACATGTAATTAAAATATTCTGACTCATTTTCTTAACACTCCTATAGCTATCAAACTCTATAGAAAAGAGTAGCTGTGATTCATTGATAGTTATTTACATTTACATACTCTTTCCCACCCTAAGATGCTGAGGAGGAGTGGAACCAAACCAAACCGACCCACATTCTGTCACCTAAGTGGTACCACTCCTTTTCATATAAGACACCTTGGACAAGTGACTTAACCTCTCAAAGCCTCAGTTTTCCTATCCTGTAAAATGCAGCCATTAGTATTTATTTGCAGAGCTGTCGAGAAAATTGAACAAAATAATTCACGACAAGTGCTTGGTACAGTGCCTGATACATTTTTTCCCTGTGCCCTCAAATTCCTTTTCTGGGTGAAAGTAACGCTGGAGAGGATGAACAGGTAGAGTCCCAGCATCTTGTCAGTCTGCACTGCCACTGATGGGGCAATAGGAGGTCCAAGAATTCTTGGGTAAGTCAAGGTTGTGGGGTTGGTATTGTGATAGATTTTGGTGGGTCCTTCTCAATTTCTAAGCATGCCACTCATGGGCATTTGGTAGACCTACATTAGCTATATGGCCTTAGACAGACACTTAAGCCTTCTGAACCCTGTGTTTCTCATGCACAAATTAAAGATAATCTTTATGGGGCACCTGGGTAGCTCAGTGGTTTAAAGCCTCTGCCTTCAGCTCAGGTCATGATCTCAGGATCCTGGGTTGGAGTCCCAAATCGGGCTCTCTGCTCAACGGGGAGCTTGCTTCCTCCTCCTCTCTCTCTCTGCCTGCCTCTCTGACTACTTGTGATCTCTCTCTCTGTCAAATAAATAAATAAAATCTTAAAAAAAAACACAACAGATAATCTTTATTGGATTTTGGAAAGGGTTGAGTAGCATAAATACCAAAGAAAAAAAAGCTATCCATTAGTGTAAGTTAGTGAAAATCCCAGAAATAAGCTGAAAATTTAAAGTTTACACCAGAAGCTCCTTTGAAGTAAATCATTCGACTTTTAGACATGAATGACGTAATAATAAGGGCAGCTGTGCATCAACTTAGAATTTGCTCTCCTACAACCTGTTTATACCTCCAAAACTATTCAATAGCCATCAAGACCCTGTTGAGCAAAAGTAAACTCAAATTTTGAATGTTATTAAATATTGGAGTACAGTTTTTCATTTTTATAAAACTAGTCAAATCTATCTCAGGTTTCCTATATATTCCTATTCCTGCCTCTTGGTCCATGTTTCAAAATGTCATCCAAAGTCCAAGATTAGAAAAATATCTATAATTTTCTTCTTGTATTTTTATGGTTTTTATTTTTCACGTTTACCTCATTATCACATATAATGTGTGTGTGTGTGTGTGTGTGTGTGTACAAGAAAGGAGGTAAGAGGGGACCTGGGTGACTCAGTTAGTTAAGCATCCAATTCTTGGTTTTGGCTGGGGTCCTGATGTCAGAGTCCTAGGATGGAACCCCTCACTGGGCTCTGCACTCAGCGGGGAGTCTGCTTGAGATTCTCTCTGTCTGTCCTTCCCTGCATTCTCACTCTCTCTCAAAGTAAATAAGATCTTAGAAAAAAATTAAAGGAGGTAGGAATCTAAATAACTCCTGCTTGCTAGAAAATATTTCATATTGGAATTCTACTGGATAATATAAAATGTCATTCGAAATGCTAAGACAGCTAGCTCCCTGTAAGGACTAATGCGGAGATACTGTACATGTAGGAAAAATATAATAGAAGCTTATATATTAGTATTATATGGAGGCATTATGCATTATAATAGAAAAGTCTCTTCTGAATTTTCTTTTGTGGTAGTATAGTACACATACTTCACCCAGGGAGAGTGAACTGTTTTGTACTTGTATTTGTACATGATCGTTTCTGATGTTCTGACTGAATTTGAGAGTATTTCAAACAAGGTAATGAACTCTCCCCCACCCTTACCAGCACCACAAAGGTCTAATTGAACAAGCTTTCTCATCCAACTCTCCTTGCCTGTCCTTCGCCCCTTTTCTCTAAGGCTGAAAAGTAACCCCATTGTCTCTTAAAAGGTCACTCTAAAGGAGATTTAAATTGTCTAAAAAAACGAAGGTCCTCCTTCATGGAGGCCCAGAAGTAACTACTGGACTTCTCCAGGTCTTTTCTAATTCTTCATAGGCTGGAATAAGTAAAAACCTGGCTTGTACCAACAAAGTGCTTAAATAAGTACAGGAAACCCATCCATGTGATTTTTAAAGACTCATGACAGAAAATCCCCAGTGACTAGCAGAAGTTGAATATATGTTCTTTCTCCCCACTGTCTCAAAGGTTCCTGATCTTTTAAAAATCTTCACTTGAGCTCTCTTGCACGTGCATTTACAGAAAGCCAAAATCATAATTGGAAATGAATCAGGTATAACTTGTAAAATATAAATAGTGGTGGATAAGCAGTTGACTCTCTAAAGAAGGCCTTCAATTTCATTCCTTTGCCATAATCTCCAAGGTCAATTTAATCCTAAGCAACATCAGGTGTTTGCGTGTTTAATAGAATTAACTAGCCTGGAGCTCCTGAACCTTGGCACTTTTGACATTTGGGGGCCAGATAATTTTTTGTTGTCGGCAGCACTGCATGATGTTAAGCAGTATCCCTGCTCTCTGCCCACTAGATGCCAATAGCCTCTCCCCAACAGTTGTGACAACAAACTATATCTCCAGACATTGCCAAATGTCCCCTGTGCACGCGCGCGTGAGTGTGTGTGTGTGTGTGTGTGTGTGTGTGTGTATGGGGCAGGGGGAAGGAGGGTGAAATCATACCAGGGAATCTCAGGCGGAGTGGTGGCAGGGCAGGGGGTGCAAAAACCACTGAACTGGACCAGACACCACGGACAGATTTAGGTGCGTACGTGCATGTAGGTGACTCTGCCTTCCACACAGAAGAAGATCCCAATTCCTTTTCCAAAGGTAACTGGTAAAGATCAGGGGGCCTTTACAGGACCTGTTGTTAGAAACAAACATGCTTACAATTAGAACTGTAGAAACGATGGCCTTAAAGCTGCCGAGCTAAAAATATCACAGGGAGATCATCCAAGACTGGGGATGTTAAAAGAATTTTATCATCTTATTATTTCCACCTTTAGATTATCCAGTATCAACGTAAATAAATTATCATGTGGGCCCGAGCAACGATGTTATCTAGTAGAAGGCATTCCCAGATTTGGAGTCTGAGAACCTGAGCTTGAGTCTGAGCTCTGCAAATGTCTAGTTAATCACTTTATCTTTCTGGGCCTATTTCCTTGTCCAAAAAGGGGGAAAAATAATACTTAATCCACTGGATTGTTATGAGGGTCCAGGCTGTTAGTGAAAAGTAGCAGGGCTTATTCTTGAGGAATTAGGAACCCTAGGCTCATGGAGTCCTGGGTCGACCTTGAGCAAATGATGCATGATCGCAAGCCACACTTTATGTGCGAAATGCAGAAATAATCCTATGATTTCGTAGGGTTGTTACGGAATTTAAATGAGATAATGTGTCACATCTGCCAGGTAAATATTATTAGTGGTCTTTGGTAAATTGTCTCAAATTGTACAAATACATATCATTTCATTGCAACTTCTTCCCTATGAACATCAAAACCTGGAAACTGGAAGAACTAATGAATACTCCTATGGGAGGGAGAGCCTGTTATAAATAAGTAGCATCCCAAATTCCAACCAAGGGAAAGCAGCATTAAACTAGTGTGCAAACTTCCAGCTTCCCTGTTAAATCAGTCAGGGCACAAGATTGTTGCAGTAACGTAAGGTTCTCTTCCCTTTACTGAAATAATATTCCAGTAAGTTTTTTTACAACCTCTCTATCACATAAAACACATAGGGTCAGGCATTGCAGGCCCAACTTGCGCAATGTACGTCCACTCCTGAACATTTGAGCCTGACTAGATGCTGTTGCACCTTCCCCAAAATCGTTAACAAACTGCACTGCAGTTCTAAAAGGGTAGCGGGAGGTGTTTCCTAAGTTTAAATATAAATAAAGGGATTTTATAAATATAAATAAAGGGTATCTTTTATGCAAACCCTATATAAAAGGTTTAAATAGAAATAAAGGGTATTTTTTATATAAACTTTTTAAAAAAGATTTGTTTATTTAGTTGAGAGAGAGAGCGTGAGCAGGGAGGGGGCAAAGGGAGAGGGCGGAAACAGAGTCCGCACTGAGCAGGGAGCTGGGTGGGGGCTCAATCCCAGTACCCTGAGATCATGACCTGAGCCAAAGGAAGACACTTAACTGACTGAGCTACCCAGGTGCCTGTCTTTTTTTTTTTTTTTTGGACTTTATTAATTTGTCAGAGAAAGAGAGAGCGCACAAGCAAGGGGGTGGTAGGCAAAGGGAGAAGCAGGCTCCTGGTAGGAGCCTAAGACAGGACTAGACCCCAGAACCCTGGGATCATGACCTTAACTGAAGACAGATGCTCAAACAGGCGTCCTGCCCCTATTTTATATAAACTTTTTAATTAAAGTATAATATTCATACAGAGAAGTGCACAAATCACAAGTTGTACAAATAAGTAAATTTCCACAAAGCAAACACACTTATGTAATCATTGGGTGTTTTTAAAGGTTAGAGAATCCTGTAATAAGCGTGTCTTTTATCATTAGGGGTTTTAAAAAAAAAAGGTTACTCTGCATTAGTTTTTATAAAAGATTTATTTATTTATTAGAGAGAGAGAAAGAGAAAGCGGGGGAAGGGCAGAGGGAGAGAATTTTCAAGCAGACTCCCCGCTGAGCACGGAGACCGGATACAGAGCTGGATCTCATGAACCATGAGAGCATGACCTGAGCTGAAACCAAGATTCTAATGCTTAACTGACTGAGCCACCCAGGTTACTATGAATCTGAAAGAAAGCAGTGGCGATTTCCAGACAAGACAGTAACTGTCTTTCCTATGCAAATGTGATTCTGAATTGTCACATGGCGATACTACAAAATGATAAATTAGAATCAGATTGCCAAGGTCATTTCACCATCTACCGCTTGATACAAGATTCTAGATGATTCACTTCAAGGGCCTCTGTCTTCTTATCTATTAAATGGGGATGGTAACAATATTGTTATTAGGAATAAATGAAATAATGCTTGCAGAAGTTTGGATGAGTTCTGACACACACGCTCTTCGTCCATGTAAATGATTTTCCATTTTAGGATGATTTTCCAAGGGACAATAGGAAGAAAGTTATGGCGATAGCAAAAATTCTTTTAGAAAAGGGGGAGATTTTGCACTGAAGAGGAGCTGAATCAGACCAGCTAAGGAGTGCTGTCACTGAGCCCCGGGACCAGCAAGTGCTAGAGAATGAAGCCTAGGAGAAGCAGAGTACCCAGAGGCAGCAGGCAGGGTGATGAACCAAGGGACTGTAAAGATAGTGCAGTTCTGAACAGAAAGCCACAGGGGTGTGCCTGGCATCCAAACAGGACATGACCTGATTTTTTCAGAGACCAGAGTAAGGTCTAGGAGTGATTGTTTGTTTGATGTGAGTCTAGAGAGAGGAATGAGAGAAGAAGCAGCCATAGGTATCATAATCCCAGGGGTCAAAGCCTTGAAAGGACCGTGCACCGAAGGAAGGGACTCGTTTAGGACTTTATCCAGGCTAAGAGACCGGAGCTACTTATAGCTTAGGAGTGACCTGAAGTGTATATTGTCAGGCCTGGCATTCCTTCACACTGAAATAAGATGTAATTGTGCACTCGGATCGACTTGGATCCTGAATGAGAGAAAGAGGCGAACAGAGTCCCAGGAGCTAGGCGTGGCAGGGAAACCTCCCCTCTGGACGATGACGACAAGGAGATGCCCCCAAGCCAGCCAGCAACCTAACCGGTCACAGCTGGACCTTAAAATGTCCTTATTTCCTCTTCATCATCTCAGTCTGGAAAAGGGCCTACAATGCTCTACTCGTCTTTAAGAGGAAGCAATTTGCTTTCGTCTTTCTTGACCGGTTACAGGGAATGAATCAATAAATAAGATTCAGCGGGACAATTTTGGTGAACAAGTGTGACCCGGTGTCCTCTCTTTCATGAAACATCTGTCACAAATGAGTAAAGGGGATGAAGTAACCGAGCTAGGGATAGCCGCCCATGACCGGTGGGTTTCCCAGAGCCTGAACTTGGCCTCGGATCCCTTCTTCCACTAGGGCATCAGGCAGCCCTCACCAAATGTTTGGGACTTGCTCAAGAAAGAAATCTATCTTGTCACACCTGGGCTTGGCCCTCGTTTCTTGTTATAAGTAACACCTACTCTATCCACTTCTCCCAAAGCCCAATTCAAAGAGTATCAGATTTGAAATTTGCCTGGCTTCAACCCTGCATACTTAAATTAAGCCCTGGATAGGTAACAAGTACCTCTCTATTTAGGGACCTGTTCTCATATTTCTGAGTTTATAACTGATTTATGACCTATAAATAGTCACATCAACCTCATTGCTGAATAATTTACATACTGAGGTCATGCTCTTTGGATGAACCTGACACCCATTAGTGTTACTAATCAGCTGTGTGCATCCAAGCTAGAACACATGGAGAACCACACCCCAAAGTGGTGGGAACAGAAAGGCAGAAGGCCTGGAGAGTATTCCCTCCTTTTAAGTCCGGCCAATTTCCTTTCCTTTTAGCTTCACCTCTAAAATGGGATATGATTTTCCCATAGGTGGAAGTGTTAAGAGATCTACTAAAATAATAAATGGTTTGAAGGCTCTCAGAACTCAAAAACACTAGACTCAATTTCTAGTTATTTCTGTAGATAGAGTGAGGGCTAAACAGAGGTTGATCACTTGTGCTTTACACTTTATTACATCAACGAGCCAGATCTCTTTGGCACTATGAGATGGGAGAAAGGTTGTTTACAGCTTTTGGGTACAGTCTGTGTTCCCATCTGTGAAATGGACATGACATAATGCTCATTTCCCTCTTTGCCTGGAGAGAACCAATTAGATAGAAGTTGCAAAAGAGGGGCGCCTGAGTGGCTCAGTCAGTTAAGCATCTGCCTTCAGCTCAGGTCATGATCCCAGGGTCCTAGGATGGAGCCCCGCATCAGACATCCTGCTCAGAGGGGAATCTGCTTCTCCCTCTCACACTCACTCTCTTTTTCTCTCCCTCTCAAATGAATAAATAAAAATTCTTTTTAAAAAGTTGCAAAAGATTTGAGTTTACTGAAAACTGGTGCTGTAAGTGAAAGAAAGAGGAATTAATTAAGTTTAAAATAACTCCACTTCTACCATCCTGGCATCTGAGTTACTGGATACAATTAGGGGTAGCAGTGGGTTATGGACTTTGGGCTAAGAATTGTTGGTAGCTATGGAACTAACAGAGAAGCTGGGACCTGAACACTGTGTTTTCCTCATATATTGAGAGTGAGAATTTAAAAAACAAGAAGCATTTTCCAGTAGCCACTAGGGACTTTTGACTCCCCGAAAGTATTAGGCATGGGTCTCAGAACCACACTCTTTATTTTAATACTACTTCCTCAATTAGCAAAGGCTCAAACTTATTATTTTTCCAAGTACATTGTGTTGTCACCGTTCATCTAATAGAAAAGAAAAACTCATTCCAATTCCAATCTGGATGAATATTCCATTTCCTTTGATAAACGTCAGTGGGTTGATGGGAACAGACCCATTCCAAGTTGAAATGCTCCAACGTAAGCTTTGTGACTAACTGTGCCTAAAGACAGCTCGTTTCATCCTGGAGTGTCCTCGCCTCAGCAGCCCAGGCAAAACCAAAGAGATCAGAGAGCAAAACCAACCGAGAGTATGACAACATTAACAACATTAACAGAGATCTTAGGTTTGTCTGTTATCAGAACCTCAGTCAATTTACAAAAATGTTGTTTTAAAGAGAAAATGGTTTGGCCTGAGTAATTGTATTCAACCAGAAAAAGTAAACAAACAAGGAAATTATGATATAGTGGTTAAGACAAGTGCGCCCTACTTCCAATCTAATTGTGGGTCTAATTTTTAAAATTAAAGTTTCTTATATTTAGTTTTACCAAACTTAACAATTCCAGAGACATTTTATCCTCATTGCTAATTGGACTTGAGCTGGAAATAGCTCCCAAAGCCTTAAATCTAAATGTCTCTGCCTTCTCAGGGGGCATTTAGCTGTTTGACACATCAGGTGTCTTAAATTTCTGGAAACTGGGAGCCCAGGTCCCAGTTCTGCTATTGGGTAACCATACACTTGAAAAAGTCACTGGCTTACCGGGTTGCAGTTTTTTCCTCTTCAACACAAAAATGTCTGTCTCTTATCACACCAGAATAGTTGGGGGATTAAAACAGGGACCCCTGAAATTTTCCTAATAAGCTTTTTTCACTACCACCCCCCGACAAAGTCTTATTCTTGGCTTTTTTTTTTTTTAAGATTTTATTTATTTATTTGAGAGAGAGAGCGTGAGAAGGGGGAGGGTCCGAGGGAGAAGCAGACTCCCTGCCAGCAGGGAGCCTGAGCGGGACTCAATTCCAGGATTCTAGGATCATGACCTGAGCTGAAGGCAGTTGCTTAACCAACTGAGCCACCTAGGCACCCCTTGCTCTTGATTATTAACAGTAAACTTAACAGCTGCCATTTACTAAGCATTCCAGGCCAGATGTTCTGTGCATACTTAGAATTTTATAGATAAGAAAACTGAGGTATAGAGGGGTTAGGTAAATTGCCTCAAGTCACATAAATAGTAAATGGCAAAACTGGGACTCCTGCCCATGGCTACTTAGATTAAGGCTCTGCTTTCTAATGGGAATCCCCAAGAGCCACAGAGAAGGCGATACGGGCTAGTGCCCGGCTAAAAGATGAATCAGGCAAGGCTTAAAGAAAAATGAATAGATTCTGGGACAAGGGTCTCCCAAAAAGAGCAACTTAACTTCGCTTTGGCAAAAAGAGAAGTCTCTATTCCACGTAGGGAGACACATGGTATAATGGAAAATGTGGAGTTTGGAATCAGAACAGCTGATGTGAGACTCTTGGCAAAGCCACTACTTAGTCGAGGGGCCATGGACAGGTTACGTACCCATGTTCAACCTCGTTTTTCTCATCTGTGAAATAGGGATAATAACACTTGCCAAGTTGTTTTGGTGGTGAGAAATAATTCATGTCAAGTACTCTGCACATGGTAGGTCTACAATACAGGGCAGGCAATATATCATATCCTTCTAAGTACCTTGCTTGGCAGCATTTTCCCAAAAATGTGTTGTTAGTAGGCATTAAGTAATAAAAGGAAAAGATGAAAGAAATTCTAAGTGGAGGGATGGCTTGGCAGTCAAGTAAATCTGGGAGATGCTGTTCAAGCAAAGTTACACTGTTCCTTTACTACAGGACTTTTCAGAGCCTTTTTTTTTTTCTAAAGATTCTATTTATTTATTTGAAAGACAGAGATCACAAGTAGGCAGAGAGGCAGGCAGAGAGAGAGGAAGGGAAGCAGGCTCCCCACTGAGCAGAGAGCCCGATGCGGGGCCCGATCCCTGGACACTGGGATCATGACCTGAGCTGAAGGCAGAGGCTTTAACTCACTGAGCCACCCAGGCGCCCCTTTTCAGAGCCTTTAAATTGCAAAGATGCAATAAGAAATCTCCAAAGATACAATAGGAAACCTCCAAGAGGAAGCGTTTTCCCAATCATTGACCAGAAAGCCCCATTTTTTAAGGAGAACTTATAGGACTGACACTCCTGTGGAACACATGTTAAAAAGCAGTGGTCTGGTGAGTTTGGGAAGAAAAAGCTGGGCTCCTCAAGTTCAGTCATCAGCCCTCGCTTACTGCTTTGTAGGACCTCCAGAGCCGTCTCTCCTCTCCATTTATTTCTCCCCAGAATAGGATTTCTTTTTACAAATGTCACAGAATGAAGCTCGAAAGAGCGATTTCTAGCATCCATTCAAGTGAAAAGTTCAGCTCCCAACAGGACCAGTCAACATCCACAGAGCTGACCAAGGAAGACCCAGGGGACCGAGGCATGACTGGGCCCCTCTCAGGATGGCAGGACATGGCTACTTCTTCCCTCCTGCCAGAGCAGCTTAAACAGGGCAGGTACTCCCCACACCACCAGAAGGCACCAGCCAGGGGGAAATAGATCCCGTCACTTGTCACTTACCCAGAGAGCAAGAGGCCAGCCCATCCAGAGGGGCCCTGCTTAGCTCCTGTCCTTGCACTTGGCCAGGCTGGCCCAAGGAGGGGGAAAGAATTAAACAGAGGATCAGCTTTTTATTTTCATGTAAAAAGCACTTGCCCTGGGGTTATAAATGTTATTGCATTTGTGTAACACTTTCCTGCTGCCCTCAGCTCGCAAGCATCACGGGATCCCAGTGGCTGTACTTCTATAACCCTTGATCAATAGCTTATTTCTATCGCCTTCAGTCCCAGTTGCCAATCCGTTCTGTATCATGTGGGAGGCAGACCTCAGCGCTCTCCAGCTGTACATGGGATGAATGTAAACTGGGCGAGGAACATATGTATGTGTGTGCGTGCACTGAGTGGGGGACACGGGATTTTTGAACAAGGAACGACAAAAATGGGCCCCTTGTTCTGGGAGATTACCACAAAACTGGGAGTTTTCTCTCTGGCAAGTAGAAGGAGAGCTTTCTCTCCCTTTCTCTCTCTCTCTCTCTCTCTCTCTGTCTAGAATGATATGGTTGGTATTCTTTGGTGAGTCAAGAGAAAGAAGATACGATTCACTCTTGTTTGTGTGCTTTTCCATTATGTATATGCAGGAGATGGGCAGGTGGTAAAAGGTGGAATGTAAAGATGTGTGTTCTAGGAGAGAAGGGGCCACGGCTACCTCTCATCACCCCTGGGTTCCCAGCACCTGGACAGAGCCTCTCACGAAGTAGGTGCTCAGGAAATACTTGTTGGCTAACTGAATGGATTCCCGTTTGCAACAGGAGGGGAGGAGAGTCCTGGAACATTTTCCCACAACTGCCTGGGCTAAGAGCAAAGGACACAAGCTTTACGTTGCCACAGTCCCGGGGACCACAAACAGCTGCGGTGTATCTGCCTTATGGAAGGCTCACTGCTAGGCACCGTAGGAACCATGGGGGAAATAATATAGATGAATGCAACCAGCTTCCACTGTTCTATCTTTCCACAAAATAGAGTTAGCCAAGCAGCCCCTGAGAGGGGCTGTCACCTCGCTGTCTTCCCCACTCAGAAGCCAGTTTTAGGACCCACCCGGTCCAGGAGAGGGCTTGAAGCAGGACCCCAAGGTTCCCCAGCATTCTCCAGCATCGGGAAAACGACTCTGGCTCTCAGTAAGGCAGCCGGGCCCGCCCTTGTCTGAACCTACGTCCTTGAGACTCAGCCAAACCTCTCCCGGCTTGGCGGAGGGATGTTGAGGTGACATTCTTCTGCCTGCCACTCAGCATCTTTTAAACAATCCTCCTCCACCTTGGGAGAAAATGCATGAACTCGCTGCACACTAGGGCCACGGAAGCTGAAAATTCCCTTTCTCCCCCGGGAGGGGATATCGGTGCAAGGGAAACAAAACAAAACACACCTCCTGTGAAAAAATAAGAATCCGGGATCTCTGCAAGTTGTTCCTGGCAAAGTTCTTTTGGTGGCTGGTGGTAGAAATCCACGTCAAGCGGAGTTTGGTGAAGGAGGGGCAGGGACCTCACTGGAAGGATATGAAAGTGTCTCATGGGGCCAGGTTTGTGGGCCTCCGAAGGACCTGGAACTGAGCCCTGGAAAGGAGAGAGAAGCAGGAGAAGCAGCTCCCCACGTCTGCTGGCTGCCAGCTCATCCCCAAGTTCACAGCCTCAGGGGCACATGGCAGGAGGGGAGCAGGAGGTTGGCGCAGGCCCTTTTGGCTCTGGACCACACCGCCTGTAGTGCACCATGAATTAATATTTTTAATAAATCCTGTAATTATCTTGTGAACAGAACATATGCGTGGCACTCTATTTTTTGGGTTCAAAGCACTAATTTGTCCAATATAAACATTAAAAAATATACCATCGTTTTTGTAACCTTGTTTCTTTATTTCTTAATGTACCAGGAGACTTATAAAATAGAAATGAGCTCCAAGGCCCCAACTAAGGGGTGCGCTCTGCTCTGGGTGGCCACCCCCAGCGGCCAGCTCTCAGGCCCAGTTCTGAAGGTCTGGGAGAGAGATTCTGCCCTGCTCCTTGTGGGCCAGAGGTTCACCCCAGCACCATCAATTGCAAGACTGCCAGCTCCTTTATGGCATAGAAGTAAAGGGGTCAAAAGGGGTCATCAGGGGCTGGGCAGTGTACCTACTGCACTATCGTCTTTGTGAGCTCACTCTGTGCAGATGCCCAGCTGTTACAAGTCTCCATCCGGGCAAGCAGAGGACCCCAAGGACAGTGGAATGGAGGAGGGAGCTCACCTTTCCTAAGTGTATGACCCCCAAAGCGTGCTTTCCCCCCTCCTGTCGTTCCAGCGTGCCGTTATTTTCCTTGAGCCTGATATCTTTTTCTTTGTAATTTTCTGATTTATCGTATCTTTTCTTTTGAGCTGCCTCAAATTCTTTGTGGCACGACAAAAGAAAAAAATTAAATAAATGTCAGGGTTTGTTTGTAATGTCATCAAATCAACACACATCTTGTAGGCTTCTCAGGATCCTAGCTGTCCTCCAAGAGGGCTGGGTTCAAGTTTGCCTTAGTTTGCCATCTCTCCTTCCCCCTCTCCTTCTTTCCCTCTTTTATTCCTTTGTTGTTCAAGAGTAATGTTTTTCTCCTTCTTTTTTTTTTTAGGATTTTATTTACTTGACAGAGAGAGACACAGTGAGAGAGGGAACACAAACAAGAGGAGTGGGAGAGGGAGAAGCAGGCTTCCCGCCGAGCAGGGAGCCTGATGCGGGCTCGATCCCAGGACCCTGGGATCGTGACCTGAGCTGAAGGCAGACGTTTAACGACTGAGCCACCCAGGTGCCCCAAAGTAATGTTTTTCTGTAGAAGCAATACAAATATCTCTAAAAAAACATTTTTAAAAGGGAAGTATAACCAATAAAATGGAAATTTAATTTAAATTTTTAATTTAAATTTCCACCACACACCCCAAGAGATAATCACTGTTAACGCTGTGGTGTATAACCTTCCAGATAACTGTCAATTAAATTAGCCCCACACTTAAAATAACTCCTTACTACAGCATTGACTTGTCTTCTCTTTTTCCACTTAGCAATATGTCATATATGTCTTTGCACATCCCTGCGTATTATTCTGGAAACATTTTATTTCCTAAACTGGAATCCAGTTTGTTTTTCTGATGTATAAAATATTCATCCAATACAGAAAAATAAAGTTTCCCTCCTAATTCCACTTCCTAAAGATAGCCACTGTTACTAAAAAATAAATCCTTCAAGTGTTCATGTATATATAAACACACATTTACATAAACAGAATCATAACACATCGTGTTTTGTAACCTGCTTTTTACTGCCGATCAATAGATCATGAGCGTCTTGCATGTCAATACATATACTGAACCATCTTTCTTCATGTTTACCTTGAATTCCATTCCGTTGAATGAATGTCAGAAGTTATTTAATCACCTATTGTTGAAAACGTGAGTGAGTCCCAATTTCTTTAACTATTATTTTCCTATTACTTCCTGTTACTACTAAACATCACTGTATACATATCTTTGCTACATGGCTGATTGTTCCCTTTGTAAAAACTCCTAAAAGGAAAATTGCTGTGAAAAATAGGATATATCTTGAGAGTCAGGGTGGGGAGGCTGGGGGGGTAGGGAAGGAAAGAATGAAACAAGATGGGATCAGGAGGGAGACAAACCATAAGAGACTCTTAATCTCACAAAACAAACAGGGTTGCTGGGGGTGGAGAGGTAGGGATGGGGTGGTTGGGGTTATGGACATTGGGAGGGTATGGGCTATGGTGAGTGCTGGGAAGTGTATAAGCCTGATGATTCATAGACCTGTACCCCTGGGGCAAATAATACAACATGTTAATAAAAATAGTTTCAAAAATAGCATACATCTTTTTAAATTTGATTTATATTCACAAATTGCTCTACAGAAAGTTGTACCAATTTCCATTTCACTAACGTGTATGAGTTAGGATGACTGTTCACGCTGTCTCCTGCATTGGCCATTCTCACTCCTTTTTATCTTTGCCGATATGACGGCCGGAAATGATATTTTACTGTGGTTTCAATCTGTAAGTCTTTGATTATTGGTGAGGCTGAGCGTGTTTTTATCTCTCTATTTGTCATCTAATTTAATTTATGAACTCTGTTTATGTTCTTTGCCCATTTTCTTTCACTGCAGTATTCTCTCTCTCTCTCTCTCTTTTTTCTTCCTTATATTGGTTAGTAAAAATCCTTAATATATTAAGGATATTAACCTGAACACCTATGTTGAAATTATTTTTTCTTACTTAGTTCATTGTGTCTTTTGTCATGGAGAGGTTTTTGGTTGTTTTTTTTTAAGATTTTATTTATTTGACAGATCACAAGTAGGCAGAGAGAGAGAAGGGAGGAAGCAGGCTCCCCGCTGAGCAGAGATCCCAATGCGGAACTCGATCCCAGGACCCTGAGATCATGACCTGAGCCGAAGGCAGAGGCTTTAACCCACTGAGCCACCCAGATGCCCCTGCCATAGAGAGTTTTTGCTTTTATATATTTGTATCAGCCCAAGGTAACAGAAAGTCAAGTAACAGGGGTTTAAGCCAGAAAATATTAACTATTTAATTAACCTGAGATCCAGGGGTTCGTGGTCCCAGAATCAGTGTGGGGGTTCAGAGGTCCCATCCGTCTCTTTATGGACGTCCCTCAGATTTGCTAGCTATAATGTGCTGGCAGGGTCTCCCCTCATAAGATGAGAAGGCTGTGACATCTTCAAATCTTACGTCTCATAGTCTAAATAGCAAGGCAGAGGATGAGGACAAAATTGTTTTTTCATCTCACAGATCTGTTATCTCATCAGGAAGGAAAATCTTTCCCAGTAGTCCCCAGCAGATTTTTATTTACATCTCGCTGGTAACCAGTAGTGTCTGCCAAAATAGTCAAACCTGTCAATCATTTCCTCCATGACTTGGGACTTACTACCATATTACCAAAGGCCCTTCACACCCCCAAAATTCTTTTTAAATGAACTAGCCATCTCCCCCTCCCCAACATATGTTATCTTTTGGTGTTTGGGTTGGAATTACATCAGAATTACAGATTTAAAAAATTAATCAATTAAATAAAATTACAGATTAATTTTGGAGGACTTCAGATCTTTACCAATATTTAGTTTTTCCTCCCAGGATCATGGAGTGTGCCTCTATTTTTCAAGTCTCCTCATGTCCTTTAGCATTACAGTTTCTTATGAAATATCCATTTTTGTTAAGTTTACTTGTAAGTATTTTATTTTTTATACCGATTGTGAATGGATCCTTTGTGCAAAAAAAAACAAAAAAAATGCCAAGAAGGAACCATTCTTGCATTCCTTAAATATACCCTATTTGGCTATGAGGATTTTAAAAATATGGCTTGATTCAATTTGCTAATATTTTATTTAGCATTTATTCCCAAGAGAGCTTGGGCTATTGTATTTTTTATCCTTTGAAGTATTTTTATAATAAAATTTGCAAAGCTTATAAATGAATTAGGGAACTTGCGATCTCTCCCTTATTCTGTAGCCTGTTACCTAATACAGTAGCCACCGGCCGTGTGTGGCAACTGAGCACTAAAAATGTGGTTATTGCAACTGAAGAACTACATTTCTAATTTAATTTAATTTAGATTAACTTACATTTATATTTTAAAGCTGGTCCTCGATTCAGTTACTGAAAAACTTTTGTTTATGTTTAGAATAATATGGGTATGTAAACCTACTTTTTAACATAAATTTCATGAAATCTAAATCTTTAGAGATCAGTATTTCTGATGAAAATTTAGTGTCTGAATTGAGACCCGTGATAAGTGTAAAATACACTGGAGTTCAAAGAGTGTGAAAAAATAATGTAAAATACCCCATTAACGATTTCTGTATTAATTACATGCTGAAATGAAAATATTTTCATATATTGGATTAAATAGAATATATTATTAAAATTAACTTCATCTGCTCCTTTTTACTTTTCTATGTGGATATTAGAAAAATTTAAATTCTACATGAGGCTCACATTATATTTCTATTGGGCGACACTGCTCTAAATTTTAAATAACAGCAATTATCTGATACTTAACATTTGCTAGAACCGTACTTGTTTTTTTACAACTGCATATTGTCCCATCAATGATGAACTAAATGTGGTTAACCAACTGTTATTGTTGTATATTTTAGATTATTTTTTCCTTTCTTTTTTCTATCTTTCTTCCTTTCAACAATTATAAACAATTTTGTGTTTAGCAAGTTTGTGGTGGTATCTTTGTATAAGAGAATGACGTGGTCAGATTTGCCTTTTGGAAATCCCTTTGGTCATATTGTAGAGCACACCGTGCCCAAGGTCAAGCATAGATTCAGCCAGTGAGGAAACCATCACCAAAGATCTAGGGAGATGGAGCCGGTAGAAATGGAAAGAAATGGACACTTTCCAGAGATATCTAGAACATAAAGCCAAAAGGACTTGAAACGGATTGGATTCCAGAATCATTGACAAGGAAATCATCAAGGAAGACTCCTACAGTTCTTTTGGGGCAACCAGAAGTTGGTAGCTAGTCCATGAGTTGGGAGTCCTAGAGAAGGATGGGTTTGGGGGAATAAAATCTTGAGTTAAGTTTTGGAATGGTGATTTAACATGCTCTTGACCTATCCAAGGAAAGATGTGGAATAGACAGGTCAGAGCAAGAGGAGAGGAGAGAATGGAGGTAAAAATTGAGAGTCATGGATGTTCAGGCAATATCTGAAGTCCGAATGGGCCTGAATGATATATTCTGGGGAAAGGATGTAGATTGAGAGATCTGTGTGCTGGGAGGATGGCGGGAGAGAGACCGAGCCTTGAGGAACATCAATATGTAAAGCCAGGTGGAAAGGGAAGGGTTAGGGATGGAGACTGAGAGTGACCAGAGGTGTAGAAGCAAAGCCAGGACTGTTCTGTGGACGGTCACAGAAACCAAGGAAAGGGAGAATTTTAGGGAGAGATCATCAACACTTTCTGAGAGATTTATTGAGATGAACTTAAAAAAAAAAAAGTTTATTGTTCCATCTCACTAATAATAAGGAGATACAAATGAATACAATAAGATATCACTGTTTACCCGCCAGATGGTTAGGATTTTCAAGATTAATAATATCCAGGGTGGGCAAGGATAGGGGGAAGGGTTAATCTCACATCTTGTTGGTAGAAATGTAAAGGTACCAACTTTTGGGGTTGTCTTGGCAGCATCTTTCAAAATATAAGCGATACACACTCTTTAACCCAGCAATTTCAATTCTAGGTCTCTAATCCCAGGGAGATACTCAGTCATGTACAAGAGGCTGTGATTACAATATTCTTCACTGCAGGACCGTGTATAAAACTGAAAAACTGTTAATACCATAAATGTCCTTTGGTGGTAAGAAAACAATGCCACATACTATTGAATACCGGGTAGCAGTTTAAAAGAATAAAGTAAATTTATGTACATTTAAATGGAAAGCTCTCCAAGATACTGTGAAGTAAAAAAATAAGTCATAGAACAATATATATAATAAAATACAATTGGTATATGTTCAAAACCCTGTATATTGAACATTTAGATTTATATGTGTATAAATGCATAGAAAAAATGTCTGGGAGCATGTCTGGCAAACTGTTAACGATGAACTTAAGTGTTTTAGGGTTAGTAAGGATGAGTGAAGGAAGACTTACTTTTACTTTGGAATGGTTTGCATTTTTTTTAAGATTTTATTTATTTACTTGTCAGAGAAAAGAGCACAAGCAGGGGGAGTGGCACACAGAGGGAGAAGCAGGTTCCCCACTGAGCAGGAAGCCCAATGCAGGACTCGATCCCAGGACCGTGGGATCATGACCTAAGCTGAAGGCAGACGCTTAGGTCATGATCCCACTAACTGAGTCACCCAGGTGTCCCAAGAATAGTGTGCATTTTTAAAACAAAAATGTATTCATGAATTGTTTAAGTTTCAGTGTTTTCAGGCTCATAGCGTTCAGAAAGATGAGGATGGGTTATCGGTGATGAGTTTTATCTGGGTTGTATCCAGGGAGGAGCTGGTGGGGGCGAAGCCATGTTGTTTACTCCTGTACTGTTATTCTACCGTGACCCCCATTAATTAATCTGTGACAGCTGTGCCTGAGCCAGGCTCTTGGGGGGCGGGGTGGAAAGAAAATGAGCTCGAGGTGTAAAAAGGCTCAGGTGGCGATCCCAGGACCACCGTATACTACCTGAAGCCTTTTCTCATCTGTTTACTCACTGAATTTTGTAAGATTCAATAAGATCATATTGTTGGGTTTTCTTAAGATTTATTTATTTGGGAGAGAGAAAGAACGCACATCAGCAGGGAAAGGAGCAGAGGGAGAGGGAGAGAGAGGACTTCAAGCAGACTCCCCACTGAGCACAGAGCCTGACCACGGGGCTCGATCTCACGACCCTGAGATCATGACCTGAACCAAATCAAGACTCTGCCACTCAACCGACTAAGCCACCCAAGAACCCCAAATGAGATGACATTGTATCATAAGCACCATTCAGGTGGTCACCAACGTTATCTTAACACTAGACCTCGGGGCCCAAAAGCTCATTTACTGTCCCGTGTTTCGAAATGACCTCTCTGCTCATCCCAAGCAGCCACGGCTTGCCGGGGGCCTGGTTTCATGACAGAGAGGCTTCCCCTCACCAGCCTGCCTCAGTTGACTGGTAAAAGCACCTTGAGCAGCTGTGTTGGAGAGGATGCTGAAGGCCAGTGGGCAAGGGCCTCACGGTCCATTAGCAATGTCTGAGGCAGATACGGGAGCGTGGCGCGACCACACGTTGTGTCTTCTATATATACCAAACGGAAGACGTAAAGGCTGTCTCTCTGTCACCTTTTCCAGGAATTGGACCACTTATTTCTTTCTTTTCCCCTTTCCATCTTTCTCTTACTATCTACTGGTTCCATCCAGTCTTTTCTGAAGGGTCATCCCTCTATTATGTCTCCCATGGGTATCTGATCTATGAAGGGCTTCTTGAAGAGAGAAAGGCCTTCAACATCCCCTCAGAGATGAATCTTTTAATGGTGAGCAAGAGCACAGGGAAACTGAGTCATTGAAGTAATTTGGGGGTCTGAGTTTTATCACCACCTTTTAAATCACACCTCAAAGATAGCTTCCTCTTCTGCTCCTTCTACCGTCCAAAGGACACTTGAGCAGTTGATGTCTCCAATGACAGCAACCTCCCAGCCTGGACGGGCCGCCCAGCCTGCTTAGGCCACAGGGCAAGCCTGCCCCAAGCGTGGGAAAACCTAAATGAATGTCGACCCCCGTGAGAGGAGGCTTCCGGGACCACCCGCTTCCCACTTCATTTTTCTCAAACTCCCATCTCGTCCCAACTTAACAAACAAGGCAGCATCTGGGCCATAAAACCACTTGTGTGGGGGCACCGGGGTCGCTCAGCCAGTTAAGCGTCATGACTCTTGATTTCACCTCAGGGGTCACGAGTTCAGCATCCATGAGGGACTTGCACCATTTCTCCATGTCCTTCTCACACACTGTCCTTCTCTCAGTGAGTTCTTAATCTTGAAACTGACTTTCCTGGAAGCATGTCCTTCCATTTTGTTTGTATGCTTAGATTTTTTAAATAATGATTTTGTATTATTAAAAAAAAAACCAGAGGGTTTATTTTTTCATTTTGTGGAGGGTGGGGAGGAGCAGACTTCCAAACAGCTTTCTCTGCCTTCATTTTTCACAGCGGGGTGATTTCCTGTTCACTTGAGTTTACTGGATGACAGCAAGGTACAGTTTAAGACTATTTGTCCTGTTATCCATCACATTTGGTATGATAAATCCATTGTCATGAAATACAAACAACTTTGCCTACATCGTTTGAAAGACTTCAGAGTTAGAAACCATAAAAAGTGAGTGGCAAGAGCCCAACAAATGGGTCCAAAAAGCTGGATAAAAATGGCATTTTTTGTTCGTTTGGAAGTGAAACTATCTTATTCTATTTGTCCTAAGTTGCCTTTTTCTTCATGTTTTGTTGTTCATTACCATCTCTATTGATTTTCTATTGCTGCACGACAAACTATCACAACACCCATTTATGACCTTGAAGTTTCTGTGGGTCAGGAGTCTGGGTATGGCTTCGCTGGGTGCTTTGCTCAGGGGTTCAAAAGGGTGCAATGTAGCCAGGGCTGAGGTCTCATCTGAAATTCAGGGACTTCTTCCAAGCTTGTGGTTATTGGAAGAATTCAGTTCCTTGCACCTCCTTCTTCAAGACCAGTAGGATCTTCTCTGGTCTCAGGGATGGTCCAAGACACTTTAAAAGCCTCACCTGTTTAGGTCAGGCCCACCCAAGATGAGCTTCCATTTGATTAAATCAAAGTCAACAGATTAGGGATTCGAATTACAACTGCAAAAAATCCCCTCACCTTTGCCATATAATGTAACCTCTCAAAGGAATGGTGGCCATCATATTCACACGTCCCACCCACACTCAGGAGAAAGAAATTACACAAGGGTCATTGGAGGTCATCTTGAATTCTGTCTATTGCATCATATTTTTACACTGAGCTACCATGGACAAATGAGAAAATATAAGTAAGCAAAAAAAAAAAAAAAAAAAGTAAACAAATGGAAATGCTACCATCTAGAGATAATTTCTCTTAAGGGTTGACTTAGCGCTCTCCACTGTTCCCAAGTACATATGTATTTTGTAATGGGATTATGACATCCATACTCTTCTGGTCCTGACTTTTTTCCCCACTCCCACGTTTTAAAAATATCTTTCTATATCTACACATAATTATCTATTGCATCTATGTTAAAAGCTGTCATATGCTCCAATTTATGAAACTACTATAATTTATTTAAGTAGTACGCTATTTGGGGCAGGGTAGGTTAAATAAACTTTTATTTTTTTTAAGATTTTATTTATTTGTTTGATACAGAGAGAGAGATCACAAGTAGGCAGAGCAGCAGGCAGAGAGAGAGGGGTGAGCAGGCTCCCTGATGAGCAGAGAGCCCGACATGGGGCTCGATCCCAGGACTCTGAGGTCATGACCTGAGCTGAAGGCAGAGGCTTAACACACTGAGCCACCCAGGTGCCCCAAACTTTTTATTTTTGAATGGTTTTAGATTGACAAGACAATTGAGAATATACACAGATTATAGTTTATAGGACAGAGAGCTCTCATATTCCTCACACTAAAATAAGTTTCCCTTATTATTAACATCTTACCTTAGTATGGAACAATTTTTTATAATTAGTGAATGTCCATTGATAACATCATTATCCACACTTTATTCAGATTTCCTTGGTTTTTATGTAATATCTTTTTTCTGTTACAGGATCCCATTCAGGACACCATATTACATTTTGTCATCATGTCTCCTTAGGCTCGTCTGGACTGTGACAGTTCTCAGACTTCCCTTGTTTGTAACAATCTTGACAGTTTTGAGAAGTCTAATCTGATCCTTTGTAGAATGCATCTCAATTGGGATTTATGCAATGTTTTTCTCATGATTCGACTGAGGTTATATTTTGAGAAGGAAGACCATGGAAGTAAACTACCATTTTCATCCCATCGTACTAAGGATACACACTATCCACATGACTCATCACTACTGATGTTGACCTTGGTCCACCAGCTGGACTTGGGTTTGTCGTGTTTTTCCACTGTCAGTTTCTCTCCCCCTTTCCCCCTTTCCTCTGCCTTACTCTTTGGAAGAAAGTCAGTCTGTGAAGCCCACATTTCTGGAGCGAGGAGTCTGCTGCCCCGCCTTAGGGACAAAGTATCTACATGAATTATTTGAAATTCTTCTGCAGGACAGATGGGTCTCTTCTCCTCCACTTATTTACTTATTCAATCACTTATATCAGTATGGGCTTGTGGATAGTTATTTTATACTCTGGGTTATAATCCAATACTACTCTATTTTGTTCCACCTTTAGCCAATCAGCAGTTCTTTCTGTGCCTCTTCTCTGCAATGTGACCACTGTAGGTGCGGTCTTTGTTTCGTTGAGCGCATCCTTACTTTCTGGCCCGACAAAATGATCCTTGGCTTACCAAGGATACTTGTGTATTTCCTGCCCCAGTCCTAGAATCGGCGGTCTGCTAGTTTTTGACACTTGGATCATTTCCAGGATTTTTAAAAAACAATTCCTAAACAAGCCTGCAATGAACATCCTTGAAAATTTACAAATGGGTGTATTTGTTGGATGATTTCATTTGAATTATTAAAAAAAAAAAAAGAAAGGCAGAACCTATATAAAAAAAGGCTTTCTTTATATAAGAAAGCCTATATAAAGGCTTATATAAAGCCAGTGAAAAGATTTTGACCAAACCTCCCTATGTCGCCACTTTGGAAAATAGGCAGTTTCTATTAAGTTAAATGTTCATTGTCTGTATGACTAGCAATTCCAGGTGCAGAAAAAAAAAGCATGTCCACCAAAAATATTAGTACCAAAAATTCATAACAGTTTTATCTACAAAAGCCCAAAACTGGGACAGTCCCAGTGTCCATCAACAGGTGGATGTATAAACAAACTGTGGTAAATCCAGACCATGAAATATCACTGAGCCATGGAAAGAAATGACCTATTGATGTGTATAACAATGTACAAGCATCTCAAAAATATCCTAAGTAAAAGAAACCAGTCAGAAAAGAGTACACCCGTCGTCAGGATGGCCGAGCAGTCTAAGGCGCTGCGTTCAGAAAAGAGTACACCCAATATGGTTCCATTTGTATGAAAATCTAGAAAAGGTAAAACTAACCGGATAGAAAACTAACTAGTACTTGGGGCAGGGTGGGATGGGTGGGGGAGATTGGCTGCAATCTCAAAGGAATTTTTTTTTTTTTACTATTAACATATAATGTATTATTTGTTTCAGGGGTACAGATCTGTGAATCATCAGTCTTACACAGTTCACAGCACTCACCATAGTACATACCCCAATGTCCATCCCCAACCACCCCATGCCTGCTGCCCCCTCCCCTCCAACATCCCTTGGTTTGTTTCCTGAGATTAAGAGTTTCTTATGGTTTGTCTCCCTCTCTGGTTTCATCTTGTTTCATTTTTCCCCTCCCTTCCCCTATGATCCTCTGTCTTATTTCTCAAATTCTTCATACCAGTGAGATCATATGATAATTGTCTTTCTCTGATTGACTTATTTCACTTAGCATAATAGCCTCTAGTTCCATTCACGTTGTTGCAAATGGCAAGATTTTTGGATTTTTGATGGCTGCATAGTATTCCATTGTGTATTTATACACCACATCTTTTTTTATCCATTCATCTGTTGATGGACATCTAGGCTCTTTCCATAGTTTGGCTATTGTGGACGTTGCTGTTATAAACATTCAGGTGCATGTGCCCCTTCAGATCACCACATTTGTATCTTTGGGGTAAATACCCAGTAGTGTGATTGCTAGGTCACAGGGTAGCTCTATGTTCAACTTTTTGAGGAACCTCCATGCTGTTTTCCAGAGTGGCTGCACCAGCTTGCATTCCTACCAACAGTGTAGGAGGTTCCCTCAAGGGAACTTTTTAGGGTGCGGAAATTTTCTAGATCCGGGTTATCAGGTTTATACGTATGTCAGAACTCTGAAGGGTGCGCTTAAAATGGGTGCATTTTACAGTATGGAAATTACACCTCAATAAAGCCGATTTAAAGAAAACAACAAAACTGAGTCCGGATTGCTGGGAAAAAACCCTGCCTTGAAAGGAATAGGCAGGGAGGGAGGCCCCTGCCCTGGGGCGGGCCTTCTCAGGGCAGGGGGTGGGGCCTCTGCCTCTCCTCTCACCCCCTTCACCAACCACAGACTCTAATTCTGATCCTGCCCTGGGCCCTTCTCACTGCCTGACTTCCTGCTGGATGACAGAAGGGATCTCACAGGCTGAAGGAGTCAGCTGCGGGGGCTGGGCTTAGAGAGGAGGAGGCTCCCCCTGCAGTCGGCAAACCCGGGAGGCTGGAGATGGAGGCTGGAGATGCTTGTGCCACGTCTGCTTGCTGGGGCGCAGGAGAAGGGCTGTAGAGTGTCGGGACCCCGGCAACTCTGCCGCAGAACACCCCCGAAAAAACTTGGCAAAAATGTGAGTGCCTCACTGCCGGTGCAAATGGACAGAGGTTTGTTTGCACAGGGCCACTTAGGGTGGGCTGCCGGCTGAGGAGTGAGCCTCTGGTCCTGCCACAAACAGCAGCAACGTGATATCTCAAAGAGGAGACAGCACCAGGGGCTCCGGGGGACAGCAGGTCCAGGTGATGCGGCAGAAGTGGCTCTCAGAGGCCGTCAGAGAGACCAGGATCTGAGACTCTGGTCTTAGGGACACGACTGAGGGTCCCCTTCCACCTAAGTGCCGGGATGGTAAGCGATGTCTAGGACCAACTTATGGAGATGGGAAGGGGAGTCTTAGCAGAGTGGGAGACTGGGACATTTGTAAGAGCCCAGATCTGCTCCCCGACAAGCAGAATTTTGAGATCTGAGATATTTATGCAACCGAGCTCACTCACTCCTGCGTGAACCTTTGTGGCGGCCTTCAGTGAGTCAGACGCTCTATTAGTCACTGGGGATTAAGCAGGGGCAAAACAGAAAAATCCCAGCTATCACAGGACGCCCCTTCCGTGACAGCTCTGTGCTGTCATTTCACCCGGAGGTGGGTGCTTTGGAGGAAGATGGGGAGGGGTGAGGAGAACGGGGGAGACACGTCAGTAGGGCTGGTCAGCACCCCCCCACCACTGGAGGAGGCGACACTTGAGCCGCCCACTTTGTACCCACAGGCTGGAGAAGCCTGGAGCATACTGGTTCCAGGACCAGTTCCGAGTGGGGCCGTTTCTGGGTCAAAAAAGCATAATCACATTAAGGCTTTTGCTAATACCGCTAAGTTATCCAGAGAGTTTCCGAGGTTGCCTTCTCAAAGGAAGGGGAGAAATGCTATGTGCTTTCGGAGTTCTTTGGAGAGTTTAAAGAGTACGTGTGCGCGTATGTGGTGGGACGATGCCTCCTTGCTCAAATGCTATCTCAGAAGGCACGGTTCAAGTCCATTTCTTCCCACTCACGCCAGACCAAAGACTTTAGGAGCTAACCATTCTCGCGGCTGAAACACCAGTGGGGAGGGCCTGCGTTTCTATCCCAGCTCTGCCATTCATCCACTCTGCTGCAACTTTGAACAACTTTGCCTACAGCTATGTAAGCCTCCGTTTTCTCATCTGGAAAATGGGCCTTCTAAAATGCTTAGCTCAGAGGGTTGTGTGAGGGTTGAAGGAGATGATCCAAACCAGGCGCCCCGCAGAGCACCCAGCACATAGTAAGTGGCCTTGATCTTCATTCTGCAAAGTCAGCAGTACTGGGAGGGTCAGAAGCAGCCCCAAGCACAGGGCAGTGTGCTCCCTCGTGGACACAGAGACACCGTGGGCCTGCTCCGCCCCTGCTTCCAGACATCAGTCAGTCATTGAAGTTCAGATGTTGTCTGCTAAGGTTTTCTATCTGGTTTTTACCTGCGCATGAGCTAACCCAACTTTTTTGGTTTTTTTTAAGATTTTATTTATTTATTTGACAGACAGAGATCATAAGTAGGCAGAGAGGCAGGCAGATAGAGAAGGGGAAGCAGGCGTCCGCTGAGCAGAGAGCCTGATGCGGGGCTCGATCCCAGGATCCCGAGATCATGACCTGAGCTGAAGGCAGAGGCTTTAACCCACTGAGCCACCCAGGTGCCCAAGCTTATCCAACTTTAAAAAGACCCCCAAATGATATGCATATCTGTGTCTGTGTGTGTGTATGATTTTTTTTCTCTTAGGAAAAGGAACAAGGATTTTTCCACACACCCCTAAGCAAAACCAGCTGAGCC
Source organism: Mustela erminea (assembly GCF_009829155.1). Lineage (NCBI taxonomy): Eukaryota > Metazoa > Chordata > Mammalia > Carnivora > Mustelidae > Mustela > Mustela erminea. Next base: position 95,787,435 of record NC_045622.1, read on the forward strand.
GAGTTAACTCAAACTTCTCAAAAACCATTCACCTCTGCACTTTGACCAGATATGGAATGCTTCAACCCTAAAGTATTCTGGAGGCGGGGCGGGGGGGGGAGAGGGGGCTGTCAGAAAACCCACAAGTGATTTGGAACAGGGTCAGAGTGAAATCATCGTGAGTCCAAGCACATTTCAGCCACCAGACTCGGCAAGTTTTCATTGTTTACTTGCATCTGTTTGTGGTTTTTGTTTTTTTTTTTTAGACTCAAAATGCAGATACAGCCATTATTTTACTTGGAACTCAGACATGAAATGTTCTGCCCCACCCTCCCCGCATACTTTGTATCACAACAACCACTTCTCCCACCTGCTGGTGTCTCTCCTTGTGCCAAGGTCCCCGGACTAGGCAATCACACTTCAGCGCTTCTTTAAACTTCATACCAGAAGATGAGCTGCTCCCTCATACTCACCTGTCCTCCTCCCCACCTCAGGGTGCCATGTCCACAGCAGGAAACCCTAATCTGGAAAACCCTTCTGAGCCTGAGCCGTGGAAGGGGACAGCTCCCAAACGCTGATTTGTGAACCGAGTTTTCACGCATCCCTGGTGAGGTTAGAGAAACAGGAATGATACAGAGAGGTTTCTGGAACACCAAACGTATTCCACGTCTCACTCGTAAACCATGTCCTTGTTACTTTTTGTTTTCAAATATTATTTTATGAGAGTTAGTGAAAATAGATGGAGGTGAGTTGTGGTTTTTTGCTTTTTTTTTATACTGTCCTACTTTAGCAAAATAAAAAGTTGGCAAACTTAAGCTCATCGAAATACATTCTGAGATCTTCCCAGTCTACAAGCTACACAAGTCTGGGAATCACCGGGAAAAAGAGACAGCCTCGCGCGTGTCCTGAAGATGCACGTGAACTGGATATGTGTTCCGTGCTGGGCTCCTGCACGCCATTTCCTCCCACTCTTGCGACCACACTGTGGCCAGGGTGACGGCTGTTCCATGTGATGAGTGAGGCTTCTTACCAGTTAAGTGTGTTAAGTGACTTGCCCAAGACCACTTAGCTAGGAAGGGGGAGAGGGGTGAGTCGGGATTTGAACCCTGGCTGCCAGAAATTCCATCCAGCGTGGCCTCCTCTACCTCACGACGTCTGGTCCTGCCTTCCCTCAGCAACAATGAATTCAGAAAAGCATCTAAAATCGACGTGGTGAAGAGTCTTCTTCAGAAAGCCTCTGTAAATAAATACATTCATAGATCAAAAACAAACCCTTCCATCCACCGACAGAGAGAGAAGGAGATGGACTATGGTACTGCGTGGCTGATGCACTTTCAGTAAACACAAGGGCTGAAATCAAGAAAGTGTCAGTGCTGAATGGTCAGGAGAGCTGATTCATAACACGAAGGGGCAGAGGCGGGTCCTGGCACATTAGCTGCCCTCTTCAGACGCGCAGTCCTCAGAACAGGAACCGGACGCGGCAGCGGCTGCCTCATTATCAGACAAGGATAAAGAAAGTGACAGTCTAGGGAAAAACAAGAGTGATTAAGGGATGGAAGAAGCCATGAGTAAAGATGAAGAAATAATTATAGAGCTTAGCTAACTCATAAATCAAGAACGATCATTCCATCTACAAGCACCAGCAAGGTGAAAAGAACCAAAGCAAAAGATGGGCTGTTTAGGGTACATTAAAAGAAATGGAACAATGGCCGGAATTAAGAGAGTGTTAAAAGCCCCAAGTCAGGGACAAGATGAGTCACTGTGAAAAATCCACCTCCCCAGGGGAACGGGCCAAAGCCTCAGGGCGGTAGAAGTGCCGAGGAGATTGGAGATACCGGTGGGGAGCAGTCCCGCTCTGGGCCCTGCAGGACAATGATCTCCCACCGGAGTCTTTTCCTCTGGCCTCTTTCACACCTTCACTCCTCCTCCTCCACTTCAGGAAGACAGGATGACAATTCGAGGAGAAAAACAGAGCCAACAAATATCACAAGCTGTCATAACATAAGCCGGGATGGGTCTGACCTGGGGCCATGACAGAGGAGCACTAATGATCTCCGAGAAACCAGTCCCATTTCAGAGTGATCCTGGGGACGCAGGCCCTCGCAGGCTTTCCCCTGGAGCCCTGCAGGGAACTGGGTGACCCAGGCTTATTTGTCCAAAACCAGCTGTCGCAGGATTAACTGCTAGCTCAAAAGGGGTTCGCTCCCCATCACTGTAGGCAGAGGAAGGTGAGATCTGGGCAGAGTTTCAGCCTCCATCAGCCTCTGGAATGTTTTGCCTATACATGGTTTTTTATAAAGCCCTAAAAATGCCTGAGAAATGCTTGGGTCCTGACACCCAGAAAAGGATAGAAGACAAGGTTTTTGTCTGCTTCCCACTGAGAACAAGTCAATTGGGCCAAACTGGGAAGAAGAGGTCCTCATCCTGAAAAGCCTCCCAGAACAGGAATTGGTTCAGGAGTTCAAAGGTTAAAATGTAGATTCAGGGGAGAGTCTAGAGCTTGGACATGTGAGAGAGCAGGTGAAGGATAGCTCCTTCTTGAGAGCGCACAGAACCCTAGGGGAGACTGACCAAAAGCAACAGAGGTGGAAAAACCTAGAAACCTGGTCAAGCTTGTATTCCAAGGACCCCGTTACAAGTTTGTTGCATTGTCCTGCCTATCACTGATGTTCCCTGGAGATTTAGCATCCCAGTGCAACTAAATAAACTAAATAGTGCAACTAAATAAACATAAAAACAATGGGAAGATAGGCTCAAAGAATCACGGGAGCTAACTAAGGCACAAGGCAGAAGTGATAAGCAGACAGAGGGCAGGGAACCGGACTACAGATCCTAGAGAATGTTCTCCCCACATAGCTCCAAGCATTTAAAGGATAAATGATGACAGCTAAAAAGTCAGGCATTTTAGGGCACCTGAGTGGCTCAGTTGGTTGGGCGACTGCCTTCAGCTCAGGTCATGATGCTGGAGCCCCGGGATCCAGTCTGGCATCCGGCTCCCGGCTCTGCGGGGAGCCTGCTTCTCCCTCCCTATCTTGCTTTCTCTCTCTCTCAAATAAATAAATAAAATCTTTTAAAAAAGGGCATTTTAAAATAGTGACAACCCTCAGAAGGAGTGGTTCCATCTTTTTTTCAATTTCTCTCCTTGGTCTCTTGGTAATTGATTAAGATAGATTGATTGACTGATTTTACTTCATAAAACGGGCAGTCCAAGTTTTTAGTCTGACCTGCTTCTCAGAATGGCCTGCTGGCTTTAAGTGAGCTAAAGGGAAGTAATGGAATACCCTGGTTGGGAACGTCGTGTCCAGCCACTGGACCCGGCTGGCCCCACGGTGGGGCTTGCCAGGTGGCACCCTGGGCGCTTCCTCTCAGGGACCACCTTTGCAGGCTAGCATTCATTCCCCAAACCAGCGGTCACCTAGTACTGACGGCAGGCAAGGCACATAGTCGGCCTCTGCGTGAGAAACAAAACCACACAGGACGCAGGAATCGGAGGTCCTTTAGGACGGGGGGTGGGGGTGTAGCATTTGTTTGGGGTTTTTTTCCTATCCCTCAGTAACTACCCCTAAGAAGAGGGATACTGCAAGCCACCATGAGTCATTTGCTAGTTAGTGTAAGTGAAGGCTCAGGAATGAAGTTAGTGTAAGCGTTGAGAATGAGAGAGAGAGAGAGAGAGCAAGAAGACACAGGTCTGTAGGAGGAGGCCCCATCTGGGGAATGGACAGGAAGGACGTGGGAAGACCAGAGGAACCGAAGACAAGCCATGTAACTTCGAGAACTAATTAAACACGTACGTGCATGCACACACATACACACACATACACAGAGGATAAAAACTGACAAGGCTCCTCCTTGGAGCCGGGGATGAAAGCTATAAGCCCGAACCCACAGGGTTACCGCGTGCCTGCGAGAGCACAGGAGGCAGGTGAATGTGAACACGGATCTGTAAAACCATGTGACAAATGTTACAATAAAGTTAAAGACAGGGATAATGGATGTGATTTTTAAATGAACCGTGCATTCGATAATGGATTTGTACCCAAATTAAAAATCCTGACTATGACAATTCTACTGCAGCTCTGTGAGAGTATGTCCTGACCTTGGAAAATATACACAGAAGTATTTCCGGTTAAAGCGATTGTTTTAAAGGCACATCTGAAGAGCACAGAGGATGGAAGACTGACTGCAAGGGGTGAGGAGGCGGGGAAAGGAAAGAGGCTTCACCAAGGATTTGACTACTGAGTATGGTGTGCAAAAGAGAAGGGGTTCATGAGAAGAGGGGTTGTCCTAGAAATTGAGTTCAGCAATGTATAAAAAATATAATACATCATGATCAAGCTAGGCTGATCCTAAGAATGCAAGAGTGATTTAACATTGGGAAAGCTATTAATGTAATTCACCACATTAACGGATAAAGAAGGAAAACTGTATGATTATCTAAATAATTGTAGAAAAAACATTTGCTAAAATTAAGCACCAATTCATAATGAAACTTTCTACCTGAGAGAATTTTTTTTTTTACCAAATAAGTACAGCAAACATCATTCTTCAAACATCATTCTTGAAGATGAAATGTTAGAAGCATTCTTTAAAAATCAGGAACAAGACAAAAATGTCTGCAAGTCTTCTTTCCAGCATTGTACTTGAGGTCCTATCCAGTACAATAAGAAAAGAAAAAAAATTAAAATGTGTAAGTTTTGGAAAACAAAAAACAAGACTGACATTATTATAGATAATATAGTTGTTTACTAGAAAACACAAAAGATTTTATAGATAAGTTACTGGAGTTAATTTTTTAAAGTTTAACAAGGTGGGTGGATAATATGAATCAATTGCATTTCTAAACTCCAACAATAAACAGAAGGCATAATTTCAAAAGATGCTAATTATAATAGCAACCAAAATTAAGGTACATGGGAATACACATGATGTAAGGTGTGGAAGACCTTTATAAAAAAAAACAACTAACTTTATTGAAAGGCATTAGATAAGAGTTAAGTAAATGGAGAGATGAACCATATTCATGGATAAAAAGTCATAATGTAAAAATGATGTCAGTTCTCTTCCAGCTGATCCTATTGAGTCAACTCAAGTCCTTATCTCAAGAGGTGTTTTCAAGTTACTTGACAAGATAATTCTAAAACTTATATGGAAGGTAGAGTCCTAGAACTAGTCAAGATATTCTTGAATAGAGAATAAGGTGTAGAGAACTTTTCTACTATATATAAAAACATAATATAAAGTAAGGAATATAGTGTGGTATAGATATAGGGACAGACAAATTCTCCAAAGGAATGGAACAAAATACTCCAAAGCAGACCTACTTGAAACCTTGGAAAACCCTATGGAAACTTGATTTATGACAGATGACACAGCAGACCACCAGAGACAGGATGAATTATCTATTAAATGGTGCCCATAATTTATTGTTCATGTGGGGAGAGGGGAAAGAAGATGGACCTCTATCTCACACCATATCCTAAATGAATTCTGTGTAAATTAAAAGCAAAACATACAAGGTAACACTTTTAAATTTTTAGAAAAAAACATAGAATTTCTTTAAGAAATCAAAAAGAGAAGGACTTCTTATACAAGGTAAAAAATATGTTAATCATAAAACAAAAGACTGACATATTAGAATATATTTTTATCAAAATATATCTTAAATGGGGCATTTAGGTGGCTCAGTTGGTTAAGTATCAACTCTTAACTTCAGCTCAGGTCAATGATCTCAGGGTCATGAGATCGAGCCCCAGGTCACACTCTGAGTTGGGCATGGAGCCTGTTTAAGATTCTCTTTCCCTTTCCCTCTGCCCCTCCCCCCCCAAATAAAGATATATAGAGATATTTTAAAGAAAGTGAGAAGGCAAGCCACAAAATGGGAGAGGATGTCTGTAATGCATTAACTGACCAATTAATATATAAGAAATTTTTCCTATAGCTGTCTGCATGCTCATTTCCTTGTCTCTTTCAGAACCTTTACTCAAATGTCATGTTTTTAATAAAACCTTCCCTGACCACTGTTTAAAAAACTGCAAGTTCACCACCACTCCTGGCCCTGCCTATTGGCCTTTCCTGCATTATTTTTAGCCGTAACATTTATCATTACCATACATACTATATATGAGACTAAATAATTTAATTGCCTATCTCCCCTTCTCCTCAGCAGACTGTAAACTCTGAAAGGAGACCAGGAATTTTGATCTCTTGTGTTCATGGCTGCATTCCCAGCATACAGAAGAGAGCACATAGCAGGTTCTCAATAAATGTGCATTGACTACAAACACTTACAAACCAATAACAAAAATACCAAAAACCCAACAGAAAAATCAGCCACGGGCTTAAACAAGGCATCTCAGAAAGAAAAGAGAGAAAAAAAACCACAACTTGTCAATAAAAGTAAAGTAAAAAGGTGCTTGAATTTACGAATAGTCAGGGAAATGCAAATTAGGGCCAAAATGAGATACTCTTTTGCACTCAGCAGATTGGCAAGCGTTAAGAATCCTGACAATACTAAGTATCCGCATGGATGAGGGGCACAGGAAACTTGTACACTTCCTCAGGGGAGTGTGAATTATTTCCCTCTTTAGAAAACAATTGGGGATTATCTTGTAAAATGAACATGTGCTTAGCCTGCCTATCGGTTTCTCTGTTCTTAGGTTTATACCCTGGAATAATGCCACTCAAGGTGCAGCCCAGAGACTGGTGCCAGGAAGTAAATGATCTGTGATAAGCCCTCATGAGACAAGTACAAAAATTGAAAGTCAGCATTTAGAAAATGCAACAGCAACTTGCTGTTGCCAACTTCTATTTATGTTTCAGACATTTTTTATCATAGTAAAATAGATGTAACATAGAAGTTGACCATTCAGGGGCACCTGGGTGGCTCAGTCGGTTAAGCGGCTGCCTCTTGATTTCAGCGCAGGGCATGATCTTGGGGTCCTGGGATCGAGCCCTGCATCAGGCTCTGCGCTCAGCAGGAAGTCTGCTTGAGATTCTCCCTCTCCCTCTGACTCACCAACTGCTTACTCTCTTCTCTAAAATAAATAAATACATCTTTTTTTTTTTTAATGGGCCATTTAAAACCATTTTTAAGTGTGTAGCTCGGTGGCATTAAGTCCATACACACTGTTGTGCAACCACCACCACCATTCATCTCTGGAACATTCTCATGACCTTCCCCAACAGAAATCCCACACCCATTGAACAACAACTTCTCATTCTCCCTGCCCTCTCAGCTCCCAGCAACCATTCCACTTTCTATCTCAGTGAATTTGACTCTTCGAGGTACCTCACAGGAGTGGAATCATAGACTATTTGTCCTTTTGTGATTGGATTATTTCACTTAATTTAATGTCCTCATGCTTCGTCCTTGTGGTAGCACGTGTCAGGACTTCCTTCCTCTTTAAGGGCTGACTGATAGTCCATTGACTATACACACATTTCATTTATCCATTCATCCATCAGTGAACAGTTGGGCTGTTTCTATCTTTTGTCTATTTTAATTAACGGCCACAACATATTTACTGAAATATGTGTCTTTGCATATAATAACATTTCATTTTCCAGGGAATCATGTTCATGGTATTTTACGTAAGTATCAGTCTGGCACAGATAGGAAAACAAGTTCCACTCTACCCACAGATAGTTCAAGAAGCACCATCCTGGAGTAAAGGCTTCCAAACTTTTCTAAAAACCATAGTGAGAAAACTCTTCATAGCACAAACCTAACCGAAAAGGAAGTTTCACGAAGCAATACTTCACATGAAATGCACTAACGTCGTTATAGCTCTCTTTCGTTAAAAAAAAAAAAAATCATGGTTGAATCTATTAAATTGATTTCACAGCCCACTAAAGATCATGAATCTCAGTTAGGAAAGCCGTGCTCTCGAGAAATCCGTCCACAGGTGTGTCAGGAGCTATGTGAAAGAATATTCCCAGTAGCGTGCTTCAGAGAAGCCAAAAAAAAAAAAAAAAAAAAAAAAAAAAATACCATCCAAACATCCATCAATAGGAAGCTAAACAAATAAATTGTGATATATTCACCTAATAGAATATTACAGGGGCCCAATCAATGTTTATTGAATGAATTAATAAACAGCTGTGAAAATGAGCTATTTGGATGAATCTTAGAAATACAATGCAGAGTGGACAAAGCAAATCACAGTCAGCTCTATGCTGAATGAAACCATTTTTTTTCTTTCTTTTTTTTTTTTTTAAAGATTTTATTTATTTATTGGAACAGAGAGAGATCACAGCAGGCCGAGAAGCAGACGGCGGCAGGGGGTGGGGGGTGGGGGAAGCAGGCTCCCTGCTGATCAGGGAGCCCGATGCGGGGCTCCAGCCCAGGACCCTGGGATCATGACCTGAGCCGAAGGCAGAGGCTTAACCCAGTAAGTCACCCAGGCGCCCTGAAACCATTGTTTTAATAAAAATTTTACATATTTATTTGAGAGAGAGAGAGAGAGAGACAAACGTAGTGACAGAGAGCTCCAGTGGGGAGGAGAGGCTCTCCATTGAGCAGGGAGCCCACACGGGAATCGATCCCGGAATCCGAGGATCATGACCTGAGCTCAAGGCAGATGTTTAACCGACTGAGCCACCCAGGCACCCTGAATGAAACCATTTTCTAAAAGCTAAAAATTTTAAAAATAAATAAAATAAAAGCTAAATAATTCAGGTGCCTGGGTGGCTCAGCTGGTTAAGCGTCTGCCTTCACCTCAAGTCATGATCCCGTGGTTCTGGGATCAAGCCCCATGTTGGGCTCCCTGCTCAGCAGGGAACCTGCTTCTCTCTCTGCCCCTTCTCCCACTCATGTGCTCTCCCTCTCTCTCAAAAAAATAAAATCTTTTTAAAATTAAAAAAAAAAAAGCTAAATAGATCAAGCAATGCTAAACATTACATTGTTAAGGGGTGCATACATGTGATGAAACAATCTTAAGAAGGAAGGGAATGATAGGGGCTCCTGGATGGCTCAGTGGGTTAAGCCTCTGCCTTCGGCTCAGGTCATGATCCCAGGGTCCTGGGATCAAGCCCTGCATTGGGTTCCCTGATCAGCAGGGAGCCTGCTTCCCCCCCCTCTCTGCCTGCTTCTCTTAAATCTTAAAGATTTAAAGAAGAAGAAGAAAAAAAATGGTTTCATTCATGATCTCTGTCTGTGATCTCTGTCAAATAAATAAAATCTTTTTTTTAAGAGTTTATAAAAAAGAAGAAGAAAGGGAATGATAAACACAAAATTCAGGACAGTGGGTACCTCTGAGGTAGGGGCAAAGGGCAAGACTGAGGAGGAGCTTGCAGGTAGCTAACAGAACTGGAAACATTATTGCACTGGGCAGTTTACAAATGTTCCTTTTATTATTATACTTTGTAGCTAGATATACACTGTATGTATTCTTTTAGCTATCAAACACCTTTTATAGAACTGAAATTGATGCAATTGGAGGACAGAGAATTCTACCCACATTAAGCAAGTCACCTCTTTCATTGATACAGCAAAATATCAATACAATGGGCCCCCTGAGCTTCTTCCAAGACTTTGGGAAAAGAGCTGATAAGCATCTGAGGGTCAGCCTGGAAGGAACAGTATCAAGGCAAGGCACTGGCTCACATCCCATCCCCTTACAGAGCAACTACTCCAAATCTCCTTGTACTCATCCAGCAAACCTCCACCCCTCACCGCTTCCAACGGCCGCAGAGTGCACTTCTGCATCACTAGCTGTTGGCTGCTCTTAGAGTTCTGGTTTGGGGAGCTCAGGGAGGCAACAGAAGACTCCCGACGCCTCAGACGTCAGGATCCATGCCTTTATTCGTGCCCGTATTTCTAACGTTCACCCCAGGGCGCCGGCGTACTGGGCATGGGGTAGGTGTTTCCTGGTATAAACAGATGAAGCACTTGGTGAAAGAATAAATAACTATTGCAATTAATCTGGACCGCTTCTGTCATGGCCGACCTACGCAATCACAGCAGGTTGTCCAGACTCATTAGCTACCTGGGACAGCTCTACGGGCACAGCTTCCCAAAACGTATTCGTGAATTGAAGATCTGATAGAGGAGGGAAGATAAGCTCACTGAATAGAAGTGGGGAAGTGGTCAGCTTTAAAACAAAAAACGAGAAATCCTGGGGATTTTAAGAGTTTCATGGTGCCTATCAGTAAATCGGTGATTGTCTCTTTTATCCCCACTTCAGCTTTTATCATGGTTAACCACGAAGTGTCGTGACCACAGAATAACCTAACACGGGATGTGGAGGCAGGGCGAGGGTTTGAATCCCGGTGCCTCCGTTTCCTGGGTAGGTTTGGACGCATGACTTCACCTCTCTGTACCTCGGTGTTCTCATCTGTAAAACAGAGATGGCAGTGGCATACAGACCTTACAGAGCTGTAATGACCACAAGTAATTAAGCGAGTTGCTATTCGCAGAGAGAACAGTGCCTGGCACAGAGCGAGCACCGTATTTATCGTTAAAGAAAATGCTTCCCAGATTGACAAATATTCTCTCGCCTGCCCACACGCCTCCTGTGCTCTTGGTGTCTCTCCTGTGTGGGCACTCAGGCTTCCACGTGGGTAAGGGATTTCCATGGCCTTTTCCATGGGAAGCCTGAAGAGCTTCTGCCTTTCTGGAGCTTGGCTCTAGGACCCCTTACTTACTGTGCCTAAAGTCCTACGGTCCTTGCTGATCTTGTCTAAGAGCATCGCATCTAACACATATGGTGTCCTGACATTCTTCCTTCATGACGCCTACCCTGCTGCCTTTCTTTTCCACCCTCCCCGTCTCTGCTCTCTCTGGCCTCCTCAGAGAGCCCTTCTTCACAGCCTCCTAGCACATTTCCCTCCAGTCTCTCTGTTCCTGCCCATTCATCCTTGGCCCTGGGGACACATTAGACCCTTTGCACAGCATTCTCATCCACCCGCCTCTGCTCAGACTCACCCTTCCCTGGCCACTTTACAAAGTGATGTTCAAATGCCTCAGCTTGACTATCAAGACCTCTGGGTCACCTTTAGCCCTTTCTCACTCCCTGCTTGCCTACACAGACTTCTTTTCTTCTAAATAGCCAGATTGGTCTATTGATTGCCTCCCTGTGGGTCATACATACACCCACCCGGACAACACCACTTCCTTCACTCCCGAGCCTGGAATGCTCTTCCCATGACTTCAAGGTCTGTGAAAGACACTCTTGAGAAGTGAGGAAAAGGCACCAAAATGGAGACTGGGGAATATCAAAAGCAGATTTTGCATTTCTAACTTGACTTGGCCATGATCCCAGGAATGGGGGAAGGATTCTCTCCCTCCTCTTCCTCCTCCTCCTAGAATGGCATAGAGCATGGTGATTAAGATCACGGGCTCTGGCTCTGTTAATTCCTGGCTGAACAAGTTCCTTATCTGTTCTGTGCCTCAGTTTTCCTCATCTGTAAGCAGGAGGTAGCAACCCTTTGCCTTTTACCCAGTACCTTCTGGAATGGATGTGGCCGTGTGCATGACCATCCCCCTTCAAGAGGGAGACACTTAATCCCCAACTGCAGGAGTGATGGCCACTGGCTGCTCATACGGAGTTCCCCCCAGAACGGACCTTGACCAAAGGAAGCAGCACTGCTCAAGGCCATGTCCCCTCCCTGAGGAAGCCTGCTTCCTGCACAGAGGCAGTCGGCAGGGCTGGCCCTGGCCAGCCTCACCTTGATGAGACAACTCTAAGCGGGCATGCCAGCTTCTAATCTCCCCACAAAATCTCCTGAGGTCCCTGTTGTGACTGCATCAGAGACCAACTTCTCTCTCTGCCCACTCCAGCTTCCTTTCCTTTTCCTCGCAGGTGTTGTTCCCAAAACTACCCCTCAAAAAACTGCCTGCATGCAAATCTCTGCTTCAAAGTCTGTTTCCCAGGAAACCTGACCTACAACAGGTGGTTGGTCTAGGAAAGCAGTCTCAAAACTGGGATTTGGGAGCAGAACTGCTTGCTAGCTGACTGGCTCTAAGGACCCTATTACTGATGGCAGGTGGTGCACAGAGAGCTCTGGCACATGGCTGGAGTGCAGTTGCCCAAACTTTCATTGCTGGTGACCTGGGATAGGACACAGGTGAACACTGGCGCCTGGGGGGTGCAGCATCTCAAGCGTTTCGGAGGTTCTGGTAAGTACTATTTGTAAAGAATATTGAATGAGAGGGCTGTTGCTGGGGGTGGCAGGGGATTGATTCGCTGGAGAAAGACACTGAAAGCCCCAGAATGATTAATCACCAATATAGGGCAGAGTGGAAGAGCTTGAGGCCATCTTCGGCAGCATATAGAGAGACTCTCCATCTCCTGCACTGGAGGGCAGAGAAAATGAAGGATCAGGCCCGGCACTTAATTATAGGAGGAACAGGACTCCCAAGAAGATTGAATCCTCAACTCCAGCGGATCCTCTGTGCCAAGATCGAGGCCTGATTAGAAAGAATGGGACCCTGAGAGTCTCACGAGGCTGCAGGCAAGACTGGTCAGCACTCTAGGCATCACGAGGTTTAGCTGAAACTGGAACATCTGTCCAAGCTCATTGTCATGACTTTTGCAGCCCTTAGGAGATCCTTTCCCAAGCTCAACTATGCAGTTGCTAGCAGGCCTTTGTACCTTTCCCTGTGTCCTGTTTGTCCTCTCCACATAGCAGCTAGTGACAGGAGGGAGGGAGGGAGGAAGACAGGGAGAGAGAGTGACAAGGCACCAGGGATTCTTACATGGAAGCCGTAGCCTTTCTGGGCTCTAACCTTGGATGGGCCATCCCATCCATCTGCTATTTTCTATGGATTAGCAGGAAACCACTAGGTCCAGTCTACACTTAAGGGGATAATACATGAGGGAGGGAGTGCCAGGAGGCAGGGGTCATGGGGGACCACCTTAGAGGCTGCCAACCGCAACTGGCAGACCTTTTCAGGTTCTGGAGATAGTGCGTCCCATGCTTGAAGACACCCATTTACTTACTGACAAAGAAGACTGTCAGCTTTCAGTCAAGCCTGGCTATGGTGCAAGTGACCCATCATAAGCACCTATGATGGGAAAAGACACTGGATGGAGTTTATGGCAAACCCTGAGAAGAGTCACAAAGCAGTTCCCTAATATTCTGGATCAAGGCCATATCCTCTAGAACAGAGGACTGTGTTTCTCATTCAAAAAACAGCAACCTATGTTCTACTGAGCTCCGGTAGACACAGAGCCCTTGGTTATGGGACATTAAGTGACTGTGAAGTCAAAATGCTCCATCCCAGGCTGGGTCTGTCAGACTCACCAAGTCCAAAGACATTTGGGCTCAGAGCTCCCCCATCATAAGATGGAGGCAGCATATCCAGGATCAAGCCTGGGCCGAGCATGCAGGCATAAGTAAGCTTCATGAGTAGGAGGCTCAGACTCCCATGTACCCCTCCCTCAGTTCACACCAGGGACCACATGGGGGATCAGTTATGGCCAGGAGATGACAAAGGGAAAAGGCTGGGCGTAGGTCACAGATGAGTCAGCTCAGTATGTGGGTGCAAAGTGAAAATGGACCGTGGCTGCACACAGCCCCACTCAGTGAGGGGTGGGGGAAAGTGGTGGTTCTGAAGGTAACAGTGAAGGGAAATCCTTTAGATGGTGTACAGAGAAAAATGGCCTGAAATTAGACTATATAGTGACTCAAAGGCAGGTGTGATTGGTTGATTCATTGGTCAAGGGTCTGGAAGAAGAAAGAACAGAAGGTTAGGGACAAAGGGATCTGGGAAAGAGGTGGGCAGATGAATCTATGGGGCTGTGCATGACGTGTGAAGCTCTTACTCCATGCTAACAGCCATCAAAGGTCACCCACCATGGAAAGGACACCAAACAACCAAGTAGGCAGAATTTTACGGGTTGTTGATGTCAGCTAGGCTCTACCACCATCCACCCCGGTACTGGCACAAACAGAGCAGGAATGAAAGCTGTGCATGAGCCCAACAGCATAAGCTCCCACTCAGCAAGAAACCGCTCTAGTAGGGACACCTGGGTGGCTCAGTCGGTTGAGCCGCTGCCTTTGGCTTGGGTCCTGGGCTCGAGTCCCACGTCGGGCTCCTTCCTCAGCAGGGACCCTGCTTCTCTCTCTGCCTGTGCCTGCCATTCTGCCTCCTTGTACTCTCTCTCTCTCTCTCTCTCTCTAACAAATAAATAAAATCTTTAAAAAGAAAGAAAGAAACCGCTCTAGCTACTGCTGCTGCCAAATATCAATGTACCAGCAACAGAGACCAATGCTGGGTTCCTTACATGGCCCCATCCTTCCAGGAAAGCAACGTGAACTTGTTGGGAAATTGAATACACCATAACCCTTCCAAACTGATTAGGGCAGCAAACTAAAATGAACACATGTTCCATGCATGAATTTGCTTGACTATAGACAGAATGTTTGATACACTGAAACAGAATCTCACATAATGTTGTATGAGACCAAAGGGCCCATGAAAGAGGTATGGCTATGGATATATGATCACAGGATCCCTGGCCCATGGCATATTGCAGTACTCAGAAGCTGCTGGCCTCCCAGGGTGATAGAATGGCCTTTTGAAAGTACAACTGAGATACAGCTCAGAAATAATGCCCTGTGAAGACGGAACACCAGCCTCCAGGACATAATTTAGAGCCTACATCAGTGACCATTTTATGGTGCTGTGTCCCAATTAAGGTGGAATACATGGGTCTGGGGACTGAGGGGTGAAGGTAGGAGTGGCTCTGCTTATCATTACTCCCCGTGACCTCAGCTCAAGGAGTCTAGAGGTCTTGATCCCTAGAAGGTTCCTTCTATCAGGGATGCAGTAATCCAGTTAAACTTTCGGCTGCCCAGCCAATTTAAGTTTCTTGTGCTAAGAGACCAGTGGGGAAGGAAAGGGCTCACCTTCCTGGAACGAGCAACTGAGACTTACCATTAAGAGGAGGTGGGACTGCAGTAGAATGAGAGCAAAGAAGATATGTGACACCAGATGATCACTGGGACGTACTCTATATCCCTCCGAACTCAATGTCCACTCTCAGCAGTAAATGGACAAATCCATCAACCACAGCCTGAGGCCAAGCAAGCTGCCTAAACCAGCAGATGTTAACTGAGAGGGAGGGGAATCTGGAATGCAGGGAGAGGAGGTAGCAAGGAATATTAAGCAGCAGCCTAGAGAATCAGAGCAGTTGTTTGTCCTACTACCTTCCTCGTCTATCTATGTGCCCCCAGAAAGTGGCTTCTGAAGAAGCTTCTGAGAAGGCAAACTTAGTATATTAAGCAAGCGGATCTGGGCACAAGGGGTGGACTGTAGTGGATACGTTGAGGTACTGCACGGACGACTCTCTCCCGGTTCAGGGCTGAGGGTTGATTGCTAACAACTCACAGTTCAGCTCCTCTTCAGGCATTGCTCTCTGCCAAAGGAAGCTGCTTCACTCTAGAGGCAGCCCACATCCAGTGTCTTGCTAACGGAAGGTAAAATAATTCAGGTCCCTGGGTTTAATTAGGACAATTCTGCAGGGTCATGCCAGCCCTAGCGCACCCCCCTAGAATCTGCTGAGACCTCTTTGTAACAGTTCCACTCCCTCTGTTTAAGGGGGTCCGTCACCCTTCACAGGTCTCCCTGAGAGTACTCCCACTTCCTGCATGCACATCTGGGCTTCGGTATCTGTCTCCCATGGAACCTAACGCTTCTACCCATAGTCATTACAAGAATTAGATGACTTAGTTTCGGGAAAGGGTTTGGAATAGGGCCCAACACAGAGTAAGCCCTGTATAAATGCTCATTGTTACTACTCTCTCCAATACTGTGTAGTGTCCTGTTCTCATTCTTTTTTATTTTTTTACTTTTTTTTAATTAATATGTAATGTATTATTTGCCCCAGGGGTACAGGTCTGTGAATCATCAGGCTTACACACTTCCCAGAACTCACCATAGCCCATACCCTCCCCAATGTCCATAACCCAATTACCCTCTCCATACGTCCCTCCCCCCGGCAACCCTCAGTTTGTTTTGTGAGATTTAGAGTCTCTTACAGTTTGTCTCCCTCCCAATCCCATTTCATTTTTTCTTTCCCTACCCCCCAAACCCCCGACTTTGCCTCTCAAATTCCTCGTATCAGGGAGATCATATGATAATTGTCTTTCTCTGATTGACTTATTTTGCTCAGCATAATACCCTCTAGTTCCAACCACATCGTTGCAACGGCAAGATTTCATTTCTTTTGATGCCTGCATAGTATTCCATTGTGTATATATACCACATCTTCTTTATCCATTCATCTGTTGATGGACATCTAGGTTCTCTCCATAGTTTGACTATTGTGGACATTGCTGCTATAAACATTCAGGTGCACATGCCCCATAGGATCACTACATTTGTATCTTTAGGGTAAATACCCAGTAGTGCAATTGCTGGGTAGCTGTATTCTCAACTTTTTGAAGAGCCTCCATGCTGTTTTCTAGAGTCTGCCCTCATTCCTTAAACCTAGGTTAGTTCTATTATTTCCCCCATTCAGAATCTTCCACTGTGGGATCCATGTGCCGCTGGTGACTTCTGAAGCGATTTCAGGTATTTTAGCTAATATGCTGACAAACATCTTTTAATTGTTGTGAATTCACTTTTATTTTACTTTTCTTTTTGAAATAATTTTTGATTCACAGGAGGTTGCAGGGAAATGGACAGGAAGGTCCCAGGCACCTACTCTCAATCTTCACCAATGTTAACATCTTACGTAACAATAGTACCATGGAAAAACCAGGAGATTTGGAATGACCCCATCAGTTTTATAAGTACTTGCATGTGTGTGTGTGTGTGTGTGTGTGTGTGTGTGTGTGTGGTTCTTTGTTTTTTTTTAAGATTTTATTTATTTGTCAGAGAGAAGGAGAGGGAGAGATCATACAAGCAGGCAGAGAGGCAAGCAGAGGCAGAGAGAGAAGCAGGCTCCCTGCTGAGCAAGGAGCCTGATGCAGGACTCAATCCCAAGACCCCGAGATCATAACCTGAGCCAAAGGCAGCAGCTTAACCCACTGAGCCACTCAGGCATCCCTGTGTGTGTGCAGTTCTATGCAACTTTATCATTTGCAGTCTTGTGAAACCACCGCCATCACAAAGATACCCAACTATACCATCTTCTCAAGAATCCTTTACCAAAGCCTCAACTCTGTTCTTCATTTCTAAAATTTTGTCTTTTCAAAAATTTTATTATCGATAGAGTTATACAGTATATAACCTTTGGGAATTGGCTTTACTTGCTCAGTAAATTTCTTTCAGGTTCATTCAAGTTGTATTTATCAGCTCCTACCTTTTTACTACTGAGTAGTCACTCCATGGTATGGAGGTATGACGATTGGTTTGACCACTCACCTACCGAAGGACATTTGGGTAGTTTCCAGTTTTTTGGTGATTACAAATAAAACTGCTATGAATGTTCATGTACAAATTCTTGCATAAAAATAAGCCTTCCTTTCACGTGGGATATATGCCCTCAAGTATACTTGCTGGGTTATACAGTAAGTTTTCGGTTTTGAAAGGAACTGGCAAACTATCATCCAGAATGGCTCCACCATTTTACACTTGCACCAGCAACGTATGACTGGTCTGGTTTCTCCACATCCTCAAAAACATTTGGTGTTATCACTATTGTACATTTTAGCTGAATTTACGTCTATTTATATTAACATTTTTTATATTATTCTTATGTTTATGGCAGATAATACTAGTTTCACTTTTAGAGCAAGGATATAAAATTTTATTTTTTTAAGATTTTATCTATTTATTTGAGGGGGGGGGGACACAAGCAAGGGAAGCAAAAGAGGGAGAAGCAGGCTTCCCACCAAGGAGGGAGCCCAATGTAAGACTCCATCCCAGGGGCGCCTGGGTGGCTCAGTGGGTTAAGCCGCTGCCTTCGGCTCAGGTCATGATCTCAGGGTCCTGGGATCGAGTCCCGCATCGGGTTCTCTGCTCCGCGGGGAGCCTGCTTCCTCCTCTCTCTCTCTCTCTGCCTGCCTCTCTGCCTACTTGTGATCTCTCTGTGTCAAATGAATAAATAAAATCTTTAAAAAAAAAAAAAAGACTCCATCCCAGGACCCTGGGATCATGACCTGAGCCGAAGGCAGTCACTTAATGACTGAACCACCCAAGTACCCCTAAAATTTTATTTAAAAATAAAATTAGGACTTAAGGGGCACCTGGGTGGCTCAGTCAGTTAAGCGTCTGCCATCAGCTCAGGTCATGATCCTAGTATCCTGGGACTGAGTCCCACATCAGGCTCCCTGCTCAGCAGGGAAGCCTGCTTCTCCCTCTCCCTCTGCCCCTCCACCCACCCCACCTGTGTGCTCTCACTCGCTCGCTCTCTCAAATATAAATAAAATATTTAAAATAGGGATGCCTGGGTGGCTCAGTTGGTTAAGCGACTACCTTTGGCTCAGGTCATTGTCCTGGAGTCCTAGGATCAAGTCCCGCATCAGGCTCCCTGCTCATCAGGGAGTCTGTTTCTTCCTCTGACCTCCCCCCTCTCATGCTCTCTCTCTCAAATAAATAAACAAAAAAATCTTAAAAAAAAAAAAAAAGAAAAAACCTCTCCCTCTTTAAAAAAAATATTTAAAATAAAATAAAATTAGGTCTTAAAAAGTAAGTTGTATCAAAGGAGAATATTAAGTAACAGCTCCAGTGTACATGCTGACAGCAAAAGTCATGAACTTGGTGCATAAATGTGTGACACTTAAGAAGCCCTACTTCAACTGATTTGTAATTGGGGGAACCAGGTGGTGGGTATTAGAGAGGGCATGAATTGCATGGAGCACTGGGTGTGGTGCAAAAAACAATGAATACTGTTACGCTGAAAAAAAAAATTAATTAAAAAAATAAAATAAAATGCAAAAAAAAAATTTATCTGTATTGTGGGCTAAACAGGTTTTTGTGGCCTAGCCATTCTGTTTACATAAAAAATATTCCAAATAATAGACCCACAGTAAACTTTTGCAACATACAACTCTATGTTGGAATCCACTCCCACTAACTCGTATTGCTTCATTCCTTCAGAGCAGATTCTGTATTATCCACCCATTGGTAACCTCCGAAAAGACAAGGATTCTGCCTTACACCTCTTAAGCCTTAGCACTTAACACATCAGTAAGTGCTCCGTGATTACTTAAATGCATAGTGAGAATTCCGGGGAATATTGAAATTGCTTATTATGACAGACTGTTACATTGGCAGCCCCTAATGAACCATGCCTCCTGGGATTTAAGTCCTTGAGTAATACCTTCGCTGTAAAACTACATTGACTCTGTACTTATCCAGAGCCTTGGACAGTAGCAGAAGTGACAAAAGCAGAGGCTTGAGAAGCACCTGCACGCCACAGCTTGCTTATCGTCTTGGAACGTTCCCTCTTGGAATGCAGCTGCCATGTGGGACCAAAGTCCAGGCTATCCTGCTGGAAAGAGACCACACAGAGATGCACAAGGCCACATGTGGAAAACCGAGGTGCCCAGTCAAGTTCTCAACCGAATGTGGGCACCTGAGTGAGCCTAGCTAACAACACATGGCAGGTAGAACTACCTGGCCGGGCCACTGAATCGTGAGAAATGGCTTCGAACCACTTCTGTTTGAAGCCATTACACTTTGGCATGGCTGGTTACATAGCAATAGATACCAGATACACTTAATGCTGCCTAGGCTGGGGGAAGGAGATGCTTTAGCAATTGGATCAATGAATCTGTGATGATGGATTTTGGACCGGTGTAGAAAACGGAGAAGACACAAGCAGAGGAAAGACAGAAAGAGGACGGGAAAGAACATAGTCAGGATGGGCTTATTTATTGAAAGTTCAGGATGTTTAAATCAAGGAATCATAACATTCGAACAGCCTAATATCCTCGTGAGCACATAGGCCAGGGAGGGCTAACAAGTGACCTAATCACCATCTCTCTTCTCCAACAGGCCCATGGCAAACATCACCAAGTGATCCCCGAACTCTTTCCTCATGAACTTAGCATGGCCTCTAGATCTTTCTCAGCACCCTCTCTGAACAGCCACTAATTAGCCAGACTTGGCACAGGTTGTAAAACCAATCTTCATCTCCAATGTCTACCTTTATTTTACTAATAAATGATTCTGGAGCCTAAAAGATTCACTTGCAGAGCTAGTCACAGAGCTGGAAAGTAGCTGGTTTCCACAGGATTAAAGCTCCAGACTCCTGAAGAGCCTTGAAATTCATCAAATGGGTTTAAGGCCAAGCTCTGCCACTTTTTAGTTATGTGGTCTAGCTTAGACAAGTTATTTAACCTCTCATTGGCTCGATTTCCTAATCTATAAACAGGGATAATATATTTTTTCAATGCTGAGCACTGAAGAGCTCCTTATATTTTTAAAGTTTATTTATTTAAGTGATCTCTATATTCAACATGGGGCTCGAACTCACAACCCCGAGATCAAGAGCTGTACCAACTGAGCGAGACAGGCACCCCAAGAGGCATAAGGTTTTTACCTCACAAAGCTGCTGTGAGAATTAAATAAGTTCATAGATTTTATGTAAGAACACCGACCACCGTGCTTGGCATGAAGCGAGCTCTCGGAATCCACTGACTTCCAAACAAATAGCAAAGAGTTCTCGGAAGGGAGAGTTTAGTACTTTAAATATGACCCGTGAAAATGAGCAATGGGAAATCCAACATACTTTGTCCACGGCAGAGAAGATGTGTGGTAGGCATCAGAACTGGTGGGGTGGGCTGAAAAGTGGAGAAGGAGCAAACAGGAAGTGGGTGTCCAAGAGAAATAGCTCTGTTCTCTATGTGTTGGGGGTGGCAGCAGGGAGTCCTCCTTAATCTACCAGTGCCACTCTCCATTCCATGATAATTGGCTCACAATTTTGCCATTTACTTAAAATATGCAAATCAGGACCCGAGAACATGACACTGAAGCCTTGGCCACCACAAGTTTCTCAGCAAAGCAAAAGTTGTTCTCCAAGTTTAGGTTTTGTTCCTCCTGTCTGGATAACTCCTTCAGCTCCAGGAAGACACCCTGAGCCTCCTTGCTCTCTCCACCCAAGTCCTTGAGGAATACCCCCGAAGTCCCATTTCACTCACATCCTCCCCAACTTGACTTTTCACTTGCCTGAGGGCCTTGCCAAGTCCACATCCACGCCAGGCTGTGAGGTCCCAGGTGAGAAGGTTCACTTGGGGAGCCTGGGTGGCTCAGTCGGTTAAGCAGCCAATTCTTGATTTCAGCTCAGGTCATAATCTCGGGGTCCCAGGACAGAGCCCCATGTCAGGCTCTGTGCTCAGCAGACAGTCTGCTTGAGGATTCTCTCTCTCCTTCTCCCTCTGTCCTATGCCCCCTAAAATAAATAAATCCTAAACAAACAAACAAAGGCATTCACTAATCCTTTGCCCAAGAAGAGTACCACCACAGTTTACTCACCCACTCACTCCAGCTCATCTTGAAGAAGAGGGGTCCAGTCTTGCTGGAGAAGGCCAGCCTTCCCATAATTCCCCCCTACTCCAGGCAGGATTCTTTGGTTGCAAGCAACAGAAACAAACCTTGGCTAACTTAGACAAGGGGATGTATTAAGAGGTGGGGCCCCAGCTCACAGAATCAAAAGACAGATGAGAATGTGGCTGGTGGAGTTGGGAACGAGAACAACCATGACATCCTAGAATAGGAGCCAATCAACCATCTTGTTACGGCTTTGCTTCTGGCACAACATTGTTATCTTTCTGCCATTCTGGTGAAGATCCCAAGTCCTTGAATCTGATGGGCTCGGCTTGAGCAAAATGCCCTTTCCTTTGTCACCTTGATTGACAGCCCAACTGAGACTGCAACCAATGGGGCATGAGTAATTGTCTAAAACTGAAACTGGGTTTGTTACCAAAAGAAGGAAGCAGGCTGGTGGGCCAAAAATTGGATAATGGAGCTAAAAATTACCCATGTCCAAAACAGCCCCATTTTCTCTCCTCTTACACAATTCACCTAGCCACCTAGCCACCAAATTCCAGGTGCTGTGTATGAACAAAAGTTGGCAGATCTGTAAGTCAAACATGGTGATAAACCAGCTGAAGGAAACTCAGTTAGAGGAGAAACTGGGTTTGGGGGGGTCAGAAGAGCCGACTTCTAGGTCCAGAACTGCTACCAGTTGTGACCTCTGATTCTTCACCTAAGCAATGAGATAAGCAGTGATCTATTCAGCAGGTCATTATAAGCTTCAAAATAGATAATGAACCTGAAGGCACTTTGAAGGCTATTGAACATGCAAACTTGAGGGGCAGTTACTGATCTGCCTGGGTTTTTAATAACTTATTTCACAGATTACATCATATCAGCTACTTAACCTGAGATTGTGTCTGGCCAGGACCAGTGTGCTTTGCCTTAGCTAGCAGACAGGCTGCAGTGAAGTGAGATGAAGGAGACAGCCTGCAGGTAATGCAGTGGGCAGTCTTATTTCTACCTATTTTGCAATGCAATGATCTTGAGGAAATATTAGGATGCAGTTCATAGAGAGTTCTTACTAACTCAGAAAAATCAACTCCAGTGAGAGCCAAGAAATAGAAAACCGCCAGGGTGTAGGAAATAGCCATTTGGAAGAACGCATCAGATATTCAATATTCAACACAGAATTGAGTGGCAATGTAGCATAGTCGTTCAGAACACGGGCTTTGAGTCATGAAGACCTGAGTTTGAACTCTAGCTGCATGCCTTACCTCATCTTTACAAGTATGACAATAATCCATTCAATGAATATTTAGTGAGGACTTATTAAATGCCAGCTATTATTTTAGGCACCGGTGATACAATAGGGAACAATGTAGATTAAAAACCCCTGCCCTCATGGACTTTACATTCTATAAACAAGAACGTAGTAAAACACATGGTATATCAGATGGTGATAAATGCTATGGAGAAAATAAAGCTAGAAAGGAAGCCAGTGGGGTGATCGTTGGAAGGGTCATTATGATCTGTAGGGTGATCAGGGAAAGCCTCGTTCTGATAGGAACATTTGAACCAAGAGATGAAGGAAGGGAAGGACTGGACTACGCAGATGACTGAAGGAAGACTATTCCAGGCAAAGGGGATAGCTAGTGCAAAGGCCCAGTCATAAGAACACAACTGGAAAGTCCAAGGAACCACAAGGTGGCCAGGAAGATGGGAGGAGAGCTTGTAGTTGGTGAGAAGATGGACATCAGAAGAGAGTATTGGAGATGGGGCCACCACATGGACCTGATACTTCGGCTTTTACTCTGAGTGAGAGCCACTGGAAGGTTCTGATTAGGAGAATAATCTAATTCAATTTTTTTTTTTTTTTACTTTTTCCAAATTTAAATTTTGTTAGCTAACACACAGTGTCATACTGGTTTCTGGAGTAGAATTCACTCATATACAACACCCAGGGCTCATCACAACCAGTTCCCTCCTTAATGCCCACCACCCATTTAGTAGCGTATCCCCCATCCATACCCCTCCATTAACCTTTGGTTGTTGTTTTTTTTTAAGAAGTTTTATTTATTTACTTGACAGAGATCACAAGTAGTCAGAGAGGCAGGCAGAGAGAGAGAGAGAAAGGAAGCAGGCTCCCTGCTGAGCAGAGAGCCCGACGCACGACTTGATCCCAGGACCCTGAGATCATGACCTGAGCCAAAGGCAGAGGCTTAACTCACTGAGCCACCCAGGCGCCCCCATGGTTTGTTCTCTATCATTAAAAGTTACTTATGGCTGTTGCCCTCTCTCTTTTTTTTCTTTTCCCTTCCCATGTGTTCTTCTGTTTTCTTTCTTAAATTCCACTTATGAGTGTGATTATATGGTATGTGTCTTTCTCTGGCTTATTTCACTTAGCATAATATACTCTAGCTCCATCCATGTCATTGCAAATGGCAAGATTCCATTCTTTTTGATGGTTGAGCAATATTCCATTGTGTGCATATATATATATGTGTGTGTGTGTGTGTATATATATGTATAAATGTATGTGTATGTATATACATATATACACATATATATGTGTGTACATATATATATGTATAAATGTATGTGTATGTACACATAAATTTATACTTACCACATCTTTATCCATTCATCAGTCAATGGACATATGCTGTCTCCACAGTTTGGCTATTGTTGATAATGTTGCTATAAACACTTGGATGCAGATATCCATTCAAATCTGTATTTTACTGAGATGCATGTATCCATTCAAATCTGTATTTTTTTATCCTTTGGGTAAATACCGAGTAGTACAATTGTAGGATCGTAGGATAGTTCTATTTTTAACTTTTCGAGGAATCTCCAAACTGTTCTACAGAAGAGAAGAGATCACAACCAACATCACAGAAATAAAAACAATTATAAGAAAATAGTAAAAAATTATATGCCACAAACCTGGCAAGCTGGAGGAAATGGACAAATTGCTAGAAATCTGCAAATTTACCAAAGCTGAACTAGAAATAGAAATAGAAAGAGGAAGAAATAGAAAATTTGAACAGACCCATAACCAGCAAAGAAATTGAATCAGTAACCCAAAATCTTCCGACAAACAGAAGTCCAGGGCCAGATGGGTTCCTAGGGGAATTCTACCAGACATTAAAAGAAAAGTTAATACCTATTCTCCTCAAAATGTTCAAAAAAATAGAAATGGAAGGAAAATTTCCAAACTCATTTTACAAGGCCATCATTACCTTCATTCCAAAACCAGACAAAGACCCCACTAAAAAGGAGAATGATAGGCCAATACCCCTGATGAATAGGGATGCAAAAATTCTCAAAAAATACTAGCAAATCAAATTCAACAGTACATTAAAAGAACTACTCGGGGCGCCTGGGTGGCTCAGTGGGTTAAGCCTCTGCCTTTGGCTCAGGTCATGATCCCAGGGTCCTGGGATAGAGCCCCACATCAGGCTCCCTGCTCAGTGGGGAGTCTGCTTCTCCCTCTCTCTCTGTTTGCCTCTCTGCCTGCTTGTGATCTCTCTCTCTCTGTCAAAACAAAACAAAACAAACAAACAAAAAACCCCCACAAAAACCCAGCATTTTTCACAGAGCTAGAACACACGTTTCTAAAACTTGTACAAAACCACAAAAGACCCCAAATAGCCAAAGCAATTCTGAAAATGAAAAAAAACAAAACTGGAGGCATCACAATTCCAGATTTCCAGCTATATTACAAAGCTGCAGTCATCAAGACAGAACGGTACTGTCACAAAAACAAACATGTGAATCAATGGAACAAAATAGAGAACCCAGAAATGAAACCACAACTAGATAGTCAACTAATCTTTGACAAAGCAGGAAATAATGTCCAATGGAAAAAAATTATTTAAAATTTAAAGGCTAGTTTGAGTTATTCTGTTGTAAGCAAGAGCAGAAGAAGGAAACTGGTTAGGAGACTATAACATAAATCCCCTTGAGTCTTCTAGTTTCTGGCCCAGTGTATAAGGTACTTGGAAATTGCCTAACAATAAGTAAAAAGCTGAACAAATTGAAAAAACAACAACCCTTCTTAGATCTGTCAGAGGAAAAAAAAATCTCAAGGCAAACCACTGCTGCCCAAATGTAGAGAGACAGACAGGTGAATGAAGATAATCACAACTCTTCAGAGCAGAGGTCACCAGCAGAAACCTTTGTAAGAGGCAGCGCTGGATAAGGAAAACCTAAAATTTAATTGACAAACTGCTAGAGGCTCAGTGCACACAATTCTGAAAGTTAAAAACTCTAGGGGGACCCAGACTTTAAGGGGCACCTACATTCTGTTTTATCTCCAGGAACTCAACCAGGTTTTCACAGTAAATGTTGGAGAAAAATCCCCTCCTGCTTCTGGCATGGGTTAAGGAAAAGGAACCATCTGAAATAAACCAGAATATTGTGTTCTTCTTAATAAGGCTTGCCCTCAAGAGAAACAATTTTACTGAAGCCTAAACTGTGGAGGGCTTTTCCAGAGCCTAATCAATATGGAGGAAGGGAAATACTCAACTCCAGCCCTCTCTAGCCAGGCTGTCCTACTTAATGCAGGGAGGGATTGAGAAGCACTTATGAAATTCACAGTCCAGAGGTACAGGCTCATTAAAGACAAAGACCTATGTAATCACAGAACTACAGAACATTTTCCTCCTCCCACAGCTATATACTATAGTTCCTTTTATCTAGTACAATATATCCTGTCATCAAACAAAAATTACAAGGCATACTAAAAGGCAAAAACACAGCTTAAAGAGATAGAACATGCATCACATAGAACATGAACCGGACTACCAGAGATGGTAGTATTGCTGGAATTATCAGATTACATTTTAAAACAACCATGATCAATATGCTAAGGGCTTGATGAAGTAGACAGCATGCAAGAACAGATGGGAAATGTAAGCAGGGAGATGAAAGTTCAAAGAATGAATAAAAAAGAAACGTTCTAGAGATTAAAACAAAACAAAACACTAACAGAAATTAAGAATGCCTTCAATGGGGATGCCTGGGTGGCTCAGTGGGTTAAAGCCTCTGCTTTTGGCTCAGGTCATGATCTCAGGGTCCTGGGATCGAGCCCTGCATTGGGCTCTCTGCTCAGCGGGCGCCTGCTTCCCCCTCTCTATCTGCCTGTCTCTCTGCGTACTTGTGATCTCTGCCTGTCAAAATAAATAAATAAAATATTTTTTAAAAAAAAGAATGCCTTCAATGGGCCCATCAGTAGACTGGACACAGCTGAGGAAAGAAACACTGACCTTGCGGCTATCTCCACAGAAAACTTCTGAGATTGAAATTTTTTAACTAAAAAATTAGAAAAGAGAGACTGGGGAAAGACAGTATAGAATATCCAAGAACTGTGGGACAACTGCAAAAAAAAAAAAAAAAAAGTAACATATACATAATGAGAATAACAGAAGGAGAACAAAGAGGGGAAGGAACAAGAGAATAAGAATAAATATTTGAAGCCATAATAACTGAGAATTTCCCCAAATTAGTGCCAAAACCAAACCACAGATCCACAAAGCTCAGAAGACACAAAGCAGGATAACCCCCCCCAACTACCCTAAAACAAAAGAAAACAAAACAAAAAAACAAAAACTATACCTAGGCATGTTATATTCAAAATGCAAAAAATCAAAGATAAAGAAAAAAATCTTAAAAGAAGCAAAAAGTGAAAAACACCTTACCTATAGTGAATAAAAGGTAAGAAATACATCCAACTTCTCCTCAGAATCATGCAAGTAAAAAGAGAGTAGAATGAAATATTTAAATTGCTGGGAGAAAAAAGACCCCGCCAACCTAGAATTCAGTATGCTGTGAAATTGTCCTTCAAAAATAAAGGAGTTTAGGGGCACCTGAGTGGCTCAGTAGGTTGAGCATCTGACTTTTGGTTTTGGCTCAGGTCATGATATCATAGGTCATGGGATAGCGCCCATGTTGGGCTCTGCACTCAGCAGGGAGTCTGCTTAAAGATTCTTCCCTTTGCTCCCCCCAACTTGTGCATGTGTGCTCTCGCTCTCTCTCTCTCTCTAAAATAAATAAATAAAATCTTTTTTTTAAAGTAAGAGTTTTTTTCCTCAGACAAAAAAATGAAGGAGTTTGTTGCTAGTATGCTTACCTTGCAAGAAATGTTAAAAGAGAAAAGGAAAATGATATTGGTCAAAACTTAAATCTAACTAAATGGGAGAAGGAACAAGTGAAGGTAAAAATAAAAATGTTTACTTTTCTTATCTTAATTGATCTAACAAAGGTCTGTTCAAAATAATAATAACAACAATGTTTTCAATTCCGTGTGTGTGTGCAGGCTTACATGCTCGTGTATAAGTAAAAGGAATGACAGCAATGATACCAGGGATGAGAGGAGAGAATTAGAACTATTCTGTTACCAGGACGCTTGGGTGTCTCAGTTGGTTAAGTAACTGCCTTTGGCTCAGGTCATGATCCTGGAGTCCAGGGATTGAGTCCAACATCAGGCTCCCTGCTTGGCGGGGAGCCTGCTTCTCCCGCTGACCTCTCTCCTCTCATGCTCTCTTTCTCTCTCTCTCAAATAAATGAATAAAATCTTAAAAAAAAAAAAGAACTATTCTGTTATTATAAGATATCTGCACTACCCATGAAGTGGTATAGTGTTATTTAAAAGTGGAATTCGATTAGTTGTAAATGTATACTGTAAACTCTAGGCCACTAAAAAGAGTAAAATAGTAAGTATAACCGATATACTAAGAAATGAGAGAAAATGGAATCATCTAATACGCTCAATTAAAACCACGTAAGGAAGAAAAGAAGTATAATGTAAAAATAAGAACAAAAAAAAAAGGACAAACTAACAAATGTGGTAGAGATTAATCCATCTATATCAATAATTACCTTATACATCAATGCTTTAAATAAACTAACTACAAGGCAGGGATTATCAGAGTGGATCAAAAAACAAGACTCAACAATATGTTGTCTACAAGACCCACTTTAACATATAGATAGATAGATTAAAATTAATTAGATAGGGAATGATACATCATGCTAACACTAATCAAAATAAAGCAGGAGTACCTGTATTAATTTCAGACAGAACAGACTTCAGAGCAAAGAAAGTTATCAGGGAAAGTGAGGAACAGCATTATATAGCAATAACAGGGTCAATTCTCCAGGAAGACATATCAGTTCTTAGTATGGATATGTTTAACAATAGAGTGTCAAAATATGTAAGGCAACAAATGATAGAACTGCAAAAAGAAATAGCTGAATTCACTATTACAATTGAGGACTTCAACACTTCTTTCTCAGAAATGGACAGATCCAGAAAATTGAAAATCAGTAAGGACATAGTTGAACTCAATAGCAACATCAATCAACTGGATATAACTGAGACCTATAGACTGCTTCACCCAACAACCGCAGAACGTTTATTCTTCTCAAGTTCACATGGAACATTCACCAAGATAGACCACATTCTGGATCATGAAACACACATTGACAAATTTAAAACAACGGGAATCACACAGTAAAATTAACTAGAAATCAGTTACAGAAAGATAACTGGAAAATCCCCCAGATACTTGGAGATTAAACAACACATTTCTAAATAATACATAGGTTAAAGAAGAATTCTTGAGAGAAATTTTAAAATATTTTTAACTAAATAAAAGTTAAAATACAACTTATTAAAATTTGTGGCATGCAGCAAAAACAGAGCGTAGAGGGAAATTTAGAGCATTGAATGGATGTTTTAGAAAAAAAAAAGAGAACTAAAATCAGTCATCTAGGCTTCCACTTTAGAAACCTAGAAAAAGAAAAGAACATGAAATCCAAAACCAGAAGGAAAGAAAATAAAAAATTAAAGCAGAAATAGGGAATCAACAGAGAAATTGATAAAAGCTGGTTCTTTGAAAAGATAAATAAAAACCAATAAGCCTCTAGCCAGGCTAACTAAAAAGGAGAGAGGACATGAGCACCTGGGTGGCTCAGTTGTTAAGCATCTAATTTCAGCTCCGGTCATGATTCTAAGGTCCTGGGATCGAGTCCTGCTTGGGGCTCCGGCTCGACTGGAGGCCTGCTTCTCTCTCTCTCTCTCACTCCCCCTGCTTTTGTTCCATCTCTTGCTGTGTCTCTCTGTGTGAAATAAATAAATAAAAATCTTTAAAAAAAAAAAAAAGAGAGAGAGAGAGAGGACACAAATCAGAAATGATAGAGAGGACATCACTACAGATCTCATGGACATTAAGAGGATAATCAAAGAATATTATGAACAACTTTATTCCCACAGATTTGATAACCTAGATGAAATGGACCAATTATTTGAAAGAATCTGCTAAAACTCACACAGAAGCAGACAATCTGAATATTAATGAAATCAAATTAGTAAGTGACAACCCTCCAAAACAGAAAGTAACAGGATCAGATGGGCTCACTGGGGAATTCTACCGAGAATTAAAGGAAGAAATTATACTAATTCTGTGCATTCTCTTTTCAGAAAATAGAAGCAGAGGGAATACTTTCTAAGTCATTCTATGAGGCTAGCCTTACCCAAATACCAAAACCAGACAAAGACATTACAGAAAAGGAAACTACAGATCAGAATCTCTCACTAGCACAGGTACAAAAATCCTCAACAAAGTATTAAGTAAGTCTAATCCAACAATACATTAAAAGAACTATATACCATGATCATGTGGGGTTTATCCCAGGTATGCAAGGCTGATTCAACATTGAGAAATCAATATAACCCATTACACCAACAAGCTAAAGAAGAAAAAATCACGTGATCATATTAATAGATGAAGTAAAACTGTTTGACAAAATCAAACACTCATTCATGATAAAAAAAAAAAAAAAACTCTCAACAAACTAGGAATGGAGGGAAATCTATTCGACTTGATTAAAAACATCTTCAAAAAACCTACAGCTGAGGAGCGTCTGGGTGGCTCAGTGGGTTGAGCCTCTGCTTTCAGCTCAGGTCATGATCTCAGGGTCCTGGGATCGAGTCCCGCATCGGGCTCTCTGCTCAGCAGGGAGCCTGCTTCCTCCTCTCTCTATCTCTCTCTCTCTGCTTGCCTCGCTGCCTACTTGTGATTTCTGTCAAAAAATAAATAAATAGGGCGCCTGGGTGGCTCAGTGGGTTAAGCCGCTGCCTTCGGCTCAGGTCATGATCTCAGGGTCCTGGGATCGAGTCCCGCATTGGGCTCTCTGCTCAGCAGGGAGCCTGCTTCCTCCTCTCTCTCTCTGCCTGCCTCTCTGCCTACTTGTGATCTCTCTGTGTCAAATAAATAAATAAAATATTAAAAAAAATAATAAAATAAATAAATAAATAAATAAATAAATAAATAAAATCTTTAAAAAAAAACAAACCCTACAGCTGATACCATACTTAATGGTAAGAAACTGGAAGATTATCCTGTAAGATCAGGAACAGAGCAAGGATGTCTCCTTACCATTCCTTTTCAACATTGTACTGGAAGTCCTAACCAATATAATAAGACAAGAAAATGAAACAAAGGCATGTTAATTGGAAAGGAAGAAATAACACTATCTTTGTTCACATATGACATGATTGTCTATGTAGAGAATCTGAAATATTCAACAAAAACAAAGACTACTGGAACTTATAACCAATTACAACAAGTTTGCAGGATACAATACTAATATACAAAATTCATCACTTTCCTATATACCGGCAGTGAGCAAGTAGAATTTGAAATGAAAAACAAAGTACTATTTATATTAGCACTTTTCAAAAATGTAGTACTTAGGTATAAGTCTTAACAAAATGTGCAAAAGATTTCTATGAAGTACATATAGGAGGAACGGAACACAGAGCCAAGCAGAAGACCCACATAAATAGAGTCAAATGATCTTTAGCAAATGAGAAAAGGCAATGTAATGGAAAAAAGATAGTCTTTTCAACAAATGGTCCTGGAACAACTCAACATCCACATGCCAAAAAATTGAATCTAGACACAGACCTTACACCCCCTGGCAAAAAGTAACTCAAAATGGGTCATAGAGTGGCTGAAGGCACATAAAAAAATAGATCATAGACCTACATATGAAACAAAACTATAAAATGTCTAGATGATAACATAGGAGAAATTCTAGATAATCCTGGATTTGGTGGTGACTTTTTAGATACAACACCGAAGGCACAACCCATGAAATAAAGACCTGACCAGCTGAACTTCATTAAAATTAAAAATTTTCTACTCTGTGAAAGACACTGTGAAGAGAATGAGAAGAGAAGCCAAAGTCTGGAAGAAAATATTTGCAAAAACACATAGCTGATAAAGACTATTTCCAAAATATACAAAGAGCTTCTGAAATTCAACAATAAGAATATGAACAGCCTGGTTAAAACTGGGCCAAAGACCCTAACAGAGATCTCCCCAAAGAAGACATATAGATGGCAACAAGACATGACATCTGCTATTAGAGAAATTACAATAATGAGATACCACTGCACAGCTATTGAAATGGCCCAAATCCAGAATACTGACGCCAAAAACTGCCAATGACATGGAGCAGTAAGAACTCCCATTTATTACTGATGGGGGTGCAAAATGGTGCAGCCACTTTGAAAGACACTTTGGTGGTTCTTATAAAACTGAACATACTTTTACCATATGATCCTGCAACCACACTCCCAGGTATTTACCCAAATGAATTAAAAACTTATGTCCATACAAAAACCTGTTTAGAGCAGCTTTATTCATAATTACCAAAACTTGGAAGCAACCAAAATGTTTTTCAGGAGGAGATTTGTGTTAAGGCATGAAGAAAAGCCAAAGGATTAGTTCTCTAAACACCGATTGTCAATTCCCAAAGAATAAAGTTCTACTTTAGTTGGAACTTTCCTATCATCTTCCGAGCCCCTACTCTGGATTAGGCACATATTTCTCCAGTGCTGAAATGAGCCCAGCAAGGTAGGTATTACTGTGTCTATTTTACAGATGGGAAAAGTGAGGCTTTCACAAAGGGATCCCTTACTAAGGAGTTGCAAACCTGGGTTCAAACCTAAGCCTGTGTCTCCGAAGCTCATGCACTTATCTCACTTCTGTTTTATTAACAATAAAAATAACCAGTCTTCGCTGAGCCTGTGCCAGGCCCTGGTATTTTACAGCTATTAATATGAACATGATCATCCCATACTAAAGATGAGGAAATTAAAGCCTAGAGAAGTTAAGAAACTCACCGTAGACCCTCTCAGCTGGTCGGTCAGTTGGGACCCAGGCAGTGTGGGTCTAGGGTGCAAGGTCCATACTCATATGTTAAAAAATATTTGTTTTTAATATAATAGTAATACGTGTTCATGGTAACAATTTTAGAAAATACAACAAAGAAAAAAGGAAGTATTACCTATAATCTTCCCATTTGGAGATAACCATAATTATCATTTTGGTGGACAAAATTTCATGCCCAGTGGGTTGATGAATATGGAAGTAAGTGTATTGGAATTTTCCAGGGAAGAAATTGGAATTGGTTGTCCACCTTTTCATCTTTTTCCTGCACACACACGCACACTCATATTTTACAAAAATAGGATTATATTAAAAGTACTTTTACCCTACCCTTCACTCTCTAATATAATATGTTGTCAACACCTTTCTGCTCTTTTTTAAAGATTTTATTTATTTATTTGAGAGAGAACAAGCAGTGCGGAGGGGCAGAGAGAGAGAGAGAGAAGCAGACTCCCTGCTGAGCAGGGAGACCAGCTTGGGACTCGATGCCAGGACCCAGAGATCATGACCTGAGCCAAAAGCAGATGCTTAACCGACTGAGCCACTCAGGTATCCCAACACCTTTCTGCTTCAGGTGTTTTCTACAATGATGATTTGTTACTCTCTTGGATCATGCACCTGTCTGAGAATCCATAAGAATCCTCCCTTACCCCAAAACATGCCCACATACACATACACATGCATGATCTGGCATATAATTCCAGAGACCCGCCTGAACCATGGATCCTAACTGAGAGCCAGTTTTACAACATCATTTCTAATGTCTGAATAATATTCCATCATGGAAGGATGCCCTGTAAGTTACTGAACCAACCTAAGTCGGTCCCCTATGGTTAGACATTAAGATTATTTCCGATTTTCCACTATTGTAAACAATGTTGAAACGACTACTCCTATGGATAAATCTTTGAGTATGGCCCTATCTATTTCCCTGGGATCAATTCCAAGAGCCCGACTGTTTTTAGGGCTTTTGATAGTATTTTCAAACCGCCCTCCAGAAAGGTTGTATCTATTTACGTTCCCGACAGCAGAGTCGAGAAGGGCCCGTTTCCCCACATCACTGCTCACAGCTGGTCTTATAAAACATTATATTTTGTACCTTTTTAACCCTGCCTTGCAACTTCTCTTTTTCTCTCTGCTGTCTTGGAGACAGTGATTTCTGACTCAAGGAGCTGGAAAGAGCCGTCTTCGGGGAAGACTCCAGGTTGAGAATTGCTGTCTTTCCTGCTTCTATAAAGCCCCAAAGGCTGCAGTTTCCTGGATTTTGCAGAAGACACTCCTTTGCAAATCTCTTTGCCCTTGTCTTTGGTGGGAAAAGTGTCACTAGGCGAGAAGAAACAAACAGGCTACCCTTTTTAAAAAAAATCTTGGTTGATTTTTAAACATTTCTATTATGAAATGTTTGTCCCCAAAGGAACCAGGAGGGTTCCTTTTAGTAGATCTTAAAATTCATAGATAAGTAATTCTGTAGTGTGACTGCTCCTTCTCTCCCACTTTAGACAGCCAAATCTGTCCTGATGTATAAAATTTACTGGGGGAAAAAAAAAACACCCAAATTTGGCTCGAGAACCCCACGAGGCTGGTTATAAGGAGAAATCTCTTGCATATAGTAGGCACTCAATAAATGTTTGTTGAACTGCGCTGGAAGACTTGGACACGCACCCTGGAGTAATAGGGGATTTCGTGTACGTGTTTAACTACTAAAGCTTTCATTAACTGTGGCAGTGTTAAATACAGTCGGTACTAATGAGGGGGAGTGGTGACCTGAATACACCGAAACAGAGGGAAATCCCAGATCAACTCTATTTAGTCTTGAAATACAGTCCATGATTTTTTTTTTCCTGTAACAGATGTACCTTTCCAATTCTGTTTGGCTTAGGCGAATATTACAATGAGCTTATCCTTCCTGAGCCCACAGAGAGAGACTCTACGAGGCAGTCATCGGGCTAGAATTAACAGTCACCAAAGAAATCCCAATATGGACATATGAGGTGATCTAAAAAGAATCATTATTAATTGTGTTACCTGGGATATCCATATTAATTTAGCGATGCAGTGATCTGTTTTTTCTTTTCTAAAGTTGCACCCTATCATTAATAAATAAATAAATAGAAGTTGCCACGGGTCACCTACAAAGGGGGTAGTAAAGATTTGGCTCTATTACAGCAATAACTACCATTTCCTGGAAGTAGTTTCTGCAAACCAGTTTAGCTATATTAACTCAAAATCCTTACCACAGAGCTCTGCGGGCAGGTAATGTTTCTGCCCTGATTCTGCTTTCGGGGGAGGGAACTCTCCCCTCCCCCACTGGGTACTATAACGAGGGAACCGACAATCAATGCACCCTGCCCTCCTGCCCAGAGGATGGCGAGGCACCCAGACCTCTCCCGCCTTCCCCAGCCTACACGGAGGAATCCTCAGACCCGCGAGGAAGTGCCCTGAGCACCGCTCTGAAGAGCTCATTCATCAGCCCTCTCCGAGGTCAGAAGCTGGGCCTTTTCTGTCTATTCCGCGACCCTCCCCTGCTCAAGGCAGCCACAGATGGATTCTATCGCATGCAACCAAAGAATGCTGATGGACAGAGAAATGTCAGCTGACTCACCCCAGACTGCCCAGCCAGTAAATGGCTAAGTGAGAATTTTGAACCCAAGGCTATCTGATGTCCCAGCCCCCATGCCACTTCTCAAAGGATACGCATGGAGGGTTAAGTTCAGGTGCCTTCCGAGTCCTTACTTTCACTTTCTCTGCCACCTGCTTCCTCCCTGGAAAATTCTCACACACTGACTTCCATATCCATCAACCCACGGGGCTGGAACAATACATCACCGGACTGATGTAACTTACCCTTCCACACTGGGCACCTGGTGTTCATTCAGTGAGTCATCAAATCCATACTCATACCACCTTTTTCAAGTAGAACAACAACAAAGGGGAGGCAGGACCAGGGGGGTCTGCTCCAGCCTCCTGCCTCAAAGAAACTCTGCCCTAACATCCAATCACATGACAAGAGTCATGTCTGCCACCACCATGATCAGAAGGCCACCGGTTACCATCAGCCTCCGGCAGCACCACGTGCTAATCTAATACAGAATGCACACGTCTGGGGCGCTGGGGTGGGGGGGAGGGGGGGCAGAGGGCTCAGTCGTTAAGCATCTGCCTTCAGCTCAGGTCATGATCCCAGGGTCCTGGGATCGAGCCCCGCATTGGGATCCCTGCTCAGCAGGACGCCTGCTTCTCCTTCTCTCACTTCCCCTGCTTGTGTTCTCCCTCTTGCTATCTCTGTCAAATAAATAAATAAAATCTTAAAAAAAAAAAAATGCGGCGCCTGGTGGCTCAGTGGTTAAGCCTCTGCCTTTAGCTCAGGTCATGATCTCAGGGTCCTGGGATGGAGCCCCGCATCGAGTTCTCTGCTCAGCGGGAAGCCTGCTTCCCCCTCTCCCGCTCTCTGCCTTCCTCTCTGCCCACTTGTGATCTCTGTCTATCAAATAAATAAATAAAATCTTTAAAACAAAACAAAACAAAAAAACACCATGTCCTAAAAAGACAGATGGAGGAGAAAGCGCCAGAGCCTTTGGGTAATGGGAAGACCACAGGCTCAGCAGTCAGAGAGACACATCTCGTCCCTGTGGGACGAGCTTCCCTGAGCCTTGGTTTCCTCATCTGTAAAATAGGGATAACCGGTGCCAGCCTCACGAGTTCCTGAGATGCTTGTATCAGATGGAAAAGTTAAACGGCCTCATACACTGTCGGAGCCAACAACGCCAGTGCTTTCCTTCCTAAAGAATTTAGGACAGTTGATTGCTTATTCCTATTTTTAAAGATCTCCAAGGAAGGAGAAACCATAGCATCCCTTGGTAGCTAGTGCCAGTGTTTCACAACCCACTTAGATGATGTGTGAATATAGCACAGAGGCCCACATCCAAGGAGCCTGGCAGAGGCTGGGAGGCGTGCCAAGCAGCTTGCTGGACCGCTACCCAATCCTATCCCTTCCCCCGCCATTGCCTCCTAAATATATATATTAGCTTAGCCATCCTTCACGGGCCAACCTCCTTTTGGAAACCCTGTCTGATAATCTGGTTTGAAATGTTTTCGGTCTTCCAACCACTATATCACCTGTGGGCTGTAACATGCTCTAGGCATTTATCGAAAACACACTGGTCCTATTTAATTCTGTAACCGTGTATCGCAATGAATATACATTAAATGCCCCCCTGCATTGCTGGACAGCGTCCTAGGCACCAGCCATATAGCACTGAATAAAACAGATGAAGTCCTTGCCCTCATGAAGAGCACAATCGAGCAAGGAGTCAGGGGAGAGAAAATAACTATAGAGGATGGCAGGTGATCAGAAGTGCGGTGGAGGAAATCAGAACAGGGTTGGGGGTGGGTGACCATTACTCTGTAAGAGGAATGGCCAGCCCTTGCTCCTGCCCACCTCACACCAGCTCCCTTTCACTCCCTGTGCCCCCAGGCAGGCTTTCTTTCAGCTTCCCCAACTCACCACACTCCTTGCAGCCCCAGGACCTTTGCATGCTCCTCTTGTCTGGAATACTTGTCCCTCCCTACATCACCTGGTTAACCCTTTCTTTTTGATGAGTTAATAATTGAGCAGACACTGGAAGGAAGGTAGGAGACTACTTATATGTGCTTGGTTTCTCTGGGAATACATACTCCTGAAGGGTAAGAGAGGGCAGTGGTTAGAAATGCCAGTTCTTTTTTTTTTTTTTTAAGATTTTTATTTATTTATTTGACAGACAGAGATCACAAGTACGCAGAGAGGCAGGCAGAGAGAGAGAGGGGAGAAGCAGCTGTCCTGCTGAGCAGAGAGCCCGATGCGGGGCTCAATCCCAGGACCCTGGGATCATGACCTGAGCCGAAGGCAGAGGCTTTAACCCACTGAGCCACCCAGGCGCCCCAGAAATGCCAGTTCTTAAATGGATCCTCAGGATCCCTGCCTTATTCTCAATCCTCAAACCCCTGCCTTATCACACCCTAGTTGTATGGCAAATTCCTAAGTTCCCCAAGTCTCAGTCTCTGGGAAAATGGAGAAAGAACAGTATTTATTTCATAGAAATATTGTAAAGATAAAATAAAGTCATGAATGTACAGTGGTGGGCATCAAAGGCAGGTTTACCCCAAAGCTAAGGCAACTTTGGGAATTTACCCCCCCCCACACACACACACACTTGCATGAGTCCCTTACAATGCCCTCAGAGGAGCCCAGCAATGAGTTTACATCATCACACATTTTTGTAAAACGTGTTAACAACAATCAGTGAAGACTACTGTCTCTTCCCACTTTGACTCCCTTCTGTCATACTTCTGTCATGCTTCTCACATCAGATGGCGTGGGAAAGGACATGGCCCTTTTGCATTCATCATTCAGACAGTGAACCCAGCCACTCTGCCCCAAGAGAAGAGGAGACCAGCCTTCCCGGAATGTGGTTGTTTCACCATCTCAGGATCCTTCCAGAGTGCAGAGGACTGTGGGCAGGTGCTGGGGTTGCCCGCCCGCCACTGCCCCCACGCCTGGAAAAGGAGGCTTTGGGGGGCAGGACACCACACCTCCCATGGGGCCCCAACTCCAAAGCCTCATGCCGAGACCTCAGGAAATGCCGGGGCCTTCTTGAGTCTTTCTCAAGAGCCAGCCCCAGGGTCTGGCGGTTCTTATACTTAAAGCTGAAAAGCTCTTGAAATCTATACCAGCGTGGGAACGAACTGTTTTCCCCCTGCTAAGGGCTGAAAACAGCTCATGACCATCTTCCAAAGGAAAACCTTCTCCCTACTTGAAAGCAGTTATAAAATCATGTCTCGGCCTTTTATTTCCTGGCCAAATGATGCCAATTACTAATAGCAAAAGGGAAGAACGTGACTCATGGACGTTCCAGTTCTGACGGCTGATTGCCATAAATTCCCTGGTCCCTAGAACTCACTCCGCCTCTCCTTTGTGATCGTTCTCCACAGTCATCACCCAGAAAGTCACCCTTTCCTCTCTTGCTTTCCTCCAGGAAACTTCTAGAAAGATTTCTTGAGGCCCACCAATGCATCCTCAAAATCACATTAAGTTCCTTTGCCCAATTCCCAGCCAGACTCGGGGAAGGACTTGACCTCAGTATCCTCCTGTGTTTTTTTGTGTGCATAAGCACCTTTATTTCTAGAACCGATTAAACAGTCCATCCTCATCTGCCCTCGGTCCTACCCAACATACACCCTCTCCTGCCTTCCCTGGGGTTGTGTCTCCTATTCATAAAGTCAACAGGTTCACCATCACTCAAAATACACAACAGCAACAGCAGTGTACGTGAGCCAGGAGATCTCCCTGAAGGGACATTGGCTCATGACCCTCTGAGCCCCTGGGTCCCAAAAGGTCAAGCCCTCAGCCTTCTCTCTGCCTTCCTGCCCACCCCCCCAAAATCAGAGCAAGACCTCCAGACTCCCTGAAGCGCCTGCCCTTTTACCAGAGGGAGGAGGGAGAAGAACTTTGGTTGACTTGTAAATCATTGTCATCATATATCGAATTTACGACCCAACAATGTTAGGATCCATATCGCCTTAAAAGCGTGACTGTGTCTTGGTGAGGAGGGGGGACTACTCACAGTAATAATTTCTCCCTAACCTTCTGAAACAGTCTCAATATCTGGGCATTTTTTAAAACTGAGATGGCTTGTCATATGTGTAATTAAATGTGATTGGAATGTACAGCTTTTATAGACTTAGAAAAAAGGCGTGTGGGGGGGGTGTCCTTTCTTAGATGTGCCCTGATTTGGGATTCAGAAAACCTGATCCCTGTAACAGGAGAACACTAGAACACTATACCTTCAGGTCCAACAGCTTTTGCTGAAGGATCCAAGAGGCTGGGGCTGGGGTGGAGAGTGTGAAAACACTTTGAAAAGACCTTTCACTACCCAGATGCAAGCATTTATCATCATCATCATATCATCGTTATTAGCAATAATAAGTGGATCAGGGGGAGCTTTTCAAATGCAAATCTAATCACATTGTGCCTTTCGTCCAAGGCCTCCCACTGCTGTTAGGATAGAAGCCAGAACGCACCCCCGGCCTCTAGGCCCTTCATGGCATTCTTTGTACGGAGGAACCGCAGGGCCTGGCTCCTGCCCGCCTTGCACCAGCTTCCTCTCATTCCCTGGGCTGCATGCACGCCTTCTCTCAGCTTGAATTTGCTGTCCTTCTGCTAACCCCAGGACCTTTGCACACTCCTTTTGTCTATAGAGCACTTGTCCCTCCTAAGCTCACTTGTTTAACCCCCTCTTTTTGTCCTGATATCACACTTCCTCAAGGAAGCTTTCTCCACCTTTCTTGACTAGATAAATCCTTCCCTTCTACACCCTCAGAGAATCATGTTCAGCCATCCAAATATTTATTAATTCATAGCTATTGAGTGTCTACTATATGCCAGACAGTCTTCTAGAGGTGAGGGATATAATGGTGAACAAAAGAAGTCCCCAGGGAGCTTCCACTCTAACAGAAGAAGAGACAATAAGCAAGTGAGCACATACATGTTTACCAGAATCAGGCAGTAGTAAGTGCTGTGAGGGGGAAAAAAAAAAAAAAAACTGGGTAAGGATTAGTGTGGTGGCAGGAGCGGGGGTAATCATTTCAGATTAAGGGCAGCAGAGGAAGCCTTTCTGAGCAGGTGACACTTAAACTGAGGCTTCAGTGAAATGAGGGAGCCAACCATGAAGAGGTGTATGGAGAGACAACTTCGGACAGAAGGAATAACAAGGACAAATGTCCTGGGGCAGGAATGAACTTAGTATAAGTCCGAAGAACAGAAGATGACCAACGTGCCTAGAGTTGAGACAGCAAATTGGGAAGGTACTCCTTGAGGTTGAAGGACATGTAGACAAGCCTTTTGAGGAGCAGAAAGATAGGGCTCCCACCAGGGAAGCCCATGCACATTATGGAGGGTGTCTCTGTTTTGGTTTTTACTTTGTTTTAAGGTGGGAAACATTGCAGCATAGTTGTGTGCCAAAAGGAATGTTCCAGTAGGGAGGGT
The DNA here is from genome assembly GCF_009829155.1 of Mustela erminea. Taxonomy (NCBI): domain Eukaryota; kingdom Metazoa; phylum Chordata; class Mammalia; order Carnivora; family Mustelidae; genus Mustela; species Mustela erminea. Next base: position 95,828,047 of record NC_045622.1, read on the forward strand.
GACACAGGTGATTCATGAGAAAGAGAGAGAGCACTGCAGTCAGTCCCCCAGTAAGTCAGGGAGAATGAGATCCAGAGCCCAGGTGGAGAGCTTGGCACTACACAGGCCCAGGGACAGTTTGTAATCTGTGACAGGAGAGGGCACAGCACATACATACTGATGCTGGAGGCTGGTCAGTTTAGGGGTGGATAATAAGCATTCTGATGCCCTCCGTTTTCTCAGTGAATGGAGGATGAGATCATTAGCTGAGAACCAGGCAGAAGAAGGGCACTGGGGCTGGAGAAAAGAGGAGAAAGTACGAATAGGCATCTTGGAGAGTGGTAGATTGACTGCGGACTGTCATGGGATTGCTGGGCATTGCTGAGGCAATCTAGTTATTTGAGAAAACTGCGTTTTCTCCAGCCATGTTCCTGTGCCATCTCAGATGCAGGTGCAAAGGGGTTGCTCCATTGAGCTTAACCAGGGTTAACAGTGAGCATGGGAATTACGGAGAAATCACAGCACTAGGCCATAGAATCGAGGCTGGGTGAGGAGGGAAGGAGGGCCTAGGTAAGAGGTGGTGAAAATAGGGTACAGAGCCAGTGGACTGAACCTCAAAAGGATCTGAGAGTCATTGGAATGGTAGCCCTAGGATCACTGAGTTGGGAAGGTACGTGGTGACGGTCTGAATGGGATGGAATGGAAACTTTAGAGGTGCTATTGTTATGGCTAAGTCTGTGTGTGACTATGGCTGAGATGGAGAGGAGGAGGGGACCATGGAGGCACCAAGAAGTAAGAGGCAGGATGACGTAGATGACCATCTACGTGGGCCTCACAGTCGTTATGGGCAATGGCAGGAGTCCGGGTGCAGAGAAAGTCACCAAGCCGGGTAGTCAAACCATCAGTGAACACGTGAGCAGGAGGTAGGTACAGAGCACAGAGATGGTCTGATGATGGACGCTCATATTTTTCATGTTTATATGATTATTTTATTAATGTTGATTTTACTCATGACACTGTATGCACCATTAAGGGTAGGGACTACGTCTGCTTGTGTTCACCACATGACCTACAGCTTCTAGCTCAATGCCTAGCAGATAATAGGTACTTCATAAAAAACTTCTTAAATAAATGAATGAACAAATACCATTTTCCAGAATTGGAGAAAGAGAGAGCGTGAGAGGCATTGATCCAATAAATTGCTCCTTTCTTTTCCCATTAAAGTTCTCGGCATAGTGCTTATTTTCAGAAATTTCAGTCAATGGTCACTCTATTTACATTTATGAACAGGTTTTATGAAAAACCTGTTAAGTGCCAGGTGCTGTGCTGCATGTTTCAAAGACGTGGTCACAGCCGTCAGAAATCTCAAAGCATAGCCAGATGAACTCAGGAATAAACAACTTTAATATGATGTGAATAGAACAATGATAGAGATATGTGTAAAATGCTCCAAAGACACTGAATCTGACTGCTGGGGGGAGATGGAAAGGCTGTGGGTACAGATAATACCTGAAGAATGAAGATAGTCCCCTACCAAGACAAGCAGAAAGTATAGGTGAAGGACCAACCTGTCCAAAGTTATCAAGGATAGGAAAAACATAGCAAACTGAGAAGTCTGATGAAGACTAGCAATTAAGTGAAAACATCAACAGTCCCTTATATTTAGAGTCAGTTGGATTGCAACCAGCATATTAAGTAACACAATGGGGACAAAATAGTCTTTTTAACAAATGGCACAGGGACAACAGGGCATCCACATGGAAATGAATGAAGTTAGACTTCCGCCTCATACCACATACAAAAAGTAATTCCAAATACATCAAAGGCGGGCGCCTGGGTGGCTCAGTGGGTTAAGCCGCTGCCTTCGGCTCAGGTCATGATCTCAGGGTCCTGGGATCGAGTCCCGCATCGGGCTCTCTGCTTGGCAGGGGGCCTGCTTCCCTTCTTCTCTCTCTGCCTGCCTCTCTGTCTACTTGTGATCTCTCTCTGTCAAATAAATAAATAAAATCTTAAAAAAAAAATAGATCAAAGGCCTAAGTGTAAGCATTAAAACTACAAAGAAGAAACTAAAAACTACTTAGAAGAAAACCTAGGTGCAAATCTTCATGATCTTGGATTAGGCAATGGTTTATTAGCTATGACACCAAAAGCAAAAAGGAAAAAATAAATACATTGAACTTCATCAAATTTAAACTTCTGTGTTTTAAAGGAGACCATCAAATTAAAAAGACAACCCACAGAATGGGAGAAAATATTTGCAAATTATATATCTGAGAAGGGACTAGTGTCCAGAATATATAAAGAACACTTACAACTCAATGATGAGAAGACAAATAACCGAATCTTTAAAAATGGGCAAAAGATCCTCTCGAAAGAAAATACACAAATGGCCAGTAAGTGCACAAAAATCGACCCATCATTACTCATGGAAATACAAATTAAAACCAAGAGATGCCACATTATACCCACTAAAAGGGCGCTAATGACAAAGGTAGACATTAGCAAGTGGCAGTGGAGATGTGGAGAAATTGAAACCCTCACGCATTGCTGGTAAGAATGTAAAATAGGGTAGCTGCTTTGGAAAATGTTCCCTCAAAAGTTAAACATAGAGTTACAGTATGACCCAGCAAATCCACTCCCATTTGTATATATATATATATATATATATATGAGAGTAGAATATATATACATACACAATATATACACATACATATGCCCAAGAGAATTGAAAACATATATCCACATAAACACTTGTACATGAATGTTCACAGCATCATGAGTCACAATAGTCAAAAACTGAAAACAACCCAAGCCCATCAACTGATAAATTAATAAACAAAATGTAGTCTATCCATACAATGGAATATTACTTGGCAATAAAAAGGGAATGAAGTGATGAAACATGGTACTACATAGGTGAACCTGGAAGCATTATGGTAAATAAAATAACCAGATGCAAAAGACCACATATTGTATGCTTTTGTTTGTATGAAATATCTGGGATAGGCAAATTAATAGAAACTGAAAGTATATTAGTGATTTAAAAAGGCTGGGGAAAGGGGGATTTGGGGAGTGACTGTGAATTGATACAGAGTTTCTTTCAGAATTAGACAGCGGTGATGATTGTACAATTATGTGAATATGCTAAAAACCACAAAATTGCACAAATTAAAAGGTGAATTTTATGGTATGCAAATTATAGCTTAATTTTTTTTAAATGTCTTCTGGGGTCCCTGTGGCATGTAGGTCATGCCAAAGTATGTGGATTAAGTCCTGTAGGCAATAGAGGGTTTCTTAGTGTCACGTGTGTGTGCATGTGTATGCACCTGTGTGTGTGTGTGTGTGTGTGTGTGTGCACACTCTTCTTCCACTATAGGTTGAAAATCAGGTACGTGAAATCACCAAAAGTTCCCTAGGGAGCTATGACCTTGGGTCAATCAGTTTGAATGGTTTGTCGTATTTCCTTACATTCACATTAGTGTTTGTACTGAGATTATGTTTTATGTACAATTTGATATGCTACTCTTTTTTTCAGTTACCATAAATGTATTCTAAGCATTATTTAAAAGTAAATTTTCTTATCTAATTATAATAGTTATTTATGGTAGAAACTTTGGAAAATATGGAAAATTATAAAGAAGAAAATTAAAGCCATCCATAACCCCACCAGTTAGAAATAATCATTACAGACATTTTAGTGTATTTTATTTTGTCTTTGTTCTATGAGTAAATGTCATTTTTAATAGCTATATAATAGGCCACCCAGTATCATAGATTACTTTTATTGTAATATAGTTAGGCTATTTCCAATTTCTCTCCATATAAATAATGATGTCATAAATATCTTTGTTCATGAAGCTTTTCCATAGATGGGGTTATTTCCCTAGCTTCTCAGAAATAGAATTACTAGTCAAAGACTGAATATGTGTAAGCTTCTATGATGCATTTTTAAACTGCATTCTAAAGTAGTTCAACAAATTGCATTTGTATTAGCAATAAATGAGATTGCCAGTTTCACAGCATCCTTATCAGCACTGCGGCTTATACTTTTAAAAATTCTCCTTTAAAAAAAAATTTCATTTTACTAGAGGTTTCCTAGGAAAGAGCAGCATGCTCAGGTTTGTATTTTAGATGCTAGAGCCCCTGGGCTGAAGAGAGGCAGGAGAGTGCTTGCATGGGAGCAAAGTAGGGAAGTGCTGCACTAGGTGTGCTAGCAAAGGAAAGAAATGACACCGCCAGGCAGTGAGGATGGGCTGAACGACGTTCCAGATTAGAAAGGCATTTCTAAGAAAGGATGGGTTGGATTTGTGACTGATCCAAAACTGGCAGGAAGTGAGAGGTGTCAAGTTTGACTCCAAAATGTCTAGCTTTGGAGGTAGAGTGGAGGGTGATCGCTGTAGCCTGAGGCAGGGAAAAAGGGAAGGAGGAGCAGGTTTAGAAGGGGAAAGAAAGTTTCCTGATTGCACCTCGTTACTTTGGGCACCTTCCAGAAGTCCCAGGTGGAGACATCAACATATCCATTAATGACATGAATCTGAAGCTTGGAAGAGAGGATGGCACCAGGGATAAAAGTCTGGGAACCATCCATATGTACATGGTAATGAATGAGATCATTGTGGGCTGAGGAGTAAACACCAGGAGAAATCGACCATCGCAAGGCAGAAAGAAGAATGAGTGAAGGAGAAAGAGTTGCTTAGGAAGCGGGACAGGACCCAACAGACACTGGCATTAAACAGCAGGGGGGAGGGAGAGATTCAAGGAGGGAGACCAGTCAGAAGTGACAGATGCTTCAGGTCCCACAAGAGTCCTGAGTCAGCAGAGGAAGACAGAGGAGGGTCCCTGCAGAGTGGGCAGGCTGGGGGTGTCAGGAAGGTGTGAGAGAAGACAGCAGCCTCATTGGGAAGCCATTCTTCTCAACTTTTTGTCTCTCCTTTCATCGGGGCAGGAGCTGGTCAGTGATGCCACTCTTTCCTGCCCACCAGAGTGGACAAATGGAAGCCAAGGGGGAGGCTGGGAGGCCTGGCTCTCAATTCTGGCTCTGCTGTAATCCCAGACATCTGATTGAGGCTTCACCTTTGATCTCTTTACCCATAACACGAATGGGTCGGTGATGAAAGGGGTGCCTGAAGCTGACCTCAGTTTAGCATTGGTCTGTCCCCAAGGTTCCCCATGACGGCAGTGAAATGAGAAAAATAAGGCCCACGTAAGGTGTTCTCATGAAGGAAGGTAACTTCATGCAATGGAAAAGTCTGTCCTTTATTCCGAGATTATGTCTTTCCTACTTTTTGTAGGAAGCTGTCCTTTCTTTTGTGAAATGATGGTAGATGGTACCAGTTCCCCCCCACCCCCCTACCCCCCACCCCCGTCATGGTGTTTCTTTCTTGTGTCTTTGTTTAGCAAATAAGTTGGTTAATCTCTGTCGGCCCACCACACCAACTCAGGAATGTTACTGGTTTAGGAATAGCGAAAGTGTAGGAATTAGTGACCTAGATATTTTAAATTCTTTTTTTAATTTTACTTATTTATTTATTTATTTATTTTGACAGAGTGCACAGAGCAGGGAGGAGGGGCAGAGAGAGAGAGAGAGGGTGAGCGAGAACCTTAAGCAGGCTCCATGCCCATCGTGGAGCCCAATGAGGGGCTCAATCCCACAATCCTGAGATCAGGACCTGCGCCAAAACCAAGAGTCGGACACGCTTAATTGACTGAGCCACCCCAGTGCCCCCATGGCCTAGGTACTGTTTAAGCCTCTCACCTAAAACCCTGAAATCCCTGCCCTCTGAAGATAATCCTAGAAGGAAAATAGAAGGGTACGGGGTGGGGGTGGGGGACTAGGACCACTGCTGTGTGACTCCACCTCCCAACTCAAGGGCTTTGAGTCTGGGCCTTTGCCCTGAGATGCTGCCTTCCCGGCAACCCTTCACCCCCACAGTCTTCCGTGTGCTCCGCAGGCTGGCCAGCCAGAGCCCCAGCCTTGTCACCCCTGCTCCTCCCCGGCAGCCAGTCTCTGCTGCCCTTTTATCCCAGGCTCCTGCACACAGAAGATACTCAGGAAGTAGTTGTTGAATGAGTGAATAAATGAGCTCCCATTTTATCCCTGAGGAAAGCTTTTTTTTTTTTTTTTTTTTTTTAAGTAGGCTGCATAGCCAACATGGGGCTTGAACTCACAACCCTGAGATCAAGAGTCACATGCTCTACCGACTGAGTCAGCCAAGAAACAAACTCATCCCCTTCCTCAATCCAAACACAGGGATGTATATCCCCGAAGTCTAACAGCTGTCCTGTGGGTGCTCGGGGAATATCGGAGAGGAGGTTTGTTTTGTTTTGTTTGTTCATAACACTGTTTGGCTAACATGCGGTAGAAACTAAATATGAACCCCAATCCTTTAACTCCAGTCCACTGGTTTCCCTCTCCACCATCTCCACATAGTGGACATCCACCAGCAGCAGGGGTGAGGTCTGCGGCCAAGATGGCGTCTCCCAGCCTCCTCAGATCAAACTCAGGGAGCAGTGTAAGCATGAGCCAGGCCTTAACCTCAGGAAGCAATTCACACCGGCTGATGAAGAAGGGGTTCATACATGAAATGCAAAGCTTTTGAACGTCCCCTTTATCTTTCTCAAAGTAATGATTGCTCTTAGTTTAAGAAGTTAAATTGTGCTAAATACACCTTTAATGAAAAACCGCTCTTCTCCACCCCAGAGGCCAGCACAATCATTCTTTGGCATGTTTTTCTCTGGTATTCACCTCCACAAATCTAAAGAACATTCTATGTCTCCATCTGCTGAGCTCCCCATCAACTCTCTGACAGCCAATGAACGCTGCCCAATGGTTCGCTTTTCTGAAGCACTAGGGTTCCCCTCTTCCACTCAGTGTAGTTGGAACCCCTGCTGACGATCACACTTAATGTGGACCTTATTCTGATTACATAATTTGTATTCACTTAAGCTAGTGTACCAAGATATGCTTCTGTTCTTGGATAATTTTTTGTTTACCCCAAAGTTAATAATTACCTTTTCCCCCCTTTTTTCATTTGCTTATTATTCTGGATACCTAGCAATAGTTTTTCTTAGGCCTTCTAACAGCCTTTTGATATTCCTCAAACCAAGCAATTTGGATCATCTCTACCCATTCTGGATTTTATTTTTTCTGTTCACAGACCTCCCTAACTGGCTTTCTCCTTACATCTGGACTGGTTGCTTCCATTGTCATCCTAGAATCCTAGGAGCTTCTTTTGCCATCCTCCTGATTTAGAGCCTCTGAATCCCACATCATCTTCTGGTTTGGTTTATTCCAAGAAAAATAACCCTGCTTATCTAAAAATGTCTTTACTTCCCTTCAATACTTAATTGATGATTGAACTAAATACAGAATTGCAGGTTGGTATCATCCTCTCTCAGAATTTTGATAACTTGCTCTATTTTCTTCCAGCATCTGATGTTTTCCTTGAGCAGTGAGGCAGTTCTGATTGCTGACCCTTTGTACAAATCTACCTATGTCTTGGGAAGCTTTCAGGATTTTTTTTCCTTTATCTCCAGGGTTCTAAACTTTCACAGTGTGGTCTTTTGTCCAGCGTTGGGCTTGGCCCCCAATGGACCTGTCAAACCAGAAGCTTGTTTCCTTCAGTTCTGAGGAAATTTTTCCTACTACTTATTTTGATAATGTCCTCCCTTCCATTTCTTTGTTCTCTCTTTCTGAAATTAGGCAGAGTGAGGGGTAGAGAGTAGTGGAAGATTTTGTTTTGTTTTAGACATAGTGGCCAGGGGAAGTCTCTCCGATGAGCTGACCATTGAGGAGAAATCTGAATGAGCATCTTCTCATCTACCTGAGGAAAATTCCTGACCTCTCTCCTGTCAGGATGCTTTGCTTATGTGCCTGGTGACCTTTGGCTGAGCCTTCACAGAGAGAGAGGCACTACAGGCTGATGGAGAGTTCTGTCTCTGTGACGTGGGGCTTGTCAGCCGGTGGTGTTCCCTGTTAGTTGCACCGGTGGCAAATGAGAAGCTCCTTCCTCTGGGATAGCTTAGGTTTTCCAGAGAAGAATCTTCCAGTCTCCTGCCTGGAGGTGGTGAGAGAAGGAAGAGGTCTGGGAGGCGAATGTAATTCACCATTAAATGTCATTTAATTCTCCTCACTCTGCCTTCGGTGACTCCCTGAAATGCCTGAGCCTTTCTGGGATTCTGAAGGGCAAGCTTCTGGACCTCTTGTGGGCATTTCCCCCTGCGGGGCTTGAATATCTACTCCTTCTATCCCTTCTCTTGTCCACTGATGTCCCTTTACCCATTCTCCTTCTCCTTTTCACTTAAATGGGACTTGAAGAGAACATGACAGTAAACACATAACCAACCCACTTTGTTTAACCAGAACATAGGATACCCTGTGAAACAAATTCTAGCAAACAGTCAAGGCTCAGAGTTCTTTTTGTTTTTTTTCTTTTTAAGGAAAAGAAAACTGTTGCAGAGTACCCCCACCCCCTGCCCCGCCGTAGTGAGAGCTCTTGACAACCATGGAATTTTCTGGGTGAAGTGACCTCAGACATTATGTACTCTCACCACTTCATTTTACAGATGTAGAAAACGAAACCCAGACAGCAGAAGTAACGTGCCCAAAGTCGCACAGCAGAGAAATGTAAGGAGTCCCTGTTTTTTCCACTTGTAATCCTAGGTCGTCCTTCCCAGTACCATTCAGCCTTCCCAGAAAAGCCCCTCAGGCAACAGAAAGATTTTCCTCTTGATGGAGCTTCCAAAGCAAATGCCTTTTTTGCTCTCTGGGCCAGTCTGACCCTGATCAGTCCCATCTGGAGAAGAACCATGACAATGAACTAGATGTTGTTTCTCAGCAAGACCAGGAGTGTTCATGGCATATTAAAACAAGAGATCATTTCTTAAAGGACAGAGTCAGGATAACAAATCCACCTTAAAATAAACTTCAAGTCAAATTACCAATTAACACCTAAGTGTATTTAAGCAGAAATAAGTTTAATCGTCTAATTAATTTTTCACCAGTTAAGTCCATTTGTACATGTTGCATTTTACACTGCCTTGGCAATGAACAGGACTGGATCTCCTCATAACCATTTTCCACTTCCTGGTTTGCTAAGTAGTTCAGTGCTATTGTCTGTCTCCAGAAAATATAAGTTGCCCCAAACTGGTCACACTGCAACTTCATGAAGTTTATAAAGTAATTCTACGGGGAGCGGGGGAGGGGCTGCAAAGATGAAGATGACAAGATATGGTATGATGGAGTGGAAAAGGTGCCCGTGATAGGTAGCCTCTAACGTGGTCCCCAGGGACCCCTGCTTCTTGTCATTCACACCCTTGGGAAGTCCCCTGCCCTAAAGGAGGGTTGGCCCAGGGACTAGCTCCTACGGAGTGAAATTGATGGGGATGTTACTACTGAGATGAGGTTCAGACTTCCAGCTTGGTTGCTCTCCTCCCCTCCCTCTCTCCCCCTCCCTCCCCCTTTCTTTTTCTTTTGCAGATGACTCAGTCTGGGTAAAGCTATGTCATGAACACTCCCAGAGAAATGCCCGCATGCCAAGGAGCTGAAACTTCCTGCCAAACGCCCAGTGAGGAAGCTTACAGACGGTACTTCCAGCCCTGGTCCAGCCTCCAAAGATTGAAGTCTCTAGCAATGGCTCAAGAGCAACCTCCCGAGAGACCTTGAACCACTTGGCTAAGCCACTTCCAGATAGATTCCTGACCTGGAGCAACTTTGTGTGATAATAAATATTTTCTGTTTTAAGCGGCTATGTTTGGGGATAATCTATTAGAGAGGAACCATGGAGCAGACCTAGGTTTGAGGTCTGACTTTTCTACTTCGTGCCAAGACATCTCGTACGTGTTCCTTCACCTCTCCTAAGGGTGCCTGTTTCCTCATCTGTAAAATGGGCATAAAGACTATACCTGCCCCACAGAGTTGCCGAGGGGCTCAAGGAAAAGAAAACAAATTTTAAATGATCATAAGGCAGTAGGCATTTTTATCTACACTGCCTCATTTAATGTCCTTCAAATGGGGGAAAAAAAAAAGACCCACATGTGAAATATATCCAGTAAATTGGAAACGCATACTAGTATCATTAGAGCCAATTGGTTTTATGATTTATTAAAATGTTGTTTAACCAAACATCAAGCTTGGATCAACCTTAAATAAACCATATGCCTTTTAGAACTGATGGGTTTTAATTAGTTTTTTAATTAGCATGTGAGAAGTTTGTAAACCTGTTAGTTTTGCTATCCAAATCAGAAGAACAAGCTTTATAGGATTCTCACAAGAGGAGCTCTTCAGGGACCAAGGTCAAGGCCCACGGGCCCCTCGGAGGAACACAGCCCAAACATAACTCTCTACCACAACCCCCCAAGCAGACCCTCATTAATGACCCCACCCTCTCCCTGCTCTCGAACCTGGAAACCGAGTCACCTACCCAGAATCCTCCCCTTCTACTCCTCAGCCCACACCCTGTCACCAAACCCTGTAATTGTAATTCAGAAACATTTCTTCCCTCCCGTTGCTGTGCTGCTGTATTAGTCTGTTCGTCGCTTCCACACTTAATCACTAATATATGCAATTCTCATAATATACATTAAATACATCACACCTAACTGTACTATCATCATAATAAATATTAATAAACCCTATTTATTGACAGTGCATTGTTTCACAGGTTCAACCCTGCACAGGTGGTGAAACTTAGAGGACCCCTGTCTTCACAGAGCTCCATGAGAGCTAAGTTAGATGGAAAGGTAAAAACATGGGGCACCTGGGTGGCTCAGTGGGTTAAAGCCTCTGCTTTCGGCTCAGATCATGATCCTAGGGTCCTGGGATTGAGCCCCACATTGGGTTCTTTGCTCAGCCAGGAGCCTGCTTCCCTCCCCCCCTGCCTGCCTCTCTGCCTGCTTCTCTGCCTGCTTGTCATCTCTGTCAAATACATAAATAAAATTTTTTAAAAAATAAAATAAAATAAAAAGAAAGGTAAAAACAGGCTGCCTTGGTCTAAATCTTGGCTTTTCCACTTACTGTGTGCCTTTGGACAAGATACTTAACCTTTCTGTGCTTCAATTTTCTCACCTGGAAAACGAGGATAATAGTATCATCTACCCCATCAAGATTAAGAATATTTTACATGCATGGTGTCTGGCAATCAAAAACTGTTACCTATTATTATTCTAGGTCCACATCACGTTTTCTCCAACACCTGTATCCATCTCTAGGACACACCATCCTTTCCCGAGCTAGTCTGACTCTTCTTCCTTAGGAGCCCCTGACCACGTCCATCCCCTAGCAAACATCAGTAACATAGGCCTTGACATGGCCCACCTGTCTAACTCACCTCTCTTGCCCTCACCTTCCACTTTCCACCCCATCCCCCAGGCTCCGTCTCACTGTTCCTAAAATGGGCCTCTCTGCACCTAACTCTGTGTCCTTGCACCAAGACAAATGAGGTACAGAAGAGGGACAGGCTTGCTCAAGGACGGGCAAAGAACAGCGCCCAAGATGGCGGCTGGATGCTCCCACCTCACTTTCAAGCTTTGTAAGGAAGAGAAGGAAGAGGGCTGGGACTTAAGCCCTTCTTTGTGGCAGGGAATAGCACAGGCCTTAAAATAGCTGGGATATTTGCTACCAAGAAAAAGCACATGAAAAGAAAACGAATTAGACCTTTTCCTACCTTCCCTGGAGCACAGAACTGCCTCTGCTATCATCGGGGAAAAGAGAAAAAGAAAGGAAGAAAGAAAGAGCGTGGACTTTAAAGTGAGACCCACGTCCAAATCCTGGCTCTACCTCTGGAAACAAACACGCACCCTCAGTTTCTTTGGCTGGGAAACAGGAATGAGAATGGTTCCTTTGAAGAGCTGATGTGAGTATTCAATGAGAAAACTTAGGTATAAGTACCCAGCACATCTTGCAGGTACTTAAATTAAAGGTTACCTTCCCATTTTCTCCTGTCCTATTCTCTGGGCCAGGGAAGGGCTCCCTGCTCACCCCACCCTATCTGTCCGGTGAACTCCTGCTCAGTCCTCAAGTCCCAGGCTTGTCTCCCTCCCGTAGAAGTCTTTCTCGGTTTTCTCAGTCAGGGTTCATGGCTCCCACCACTGTCTACCCCACCAAGACTGGGAACTCCTCCAGAGCACAGATCACTACTTAAACACCTTTGGATCCTCAGCCTGGCATCATTCAGAAACAAATTGGGTAGTGCTCTATGATTTCCTCGTGAAAATAAAGACTTCTTAAAATGCTTTAAAATATTTTCATTACAGTACTCTTTGTAATAGGGAAAATTGGGAAGCAATATACATGTCTAATAATTAGAGGTTACGTAAATTATAGTTAATCCTGAAAATGTGGTATGCTGCCATTAAAATCATCTTGTAGAAATGTGCTGTTGACATTAAAAAAAAAAATGTTCTCAATATATATTGTGAGGGAAAGAAGCAGGTTTCAAAACAGTACTATGTCCAGAATGATCCCATTTTGTGACAAAAATATAAATGTTTATGTATGCATAAAAAAGGTCTGGAAGGACCCAGTGGTTGTCTCTGGGTGGGTGGAATTTGCATGTTTCTTTTCCTTCCTTATGCTTATATGTATTTTGTGATTTTTCTATAATGAGCATAAATTACTTTGTAGTAAGAAAGAAATTTTTTTAACTACCAAAATTGTTTTTCTGATTGTAATGCATTTTCATTGTAGAAAATTTGGAAAGTCTGAAAACTATAAAAAAGAAAAGATAATTATGCACGTCGTTCTACCAAGAGAGTCTATTAACATTCCAGTATCTTTCTTTCTAGTCTTTTTTTTAATGCATGTATGAATTTTTTAAACTACTTGAGATCAAACTGATCTATAGTTTAATGTCCTGCAATTTCTCATTACACTGTGAATATTTGCAAAAATTATTACAAATTCTAAATGCTAGATGTCTCACAAAGGGCTAGAAAAATCAGCTATCCTTGGGAGAGGAGGAAAGTAAAAAGAGGGTTAACAACCTCCCAAGCACAGCATAAGCATTTTAAAGACCTTCCTAGACCCAAGAGAGGGCTTACATTGTTTAAAATATTCCATAATAACAATTTTAACTGCAAAATTTTTGAAGGGGCTTTTTATACTTTTGCTATTGAATTTGGCTAAACACACTTAATTTACAACTGGTGAACAACTCACTTAATTTATAATTGGCTATAATTTCTCAGTAATAACTATTGTACATGTTTGGGAACTCTTGCAAAGTGCGAAAAATCCAACCTACAAATTGTTTTCAAACATAAAGAAACCGTAAATTTCAACAATTCATCATGTTAACACGCTGTGGCATTTAATAGGCTTCTAATTAAACATTTCTTGATTTTACAGTTTCCTCTTCACATTTTGGAGCCAATAGCTTTTTCTGGAATTCAGACCTTTTCATACGCCCTTTAAAAGTACCTAAGCCTTGGGTTCTGTGTCTACCTAGCCTCGCAGAGGAAAATGCCCCCACTTGAGTCCCTTCAGCGACAGGGCAAGCACAGTGAACTGAGGTTAGGGAGGTTAGGGAGGTTAGGGAGGTTAGGGAGGTTACTTTTTCCAGCAAGGTTAGGGAGCCACTGCAAAGGCTGGCAATGGGAGAGGCAAATTTATCCACCAGAGTTGTTTTTTCTGTGCCAACTTCCAAACAGAAAGTAGGAAATTTTGGACAAGGAATTCCTGCACCAATAGGTTTTTGCCTCTCAAGTACAGAAAGTGAACTGGGGAAAAGGAGGAGGGAAAGGAGGAGAGGCAGAATAGGAAGGAAGGAAGGAGAGAGAGAGAGGACTACCATTCATTAGTCATTTATTACTACCCCTCACTGAGCTGAGTGATTTACATACCGCATTGCAATCCTATGAGCTCAGGACTACTGTTACTCTCCATTCACAGATAAGGGTCCTGAGGCTCAGGTTGGTTAAGTCACTGCCCCAAGGTCACACAGCAAAAAGCACTGGTGCTCTTAAGATGGCCCTACCCCAAAGCCTGTGCATTAACCCCTACACCATATGGCTTCTCCAAACACACCAGCCCTATCTGGCCCTGCTCCTTCCAGAAGAATAGAATTTAAAGCTGGAAGAGCCCCATGAGATCAGCTCACCCTTCCTGTCTCTATCTTTGTCATCTGCACTGCTCACAAGGAAAATCTCTTCCCTGTCGGCATTCCACTGAGCCAGGCACTCCCATGGCCCAGGGGCATTGTGCCTGGCCCAGAAAATGGGCTCAGGAGATGCCAGCTGAATTAACAAATTAAATAAATCTCTCACTTTGCTAAGACGGAAGACCAGAGAAGGACACTGGGGGAAACCACACGATGTCGGTCACCTGCCTCCCACCCCCCAACCCCGGATCACCCAGCAAGGTAATGATGACCGACTCGGGATTAGAGCACCAGCCCATCTCCCTGCACTATTTAACAGAGATTTCCTCTTTCTTTTATGTCACTTCATTCTAACAACCATGTGATTATTATCATGTGTCATCAAATCGAAGACCATCCATAGGACACACCACTCTTTCGTGGCACAGGCAACAGAAACAACGACACTGTCAAGGATCCTTGTGAGACACCCATCAACTCTAAGACATATGCCTGCCACGTGAAAAATGCGTGCGATTGTTATCCACGTTTTATAGACGTGGAAAGAGGCTCGGAGGAACAGAGTGGCAAGTCTTGATCATATAGCCATTAAGGGGCAGACCTGCGCGATTCAAACCAGTCCCGGGCTCTCTCAACAATTATACCTCAAGGCATTATGATTTGATGCCTGGTTTTTTGGTGGGGTGAGGGGGCTGCTATTTAAATAAGATTCATCATTTTGGGCGCCTGGGTGGCTCAGTGGGTTAAGCCGCTGCCTTCGGCTCAGGTCATGATCTCAGGGTCCTGGGATCGAGGCCCACATCGGGCTCTCTGCTCAGCAGGGAGCCTGCTTCCCTCTCTCTCTCTCTGCCTGCCTCTCCATCTACTTGTGATTTCTCTCTGACAAATAAATAAATAAAATCTTTAAAAAAAAAAAAAAAAAAAAAGATTCATCATTTTGCAGGTGACACAGCTCCTTCCCCACTGGATTATAAGCACCATGCCTGAGAGCCATTGTCCCAGCACCTAGCGTTGTGGCTAGCACAGAACAAGCCCTCAAACATCATCGAAGAGATGGAGTGGGGTCACACTATGAGACACGAGAAGTGCAGAAAACAGGGGCACCTGGATGGCTCCGTCAGTTGAGTGCCAGACTCTCGATTTCAGCTCAGGTCATGATCTCAGGGTCCTAGGACCCGGCCCCGTGTTGGGCTCCACGCTCAGCGGGGTGTCTGCTGGAGATTTCACTCTCTCCCTCTCCCTCTGCCCCTGTCCTCCATCAACTGTGTGCACACTCTTTCTCTAAAATAAATAAATCCTTAAAAAAAAAAAGTGGGGCGCCTAGATGGCTCAGTGGGTTAAAGCCTCTGCCTTCAGCTCAGGTCATGATCTCAGGGTCCTGGGATGGAGCCCCACATCGGACTCTCTGCTCGACGGGTAGCCTGCTTCCCCTCCCCCCGCCTGTCTCTCTGCCTACTTGTGATCTCTGTCTGTTAAATCAATAAATAAAATCTTAAAAAAAAAAAAAGTGCAGAAAACATGGGCCTGAGTTAGAAGTCCACCACCTCGGGCCAGTCCTGTGCTGCTGACAGCCGATGAGGAGAAAAGCAAATGCAGAATGGGGCTGGGGGGGTGGGGCAGGGTGCTGTCATTCAGATGGGTCCTGAGGTGGACAGCCCTGGTCAGAACCTCAGCTTTGCCAGCAATGAGCTGTGGGGCCTGGGGTGAGTTACTTAATCTCCCCGGGTCTCTGTTTCCTCGCTGGCAACATGGGAATAATAATGCAGTTCTTTGTCTCTCATGAGATGCTGTGAGAATTCAGTGAGAAAACAAAAGTAAAAAGCTTAGCACAGGGTCTGGCACATGGCAAACCGTCACAGCTAAAGCCAGGTAATGGAAGAAGTGTCTATCTTCCGCCATCTTGAACAGAATGGAACTGGCTAGGCAGGGGGCGGGGGGGGGGTGGTATTTCATGATTGGGAGCCCTCAATTTCAGGCTGACCATATCAACAGACAGTCCTGCAGTGGAAGACCCGCCCCACCCCCCGACCTGGTTCGTCAAGATCAAATACACAAAATAAGAAATGAGAGTTGAGAAATCACCTTAGCATAGACACTGAGCAAATTAACAGAACCCTAAGCAATTACTTTGGTCAACCAAAAAGCAGATATGTTTAAACCCTGGGGAGAAGAGATGATTTTCTAGGAAAATAGAAAATATGGCAGCTAATTCCAGAAGATTTTTTTTTAAATACACTCCAAAAAACTGAGACCTATTAAATACTGCAGAATAAATTGAGAATGTTTTCAAAGAGCTATATACCCCAAAAAAGTGTCAGGTCCAGATGGTTTCATGGGTGAATTCTACCTGCTATTTAAATTGTTCCAGAGCAAAGAGAAAGCAGGAAAACTTCCAAATTCTTTTTATGAAGCCAACAGAACCGTGTATGAAACCTGACAAAAAGAACACAATAAAAGAAAAGACTAAGAAAAGAGATGCTGGAAACCTTCTCTCTGCAAAGTCTGTAAACACTGGAAACATTTCCCTTAGAGTCAGGAGCAAAATAAAGATCTTCACTAACCAGCATTATTTAACATTGTTCTAGAAGTGCTGGCCTATACAATTATACAACAGGGAGAAAAAAGCAAGAAGTATGAAAACAGGAAAGAAGAAAGCAAAATTATAATGATTTTTAGACAATGTGACTGGAAATCTAGAAAATGCAAGATAACTCACTCAGGAATTATCAGCAAAATCATTCAGTATCAATAGAATAAGATGACCAATTTTAGACAGATAAACAGAAGTGGGTAGCTTTCTCATACGCAATCATCAACCAGTTAGAAACTAATTCTTAAAAGATTCCATTCAGGGGAGCCTGGGTGGCTCAGTGGGTTGGGCCTCTGCCTTCGGCTCAGGTCATGATCTTGGGGTCCTGGGATCGAGTCCTGCATCGAGCTCTCTGCTTCCCCTCCTCTCTCTCTGCCTGCATCTCTGCCTACTTGTGAGCTCTGTCAAATGAATAAATAAAATCTTTTTAAAAAGAAAAAAAGATTCCATTCAGATGGGCCACTACAAAAACACAACCTTTACAACTGTGCTAAGTCTCTAAGAAGAATGCCCTAGAACACCACTAGTTTTAACAGTCTGAAGAAATGTAAACACATACCCTGTTTTCAAATAGGAAGGTGTGCTATTGTAAAGATGTCAGTTCTCACAAATCATTATACTTCCAGTGATTCCAGTTTTTAAAATATACATAAAGAATTGCTTTGGAACAAGACGGGCTGATTCGAAAGTTCACATAGAAACATAAGCAAGAAGAGCCTGACAAGCATGGGGAGTGTGTGGGGGGAGGGCAGGAAGGACAGACTCCTTAACAGACATCAAAACATAATGTAGCATTTTAGCTAGAACACAGAAACCACGGACAGAAGGAAAAAGCAGATAAATTTAGACTTCAACAAAATTAAAAACGTAAGGAAAAAAAAACAAAATTAAAAATATTTGTGCTTCATAGGGCACCATTAAAGAAGAGAAAACACAACCCACAGAATGGGAAAAAATATTTGCAAATCATGTATCTGACGAAGGACTAGTGTCCAGAATCTATAAAGAGCTCTTATTACACAATAAAAGGGATAAATAATCTAATTTTAAATGGGCAATGGATTGCAATAGACATTTATCCAAACAAGATATACAAATGGTTAATAAGCACAGGAAAAGATGCCTTACATCATTGGTCATTAGGGCAATGAAAATCAAAACCACAATTTGATACCAGTTCACACCTACGAGGTTGGAATCCACATACATTGCTGTTAGGAAGGAATGTAAAATGCTGCAGCCACTTTGGAAAACAGTCTGGCAGTTCTTCAAAAAGTTAAATATAGAGTAGTCATATGACCTAGCATTCTACTCCTAGATAGATAGAGAGATAGACCCAAGATAATTGAAAACATATGTCTACACAAAAACCTATACATAAATGTTTATAGCAGCATTACTCATAATGGCCTAAACATGGACACAATCCAAATATACATCAACAAATGAATGGATAGATAAAATGTAGTGCAGATACACAGGGGAATATTACACAGCAATGAAAAGGAAAGAGGTACTGATCCATTCTATGATGTGGATGAACCGTGAGACTATTATGGCAAGTGAAAGAAGTCACAAAGAAGTCACATAAAATGCCATATACTGTAGAATTTTGTTTATATGAAATGTCCACAATAGGCAAATCCATAGAAATGAAAAGTAGATCCATGACTGCCAGGAGCTGGGGGCAGGGGAGAATGGAGAAGGACTGCTAACAGGTACAGGGTTTTTTTGTGGGGTGATGAAAATGCAGTAGAACTAGATAGCAGTGATGATTACACAATGCTGTGAACCTAGCAAAAACCCGAATTGTATACTTAAAAGGGTGAATTTTCTATATAAAAGGGTGAATTATATCTCAATAAAGTGTTACTTTTAAAACCAGGAGGTAGGGGTTCCTGGGTGGCTCAGCCATTAAGCATCTGCCTTTGGCTCAGGTCATGATCCCAGGGTCCTGGGATCGAGCCCCGAATCAGGCTCCCTGCTCAGGGGAAGCCTGCTTCTCCCTCTTCCTCTCCCCTGACTTGTGTTCCCTCTCTCACTCTCTCTGGTCAAATAAATAAAATCTTTTAAAAAAATGGTGTAAAACTTTGGTAAGCAAAACAGTTACTTCCAAAGACCAGAATAAAATACAATTCCCTGCCAGACTTCAGTATATAATCAAGGTGGAATTTCCCCAAAAAAAGGAAAGATGGATTATCTGGAAAGCGATCCAGGACACACATTCCCTAATAGGTTAACAATGGGAGGAGGGCAGCACTTGGAAACCTATCTACTCCTCTTACCTAAATATATCCAGATGTATCAAAGACTTAAATGTCCAAAGGAAAGCCATAAAAACACAAGAAGTAAACAGGGAACTTTTTCTTAAATCTCAGAGTAGAAAAGGCAAGGCATAACCACAAAGGCCCCCAAGAAAGAAAAGGTATAAATTGGACTTATAAAGGTTCTAAATTTCTACACAGAAAAAAAAAAACAACCAAAAGACCAATAGAAAACCGGATAAAATAATTGCAAAAATTTAACACATTTCTAATTTTCCTTTTTATATAAAGTGTGTTTGTATCACTAAGAAAAAACAACCCAACAGAAAAACAAACATGAGCAGACCATTTCCAGAAATAAAAATGTAAATATGAAACGATGTCAAACTTCACTCTTAAATAAAGAAATGTACATTAAAACAACCAGATACCATTTTTCATCTGCCAGATTAGCCAAGGCGAAAAAATTTTCTAAAATACTGTACATTCAAAGATGTGTAAAAAGTGGTACAACTGAAAACTTACATCCACATAAAAATCTGCACACAAGGGCACCCGGGGGGCTCCCCTGGTGAAACGTCTGACTTCAGCTCAGGTCATGATATCTGAGTCCTGGGATCAAGCCCTGTACCAGGCTCCCTGCTTGGCAGGGAGTCTGTTTGCCCCTCTACACACTTGTGCTCTCTTTCACTCTCAGATAAATAAAATCTTAAAAAAACAAAAAACCTGCACACGGATGTTTACAGCTGACCTTTGAACACACAAGTTTGAGCTGCATAGGTCCATTTATATGCAGATTTTAAAAAATAAATATAGTAAAGTACTGCAAATGCATTTTCTCTTCCATATGATTTTTTCCCCTAATTTTTTAAGATCTAATTTTTAAGTCATCTCCACACTCAACACAGAACTCGAACTTACAACCCCAAGACCAAGAGTCACATGCTCCAACGACTGAGCCAGCCAGGAGCCCCCATCTGATTTTCTTTTCTTTTTTTTTTTTTTAAGATTTTATCTTTTTGACAGAGATCACAAGTAGATGGAGAGGCAGGCAGAGAGAAAGAGAGAGAAGCAGGCTCCCTGCTGAGCAGAGAGCCCCATGCGGGACTCAATCCCAGGACCCTGAGATCATGACCTGAACAGAAGGCAGCGGCTTAACCCACTGAGCCACCCAGGCGCCCCCCCATCTGATTTTCTTAATAATATTTTCTTTTCTCTAGCTTACTTTACTATAAAAATATGCAAATCATACATACAACATACAAAATACGTGTTAATCTACTGTTTATGTTATTATAGGTATCGGCAATAGTAGGCTATCAGTAGTTAAGTTTTGGGGGGAGTCAAAAGTTCTACTGAGATTTTCCACAGGGGTCCGGTCGCCTAACCCCACGTTGTTCAAGGGTCAACTATATAGCAGCTTCATTCGTAATTGCCAAATCTTAGAAGCAACCAGAATGTCCTTCAATAGGTGAATGGATCAACAATCTGTGGTCCATCCATACAAGGAAATATGACTGAGCAATAAGAATTGAGCCGTCAAGCCACAAAAAGACAGGACGGAATCTTAAGTGCTTATTGCTAGGTGAGAGAAGCCCATATGAGAAAGCTATATAGGGGCGCCTGGGTGGCTCAGTGGGTTAAGCCGCTGCCTTCGGCTCAGGTCATGATCTCAGGGTCCTGGGATCGAGTCCCACATCGGGCTCTCTGCTCAGCAGGGAGCCTGCTTCCTCCTTTCTCTCTCTCTGCCTGCCTCTCTGCCTACTTGTGATCTCTGTCTGTCAAATAAATAAATAAAATCTTTAAAAAAAGAAAAAGCTATATACTATATGATTCCAACTATATGACACTCCAGAAAAGGCAAAACCATGGATAGAGTAAAAATATCAGTGTTTGTGAGGGGTCTGGGAAAAAAGAGAGAGAGGGATGAATAGGCAGAGCATAGAGGATTTTCAGGACAGTGAAGCTACGCCGTATGATACTACAATGATGGGTACATGTCATTATACATTTGTCCAAACCCTCAGAATGTACAACACCAAGACTGACCCTCCTGTGAAGTATGGACTTTGTGTGATAATAATGTATGGGCATTGGTTCATCGGTGGTAACAAACATGCCACATTAACACGACATGTAAACAAGAGGGAAAACAATGGGGGGTGGGGAATGTGGGAACTATACTGTCTGATCAATTTCCCTGTAAACCTAAAACTGCTTTTAAAAAAATAAAAGCTACTGGGGCACCTGGGTGGCTCAATCATTAAGCCTCTGCTTTGGCTCAGGTTGTGATCCTGGGGGTCCTGGTATCGAGCCCCACATCGGGCTCCCTGCACCACAGGAAGCCTGCTTCTTCCTCTCCCACTCCCCCTGCTTGTGTTCCCTCTCTCACTGTCGCTCTCTCTCTCTCTTTGTCAAATAAATAAATAAAACCTTAAAAAAATAAAAACAAAATAAATAAAAAAGCTACCAATTTTTCTTTAAACTTGCAAGAATACAGGGGTATTCAGTAGGCGTGTAAATTAGTACAATCCCTTTGGAACAAAATTTGACAATACCTTTCCCAAATTTTAAAACACATGTCCTTTTACACAGTCCACTTATCAGATTTAATCTCACACAGATAGTCACAGGTAGGAAATGGCATTTATACAAGACATTCATCAGTTCTGTCTGTAATAACAGAAGACAGGAAATCACCTTCTGGCGGGCAGAATAATGGCCTCCCCAAAAGGTCCCCCATCCCCACCCCCCAGAACCTGTGACAATGCATGGCAAAAGGGTATTAAAATTGCAGATGCGGGGCGCCTGGGTGGCTCAGTGGGTTAAGCCTCTGCCTTTGGCTCAGTCATGATCTCAGAGTCCTGGGATCGAGCCCTGCATTCGGTTCTCTGCTCAATGGGGAGCCTGCTTCCCCCCTCTCTCTCTGCCTACCTCTCTGCCTACTTGAGATCTCTCATGAGGTCTGTCACATGAATAAATAAAATCTTTAAAAAAAATTTTTTTAATTGCAGATGGAATTAAGGTTGCTACACAGCTGACCTTAGAATAGGGAGAGTCTCTGAACAGACTCAATGTAATCGCAAGGGTCTTCAGAAGTGAAAGAAGGAGAGCAGAAGAGGAGAATGAGACCAGGGTGATCCGAGAAACACTCAACCTCTCATTGCTGGCTTTGAATGTGGAGGAAGGGGACACAAGCCAAGGAAGGCAGGTGGTCTCTAGAAGCTAGAAAGAGCAAGGAAACTGATTCTCCCTTCAAGTCTCCTCCAGAGGGAAGGCAATCCTGCCAACATCCTGATCTTAGCCCAGCAAGACCCATTTTTGGGTTTCTGATCTACCGAACCGTAAGATAATAGATTTCTGTCGTTTTAAGCCACTGAACGTGTGCTAATTTGTTACAGCAGCCTCAGGAAACTCCACAGACCTAAACGTCTATCTGCAGAGAACTGGCTGAGCAAATGCAATACTGTGCAGCCTTCAAAGAAAGGGGCCTCTATACATACTGACATGCAAGTCATGTCAAGGAACACTGTGTAGTGAAAAAAAAAATGCAGAGTATAAGAAAAGCATAGATCGGGGCACCTGGGTGGCTCAGTGGGTTAAAGCCTCTGCCTTCGGCTCAGGTCATGATCCCAGGGTCCTGGGATTGAGCCCCGCATCGGGTTCTCGGCTCCGTGGGGAGCCTGTTTCCTCCTCTCTCTCTCTGCCTGCCTCTCTGCCTACTTGTGATTTCTGTCTGTCAAATAAATGAATAAAATCTTTTAAAAAAGAAAAGAAAAGAAAAGCATAGATCGCATGTTATCTGTGTCAAAAGGAGGCACAGCTTATAATCCACATACATCCTCATACATGCATTGGTGATCTTTGGAAAGATACACCAGAACCTGGCACTGTTATTTAATATTTATTGCCACCAGGGAAGGAGAAAGTGTTACAAGAAGTTCCAATGGCAGAGATGTTCATTTCTCTCTGTATCCTCTCTCGGGCTCTTTGGTTTTTGGTGTAGGTTGTTGTTGTTGTTGTTGTTGTTTTTAATCAGGTGCAAGTGTTACCTTAAGAATAGAAAGAGGGGGGCGCCTACGTGGCTCAGTGGGTTAAATCCTCTGCCTGCGGCTCAGGTCATGATCTCAGGGTCTTGGGATCGAGTCCCACATCGGGCTCTCTGCTCTGCAGAGCAGAGAGCCTGTTTCCTCCTCCTCTCTCTCTCTCTGCCTGCCTCTCTGCCTACTTGTGATCTCTGTCTGTCAAATAAATAAATAAAATCTTTAAAAAAAAAAAAAAGAATAGAAAGAGGGGTGTCTGGGTGGCTCAGTGGGTTAAAGCCTCTGCCTTTGGCTCAGGTCATGATCCTGGGTCCTGGGATCAAGCCCCGCATCGGGCTCTCTGCTTAGCAGGGAGCCTGCTTCCTCTTCTCTCTCTGCCTGCCTCTCTGCCTACTTGTGACCTCTGTCAAATAAATAAACAAAATCTTTAAAAAATAATAATAAAAAAGAATAGAAAGAAAAAAACTGTGATAAGGGACTGAGTTCTGCTCAGACTTAAATGAGTTGTTAGGGTTTTCATCTTCTCGATGAGTACTGGCTTCCCCCCTTCCACAGTCTGTGTTTCGTGTACTGTCGCATGTTTTTTCTCTTGTGATCTTGCTTAACAACACCCACAGTTATCATTTGCCCCGGCCCACAGGTGCAGCGCTGAGGCTCAGAGACTGGGTTTAGTGACCAAATGGCACAGCTGGATTTTTTTTTTTTTTTTTTTTTGCAGTTGGAGTTTACAGCCTGGTCTTCTGGTTCCAGGGTTCTCTCCTCGAGCGCCTGCAAGATGGTGTTGCTGGTTCCAACAGCCACTGTAGGGGCGGGCATAACCCTCGGAGGCCACTGCACAGAGCTGTCAGTTGGGGATCTCAGCCCTCCCTGAGCCTTCAGGTCCCTCTCCCAGACCCCGGAGTTGAAGAGAAGGTCAGGCTCCAGAGGGGGCCCTGCCTACGCCACCTTCGGGAAGCAGCCAACCTTCTCCAGTTACATCCTGCAGCAAAGTTCGTTCCTTCTGGGTCTTCTGGGGAAAGCCCCTGCCAGCGGTCACCGCATTCTCTCTGGTGGGCTCACATTGTAGTGGGCCCATCACAGTCACCTGCTTTCCTGCAGCAGGGATAAAACCCTAGAGAGGGCGGGTCTCTGTAGAGCACGACATCTTGATCAAATAAAGGCTGCCCTGAGATTTCTCATGCCTTTGAGCTTGGGGCCAGTGATGAAGGGGGTTTCCCCGGTCTGCCGGCAACACACCACATCAGGCATGCAAATCGACCTTCCTGAGCCTTGCTTTCTGGTAAGAAAGAGATCATATTCCTCTGTTGTGTGGACAGGTGGGGCTGGGCCATTCGTTTTTCCGGAGCACTGTTTAAATATAGCGGAACTTTTGGCTTTCATGGGAAGGATCTCAAGGCATTTTTAAAAATGCGCAATTAATGAAGTTCCACCTCCCAGAAAAAGCAAGAATTATTGTCTTCATTTTATAAATAGATCAAAGGTCACACAATCAATGGCAGATGTAGGAAACAGATGTAAGAATTCTGCTTTTGTCCCTGGCTGCAGCCACTCAATCCCACCCCTGGTATCACCCACAGACCTCCTTTCTGCTCTCTGACTTCTGGCCAAAGGAGTGGAATTGGCCTTTATATGTTTCCACTTAAAGGTTTGAATTCTATGTATGGTTCATATGCCTTTGATATGTCTGGAATTTATAAAAGAGAAGGAGAAGAATGATATTTGATGCTTTTCAGAGATCGTGTTGGGACTGAGCCTTATATAATGGGTCAAATGCCAATAAAGGAAAAAAAAAAAAACCCGCTCACCAGATCTTCAGGAAGTTCACTTTTATTCTCTCTCTCAAAGAATTTGGTCTGTTAAAGTTAAACAGAGTATATCTTTAGTCACCCAAATGATCATTGTGGGAACAACGGAAGTCACCATTTACTGAGCGCCAACTGTGTGCTAAGCACTGCTCTTCTTACCGGCAAACGTTATATCTTGTGATTTTCACAAACACCCAAAGAGGTTTTGATTATTCGTTCATTTTATAAATAATATCTACCCGGGCTTAGAGATAAAAGATAGGTTGAGGAGAAAGGAAAGAGAAAGCTCAAATAAAATAACTCAAGCAGAAATGATTGGATAGATCCTCTGAGCCAGGGGTGTTGTGTCGTGATGGAGCCAAAGACGGAGATACAAAGATGAGGAAAATAGCACCAGATTCCTGCTCGAGAGGAATTTATAGCCTTGTGAGAGGCTCAGGGTGAGGGCTGAGCAGAAGCACAGAAAAAGACAAATAAGGTCAATGTAATTCAGTCCAGAAGTATTTATTGAGTTCCTAGCAGGTATTAGACATTGCATTAGTCACAGGAAATGGTCCCTCTTCTCCTGCAGCTTATAGTCTTATGGGAAAGTCAGACATTAATCAAATAATCACACAGATTCAAACTGTAATTGAGTGAAGTAAAACACACCAGATGGGCTACAGCCTGACAAAGGATTAGTATCCAGAATACATAAAGAGCTCCTACGCATAATAAGAGATAATCCAATAGAAGCACTGTCAAACCAAGGGCAATTTTTAAAAGATGAAAGGCAAATGGCCAACAAACTAATGAAAGTCTGCTCAGTCTCTCTTGTAAACAGGGAACTGCAAATTAAAACACTGAAATACCATTTCACACCCACCAGCTTGGCAAAAATGTTTCAGTCTGACATTACCAAGTCTTGTCGAGGATGCCAAGCACGGGAACTCTTACTTACGTGCTGCTATCAAAGTGCACATTGGTACAACCACTTTGAAAAACTGCTCAGCCATGCTGAGTAAAGCCGCCAATAGACATGACCTGGTCCAGCAATTTCACACACAAGTATCGGCCCGACAGTTCACTTTCACACAAGGGGATGGGTATAAGAAACATCAACTGCAGCATTGTTTCTAACAACACAAAATGCAAAAATAAGCTACGCGTCCTTCAGAAAGAGATGGGTAAATAGGGTGTGGTGAACTCATACAATGGGACCCAAATCAGCAGTGAAAATGTATGATCTAGAACTACATATATCAACGTGAATACATTTTGAAATCCTAACACTGAGTGAAAAAAAAAAAAGCAAGTTGCACTATGATGTATTCAGTATAATGCCACTTCCCCAAAGTTGACAAACATGCCAAACAATTCTATGAAGTGTTTATAGGCAGAAACACATGTAGTAAAAATACAAAAGCCTGTATAGGAATGATACAGCCCAGAAGCAGGAGAGTGGTTAGTTACCTTAGGAGAGGGACAGACATGGGTTCAAAGGGCCCTATCTAGATCTAAAGATGTTTTATGTTCTCGAAAAAAAAGATTTGAAGAAATTAGGGCAAATGTTGAGCTTTGGCAAAGGTTGGAGGGTCCCGGGAGGGGTGCAGAATAAACCGGTTTGATGATCTTACTCTCCCGTAGTTTTTTTAAATGCTTTGATCTACCCAAGAAGAAGTGGACTGAGTTGGAGGTGGGGTTATGGGAAGGGACAGGGAAGCTGTCTCTAAGGACATGATGCTCACCTAGGATGAGAGCCAAAAATTGAGTAGGTGAGGAAGGGCATAAAGTTGTACTAGGCCAAGAGAACAAGCTGTGCAAAGACCCTGGGGCTGGAGGGTGTGCACAGGGTCTGGGAACTGAGACCCCAGTGTGGCTAGAGCAGAGGAAAAAAGGACTGGAGTTGGAGATGGTGGGTGGTGGGGCATGTGCACAGACCATGCAGGGCTTCCAGAGCCATCTTGAAAGTCAGGTCTTTACCCTATGAGGAAAGCAACAGAGATGGGAAGCTTTGGGTCCCCAAGAGACTTCTCTTCCATAGATAGCAGAACAGGGAAGGCATTCCTGTCAGAGGTGACTCATATCTTGAGTTGTGGAGAATGAGTAAGAGGAAGCCAATTGGGGAAGGAGAAGGAGGGAGTGAAGTGCAAATTCCCTGGAGAGGGACCAACAGCAATAAAGACATGGAGGGCCTTTCATAGAGTGGGTAGACCCAGGACTACCTCCCGACATGCTCAAAAATGGCAGACAAGAGTGTCCATGAAGACACAGGGTTTGAGGTCCCAGGCTGGGCAGCCAGCCTCAAGCCGGGAGAGGCATAGCCAGACATGGGTTGTAGGTGGCAGGCTCTCGTAGCCCGTGGAGGACACATGTGAAGGAGGCTGGGGTGCAGACAAGGATCCCCTTGAGAGGAATATGTCAATAGCCCAAACCAGGATGGCTGGAACTCCGAAGCCATCCTGGAAGAAGTGGAGAGTGCCCAGAGAGGTATTTAGGAGGGAAGGTGAGACATATAGGACGATGGGTGGGTGGGGGCACACCGCCGTCTTGGGCAATAATGAGGGCAAGGCTCGGTGAGTTGGAGGTGCGTGCTGGGCAAGTCTACTGGAACCTTCCAGCGAGCAAAGGGATGGGGTCGCCGGGGGCCGCAAGCTGGGATCTGAGGCGCCTCCTGGGGGCGGCTGCTGACCACTCGCAGCAAAGGAGCTGGTTCGGAAGGAGGGTAGAGGAAGAAGAAAGTGAGCAGGTCTCTCCGGGACAACGAGTAATGGGACTGGGGCGGGCGTGGGAAGAGAGGGTGGGAGGGGGAGGACCACGCAGACGCGGAGCGGCCGCGGGGAGACCAGCCCCGTGCCGGCTGGGCGGGCCTGGCATTGGCCTCCGAGGCCTCCCCGCGGGGTGCGGGCGGAGCCCGATGGCGCACCGCGCGGGCAGGCGCGGGGAACAGCCTACACCGGCCGCGGACTTCCCGCAGCTCCCGGGGCTGCCTCGGCCGAAGCCGCCGAAGACAGCAAGGCACCGCGCGGCCGCGGACATCTCCTGCAGCCGGGCGGCCACCCCGGCCACCCCCCGCCCCCCACCCAGGCTCCCCGCGTGCCCAGGCCGCGCCTCCCCAGCGCCGGGACCTGGCGACGTCACTGCGGCTCTGACGCGCGCTAATGGAGGCACGGGCGGAGGCGGCGCGGCGCGGGTGTCCCCCGGGGAGGTCCCGGTCCTTGCAGCCCGCCGCCGCGTCCTTGGCCCTCCTCCAGGGGAACCTCGATTTTTCCAATCTCAGGAAGGCCGGCTGTCCTTCGACTACTGATAAGGACGCGACCGCATGGTAAAGATTTTAACAATGGCCGGAAAGAAATAGCCGGACCCAAGAAAGAGACTAATAATAGCAGCCCGCTAGAGTTCTGCTCGTGTGCTCAGCGCTCTTAAGAACAATAATAACGACAACAACCATAAGAGCCACCATTTATTGAGCGCTTACTCTGTGCCAGGCACTGTGTTAAGCGTTTTGCAGGCAACAGCCCTCGGAGGTAAGTACCGTTATTATCCCTATTTTAAGGAAATTGGGGCACGGAGAGGTTAAGTAATTTGCCCCAGGCACACAGCTAGCTGATGTCAGTGCCGGAATTCCAACCCAGGCTGTCTGATCCCATGTAATCCTCATGTCAACCCATAAGGTCGGGATCATTCTCTCCATCTTAAAGATGAGGAAATTAAGGCACATGGAAATTTAAGTACCTTGCCCAAGGTCACCTAGCTGGAAAATGGATGAGGCAGAAAGCGAACCCAGGGCTCCTCTCTGTCCGCAGAACCCGCGGTCTTGGCCATAGGCGATGCCACTTCCAAACACCTCCGACAGCCCAGCAGGCTTTGGCCCCGGGTCCCAAGAGGCGCAGCCTCTGCGGGGTTTGGGTGGGTTCCCGCAGCCTCCGATCCCCGGGTGAATCGGACGTTTCCGAGCATCGTCTCTGCTCAGCCCGCAGGCGTCTGATGGGGACGCGTCTCCCAGAATCCGGTCGGGACCTGGCGGCGCGGTCCTCAGAAGGGATGCAGCCGGGGCGGAGGCTGCGAGAGATGGATCCCTGGTCCCACCTGCAGAGCGGCTGGGTCGCCGGCTTGCTCGGCGCGGCCGGCAGAGGGCGCTGTCGCA